>NC_090444.1:877867599-878615933 GCF_031143425.1 Pleurodeles waltl
ATTCTCTTATGAAAAGTACACAATGACAAAGTGGTAAGTAGTTACAAGTACTTATCCCACCGCTGCACACCAATGTAAGAGGCTGGCCTGGCTTGTAGTGGGTACCAGAGGTACTTACACCTTGTGCCAGGTCCAGTCATCCCTTATTAGTGTAGAAGAGGTGTTTCTAGCAGCTTAGGCTGATAGAAGGTAGCTATGGCAAAGCAGCTTAGGCTGAACTAGGAGACATGTAAAGCTCCTACTACACCACTTGTATCATATGCACAATATCATAAGAAAACACAATACACAGAGTTACTAAAAATAAAGGTACTTTATTTTTATGACAATATGCCAAAAGTATCTCAGTGAGTACCCTCAGTAAGAGGATACGTTATATATACAAGTTATATGTACACAAACTAAAATTAGGTAAGTACTAGCAAGAAAGGTAATGCAAACAGGGAAGAATTACAATAGATTGCAATAGGAGCACATAGGTATAGGGGCAACACAAACCATATACTCCAAAAGTGGAATGAGAACCACGAATGGACCCCAGACCTATGTGAGCTTGTAGAGGGTCGCTGGGACTGTAAGAAAACAGTGAGGGTTAGAAAAATACCCCACCCCAAGACCCTGAAAGTAGGTGTAAAGTGCACCTACTACCCCCAGAGAGCACAGAAGTCGTGATAGGGGGATTCTGCAGGAAGAACAAACACCAGCAATGCAACAACAGAGGATTTCCAGACCTGAGTACCTGTAAGACAAGGGGACCAAGTCCAATAGTCGCGACAGTGTTGAGAGTGGGCAGGAGCCCAGGAAATGCCAGCTGAAGATGCAAGGAAGCTGCCACTGGTTGGAAGAAGCTTGGAGTTTGGCAAGAAAGAAGAGGACTAGGGACCTCTCCTTTGGAAGATGGATGTCCCACGTCGCGATGAAGCTTGCAGAGGTGTTCCCACATAGAAAGACTGCAAACAAGTCTTGCTAGCTGCAAGGGTCATGGTAGAGGTTTTTGGGTGCTGCTGTGGCCCAGGAGGGACCAGGATGTCGCCTTTTGGAGGAGGAGACAGAAGGGGCACCCAGCAACTCAGGGAGCCCTCACAGAAGCAGGCAGCACCCACACAAGTACCCCAACAGGCACTTAGAAGAAAAGTGAACCGGAGTCCACGTGAAGTCACAAAAGGGAGTCCCACGACGCCGGAGGACAACTCAGAAGGTTGTGCACTGCAGGATGAAGTGCCGGAGACTCAGGCTTGGCTGTGCATGAAGGAAATCCTGGAAGAGTGCACAGGAGCCGGACCAGCTGCAAATCATGCTGTTCACAGCTTTGCAGTCTAGCGTGGGGAGGCAAGGACTTACCTCCTCCAAACTTGGCCTGAAGAGTCACTGGACTGTGTGGGTCACTTGGACAGAGTTACTGTGTTCCAGGGACCATGCTCATCAGGATGAGAGGGGACCCAGAGGACCAGAGTAGCAGTCTTTTGGTGCCTGCGTTAGCAGGGGGAAGATTCCGTCGACCCACGGGAGATTTCTTCGGAGCTTCTGGTGCAGGGTGAAGGCAGGCTACCCCCAGAGCATGCACCACCTGGAAACAGTTGAGAAAGCCGGCAGGATTAGGCGCTACAATGTTGCTGGTAGTCATCTTGCTACTTTGTTGCGGTTTTGCAGGCGTACTGAGCAGTCAGCGGTCGATCCTTTGGTAGAAGACGAAGAGGGAGATGCAGAGGAACTCTGGTGAGCTCTTGCATTCGTTATCTGAAGAATTCCCCAAAGCAGAGACCCAAAATAGCCAGAAAAGGAGGTTTGGCTACCAAGGAAGGAGGATTGGCTACCAAGAGAGGTAAGAGCATATCAGAAGGAGCCTCTGACATCACATGCTGGCACTGGCCACTCAGAGCAGTCCAGTGTGCCCCCAACACCTCTGTTTCCAAGATGGCAGAGGTCTGGGACACACTGGAGGAGCTCTGGGCACCTCCCCTGGGAGGTGCAGGTCAGGGGAGTGGTCACTCCCCTTTCCTTTGTCCAGTTTCGTGCCAGAGCAGGGCTGGGGGATCCCTGAACCGGTGTAGACTGGCTTATGCAGAGATGGGCACCATCTGTGCCCATCAAAGCATTTCCAGAGGCTGGGGGAGGCTACTCCTTTCCAGCCCTTCACACCTATTTCCAAAGGGAAAGGGTGTAACACCCTCTCTCAGAAGAAATCCTTTGTTCTGCCTACCTGGGCCAGGGCTGCCTGGACCCCAGGAGGGCAGAAACCTATCTGAGGGGTTGGCAGCAGCAGCAGCTGCAGTGGAGACCCCGGAAAGGCAGTTTGGCAGTACCTGGGTACTGTGCTAGAGACCCGGGGGATCATGGAATTGTCCCCCCAATACTAGAATGGCATTGGGGTGACAATTCCATGATCTTAGACATGTTACATGGCCATGTTCGGAGTTACCATTGTGACGCTATACATAGGTAGTGACCTATGTATAGTGCACGCATGTAATGGTGTCCCTGCACTCAAAAAGTCCGGGGAATTTGCCCTGAACGATGTGGGGGCACCTTGGCTAGTGCCAGGGTGCCCACACACTAAGTAACTAAGTGAAGGTTAGACATATAGATGACTTATAAGTTACTTATGTGCAGTGGTAAATGACTGTGAAATAACGTGGACGTTATTTCACTCAGGCTGCAGTGGCAGGCCTGTGTAAGAATTGTCACAGCTCCCTATGGGTGGCAAAATAAATGCTGCAGCCCATAGGGATCTCCTGGAACCCCAATACCCTGGGTACCTCAGTACCATATACAAGGGAATTATATGGGTGTACCAGTATGCCAATGTGAACTGGTAAATTTAGTCACTAGCCTGTTAGTGACAAATTTGGAAAGCAGAGAGAGCATAACCACTGAGGTTCTGGTTCGCAGAGCCTCAGTGAGACAGTTAGGCATCACACAGGGAACACATACAGGGCACATACTTATGAGCACTGGGGTCCTGCCTGGCAGGGTCCCAGTGACACATAGACTAAAACAACATATATACAGTGAATTATGGGGGTAAGATGCCAGGCAAGATGGTACTTTCCTACATATCTCATCCAACTTATTTTGTAAATCTTCTAGTTCGGATTGGACCCGAGATGTTGTTGTCTCCACTTGGTTATTGGTATCCTCTAAATACGAAACCCTTTGTTCCACCTGTGATACTCTAGTCTAAAGAGGAGTTAAATGAGTATTGAGTTGGTTCAGCTGTTCCTTTGTTTCCCTACGAGTTTCTTCCTGCGAGACTTTTATGGCTCGAAGTTCCACTAAGATCTGGCCCATCAACTCCTCCATTGTTGCGGTAACATTTGCAGTACCTTCTGTATTCCCCGTAATGAGGGGGCTCTGCAAGGAGCTGGGTGTCGAAAGCAGAGTGTTGGTTGCTAGGTTCTCTGAAGTTGGATTAGGTATCCTTGATCCACTTGACACCCCAGCAGTGGCATTGATGGGAGGTGCTGTAATACCAGTTGCAGTTTCTTCTTCTGGCAGAATTGTACTCTCGGATCCTCCTTCTTTTAATGAGCCTCCTGTGGTCGCTTTAGGTGGTTCTCTAGCATTGATGGAAAAAAGCGGATAGGCTTTCCCTTTATATTGAGAGGATGTCGCAGAGTGAGAAGGAGGGAGATTGTTTGATAATAATAAGGTTGGTGATAAAGAGGGAGTCGCACCTGTCGAACAATCTTGAAAATGCAGGTCGACTGACCGTGCTGCCGATTGTACAGAGTCTTCCCCTATGCAGAGCTCGGGCATGACAGAGAGACCTGAGAAGGAGGATGTAGAGTCCTGGCTCACCGCAGAATCTCTAAGAGAGACTGATCCGTCTTGTTGATGAGAGCTATGCCTAGACCTGCCCAAGGCAGGAGTCAAGAGTTTAGATTTTGCTCCTTTCGTGTGTTTTGACACTGTCCGTGCTTTAAGGCCACCGTCCCAGTCATACATTTCATCGTACTCTAGGAGGGGGAGGGGCCTGTGACGGGGGTAAGTCGAGATGAAACTGAAGTGGAGTGATAAAACTATAGGGAGTGGCAGCCAGATAGATAACTTGATAGGCAACTTGAATGTCTTAGTTGCGGAGTTTAGGATGCACGAGAATGAGTGGCAGGGGTGGCAGGAGTGGCAGGGGCAACAGGGGCTGTCAGGGAAAAACAGCCACTTCCACAAACTGCTTCCGTCGTACTCCCCCAGACCCCTACTAATTTTGAAGGGACATCTGACGACTGACGGCTGAAGAGAAAAAAAAAAAAAAGAAGTGCCCTCTGCCCACAGACTGACCTACCCCCTGCCAACAGCTGTTTAAATATAGATTTTTTTTATTTTGCAGTCTTTTGCAGTCTTTAACAGTCTTTTTCGCTCCCTCAATCCATGCAAAGTTTCTCAAATATTTCCTTATGCTGGCCACCACAGCTTCTTATGCTGCCACCTCTATTCGCCCAAACCACATGTCCCACTCCAGTACTCCACTTATCTGACTGACTGTTGTTGTGGTCTGTGTCATTCGTCTCCCTCCTCTCCCCTCCTCTTTCTCTGCTTGTCCATGCCTCCTGCCTTCTTCCATGTCCTCAAGCTGTGTCAGCCAGTAGTTGGAAGGGAGGTAATACCAGCAAGTGTGACAGGGAGATCCCAAACACTCCTGTTGTTGTATCGCTCCCTTCCTGCAGCCTTTCGGTCTCCCAGCACCAATGCTGGGGGACCGCCGACTTGTGCCGACTTCGTGGATCACCTCACAGAAGGGTTTCACTCGGAGGCATCTCTTCAACCTCCAAATGAATCTCGAGCTGTGGGGGAGGGGGGTTTATCAATCGCCGCTCAGCCGACAGCCAAGCTCAATACAGACATGAAAGAAGTAGTAATTTTCAACAAAGACACCTTATTCTGGGGCGTCACCTGGTGGCCTGCCAAACTCAGACCCACACCCCTCCTGGCATTCCATGTAAAGAACCTCAAAATATTAATCAATAATTAACTCACCATGTCGGGCCAAGTGAATACAGCCTCTGTCTCCTTCTTCCACACACTCAAGATGCTCTTCAAATGGCTTACCACCAACACTTTGGGAAAGAATGTCTCCCAAAATCTCCTCACCAGCAAGCTGGACTACCGAAACACACTGTGTGCTGGAATGAATGCTGAACTGACCAGAAAACTCTAGACAATCCAAAACTCAGCAGGCAGGCACATCTTCAACCTCCTTTCCCACACTTGCATCACCCCATACCTCAAAGATCTCTACTGGCTCTGAATCTACAAAAGAGAACTCTTCCGATTCCTCACACACACGTAGAAAGCCTTGCACAACATTTGCTCAATGTACCAGGTACATTTCCATAAACCTACCAACCTACCTGGCACCTCTTCTCAGTCAGACTTCTACGTGCACAAACTTCCTGCATGTGCCGAACTAGAAACAGCACCTTTTGCCTTTTCTGACCTTGCTCCTAAAGCCTGGAACAACCTGCCCCTACACATCAGAGCAGCCTCCTCAGTTCATGAATTTCACAAGAAACTAAACACCTGGCTCTTCACCTAGCCCTTGCCCTGCCTCAGCCCAATACACTCTTGCTTCAGCACTGAGATACCCTCCCGGGTGAGTTGTGCACTATGGGTTAGATAGCATTTGGAAGTTTTTCTATAGTGCGAGAAGCATTATCTAGTGTTGTGTATACAAACATAGATGGCCCTTGACCTTTTCTTAATTTTTTTATGTGGTCATTGAATGAGATTCATTATATTTTCTCAAGATTCATGTGACTACGCGATGTGAGTTTTATACAAGTGTCTGTGTAACAGGATTTTTTTCTTAATTTATATGTGGTTTAGCATTATTAAAATGCCACAGGTTGCTGGATTAAGAATTGTGGTATGGACCAATAGTGCATTTTGAATTAAATTTTATGGCTTGCGACATTTCGTTTTTTTTAGTGGAAAATATAATAATAAAGCTACGGAGTGTTACTACACCAATATGGCGACCATGGTTAGGACTATATCGCTATATGGGCTAAGGCATTGTTCTTTATCACTTTTTACTTTCTGTTCAAACTATTTGAGGCGTGCTTAAAGGACGCCAGATGAGAGCGTACTCGCTCCGACACGCAACAGAAACCAATAGTGAGTCGGGCTATGGCCATTATCTGGTTTCAGAGTATATTCAGAAATATAGATCTTAGAAATATAGCTTACAATGGTTTGGTTTAACTTTACCATGGGTACATAAAAGTGTTCTGAAATAGAGTGCGAAGAGACAATCAGTTCCAGTACATGGAGGGACTTAAGAAAGTGGATATGATTGTAACACATTTGTGAGTTTCAGCTCGGTAGATGTTGATTAACAGGAAATGACACTGACTTTTAGTATTTGAATGTCTTGAGATGCATTTGTGACACACTGGCACAGATAGAAACGAAATCCGTAGGCTGTTATTTAGGTCTCAATTAAAACAGTATGTGGCACCAGGCCATTAAAAAGGCATTGGAATACGGACTAGTGATTGACATAAGCTTTTACCAAATGAACAGGTAACAAATAAATTATGCTTATGGGTATTTCTCAAGCGGTTGTACATTAGCTCTTGGATGGTTTGAAATGTTTGGGCTCCACTTGCTTGAATGGGAATGGACTTACCGTTCCTTGCTGCCTTGTATATACTCACCAATGCAATCTGTATTGATCATTTGACTTTACTGACACAATTATTCTAATGTATCTGCATGATTCTAGATTTTGTTATTAATGCACAAATTATTAATACAATAGAAAGGCATTTCCTATCAATGCACTATAATGACTCAATAGTTGGGTGCTTGAATGTTTGCATCTCAAATTTGGTTTCCACGTTTTATACCACAGGATGGGATTTTTGGTGTTGGCACCACAGACCTTGTTAAATGTTTTACAAACAGAGGTTTATGTGTATTATTTTCAGCCCTGACGAAGTCAAAGGGGAAATCCCGGTTGACCAAACATGTGTTGGCTGAGAATTGACTATAATCTACGATTAGCTGGAAATTCCCAGTAATTTGATAATGAAAATGTTGCGGTGCTTGATGACCAGAACGGAATCGTCTGAGAATAAAACTTCTGTGCAAAGACACAAACTGCTGAAGGACTCATTATGAAAGTGGAGATTGTCCTAAAAATTGTATTTGTTTTGTGTCAATCCTCAGATTGCAGTAAGGGAAGTGGAGTGTGTCTTCCCACTTAGGTGCACCATTTTTCTGTTAGATGATTCTTTGTATATATTGATGGTGTATTATCTGTGAGCGCTGGATTTCTTTAAAACATTCGATGTTTGTGTATTGAGTTGTGTACTGTAGCCTAATATAACATAATGTAACATATTATAACATAACACAACATAACATGACACAACATAACACAGAATAACATAGCATACCTCCAACCTGCAAATAAAACACTGGCTTTCTGTCTGAGACATCAGCAGGTGGGGCAGGTTATCATGATGGCAAGGAAGGGGCAGGCTATCATGATGGCAAGGAAGTATGGTCCATACCATTATGAAAATAATCAAGTGCATTTTTCAGCAGGCTTCTCCAACACGACTAAAACTAAGAGTGTAATATTCCTAGCACTCAGAGCCCATCTGCAAAAGAAAGATGTCAAATATGACTTAATAGCACCAGCAACAATGCTAAGATTGGTGGGTGGAAGGACAAGGGAATACGATGGCCCAGTGGACTTGGAGAAGTTTCTACATTCGATGGAAGGAATGGAAATGAGACAACAACAATGAGAGCAGGATCACTGGAGACTGAAAAGGAGAGTCTGGATGCACCCGCTGGTGGAGACCAAATGGAAAGACTCCAGTGGCATAAAGTAACACAGATTTAGCCACAGGGTGGCAGACATATACAATGGAAGCAATTGGCATTGAGGGGACAACCCAGATCCCCCCCTCAATGAGTGAGAAGAGCAAGAGTTGAAGAAACATGTTGTTCTAAACAACATACATGGCTTCTTCTTAATGTTGATGGGGAAAACGTTTATAAGGGAGGGTCCTCAGAGGCGGGACTCCTGATAAGGGGGAATTGTTGAGTTGAATGGGAGTTGACCTTTCTAAACGTAAACCTTAAATATGAAGGATATGTCTCCCCAACAGTGCAATAGCCCAGTGTAGCCCAGAGGACATAATTTCCAGTGACTATGATTCCACATATATGCAAAGACCTGGAAGGTTAAATATGCTGTGTGCCCAATAGTCTGAGGACTTGTGTGATGCACAGTGCAGCAATATTGCAGAAGGCCCAGACACATAAAGTAATTTATATCTGTAAACCATCAGGAAGGATTTAATCGGGCAATGGGTGGTTTAAGGAATGTAGCTTCATAGGTTGGGACATCACCTGCAACCTTTAGTTCGCAGGTTAGAAAGTTAGGTTTGTAATATTAGGGTCTATAGGTGCACAGACCTCACCCATTATGAAATCCCACCAGAGATCAGAAGGGAAGGCTCACTGGGAGCGTACTAGGTCTCTGCCACCTCTCCTGACACGTTAACCTCTCTATTTCACAATAATCCTTTCCAACATCAGAAGGGTAACCGCTCTTCTCAATGGGAATTCACACCGAAAGCCTTGGTTAATGTCCATCTATGCGACACCGACGTGTTCACAGAGAGCTCTGTCATGCATTAAGTCTAAGCAAAGAGAACGAGTCGTGGTACCTATAAAGAATGCACCACACACCTTCAATTAAATCAAGGAGGTGAATGTTTGAGGATAAATTATACACACCTGAGATCATGACGACAACTGCCAAAAACTCACTGACAGTGAACTTGATTAACGTTAATGCCCTAAAGCATTATGTGAGGAATAAAAAAGTACACTCATTTATGGAGACTAGGCAGACATAGCACTAATACAAGATACCCACCTGACAGACGAGGAATGTAATAAACTAAAAACAGAGTGGGTCGGAAAAGTAACTTTTGCCTGTACATCAAATGTAAATGCATCTCGAACACGATGTTAAGCATAGGAAGGGCGGAAGGTCGGCATTTATTTGCAAAAATCAAAATACAGAGGATGCAATTATTTGTAATTTTATCTAAACTGGTCAGATGAATCACTTCCTTGGGCAGAACATAAGTACTAACAGGGGAAGATTGGAAACATTTGTAGACCCAATTCTTGACAGATCTGAAAAACATGACAAGACAAAGACAACTGTATTATGAAACACATTCTTTTTCATAATGCCGTGGTTAAGCGCTGGAGATTGTTCAATCCACAACATTAGAACTACGCGTTCACATCTTGTTCTTATGGAACCCATACCAGGGTAGACTATTTCTTGATAAACCCTAATTTATCAAGACGCTTAATGGGGCCCTATAGTCGGGGGCGCGGGGTGGGGGGGTCAGACCACTACCTGATAGAACTACAACTAGGCTTAGAACTGGTTGCAGCCCTAAACAGCCCGTGAAGAATGCCCGCATCTACATATATAGAACCCCAAGCCAAAGCCCCTTTACGTTCTCATGCAAAAAGGTATTTGGATAACAATGATGGAACAGTGTCATAAGCACAGATGTTATAGGTGGTTGGGAAAGCATGTGTTAAAGGGGAATTATAAGGGACTCGACCATCGTGAAGAGGAAAACTAAGGCCCCTATTTATACGCAAATCTGCGCCAGCACAGGTTTGCGCCAAAAAGTTTAACGCCGGCTACCGGCATTCCAATGCACCAGCCGGGCATCATATCATAGAGCTAGAATATAACTAACATCTAACCCAGATATTAAAATCTTAGCAAAAATACTGGTGAATTGATTTGAGGAGTTTATATCTTTTCTGATTCACCCACCCAAAGCAGAATTTACGCTAGGACGTTCCTCAACTAACCATTTAAGGACTATATTGCATGTCATATGTAATGTGAAAGACAGTATAGATGAAAACGTACCACTTCCGTGTGGAATGAGGATTTCTATTTCGTAAAATGGAAAAAAATGGATGTTGATCAAAACTTTATTACTTGCTTTAAGGGCTTATATTGAAATCCGATGACCTCAGTCAACTGTGGGGGCTTCTCTTCGCCATTCTTTCAGATACACTGAGGAACTAGGCATGAAAGCCTGTTGTTGCTTCTGTTGATCCCAACTGCCTTTAAACGCCTATCTATGGCATTATTGAAAGTCAGAAAAATTAAGGGTATACTGATGGTTGAAGAAGAACATTACACACTATACAATTCAGACGACCTCTTGGTCACCCCCGTTGCATTCTTCAAAATCTGTATGAGCGCCAATGAAGCTGAAGAAGTTGTTCTCAACTTTTTCTGGAGGCAGAATAATTGGTCCAAATTCAAGGCCCTGCCAATGGCGCCACTCATGATGCAGGCATCAATATGGACCCTCCCTCCCAAATGGAAGTGACCATACATGGGAATATATATTAATTAGGGCCTTAAGGATGTGATACATGACAATGGCTCACCACTGTTAGGGAAGACAAAAACTGACCTTAAAAATGGTGGAAACTACAGTTGTCTGTATAGAGAGGGTTCAAATCATAAAAATAATATTAGCTGGTGATTTAATTATGTGTTTGGGATAATTGTAGGAACGTACCATCTTGCCTGGCATGTTACCCCCATTTTCACTGTATGTATGTTTGTTTTTGCCTATGTGTCACTGAGATCCTGCTAGTCAGGACCCCAGTGCTCATAAAGTATGCCCTGTATGTGTTCCCTGTGTGGTGCCCAACTGTATCACTGAGACTCTGCTAGCCAGAACCTCAGTGTTTATGCTGTCTCTGCTTTTAAAATTGTCACTGCAGGCTAGTGACTAATTTTACCAATTCTCATTGGCACACTGGAACACCCTTATAATTCCCTTGTATATGGTACCTAGGTACCAAGGGTATTGGGGTTCCAGGAGATCCCTATGGACTGCAGCATTTCTTTTGCCACACATAGGGAGCTCAGACAATTCTTACACAGGACTGCCACTGCAGCCTGAGTGAAATAACGTCCAAGTTATTTCACAGCCATTTTACACTGCACATAAGTAACTTAGAAGTCACCTATATGTCTAACCCTCACTTGGTGAAGGTTAGGTGCAAAGTTACTTAGTGTGTGGGCACTCTGGCACTAGCCAAGGTGCCCCCACATTGTTAAGGGCAAATTCCCCGGACTCTGTGAGTGCGGGGACACCATTACACGCGTGCACTACATATAGGTCAATACCTATATGTAGCGTCACAATGGTAACTCCGAACATGGCCATGTAACATGGTCCCTTGACTCAGTATACAAGAGGTTGTCTTCCCAATACACCTTATGGCTATCACTGGCATCTCCATTCTGCTGCTTGACAGCTTGCTGTATTAAACCCTCTAGTGTGGGACAGGTCTGCTGTGCCACACTTAGCTCTTCCCTAGCAGGCCCCCTTGCACCCAAAAGCTCACCAGATAACGAATGCAAGAGCTCACCACATTTCCTCTGCACTTCCCTCTTTGACTTCTGCTAAGGATCGACCTCTGACTGCTCCAGGATGCCTGCATAACCGCAACATAGTAGCAAGAAGACTACCAGCAACATTGTAGCGCCTCATCCTGCCGGCTTTCTCGATTGTTTCCTGGTGGTGTATGCTCTGAGGGCTGTCTGCCTTCACCCTGCACTGGAAGCCAAGAAGAAATCTCCCGTGGGTCGACGGAATCTTCCCCCTGCCAACGCAGGCACCAAACGTCTGCATCACCGGTCCTCTGGGTCCCCTCTCATCATGACAAGCGTAGTCCCTGGAACACAGGAGCTGGGTCCAAGTGTCTTCGACAGTCCAGTGGCCCTTCTGTCCAAATTTGGTGGAGGTAAGCCCTTGCCTCCCCACGCCAGACAGTAATCCTGTGTACTGCGTGAACTGCAGCTGCTCAGGCTTCTGTGCACTTTTGCAAGACTTCCTTCGTGCAAGCCTACCCAGGTCCCCAGCACTCCGTCCTGCATTGCCCAACTCGCAGAGTTGGACTCCAACGTCGTGGGACACTCCTTTGTGACTCTGAGTTGACCGTTGTCCTCAGATCTTCTAAGTGCCTGTTCAGGTGCTTCTGCGGGTGCTGCCTGCTTCTGTGTGGGCTCTCTGTGTTGCTGAGCGCCCCCTCTGTCTTCTCCTCCAAGGGGCGACATCCTGGTCCTTCCTGAGCCCTAACAGCACCCAAAATCCTCAACGGTGACTCTTGCAGCTAGCAAGGCTTGTTTGCAGTCTTTCTGCATAGAAACAACTCTGCATCCTCCAGCACACCGTGTGACATCTTCTGACCAAAGGAGCATTTCCTGGCACCTTCTGTTGTTGCAGAATCTTTGGCTTCTTCCACCTAGAGGCAGCCCTTTTGCACCTTCATCCGGGGTTTAGTGGGCTCCTGCTCCCCCTGGACACTTGCGTGACTCTTGGACTGGGTCCCCTTCCTTTACAGGTCCTCAGGTCCAGGAATCCGTCTTCAGTGTTTTGCAGTCAGTTGTTGTCCTTGCAGAATCCCCTATCTCGACTTTATTGTCTTTCTTGGGTAGTAGGGTAACTTTACTCCTACTTTTCAGGGTCTTGGGGTGGGGCATCTTGGACACCCTTAGTGTTTTCTTACACTCCCAGAGACCCTCTACACACTAGGCCTGGAGTCCATTCGTGGGTCGCATTCCACTTTTGGAGTATATGGTTTGTGTTGCCCCTAGGCCTATTTCTCCCTATTGCATTCTATTGTGTTCTACATTGTTTGCACTACTTTTCTAACTGTTACTTACCTGATTTTGGTTTGTGTGCATATAATTTGTGTATATTACTTACCTCCTAAGGGAGCATATCCTCTGAGATACTTTTGGTATATTGTCATTAAAATAAAGTACCTTTATTTTTAGTAACTCTGAGTATTGTGTTTTCTTATGATATAGTGCTATATGATATAAGTGGTATAGTAGGAGCTTTGCATGTCTCCTAGTTCAGCCTAAGCTGCTCTGCTATAGCTACCTCTATCAGCCTAAGCAGCTAGAACACCTCTATTCTACTAATAAGGGATAACTGGACCTGGCACAAGGTGTAAGCACCACAAGGTACCCACTATAAGCCAGGCCAGCCTCCTACAATGATACCATTCTCTTTCCCATGCCCCCCCTTTGCAGGAGGTAGAATTAGATCAGTACAGCATTTATACAGATAGAGGAGGGGTCCAGACTAAAAAGTTCAAAACTATTTGATAACTGGAAAATTATGGTTACCACATACTGAAAGCAACTGGTTAACCCATCAGTTGGCCCACCGCATTTATATGGTTAAAATGCTTAGAAAAATTCTGATGTGCATTTCTATGGCATGCCATATTTCCAAAGCAACAGGGTACTTATCTACAATAAATATAGCGTCTCCAATTTTCATTAAACAACAATCCTATAATACATTCCTCCCAATATGCTTGGCAGAGGGCACACAAGCTGATAAAACTCTGAACGTTATGTACTCGAAAACGCCGCTGTGACAGAACAGGCATATCACAATTAACTGGGTAGAAATCAGTTGTTCAACATGTAAACTACACAAGATACATTATGTATACAACTTACTTAAAGACAGCTTAATTAAAACAATTCAAGATATAGAAATAGGGCCTTCCACAGACACAATTGGTGGAGACATATTTAATTGTCACATGCCTCAAAACAAAGGCTAGGTATCGCACCCATTTCTCTAAAGAGATCCACTGTTCTTCATTACTTATTGACATGGAAAAAATGTGGGGCGTAATATCAGACATTTAGTCAATCTCGATCAATAATATCTTCTCATATGGGAACCTAACCACACTCCAAACGTGGTGGGAAATGCAATTATTGACTCATTTCAAGATAAGAATGGGATAATTTATTTGAAGAACATGATAGAGATTTGAGGGAAGCACGCCTGATGTATTATTATCTTAAGATTCTACAGTGATGCCGCTGGACTCTAGCTAAATTACACAAAGCCAAACTTTTTCTAGATTCTTAGTGTTGCGGATGTGGAACAAGGGACAGTGATATAGTGCACATCTTGTGGGAATGTCTGTCCAAGGGTGAGTGAATATTGGAAGCATATCTGTGACATAATAAAAGTAGATCTAGGCACAACAATTGATCTTAAGCCAGAATATGCATCACCCTTTCTTCCAGCCCTACCCCCTAGTTTGAGTTCTCAATTTGACTTGCATCATTAGAGCCAGTGCAAAAAGTAGCCACCCTCAGCTTATCTGAGATTGAAACCAGTGAGATATGTCCATCCTTAAAAGATTTTTCACAAATGCTAAAGCTGTAATGTCTCTCTTCAAAGTGAATAACCTGAGTAGTTAGGAAGCAACTTGGGAGATCCTCCTCCTGATGCAGCTAATTATATTTTTAAGGCTGAGGGCTGCTATTGCTAGTCTTTCCAGATAGTATAGGATCCTCATCCACTTTCAGAGCCTCCTTTGTGAATGGGGACTTAGAAGTTGCAATGATGATATTCAAGACTGAAGCCGAAGGAGCAGCAGCCGGAGCCAGTAGTTATCAACAACCAGTTTCACCATCTCTGAACTGTCATTGTTTAGCCTGTTAGACTCTGTTGCCTTTCTCACTTCCAGAGTTCCAAAATGAAAATCTGCATATGTTATTTTAGTGCTTGTCAGAGCAGGAGCACTTGTGAAAGCTGGCACAGAACCAGTCATTTACTATCCGTAACAGGAACCGCTGCAGAATTTCTTGCTCTGGAGCAAGAAAAGAGCTTACCTTTCCTGTAGCTCAGGTACTCTAGATGGCTTGGCTGCCATCCCCACAACTGAGCAGCCCAATGAATTCTGGTTGACAAAAGAAAAGCTGCAACAGAAGGGCAGGATGTTGGTTGCTGGACTCCCAGATTTCTGTTACATCGACAGCAGGTTCATCTCTGTCATTGCATCAGGCATCAACCAATGGTGATAGGGAGTCAGCTCACAGGGTGAGGAGGAGAAGCACTGTGGTTGATCACATGGCCACCATCTTGCCTTCCCTCTTCACCTTGATGCCCAATCTATTAGCATGCCAATATATACGTTTGTGAGCCCTGTTTTACATATCATTACAACTAAAATAATGTTGCAAGATGCTACCAAAATAGGAGCTGCTGACATTATGGTACAATCCCGGCAGCAACAGGAATGACTGTTTCCTGCTCCAAAATTGCAGGTGGGTGCTGTGGACCCTGGGCCAACCAGAATGTTATCACATAGCCTGGGACTGGTGGCAGGATGGTCGCTGACCACTTTAAAAGTGGGAACTTAGTATTGTGCAACCTCTTCCTCTTTTGCCACCATCCCTTGCAGATGATACCAGACTGCCCACCATATTCTCCCATTGGAGCACCACAGCCATTTTTCTTACCTAAACAGCCTTTTAAGTTGTGGTTCGACAAGGTCTGATGATGTTGTTAATGTCCTTCTCTTTTCAGTAGTATGTTTCTGCTAAGTGTTGTTTTTTATTAATATTGATGTATTTGTTTGTTGTGTGGGCTCATGGTTCAAATTAGAGTGGGGCAGATTAGATTGGGGTTGGTTGGGAGGAATGGAGTGAAGTGAGGTGGATTGGTGTGGGGTAAAGTGGTATGATGGGGTGGATTATAGTGGGACAGATTGGAGTGGAGTGGACTGGGATGTACTGCACGATTATGTGTTAAAGCATCATTTCAGAAATTACACATAATAAAGAAACAATGCCGCTCTGCAATATTTCAAACAAGTTAATTGTCACCTTTTGAGAAAAGTGCCAACACGCAAAAACAAAAGAAAACATGAGCGGGAAGTGAGAAAAGACAACTTTGCAAAATAAAAGAAAGTTAGCTTTCAGAAATAAAACTTTGCATTGTATTGCATACATTTGTCCTGCTGGACACGTTTTTGCCAGTCACAAGCCTTCTGTTTGCAGGGCACCAGAAGTTAAACAGTACAAAATAGTACATCCATCATGTTGGGCCAGCGGAGGGGCACTAATTAAGGTGAATCAATCAATGCTTGGTCCCTGCTCCACACAGAGGAAAGTAAATGATGGCAGGCCTGCCTTGACGAATTACGAGGGTGTAAAGAAGAGTGCCATGCAAACCAACTAATGGTGAGCGACAGGCAGGCTCTAAGCCCTTTACTGTACACAACAGTGAGATGCATGTGCTAGCTCCTGCACTCACAGGCTCGATCCTAAAAAGGTTTGACTAGTTGTCTGTATATGTGCCATTGTTAAATACTGTATCTTTATTTTTATTTACTTATTGATTGGTGATTTTTTGATTTACTACGTATATTGTAAACTGACATCTCTTGTAGGCACTTTTAGTAGAGATATACAGTTATACAGGTTCTAATTGGGTTCTACCGGTAGTCCTTATGGCTTTTTCTTTCATTTAAATTTAATTCAGCAACTACATGGGTCGCTGAGTTTTTTTAAACAAAATTGTTTATACTAATGAGGAACGAATGACCGATTTCTTTTGATCCTGAGTTAAAAGAACCTCTTCTGAGACACTAGTTGCATAAGATGTCTGTACATTTAAATGTCATAGCATGGAGCTTTATGTTCTGTATAGAAATATTGTAGAGAGGTTTCCAAACAAATGCTTCTGTTCATTTGTCTGTGATCAAAGCAAAATAGTAACCTCTTCGTGCCACATAAAGTTTGGGGCACAATAAGTGCTTCTCTGTATACTGTAAAGGAATTTCTTTGTGAGCTGCCAATGAATAATCCAGCTCTTCAGTATGGAACACAAAACATTTATTTCTATCACTAAGATGTTCCAGCAAAATTCGGGAAGCCGTCTTACTCTCTTCAAAATACATGTTTATCTTAGACTTAACATGAAACCAAAACTGTGGATAGTTTCCACGCATTTTTGTTTTATTTTATATGTGTTTGTTTTCTCATCTGAATTTGTTACCGTTTAGTTTTTATTCATAATTTATTTGGCACTGGTGTTAGGATTTACACATCGGAATCATATTTTACAAGTAGCTCTCCTTCCTAACACTCAGAATAAAAATATTAAGACGTTAATCGATTGTTTAAATAAAATGCGCTGTCTTCTCTTGTTATTTTTTAGACGTACATTGCACTCGGTGTAAATAGGAATCCTTAATTAGTTACTGGGTGGTTAGTTATAAGAGGCTTTAGCGCAGATCTCTAAACCATATCTATGAGGCCACGCAAAGCCACTTTGGGTGGCTTTGAATGGCCTCATAGCTATCGAGTAAAGCAATGCAGCGCAAGTCACTGTGTTGCCTTACTCTTCGCCAGGGAGTCATTCTAAGGGTGCTGCAGTGGGTTTTCCCACACAACACCGTTGGATTTTGACGCTGTCCCAGATTTACTTAATCACCACGTAAACCTGGGGAAGCACCAAATCCTTACGCCTCCTGAAGTGAGTTGTAACAAGTAGAAATATTTTTATTTCTCCTTGCTTTTTCCTCCTTCCATGTGCGATGCAGAGCACACATAGAAAAAGGAAAATGCCTCTCTGGATTGTTTTTGTGCAGGAGTGTGCTCCTTCCTGCACAAAAACAATCCTGCAAGCAATGCAGGCACCCTTGCACCAGCACAGGGGGAGAGGACAGGAATGCACTGTATTGCATAAATATGGTGCATTCCTGCCCTTTTACTTTGATGTAGGGCAGTGCGGCAAGATGACTTGCAGCACTGCCCTATGCCAAAAACCCCATAAATAAGGGCCTAAATTAAAAGCTAGGTATGTGACTGCTTTGCACTATGCTCATTCCCTGCTGCCCTCACCTGGTCCACCTCACCTTATCTTCCACACCTGGAATTTTGTTTTTTGATAAGCACATTTTATTTGATTTTCATAGAAGAAAGACAAATTAAAACAGCAGAAATAATAACAGAGCTGCTTGTATTCAGTTCAAGTCCCTTTCCCACTGCCCAGCACCCACCATAAGTCCAACCACTTGACAAGGCAAGGAATCCAACTTTGGGGACAAACCATAATACTTCCACCATTTACCCCAGATTTTGGAGAGATATTTGCGGGACTTCCTAGGGCAATATAGATTGCCTGCTCCTGTTTAGCACACCAGACCATACCAGCACGCCAGTGCTTCTATTTTGGTGGAGAAGATTGCTTTCAAGATCTGGCTATGTCTCATTTGGCGACCAGGGTCACCGATTCAATTAAAGCTCTGTCTCCTCAAGACCCCCCCAACTCATCCATTATACCCACTAGTGCCACTTTCAGAGTCAACGTGCAGAGGATTCCAAAACGTCCGAGAGGGTAGCACCAACCTGGGATCAATAGGGAGCAATCAGTGGGCATCACCATACCACATGAAAAAAAAATGCAGCTGTCGGAGACTGTAGAGGTCGGTGAGGATTCCTGCACATCCCAGCCTCTGGGGAGATATATATTAGTTTGGTGAAGGTAATGTAATTGGATGAGCCGCAGACAGGCCAAGATCGCTAACTCTCTGTGCGCCATGCAAACCTCCCACCATTCAACGTCCTCCAACTCTGATCCATCCCTCCCATTTCTGCCAAAGTGATTCCAGCTTCTCTAGGGCATTACCTAGAAGAGCCCGAAAAAGTAGAGAAATACCACCTTTACCCAGTTTCCTCATCATTAATTTGACTTCCAGGGGGTTGAATTCCGGGAGTTCACACAGGCCAGTGCTGTAGGACCCAAGGGCATGGCACATTTGCAAATATTGATAAAACTGAGTATGAGAGAGAGAAAGCTAAGTTTGAACATTAGCAAAGGAATATAGGGTGGACCAGTGTCATACATCAGCCAGCATAGTGATTCTGATTAAATCCCAGCAATGGAACCCCTTAAGATGCGCTAACTTCTCTAACCAGCGACCCCACCACAGGGGAGTCTGTCCAGTTAGGCACCCACTCCAGCCCATAAAGTGCAGATCCCTCTCCAAAAAAAAGATCACTCAGGTGATTTCTGGAAGCAAAAGGGAGATTGTTCAGCCGTACAGATATTGCATCACTCCATCAAGTCATTTATAACCAGGAGATGGGATGCTCAATAATAAATAATAAATAAAGGCAATAATAAAGGCATATGCCCACCTCATTCACTGGGCAGCAGCATGAACCTTGAGCAATTCAAAGAGGACGACCATGCCGAAGGAAGGATCAAAATAGTGCCACCACCTCACTGAACGAGGTGTTAGGAATGTGGATTGGGAAGTTCTGTAGTAATTATAAGAATTGGGGTGTATCATTGTCTTTATTAGCACAACTCTACCTAGAAGACTCAAAGGGAGGTCCTGCCATGCTTTCAAGCTGTTTCTAGTATTTCTCGCGAGAGGTGTCAGATTGAGGGCCCAAGTAAGATCCAGTAGAGTTGCAATGTGTTCTAAGTACTTAAAGCTGAAGCGGCATATAGGGATACCCACCCCCCAGTCACTCGATGCATTGTCCCCTTTCAGAGGAACAAGAAGACATTTCTTTTCATTTAGGCACAGGCTAGAGGCCTCCTGGAAGAGACGAAGAAGCTCAAGGGCACATGGGCCCAAGACCGCAGGGCCTACGAGACATAGGAGGACATAATCCATGTTTAGTGCAATTCTGTCCTCAGAGGACCCCGACCATCGCCAGCCCCTCATCTGTGCATCACAGTGAATCAAACAAGCCAAGGGCTTAATGGCCAGGGCAAAGAGTAATGGGGACAGTCCTGTTGGGTGTCGCGCTCAATTGGAAATGCATGGGATAGTACCCCGTTGATCCCAACCTGACCCTTCAGATGGGAGAAGAGAAGCAAAATCATTGCACAGAACCTGGCCCGTACTCCATCTGGGGTAGCACTGCTGCAAGGCTTTCACGAATTCAACATGCATTTAGGCCGCAGCCTCTGGGAGTTCCTTGACATGAGCAAGGGCAACCTGCAAATGGCTAATGCAATGTCTGGTACTGCGGCCTGGCAGAAAGTCACATTGATCCGGGTGTACTAGGGAGCTGACACAGTGTGGAGCCTCATCACCAGGATTTTAGTATTAATTTTAATAGCAGCATTTATCAATGAGATGGGATGGTAGGACCCACAGTCGGGGTGAGAATATCACAGAATGCAGAGCAATATTCGGGGGGGAATCCATCTGGGCCTGGAGTCTTTCAAGATTTTAAGTCACTGATGGCCGCATGATTGTCTTCCTCATCAATTGGTTCCTCTATGGCATTTTGCTGGGACAGACAAGGAAGCGGTTTGTTTTCAAGGGGCGGTTCGGCACTTTTGACAGGGGAGTTTTGGGTTCCTTCATTGAGCCGCTCGTAATAAGCAGCAAATACTGCTGTAATCTCAGTAGCCGCAGTAAACGTAGACCCTGACGTGTCTCTCTCAGCAGGAATAAATCATGAAGCAATGTCCGGTATTGTCAATAGATAGAGGAGTGCACAGTTTTTATAGCCATGCTGGTATATGCATTGTGTAGTCACACACCAGCAGCAGCAGGCCTTGTGAGAGACAGCTGTTGTAGCACGGCCCTATCTATGTTGAGTTGTCAATGACTCAGTGGCAGCAAGGGCTATTCATTATTAAGTATATAAGTCCCCAGGTCCACAATGTCTTCTTACCGGTCCCTAGCTTTGCGGCTTAGTTACCTCTTTTCCAGCCCCTGCATTGTCGGCTTACTAGCCACCCAGAGAGTACAAAGACTTTGTGCTGTCCCTGTGTTGGTTTCAGAGTAGGAGGTAAGGTCTTCTGACAGATGTTCTACCTGACGTCCATCTACCAGGAACCATGCATTAAGGTGCCCAATGGGCCGTTTATGAGGAGATGGAGAGTCCAACCGAAGAAGTTGTGGAGAATGATCCAATATTCCCTGGGAGCACTGAGGTTCCTGTTGTGCTGGAAATGTCCACCACTGGGCAAAAGATATAATCAATGCAGGACATATTCTTAGTGAAGGACGAAGTATGGGAGTAGTCTCTGTCTCTTGGCTTCCAGACACTCCAAGCATCACAGAATCAAAGGGAATACATCCAGTTAGTCAAGGAGCAGGATAGAGCATGACAATCCTAAGAGATATTGCCATAAACATGCATGGGCATTTGAAGAGGATCTCAATATTGGAAAGGGTTGAAGCAAAAGAATACAAGTAATGTTAGGCACTCTGGGTTTAAAGCAAGTGCATGATGGTCTACAAATCATCTTAAATCACAATGAGGCCACCAAAGAGTTTATGCCATTGGAGGTAACAGTGTCATCTGCCCATGGCGATCCTGGGTTGGCCAGGATACAGCATTGTCTCCAGTCTCTGGTTGCAATCTGAGATGTTAGGGCTCTGAGGATGTAGGGGATGGACCACAGACTCCCCACCAACTCTTGGACTTGGGGCATTGGCAGGTCTGGGAGCATTTGCAGCCAATTGTGAAGCACCTGGGGCCACCCACAAGACATCAACCGGAGGGTTGTGACTTCAAAGGAATCTCTGTTCAGTTGGCCACTCACAGGCTGCTTCAGGGGTGTCAAGAAATTGAGAGCATGAGCCCTGAACTCCACACAGCCTGGCAGGGAAGAGCAACATGTAGGGGATGGACATTGCTTTAAGTTTCTGTTTCACTGCACTGAAGAATTTGCGTTGCATCTGTGTTACCTTTGTATAGTCAGGAAGATAATTATATGGGATGACTGGTAGAGGAGCTTGCCCCGGGAGTGTGCCTCTCGAAGGATCACATCTTTTTCTCGGAAGCGGAGGATCCTTACAGTCAGCGGCGAGGAGGAGCCCCAGGAGAGAGTTTCTGCATCAGTGAGTGGTGAGCCCATTCTAACACAAACCACAGTGATAGGGATCCTTCTGGCATCCAGGACTGGAGTCAGTTTTCAACAAAATTCAACGGGCATGGGGGCTCAACCCCTTCAGGAAAGCCCACCAATCAGATGCAATTTCTTCAGGAGCGATTTTCAGCACCTTCTCCTATGGTTTCAAGGGTGTAAACTGTTGCAAGCAAGGTGTTCACTTTGGATTTGATGTTTTAGGAATCATCTTTGATGGTGGACATTCAGTTCTCCACCTCTGTTACACGACCGCCATATTGTGGCGGTCTTGTCTTAGTAGGGCCACGTCGACACCAACCTCTCCAATTTTGGATTCCAGGACTTCGCTAGACACCTGAAGGATGTAGTGCATGTCAGGAGATGTAGTGCTTGCCGGGGGAGGATCACCTCCTGTAGACTATTTGTTGGACTCAGGTACAGTTGTAGCACATTTCTTGATTTTAGACTGAATCCTGATGTTGGGAGATTGTCTTTCC
This sequence comes from Pleurodeles waltl, assembly GCF_031143425.1. Lineage (NCBI taxonomy): Eukaryota > Metazoa > Chordata > Amphibia > Caudata > Salamandridae > Pleurodeles > Pleurodeles waltl. The sequence continues at coordinate 877,889,846 of NC_090444.1, forward strand.
CCATATTTACCAAACAGGGGAGAGCTCTGCAGCACCCCAGGAAGGACAGAGAGCAAGGCAGAGATACAGAGGGATGGGTTCCCCAACCAATTACATTCCAGTTCCTGCAGCAGATTGTTCAGAGTCAGTAGCTATCTCCCTGACCCACTTACTCCTGGCCAGAGGTAGCACAAGCAGTCAGGGCAGGGTATTTGTGTGAACAGCGGTGGATAAGCTTCCAGAGTCCCCAGTGTGTTCAGTTTATAGTTAAGGGTCCCATCCACTGCTTAGTTGAGGACAAAAAAGTAGTCGGGCCGAGAGCAAAAGCCAACTTTAGAGATGTCCCCACAGGCAGAAGCTTGGGCTGGGGCAAATGTCACACCCGCAATTTAAGGGTGTTCCAGTGTCCTCCGTGTAGACAACTGCAGGTAAAGTCAAGGCATCCACTATAGGTAGAAGTGGTAAAGGCAAGAACATGCAGGCCTGGTCCTGCTAAAGCAGATCCTCGAACTCAGCCCGGGCCAAGTTAAAGGGGAAGCAGGATCCTAGCCAAGTGCCTTCCAGGGCTGTTGGAGCAATAGAATATGTCATGGCCTCCCAGCGCCCCACTTTCACAGCTGTGAGATTCAAACAGCATGAGGCCGCATTGGCATGCAAGGGCACCATCCTGTAGAAAGCACACCCACTGCCCCCACGTGCAGTCATTTCCAGGGCTCCCAAATGGGTGTTGTGCATCACACCAAGGCAAGCATCAAAGCATCAGATTTCGTCATTCCAGATTAGGGGATCTCAGTTTCTGCACACCACCAGAGCTGCAGCACCGTTCGACCCCAGCCACGAGGTCAGAGTGCACAAGAGTCGCTTCGGCAGGTAAACGTCTCTGCTTGGTGAGTGTTGCCATGTGGGATAACAGGCGATGGTGGGGTTTCCAAAAAATTTCCCATCACCAACTCACAGCAGCAGTGCACGTCCTCCCTTGGTGTCCTCGACCACGGGTAGCCGCCATTTTAGGGAACAAAGCAGCGGCCCGGTCAAAGACGATTTTTCCTGCCTCCAAGCCACCCAGGTAGTTGCAATTCAGGACGCAGCTTCCGCAGTCATTCAGGAGGGCAATGAGGCTGCAGTCAGCTAGTTAGGCAACCCAGGGCACCAGGATTAAAAGGATTATTGAGGAGGACTCTGGAAACTCCATATTGGCTGTTTCGGCCATGCCCCTACACCTGTATTTTTGCACCCATTAATTCCCTCCCACACCCATTCAATAACCTGGGCCATGACCCAACCTAAAACTGAGGGGCATATTTATGACCCACTTGCGCTGCAATTGATTCACTTTTAGAAATGCAACAGCGGGGCAAACCTCAACTCATATCTATGAGGCCACACAAAGCCACTTTGTGTGGCTTTGAATGGCCTCATAGTTATAGAGAAAGGCAAGGCTGTGCAAATTGCTGCGTATTTTTAATCTGCACAAGGGAATTGTTCCATGAGTGTTGTAGTGGGTTTTCTCACACAACACCCATGGATTTTGATGCATACCCCAATTGCTAGACTTGTAAACCTGCAGATTTTCCAAAACTTTATGCCTCCCCAGGGGCGCAGTGAGGAGTACTTCCTCATTGCATTCCACAGCACACGTGGAAAGAGGAAAAAGCCTCCAAGGTCTGTTTTCTATGTAGGAAGGTGCTCCTTCCTGCACAAAAATAATCCCACATGCAATGCAGATACCCCTGCACCATGACGCAAGGATGCCTCACTTGAGTTAGACAGCCCATTGTGCACCAGCGCAGGGGGGGAAAGGAATGCACCGTATGCTCTAGATATTGCGCATTCCTGTCTTTTTACTTTGACGCAGGGCAGCACAGCAAAGTGACTTTCTACACTGCACCAAACCCCCATAAATATACCCCTGAGTTGAGATGGACATGCAAGACTAGAGTGAGAGATTCTACTCTCATGGTGAGTACAGATATTCTAGAAATTGTACCGTTTCGGGCATTGCACAAACAGAAAAAAAACACAAGGTCAAAGCTGTATGTTCATGCCAAGACGTCATCAGTCATGCAAAATGTTTTGTGCTCACTCATTGCCAAACTTGACTTGAGGGTGCACCAGGGTGCTCTGCACTACCTTACTGGAACTTTGTACTCAAGGGTACCACTTATGTAAATCATCACTCATATAACTGCTCATCAGTCTTTTGCCTCATATGAGTAGCTTTCATGAAAGTTACACATAACATGCAAGAAAAAATGACTCAGTGTCTCCCACCCTATTTCATGTCCTATTGTGTGCATCTTTTTTAATACGGCTCTATTACTCCATGCAAAGCCAACCAGCACTACTTTGTGTGACTTGTGTGACTTAAGTAATTCTGGCTTTGTATAGCATCCTAGGCAAGTTTGCACTATGAGGAGGTTTCATGAAATGTGCACATCATATGCAAGAAAAAATGACTCAATGCCCCCCACTGTGTTTCATGGTTAACTGTGTGTGCCTATAGTCATTTGGCTCTATTATTCCATGCAAAGGCAAGCATTACTACTTTGTGTTATTTAAGTAAATCTACCTGTGTATAGCATCCTATGCAAAAAGAACAAATGATGAACGGAATGCCGAACAAATCAAATATTGACCCCCAGTCAAAGATCTGGGTTTAATACATTGTTTTTTTGCCCGCCATGCTATTCCAATTTGAATCCAGTAATACGCATCAGCCAGGCTAGCTTGAATCCAGTGGCATAGCAACCATGGGACCCAAGTCTGGGCATACCCTTCCCACTTAGGGCGACAAATGCAAAAAGAACAGATGATGGATGGAATGCTGAACAAATCAAACATTCACCCCCAGTCACAGATCTGGATTAAGTCCATCGTTTTTTTGCCCGCCATTCCAGTGTGAAACCAGCCATATGCAAATCAGTCTTGACCCTGCTCCTCATGGGAATAATCCAGCCCGAACTGCCAGGCCAAGTCCTTCCAAAACTGGAACACAAGCAACTTGAGATTGGTTTCATCCTAGTTGGAAGTTTCAGCCGGGTACAGCTTGGTCCAGTGATTCAGTAAGCCCGGGACCCACGTCTGGGCATACCTGGTGCACTTAGGGCAGCAGATGCAAAAAGGACAAGGTAATTAATGGGATATTTGAATTAATTTCAGCCACAGGCAATCGCTTGGGTCACATCCCATTCCATTGATTTATTCCAACCATGCCATCTCAATTTGTATCCAGCCATATCCAAATCAGTCTTGAACTTGCTCCTTATCGGAACAGTCCAGCCTGAACTGCCAGGCTGGCAAGGTCCTCCTTGAACTGGAACATAAGCAATCTATGACAAGTGTTGCCATACTTAGGGATTTTCAGCCAGACATAGCTTAGATCCAGTGACACAGTGAACCCGGGACCCACGTCTGGGCATACCTGAGGCACGTAGGAAAATGGAGAAAAAAAAGGTTACTTCAGTTTTGGAAGCATTCAATTTGAGATGGCTCCATGTCATTCACTGATCAATGACTGGTCAATGGCTCTGAGCAACTGAGGAATTTGGAGTTTTCAATGTCTTTGAGAATTTTCACTTTAAGAAGTATGTGTGTGCCATCTGCATAGTTATAGCATGTGAGCTGAAATTCATTGATCATTGCCAGTAATTTCTTCATGTAGATGTTGAAAAGGATGGGTGAGATGATAGAGTCTTGAGGGGCCCCTGCTTTGGTGAAGTATGGTTTGGATGTAAAAGGGGAGGATGGATGACATTTGTTTTGTTTTGATGGTGGGACGCGATTGACTCAAAAGCAGTCCCTTCTATTCTGGCTTTGAAGGCAGCTACAAGGTACATGAGAAGTAATGCAGCAACCCCGTTGCAGTCTACTGTGTTTTTAAGGTACTTCCAGACAGCAATCAAGGCAGACTCTGTGCCTCTTCCTGGATGGAATCTGTTTGGTAGTCTGAAAGTATGGAGTTATCTTCAATGAATTGTATCATCTGGGTGAATGCTGCTCTTTCTATCAGTTTGCCCAGGAAAGGTTCATTTGTAATCTGTTTGTGGTTGTGGGGGTCATGGAGGTCCAAGTTTGTTTTCATTAAAAAAATGGGTGTATGTATGCCTTGTGTAGGTCCTCAGGAAAGATTCCCATAGTTGAAAAAATATTGAAGAGTCTGTAGGAGGCTGGACTGGCTTGTAGTGAGTACCAAGGGGTACTTGCACCTTGCACCAAGCCCAGTTATCCCTTATTAGTGTATAGGGTGTCTAGCAGCTTAGGCTGATAGATAATGGTAGCTTAGCAGAGCAGCTTAGGCTGAACTAGGAGACGTGTGAAGCTACTACAGTACCACTTAGTGTCATATGCACAATATCATAAGAAAACACAATACACAGTTATACTAAAAATAAAGGTACTTTATTTTTATGACAATATGCCAAAGTATCTTAGAGTGTACCCTCAGTGAGAGGATAGGAAATATACACAAGATATATATACACAATAGCAAAAATATGCAGTATAGTCTTAGAAAACAGTGCAAACAATGTATAGTTACAATAGGATGCAATGGGGAAACATAGGGATAGGGGCAACACAAACCATCTACTCCAAAAGTGGAATGCGAACCACGAATGGACCCCAAACCTATGTGACCTTGTAGAGGGTCGCTGGGGCTATTAGAAAATAGTGAGAGTTAGAAAAATAACCCTCCCCAAGACCCTGAAAAGTGAGTGCAAAGTGCACTAAAGTTCCCCTAAGGACAAAGAAGTCGTGTTAGAGGAATAATGCAGGAAAGACACAAACCAGCAATGCAACAACTGTGGATTTCCAATCTAGGGTACCTGTGGAACAAGGGGACCAAGTCCAAAAGTCACAAGCAAGTCGGAGATGGGCAGATGCCCAGGAAATGCCAGCTGCGGGTGCAAAGAAGCTTCTACTGGACAGAAGAAGCTGAGGTTTCTGCAGGAACGAAAAGGGCTAGAGACTTCCCCTTTGATGGACGGATCCCGCTCGCCTTGGAGAGTCGTGCAAAAGTATTTTCCCGCCGGAAGGACGCCAACAAGCCTTGATAGTTGCAAATCGTGTGTTTGGTGTTTTTGGACGCTGCTGGAGCCCAGGAGGGACCAGGAGGTCGCAAATTGGACCTGAAGAGAGAGGGAACGTCGTGCAAGACAAAGAGCCCTCACTGAAGCAGGTAGCGCCCGGAGAAGTGCCAGAACAGGCACTACAAGGATGCATGAAACGGTGCTCGCCGAAGTTGCACAAAGGAGTCCCACGTCGCCGGAGACCAACTTAGAAAGTCGTGCAATGCAGGTTAGAGTGCCGTGGACCCAGGCTTGGCTGTGCACAAAGGATTTCCGCCGGAAGTGCACAGGGGCCGGAGTAGCTGCAAAGTCGCGGTTCCCAGCAATGCAGCCCAGCGAGGTGAGGCAAGGACTTACCTCCACCAAACTTGGGCTGAAGAGTCACTGGACTGTGGGGGTCACTTGGACAGAGTCGCTGGATTCGAGGGACCTCGCTCGTCATGCTGAGAGGAGACCCAAGGGACCGGTAATGCAGCTTTTTGGTGCCTGCGGTTGCAGGGGGAAGATTCCGTCGACCCACGGGAGATTTCTTCGGAGCTTCTGGTGCAGAGAGGAGGCAGGCTACCCCCACAGCATGCACAAGCAGGAAAACAGTTGAGAAGGCGGCAGGATCAGCGTTACAGAGTTGCAGTAGTCGTCTTTGCTACTATGTTGCAGGTTTGCAGGCTTCCAGCGCGGTCAGCAGTCGATTCCTTATCAGAAGGTGAAGAGAGAGATGCAGAGGAACTCGGATGAGCTCTTGCATTCGTTATCTAAAGTTTCCCCAGAGACAGAGACCCTAAATAGCCAGAAAAGAGGGTTTGGCTACCTAGGAGAGAGGATAGGCTACTAACACCTGAAGGAGCCTATCAGCAGGAGTCTCTGACGTCACCTGGTGGCACTGGCCACTCAGAGCAGTCCAGTGTGCCAGCAGCACCTCTGTTTCCAAGATGGCAGAGGTCTGGAGCACACTGGAGGAGCTCTGGACACCTCCCAGGGGAGGTGCAGGTCAGGGGAGTGGTCACTCCCCTTTCCTTTGTCCAGTTTCGCGCCAGAGCAGGGCTAAGGGGTCCCCTGAACCGGTGTAGACTGGCTTATGCAGAATTGGGCACATCTGTGCCCAACAAAGCATTTCCAGAGGCTGGGGGAGGCTACTCCTCCCCTGCCTTCACACCATTTTCCAAAGGGAGAGGGTGTCACACCCTCTCTCAGAGGAAGTTCTTTGTTCTGCCATCCTGGGCCAGGCCTGGCTGGACCCCAGGAGGGCAGATGCCTGTCTGAGGGGTTGGCAGCAGCAGCAGCTGCAGTGAAACCCCAGGAAGGGCAGTTTGGCAGTACCAGGGTCTCTGCTACAGACCACTGGGATCATGGGATTGTGCCAACTCTGCCAGGATGGCATAGAGGGGGCAATTCCATGATCATAGACATGTTACATGGCCATATTCGGAGTTACCATTGTGAAGCTACATATAGGGAGTGACCTATATGTAGTGCACGCGTGTAATGGTGTCCCCGCACTCACAAAGTTCAGGGAATTGGCTCTGAACAATGTGGGGGCACCTTGGCTAGTGCCAGGGTGCCCTCACACTAAGTAACTTTGCACCTAACCTTTACCAGGTAAAGGTTAGACATATAGGTGACTTATAAGTTACTTAAGTGCAGTGTAAAATGGCTGTGAAATAACGTGGACGTTATTTCACTCAGGCTGCAGTGGCAGGCCTGTGTAAGAATTGTCAGAGCTCCCTATGGGTGGCAAAAGAAATGCTGCAGCCCATAGGGATCTCCTGGAACCCCAATACCCTGGGTACCTCAGTACCATATACTAGGGAATTATAAGGGTGTTCCAGTAAGCCAATGTGAATTGGTAAAAATGGTCACTAGCCTGTCAGTGACAATTTGGAAAGAAATGAGAGAGCATAACCACTGAGGTTCTGGTTAGCAGAGCCTCAGTGAGACAGTTAGTCACTACACAGGTAACACATTCAGGCACACTTATGAGCACTGGGGCCCTGGGTTACCAGGGTCCCAGTGACACATACAACTAAAACAACATATATACAGTGAAAAATGGGGGTAACATGCCAGGCAAGATGGTACTTTCCTACAGAGTCTTCTTACTGCTGTGGCAGCAGAGGTAGTTAAAAGAATGCTCTTTATGATTTGTGGTGGACAAGGGCCAAGGGTCAGAAGGGCAGCAGGCTAGCCTGCTTGCTTTGAGCAGATCCATAAATTCACTTAGTGCTATTTGTTTAAAGGATTGCAAAGACTGGGTTAGCGTTCAAATATTGATGTGAGAAAGTAGCCTCTTTCTAGCATGGTTACCCCCACTTTTAGCCTGTTTGTCAGTGTGTGACAGTGTGTTTTTACTGTGTCACTGGGATTCTGCTAGCCAGGAACCCAGTGCTCATAGTGAAAACCCTATGTGTCAGTGTGTTTTGCCTGTCTCACTGGGATCCTGCTAGCCAGGACCCCAGTGCTCATAGTATGTGGCCTAATGTGTGTGCTGTTAGTAGTGTTTAACTGTATCACTGAGACTCTACTAACCAGAACCTCAGTGCTTATGCTCTCTCTGCTTCCAAAATAGTCACTATAGGCTAGTGACTGAATTTACCAGTAAGTAAAGTACTGTTGGTGTGTGGAGGTTGAATGATAAAGGGGTGATGATGTATTTTGGAAAAGAGTGCATGTGGTGTGAAAGGGGAGATGGACAAGAGTTATAAGTGTTTGTGTTAGATTTGATATTGAGGTAATATGTGTGGTGGTTTGGAGTGTAAGGATTGTTTAGTTGTGTGATTTTGATGAAAAGAGGAGGGTGTTAGTGGATGATATGATGGAGGGCTGAGTATACTTTTGGTGGTGACAGAAAGGAGTCCATTAGGAGCAAGCAAAGAGTAGAGCTGGTGTTTTGTATGAACAGGGAGTGTGTTTCTGAATGGATTAAAATTATGTGTTCTCTGACTTTGCGTTGTGTTGCTGATTTGTGAATTTGTTAGTGGTATAGAACAGAGTGCTGTTTTATGTGAGAGTGAAGGTGCAAATTGTGTGATTGTTGGGGTAGAGGGGTGTATAGGTATGGTTTGTGCGTTTTTGTAGTTGTTATTGAGACATTGAAATGTGGATAGGGTGTGTTTATAGTAAATAAGTAGAGTGCATTTGCTGAGAGTGTGCTATTATGTTTAAGGGTTTTGAGTTAAGGTGGTGGCTGGGAAATGGCAAAAAATATAGGATTATTGGCTATAGGCCTGACCTAACCTAAACAGGCCCAAACAGTTAACTGCCCTTGATCTCTACTTCTTAGCCTTGACACCCGGGCTGAGATGCCCTGAGCCCTAGGGTTAAATAGCCCTAGGTGGGGTGACCTTTAGCCAATGGGAACTCTAGCCATGACGCTAACCAGTCTAAGCCATAGCCCTAACCCCTAGGGCCAACGAGAGATCTCACCCATTCAAACAATCATAGCCCTAGCCCTATCAGCCAATTAAAACCCTAACACTAAGTCCAATAGAAAGCCTAGGCCTAGGTACCAACCAGAACACCAGACCTAGTATCTAATCAGGTCTCTAACTTTATGCCCTAAGTCCAATAGGAGTATGTACATTGTATAAGCAGAACCCACAATCCTAGTCAGGGTAGGTCACATACACACTAAATATAAAAAGAGGCAATGTGTACAGTATTTGTTCAACACACACACACAGTGAGACAATGAAAACACCACACACATACTCCACACTAGGTTGGAAAAATAGACAATAACTTTATAAATAAATCAAGACTAAAATGACAAAATCCAATGAGTCCAGTTATGAATTTTTAAAGAATAAAAAAAGTTCTAGCATTTAGAAGCAATAAGCACCAATGATGGCTATCTGTTTACGCTGGGCCAGAGCACAGTAAACAGTTCAGGCAGAGCATGATGGAGTACAGGTCGGGGACAAAAGCCACACAGGCCTGGTGAACAGAGAACCTTGATCCTGGTCGCAACAGAGAGATGTGGCGTGCAGGTGAGCGATCAGTCGAGCGATGCGTCGAGCCTGGGTTCACAGTCAAGGTGATACATTGATTTTCTTCACACTGTGCTGGCGATGCATCGGTTTCAATGATGGGGCACCAAGCCGAGAGGTGCTGGCTCTGAGGTGCCATGCGCCGGGTTTCTCTGTGCAGTCGAAGGGATGGGTTGATCTCTCCAAGCTGCTGCAACAACGATGCATGACTCTGAGCATTGGGGTTTGATGGCAAGGCATCAGTTCTGAGAGTGATACCTGATCCTATAGCCACAAAAGGGGCGAATCGCCGGTTCTGCTCCAAGCAGACTGGAGATGCGTTGATTTCTATGGTGCAAGTATATTGGTCCACTTCCAGGGAGCTAGGCACAGGAGCAGGGGTAGAGACTTTGATATCTCTGAGTCTCAAGCAACAGGAGGCAAGCCAGAAAGCCCTTGGAGTTCACTTAATTTGCATGCCATAGTCCAGCTCTCCCTCGGCAGGGTCAGAGAGCAGCAGAACAGCACAGCAGAAAAGCAGTCCCTCCAGGTCAGCAGTCCAGCAGAATAACAGTTCTTGATGCAGCACAACTTCTGACAGAGTCCAGTTGCAAGTCCATAAGTGTCCAATTTGGTGGGGTCAGAGTCCCAGTACATATCCCCAGTTGTGCCTTTGAAGTGGGGAGTCACTATTAGTAGGGGATAACCACCCCCTTTTGTGGGGACAGACACTGCCTATCCAGGTGTAGAAATAGCCATCAGAATGCAGATGTGTGCTGAGACACACCTAATATTCCTGTGCTTGCGGCTGTCTAGAGAGAATGCACAAAGTGTAGCTGTTACCCACTCCTGAACTGTATGAGAAACAGGCTGTAGGCACACAGAGCTGCAAGAGCACAGAATTGTCCAGTTTCTAAAAGTGGCATTTCTAAAACAGTAAAGTTAAATCCCACTTTACCAGTTAAAAGGATTGATCATTACCATTCCAGTGATATGAAACATGATGTAGATACTCCTTCTCAATCAGGAAGTACAGCTTTAAAGTTTAATAAGGAATTCCCAAGGTTAACCTATACGAGGTGTAGGCTTCACAGTAGTGAAAACAAATTGAGGTGTTTTCTCTACTAGGACATGCAAAACACAAATGTACATGCCCTACCATTACTTGCACAGCACCCTGCCCTATGTACTACTGGGGCCTACCTTAGGGGTGACTTAGGTGCAATAAACGGGGAGTTTAAGGCTTGGCAAAGGGTTTTAAATGCTAAGTCTAAGTGGCAGTGAATCTACACACAAAGGCTGTGCAGTGGCAGGCCCGAGACCCATTTAAAGGGCTATTTTTATGGGTGAGACGTGTAGGCAAAAAGTTTGGGGAGACACTGCCCTAAGGTTAACAAGTCTAACATCTGTGTTCTTACCATCTTCTTTGTCTTTTGCCCACTGGGCTGTTTAGGGCGCAGAGCAGCTGGGGCTACAAAAATGTAGTGGTTCTCTTGGGATTCCCTTCACAAACGTTAAGGGCCTGTGCAGGTGTGAGAGGAGGGTTGCTTGGGAGCTAGAGGACCAGTCAACAAAGAACAGGCTGATGTGCAGGGCACAACAGTCTCAAATGGTAATTTTGATTTGTTGAGAGGAATGGGAGTCTGCCTAGCAGATGTAGAAAGTTTAATTAGTTGACAAATAATACACTCTTGAACGTATTCCAAGTAAGTTTAATCATATTTTGCCGGCATACTGCTGCTGTAGACATTTCAAAGTCATATTGCTACCATCATAGGCAGATGCCATGCCCTGATGACTTGCCACACATTAGGTTAATCTTTAAAGCTGTGTTTGACGTATGCCTGTTGCTGATTTCTGGGATGGATAACACTGATATAGAGTTTAAGGTCAAACTGTAGGATTAAATGACTGATCCTCCTATATTGAAGAGTTTCCAATGTCAATGGTATTTTCATTACCATTGTGAATCATGTTATCGATCTCAGCCTGAGATCAAGAAGCAGTAGCCCCAACAATTCTGCAGGTATGTACCACAGCCTTTGGAGCTAAGTCACTTTAGAATTATTGTCTTCAGTCCTGTGTGCTTTTCTATGCTACTTGTGCACTGACGATGGTTTGTGTTAAAGGAAAGCTATATTTCCCGGTAGGCCCTCACTATATCACTCTAGGCAATGATTCGAGTCTTTTACTGTTAGGATGGGAAATAGAGGGTCCGCCATTGACAGAACTAATAGGAGAGCCTGCATTCATGCAATTTGGACAGAGGTGAGTAGAATCAAGATAGGACTGGGACAGGATATAGTCCTGGGCACCACAACAAAAGTGCTAACCGTTAGTGAATTGGATAGCTGAAAAAATGGCACATGTTTTCAATCAGGGCTGTTTTGAACTTGTAAAGAAATGCTGTACAAGTGTTTTGGAACATATAGAGGAATGCATGGATTTGTGCTTGCTGCAGATAATGTTTGTTTTAATATTGGGGAAATCAACAGTAAAAACCTGCCCAGCAACCATAAATCAGGCCCACACACTGACCTTTCACACCAGCCCATCTAGCACTGCCTGATGGCCCAATAGGCCAGTCTGACCTAAGTAGAATTGCCCACATTGTTACTAGAGTCAAGAAGGTTTGAAAGTCTTCACCTTTAAATATTCCCTCTATTGCAGCACAAACCGCAGAATATTTTTGCTTTGTGCCCACTGCTTCCTGGTTAGATCAGTCAGTGTGACTTATAGCTTTATATTCACATAAAGGTAGAACAGTTGGAGTTTGTGGCATTTTTGTTCATACTGCAAAAACCCTTGGTTTCTAACTGCCGAGTCATTGGCAAAATGATTGTTGAGGATGTTTGCATTGAAGTCAGCTACTACCTCAAAAAAGTGAATTTCTTGGGCATCATACATGCTTTCTGTAACAGCTGCTTTCAATGTTGGTATCAGTCAAAAACTATAATTTTCTTCCCTCGGCAGGAGATTTTTTTTAATAATCAGGATTTTGGAAGCAGTCATCTTTTTTTCTAGATAAGCAATTCTCTCCTCTACTGCATAGTAGACAGCACATAGGTGTGGCCTGTTCCTCATTGTACAGTAAGCAATTGCAGCAAAAATAGAAAGGAAACACCTTTAAATGTCACATTTACTTTGTTGTCCCTGGTTTGTAGATATTTCTCTTTAAAAATATCTGTCTGCAGACCGCGCAAAATGGCTGCATGGGTATCATTCCAATTGTTTTCTGAAAAGGCAGCTGAGTCTAAGAAGTAAAGCAGGAATGCTCTTCAAAATATTTGTGTGTCAACCCCTGACCTTTGCTCGATAAGCCCTGTCAAAGAAACATCACATTAAATATGGCAATTGTGTACTTTCTGAGGTAGGACATATAATCGTTGTTTGCTACAATAGTTATCATTATGATGGAAAGGTCTGTTACATAGTGATGGATGTGTACCCCTGCCCTTTACCTACATCATCATAGTGTGTAACTCTATGCAGCACATGTGTATTTGTGTGTGCGTGCTATGATGTACATGTGCCTGCATGTAGAACACTAAATGGACGTCTGTCGTTTCCATATCGGCAACCCTGGACCTTGGAAAGACATGTGGAGATGGAAGAGTCCTCCAGGACAGATTTGTGGATTACCACATTCCTGAAAGCTGTGTGGGACACACACTGGATTAAGGGAGATCCAGGCTTTCCTGTGCACTTCAAGAAAGCTCTTTGATTCTGATTCTAAAAATGTCACTGATGACTGAGACTGAGACACATTGTCAGGAAGAGGATGGAGCTGATAAGAGAAACACTGCAGCAGCAGGAAATCATAAAGAGCAGGTCTGGGGCCTTTGTAACCGTTTGTTTGGCATATATCAGTGAGGTTGACATTCAGGTGTGATCCTTAAGTCACTCCCTTAGCCTGTGTTGTGGAGCTATCAATGTTTGAGTAGCTCTTAATGTGGTAGGCTGCTTCCTGGTAAAAGGACAGGGCAGAGAAGTAGGCATTTCAAGGGACACAATGCCCCAACATAAAAAAGGGAGCTTGAATCTCCCAAATTGTCAAATTTCAAACAGTTAAACTCTGGCTGTGAGTCTACGTGAAGAAGCCCAGCATGACTTCTGCCTGCTGTGGTCTGACTGGGGACCAAGGTCTGCTAGTCTTATTAGAGAAGCAAATCTACTTACCCCAGAGCCTAAAGCATCAGCATCTGCCTACTGCAGAGACCAGATCATGTGAGGAGGAGAAGAAGGAGGAAGCAAGGTCCAGTGAGGATCCTCTCGAGTAGATCCCTGAAGTGAAGTGTGAGGTTCAAGTTCTGTCAGGACCTCTGCACCATTCAAACTATCCACCCATGTGCTGTTATTCATGACCCCTGTATTCCAGGGAGAAGTGCAGAAAAGAATAAGGGCCATTGCCTCAGTGTTTTTCTGTGACTTATGAGGGTCATAACTCTGTGTAGTGCTGTGACCCCAAAGGGCCGTCACACTTTGTATAGCATTCACAACCTGCGTATGCTAGGTGTGGCATGCACCGAAAATTAGAGACCATTACCCTGGTGCATATCTGTGACCAAAGAGAACCATCTCCCTGTGCAGTGCTATGACCTGGAATGGCGGTCATCCTGTGTGCCACTGTTCATGATTCCTGTATGCCAGGTGCAGCTGTGATGAAGAGAGAGGGCCATGACCCTTGAACAGCTTGAGAAAATTATGTGTAGTGGGTTGTGAACCATGTAAGCAGAGCATTGACTCAACCATCAGATTCCTAAAACCTCTGAGACCTGCAGCTGGAATCAGGAGGACTTACCGCATGACTGGAGGAGCACCAAAGATACCTGCTACCCCACCAGCAGCATCTCTAGATCATCACCAGGCCATTGACATGCACCCAGGCCTTCCATATCACTACACTACTGATCATTGGATCACCAAATCTCTGGGGGAACTCACGCTGATTGCAGCACTACATTGCTTGTAAATTTAGATTTTTTCAAAAGCCATTGTGGAATTTCTAAGACTCGTACTCACTAGCGGGCATAGCATAATGTTGGTTTAAGTAAATGGGAATAACCACAGTCTTTAGACAATGACGTGGGACTCAGGATCTTGCACAGACAATGCTGGAGTGCCAGGTTTAAGAAGACTGTGTATAATATTTGTGGTGTGCCGTATTTCACTTTGTGTTTGTATATAAATACTACTTTTTTCTTGAAAGCAAGTGGGCTATTGAACAATAACTTATTAGGGTTACTGAGAATAGTGTGAGTCTTGTGTCCATCTAAACCTCCAATCCGTGCTACCAAACAGAGTTAGATGCTGACAGGGTAGTACTTGTAAAATTAATAAAAGCTCATAAGTCAGGCCCAGAACATCATGAGTAAACTGCCTCAATCTCCATGATAGTGCCTTGTAACTCCTGCTTGCCTTCTGAAAGGAGGTCTGACATTTACGATTCTGTTAGCCTTTTTTAGGTGTCATCAGGGTAATTTTGTTGTGTATGTGCAATACTGCTTCTGGATCATCAAGAAAATCTCCATGATTGTAGCTCAGACAACCAAGGGCTATTCTTATAGGCTTAAGGCAGGCAAGTATTAGCATGCTGAGGGGCATATTCATAGGCCCCTAGCACCACCTTACGCCACATTAACATAATTTATTTTGAGGTTAATATGGCCCAACGAGGCCGAAATCCCCAGGCCGTATTTACAGGGTGGCGCAAAGCATGCATTGCGCCACCCTGAAACCCTTCGCGCTACATTATGCCTGTGTCAGGCAGAATGTATGCAAAGGGTGTTCCCCCGTTAGGGGAGATGGTAAAATGGTGCAAGGAAATCTATCAAGAGCAGGCGTTAAAAGGGGGCTTCCATTCTTTAGAATGGGCCCCTATGTACTCTGCAAGAGTGGAGCCAACAGTTTGGCGCTACTCCTGCAGAGTACATCAATAGAGTCATTAAAAATGACTCTAGTGCCCCTTACCCTGCGCCACAGTGCACCGTTTTTTAAATACGGAGCACACATGGTGGTGGTAGGGGGTGCTAAGGGGTGCAGGGGAAGTGGCGCTGCACTCAGTGCAGTGCCACTTTCCATAAATCCTCCCCTGAGTGTCAACAAAAACTAAAGGCAGATTATAATGCAATACTATGGCTACAGATACCATTTCCACAGTAGGAGTAGTTTTACATTTTTTCTGTATCAGATTATTGATATAATAAAGTACTAGCCTGTACAACTCATTGTGCTTGCCACAAGTAAAACAGCAGTGTTACATGTAGAATGAGAACATTACAACTCTCTAGAGCTAGAGTTCATCCAGGAATGTTTAAGTGTGGCTTGTATTCTGTTTTTATTTTTAAGGGATATTGGACCTGAACCTGTGATTCACTTCTAGGTGAAATGACAAGTGTAACTGAATCTTTATCTCACCCTGTTTGATTCCTATGGAATAAAAGTTCTTGCTTAAGGTCCTACTCCTGTGATTGACAATCAATTAAATCCTACCCCTCCTGTGCTTTTCTCCTCCCACATCTCTCGCTCTTTACCAGCTCTCCCATGTTTTCTTCTGCCCAGTGCCACAGCCCCTGGTTGGATCACCCACCCCTTCTATTGCACAGCAAACCTCTATGTGGTTGACCCTGCCCACCCCTCCACACACTGCTGCCTCACCACAGCCCACAACACAGTAGGACCCTTTTCCTGCTCCCACTGCCACTTCACCTGCAGCAACTCAGCACAACACACCTCTCTCATTCAGGCTCCCACGTCACAAGTCCACAACCTTACCTTACCCACCTCCAAACCTGACTATCAGCACATCCTCACATGCATGCTCCTAAACTACATGTCACTCAAACAGCACACCATTGAAATTTGGGACCTCCTCAACGACATCACACCTGACCTCCTCTTCCTAACATAAACCTGGGTGAAGCCCAACTATGTCCCCAATGTTGCTGTGGCCGTCCCAGTGGGATACAAAATTGTATGCCAGGACTGCCACCACAAACCCAGAGGAGGTCTCACCATCATCTACAAAGACACTGTCAAATGAACTACCACCACCGACCTGGACACCCTGTTCATGGAGTACATACACTCCAATGTGCAAACAAGCAGTAACACCACCGTGAAGGGCATCCTACCCTACAGACCATATGGTCCCTTGGGTGACTTCAGCAACCTCATCTTAGACTTCATCGCGCCTCTCACTATCAACTCCAAGAACATCTTCTTCTCACCAATTTCAACATTTTCCTGGCAGACCCCACCAACGTCCTTGAGAGTCTGCACAACACAGGGCTTTCCCAGCATGTCACAGACCCTACACACAACGCAGGACACACTTTAGATGCAATCCTTGCTTCCAGCAATTGCATCAGCTACCGCTCCACCTCAGCACTCACATGGACTGGCCACTACATTATCCATGTCAATATCACTATCACACAAAACAAATCTCCCCTCAACACCAACCTTTCCAGACAGAATTGGAAAAGAATAACAGAAACAGACTGGTTCAACACTCTTGAAGCAAACCAATCCGACACCACCAAGGACATAGATAATAGAGTCACGAACTTCACCCAATAGATCTCCAACTGCGCTGACGTCCACGCAACAAAGTCCATAAACATCACAGAATCAACAACTGGGCAATATGGCACATGGAAGAACTCAGGACAGATTCTGCAAACAGCTGTAGAGGAAGTGGAGAACCAACCACAATGCCATAGTCAGATCAACCTACATGGCAGCCTTTAGGCACTACACAACCACCTCCTGAGAGTTACCAAGTGTTAGAAATGGCATCTCTAGTTGGCAGTCGGTTTGCACCATGTCCAAGTAGGGACCCTCACACTAGTCAGTATAAGGGAGATACTTTCTCAGATAGCCCCTGCTCACCCCCTTGGTAGCCTGGCAGGAGCAGTCAGGCTTATCTCAGAAGCAATGTGTAAAGCACACACAGTAATAAGTGAAAAGACTACAAAAGGACACTACACCAGTTTAGAAAAATAGCCAATATTTATCTGTGTAAATCAAGACCAAAATGATAAAAATACGACATACAGTAATAAAGATGTGAATTTTGCAAGATTTAATTTAAAAATACAGGGGCATATTTATACTCCGTTTGCGCCGGAATTGCGTCGTTTTTTTTTACGCAATTCCGACGCAAAACTAACTCCATATTTATACTTTGGCGTTAGACGCGTCTAGCGCCAAAGTCCATGGAGTTTGCGTCATTTTTTTGCGTGGACACCTACTTTGCGATAATGAGATGCAAGGTAGGCGTTCCCGTCTAAAAAATTTACTCCGCGGCATGTGCGCCGTATTTACACTCCCGGGCAAAATTCACGCCCGGGAGTGGGCGGGTCCAAAAAAATGACGTACGGCCGCTTTTGCGCCATTTTTTAGCGCCTGGAAAAGGCAGGCGTTAAGGGACCTGTGGGCTCTGAAGGAGCCCAGAGGTGCACTCCCATGCCCCTAGGGACACCCCCTGTCACCCTTGCCCACCCCAGGAGGACACCCAAGGCTGGAGGGACCCATCCCAGGGACATTAAGGTAAGTTCAGGTAAGTCAATTTTTTTATTTTTTTTGTGGCATAGGGGGGCCTGATTTGTGCCCCCCTACATGCCACTATGCCCAATGACCATGCCCAGGGGACAGAAGTCCCCTGGGCATGGACATTGGGCAAGGGGGCATGACTCCTGTCTTTGCTAAGACAGGAGTCATTTCTATGGGGGTTGGGAGTCGGAAAAAATGGCGCAAATCGGGTTGAGGCGAAAAATTTGCCTCAGCCTGACTTGCCCCATTTTTTGACGCCCAAGCCCCATATCCCCCTACGCCGGCGCTGCCTGGTGTACGTCGGTTTTTTTCCACGCACACCAGGCAGCGCCGGCGGCTAACGCCGGCTAACGTCATTGATTAAATACGGCGCCCGCATGGCGCTTCAGAATGGCGTTAGCCGGGGCTAATTTTTTTGACGCAAAACTGCGTTAGCGCAGTTTTGCGTCAAAAAGTATAAATATGGCCCACAGTTCCTTGAAGTCAATAGCTCCATGGGGCTATCACGGCATCATGATCAACTAAACCAACAGTTCAGGTGGGCCGCGGGGTCGCAAGCCAGCTATGTTGTTGGGAAGACCTGCAAACAGTACCTTTGGATTTGCAGGGCGTCGCGATCCTCGTGGTGAGCTCCAGAGAGCGGCGTCACTAGCATCGCGGTGTCAGTTTCAGAGTCGGTGCGGGGTCGTCGGACCCCTGAAGTCACACGCGTTGCAGATCGAACTCCGGGCTGATGAAGTCAGGAGTGCTGGTGTCTATAGCGTTGAAGCTGCGTTTGCGAAGTGGTACAGTGCAACGTGCGGTGACCACAGGTCACGGTGCAGGCAGCCACTTGGTGATGGCATCCAGCGACATCGGTGAGACCAGGGCTGCGGCATGACGCAGGGCAGAGTGGTGAAACGTGTGGTGTTACCAGATCATGGCACAAGCAGCGGCGTCATCATTTCTGAAGCGCTGTTGTCGGTAGGCCAAAGTCAGCAGTGTGGTGCGGCACGGGACAGGCTCCATCTGGCGTCCATGGGTCACAGGCCAGGCAGGGATGCCTGGTGACGACACAGGAGTCGATTGTGCTGGCGCCGGTGGACCAGGGCTGCAGTGCGGGACGGGATGGGGATGGGTCTTTGTGTACCTTACGAGTGGTGTCAACAGGCCATGATACAGGCAGCGGCGCCGGTGTCAGCAAGAGCGGCTTCATCAGGGATGCCCAGGCTGCAGTGTGAGCAAGGCGATGCCAGAGTGCAGGCCCACAGGTCATGGTGCAAGCAGGGCCTCGGTGGTGGCGTCCGATGGTGTCGTCAGTGAGACCAGGTTTGCAGTGCGAAGAGGGGCAGTGCGACTCTGTGTGGTGTTGGCAGGTCACGATGCAGGCCAGCGGCGTCGTTGGCAGCGTTGCAGTGGTTTTTCTTCTTGAACAGTACAAAACACAGAGATCCCAGTGCTGTAGGCAGATTAAACTGAAGTCTTTGATATCTCTGAGACTTCCAACAGGAGGCAAGCTCTACTCCAAGCCCTTTGAGAACTTTCTCAAGCAGGATATACAGCAAAGTTCACCCTTTGCTCTCTTTTAAGGCAGAAACAGCAACTGCAGGCCAACCCAGCAAACAACAAAACAAACGGGCAGTACTCCTCCTCCAGCTCTTCAGCTCTTCTTCTTGGCAGAGGTTCCTCTTGATTCGAGACAAAATCTAAAAGTCTGGGGTTTTGGGTCCAATACTTATACCCCTTTCTGCCTTTGGAGTTGACAAACTTCAAAGCAAAGTGCCAAGTGTTTGTAAGATCCTTCCTTGCCCAGGCCAGGCCCCAGACACATACTAGGGGGTTGGAGTCTGCATTGTGCGAGGGCAGGCACAGCCCTTTCATGTGTGAGTGACCATCCCTCCCTCCTCTCTAGCTCTGATGGCTCACCAGCATATGCAGGCTACACCCCAGCTCCCTTTGTGTCACTGTCTAGATGATATTCACAAACAGCCCAACTGTCAGTCTGACCCAGACAGGGAATACACAAACAGGCAGAGTCACAGAGTGGGTTTAAGCAAGAAAATGTCTACTTTCTAAAAGTGGCATTTTCAAACTGACAATCTAAAAATCAACTTCACTAAAAGATGTATTTTTAAATTGCAAGTTCAGAGACCCTAAACTCCATGTTTCCATCTGCTCTCAAACTCAAAGGGAAGCTGCACTTTAAGAATATTTAAAGGCCGTCCCCATGTTAACCTATGAGAGAGATAGGCCTTGCAACAGCGAAAAACCTAATTTGTCTGTATTTCACTGTTAGGACGTGTAAAACACACCAGTACATGTCACACCTTTAACATGCACTGCACCTTGCCCATGGGCCTACCCAGGGCCTTCCCTAGGGGTACCTCACATGCAGTAAAAGGGAAGGTTTGGGCCTGGCAATTGGGTACACTTACCAGGTCGAATTTGCAGTTTAATTGTAAAGTGTGCAGAGCCAATAAACCAGCAAAAACAGTTTCCAGTATACCATAAAAACAGGAGGTCAGAAGGCAAAAAGACAGGGGGGAAATGCCGAAAGCTGCCAGGTCTCACACCGAGAAAAGAGCCTTCACAGATAGGATTGAAGCCACTTCTAACAGCAGCAAATAAATATTTGCCATCATCAAGGAATTCACCACCCCAGACTCCTAAACCAACTACATCACCCCTCTCAGGCACTCTGCGACAGCCTTTCAAATTACTTTGACAACAAAATCAAGAAGATCTACAACAACTTTGAAAAACAACCAAATCCAGAGGACATCATCTGCAAACTGTACACCTACTTCCCGGACAGCCACCTAAGCAACTGGAGAACATTCACTGAGGAAGACACCACCTCAATCATGAATGCCATCCACTCCAGGACTCCAACACATCTTTGTTCACACCACATCTACAACTTAGGAGGATCGCTGGGCAGGAGATTCCTCACCTACATCAACAACTCCTACACCAAGTCCAGTACCTTCCCAAAGGAGTGGAAACAGGCTGCAGCCACAACTCTTATAAAAACAAAATCGACTGACCCCAACAAACATAGCAATTTTGGACCCATCTCCTTACTACCATTCCCAGCATATGTCAATGACTCAAACAATCAATCAATCAGGATTTGTAGAGCATGGCTGCATCACCCGTGAGGGCCTCGAGGTGCTGGGAGAGCATGTTCTCCTATTGGTTGAACATCCAGGTCTTGAGGTCCGTCCTCAACTGCTGGAGTGATGGTGAGGCACTGATGTTCAGGGGGAGGTTCTTCCAGGTCTCAGTTGGCAGATGGGAACATGAGCGGTCTCCACTGTTCATCCAGTGGATGTGTCGGTGGCTGCAAGTGAGAGGGATTCAGAGCAGATTTTCCTGGTAGGTTGGTGGAAGTTCATTTGATTGTTGAGGTACGCTGGCATCCTTCGTTGTGCAGTGCCTTATAAGCATGGGTGAGCATCTTCAACTGGCATCTCTTCATGACTCATAGCCAATGGATTTTCTTCAGGTATGGGGTACTGCGAGTCTATCTGGGGAGGTAGAGGATTAGTTTGGCTGCAGTGTTCTCGATAATCTGGAGTTTCATCATAAGTTGGGCAGTTATTCCTACTTAGAGGGAGTTGCCATGGTCTCGTCGGCTGGTGACAAGAGTTTGCATTACTGTTTGCCTGGTGATGGGTGGAAGCCATCTGAAGACCTTCCTGAGCATTTGAAGAGTGAGGAAACAAGCAGAGGAAATGAGACTGACCTGCCTATTCATAGATAGCTGACTGTCAAGGATGATACCGAGGTGCAGACATGTTCGTGGGTTAGACGGTTGGGCCCAGCTCAGGTGGCCACTGTGTATTGTTCCAGAGTGTGTCCTTTCCTTTCCCGAAGATGAGCACTTGTGTCTTGTTAGTGATAAGTTTGAGACAGTTGTTGTTCATCCAGGGGGCCACATCTTTCATGCATCTTTGGAACTTGTCCTTGGTGGATGCTGGGTCGTTAGAGAAAGGATGAATTTGGTGTCATCAGTGTCAGAGATGATGTTGAGTCTGTGGCTCTGCTGATGTTTGCCTGGGGTCTCATATATACAATGAAGAGGGTTGGGCTGAGTGATGAGCATTGAAGTACACCACATGTGATGTTCCTAGGCACCGAGGAGTATGACAGGAGGATGACCTTCTGTGTTCTTCCTGTGAGGTAGGATGCTATCCACTTGAGGGCTGCTCCTTAAATTCTGATCTGGTGGATTCTGTTTAGCAGTGTTATGTGGGATATGGTGTTGAAGGCTGCTGAGAGGTCGAGGAGGATGAGGGCTGCTATTTCTCAATGGTCTCACAGCATTCTGATGTCATCCGTGGCTGAAACTAGGGCTGTCTCTCTGCTGTGATTAGCTCTGAAGCCTGATTGGGAGGGGTCCGGAAGGTTGTGGTTCTCCAGATGTCTAGTGAGCTGGATGGTAATGGATTTCTTGAAGACCTTGGCTGGGAGAGGGAGCAAGGAAATAGGTCAGCAGTTCTTAGGTTTCCTGGGGTCCGCAGGTGACTTCTTCAGCAGCGGCTTCACGGCAGCGTGTTTCCATTTCTGGGGGGAGTGGGCCATGGTGAATGAGGATTTGAGGGCCTTGGTGAGTTCTGTACTAATGGATTTATACTGAGGTGGAATGTAGGGTGTGGGCAGGGGTCTGTTGGTGCTCCGGCGTGGATGGATCTATGATGGATACCATTTCCTTCTCGGACAGGATGTTTTTATGAGTTGAGCTGGTGTGGGTGTACGCCAGTCAACGCAATGTGGTTGATGCTGTCCTCGGCGGGGGTAAGGGTGTGAAGTCTTGATAGACTGTATTGATCTTGTTGTGAAAAAAGTCTGCAAAGATGTCGCAGAGAGCTTGCGAGGGTGTAATGTTGGTTTTGGTTGCGGCATGGTTGGGGAATTTCTTGAAAATGGTGAAAAGTTCCTTGCTGTTGTTTGAGCTGTTCTTGGTGCGAGTGGCTAGGGAGGTCCTCTTGGTACTCTACAAGAGGTAGTGGTATCAGTTGAGGGTTTTTTTAGGAGTTTTCGGTCCTCAAGGGTCTTACTGGCACAACATCTTCTTTCCTTTTGACTGAAGTGACGTTTCTGGGTTTTCAGTTCTTCTTTGAACCAGTTGGGGTGTCTTGTTCATTTCTTGCGGTTGGTGGGTGTAAGAAAGTACCCTCTTTTTGGCATGGTTACACCCACTTTTTGCCTGCTCTCAGTGTGTTTTGACTGTCTTCACTGAGATCCTGCTAACCAGGACCACAGTGACTGTACTCTCGCCATCTAAAATTGGTTGTTCCTGAGTTTTTACACTCCACAGTTGGCATACTGGTGCCCCCATGTAAGTCCCTAGTATACGGTACCTACGAACCCAGGGCATTGAGGCACCAGGGGCTCCTCATGGGCTGCAGCATGTATTATGCCACCCAGGGGAGCCCATGCAAAATGTGTTTGCAAGCCTGCCATTGCAGCCTGCATGAAAAGGTATATGCACCCTTTCACTACAGGGCACTGCGCCAGGTCACTGTAAGTCACCCCCATTTTACCGTGCACTGGACACTGTCCAGCCACAGAATGGTAACTCTGAACCTGGACATGCTTGGTATCAAACATGTTGGAATCATACCCCAATACTGTTGCCAGTATTGGTTGTATGATTCCATGCACTCTGGGAGCTCCTTAGAGGACCCCCAGCTTTGCTCCTACCAGTTTGCAGAGTTTTCCCTGGCAGCCCGCGCTACTGCTATCCTACAGACAGGTTTCTGCCCTCTTGTTGCTTGACCAACTCCAGCCCAGGAAGGCAGAACAAAGGATTTCCTTTGGGAGTGGGAAGCAACACTCTCTCCCTTTAGAAATAGATGTCACATGGCTTGGGAGGGGTAGCCTTCCCAAACCATCGGTATGCATTGAAGGGCACATTTGGTGCCCTAATTGCATAAGCTGGTTTGCATCAGCCCAGGTTCCCTGCTCTGGTGAGAAACTAGACAATGGATGTTGAGGTGCTCCATGAAGGGGGTGGAGCTGTCTGCTCTGGTAGAGCATTAGAGGATCTCCTTGTAGATTATGGTGATGCCACCGCCGAATCTGTTGAATCGGACCCAGTGTGCGATCTTGTGTCCGTTGGGGGTGGCTGTGGCGATATCTGAAGCAGATGCAGGGTTCAGCCAGGTCTCTGTGATGAAGACAGCATCTGGGGCGGGGTCATGATGGTGTCCCAGAATTCTGTGGCGTATTTTCCAAGTGAGTGCGCATTGATCAGTAGGCAGTGGATCTTTCCTGAGGTGTTGGCAGTGTCTTTGTGGGTGGTAGTGTGTGATGCGGTTTGGCTGACGGGTGTGGATGGATGGTATCCTTGGTTTTGCAGGTGAAGTGGCACTTCTGGCAGGAAAAAGGGCATTCAGTGGTCCTGGAGGAGGAATTGGTGCAGTTGTTATCCTGGTATCTGCGGTTCATGGCTCGAAGTTCGTCCAAGGTGAAGCAGTGACAGTCCATGGGGCTTGGAATCCTAGCACTGGACATGTTCCTGGTGCATGCACAGTGAGCCCTCTGCATGCACCCGCTATATGGCCATGCTGTGGTCCCCATGCCGGGGAGAGTCAGGCATATGGAGGAGGGAGAGAAGGTAGATCTTCCGGGGGGGGGGGTACCTGGCATGGTGGAGACAGAGAAAGGAGTCGGGAGTGCGAGTGACTACAGGCTCGCAGTGTCAGAAGGAGGGGCCTTGGAAGTTCAGCAGGGGAGAGACAGGGCAGGGGGAGCATGCTGGGTCAGTCTGGAGGGAGAGCAGACAGGCAGGGGTGAGCACTGCAGGCAGCTAGCTGTGCCAAACAGGTAGAGGGGCAGGGGCTGAGCGCGTACGCTGAAAAGGGGAAGGCAATGCAACTTACCTAAAAGCTGCAGTGAAAGTGGGGTGGCCTTGCCTCCTCCAAGCTGCAACAGGCACAGAAGGACGATCAGCTGTAAGGCTGGTAGGGCTGGAGAAACCAGTAAGAACCAGTTCACTACTCTCCTCACAGTGGCAGAGGATGCTAGGGGGTGTACTTCAGGGGAGGGTCTGGAAGAGTCCCGTGAAGCAGGATTCGCTGATCGACTTTTAGGCTCTGGGGTGGGAAAAATGGGTAAGAACTGGTCTGCAACTCTATTCCCAGTGGTGGAGGCTTCTGGGAAGTGTAGTTCAGGAGGAGGGTCTGGAAGAGTCCCGTGATGAGGGATTTGACGATCAGCTTTAAGGCCGGTGGGGCTGGAGAAACTGGTAAGAACCAGTCCTCAACTCTACTCCCAGTAGCAAAGGCTGCTGGGAGGTGTAGTTCAGGATGATGGTCCGGAAGAGTGCCCAGGTGATAAAGAAAGCAATCAGCCACCAACTCACCAGTCACCTGTATCTCCACAATATTCTCGACCACTCCCAATCCAGATTTTGCAACAATCACAGAGTGAAGATAGCATGAATTACGGCCACAGCTGCAATCCACAAACTTTTAGACTAAGAAGAATCTAATGCCCTCATCTTACTGCACCTCTCATCAGCATTTGACAGCATGTCTCACTCTAGCCTCATCAAATGATTACACAACACAGGCATCCAAGGTCCTGCTCTCAAATAGATCTGTTCCTTCCTCATAAGGAGAACGCAGCAAGGTTGTCTCCACCTCTACACATCAGGGCCGAAAGACTTGAACAGTTTAGTCCCCCAATGATCATCAATCAGCCCCGCCCTATTCAACATTTATATGGCCACACTCATGTGATGTCATCTGATCGAACAGCATCGCCATCATCTCCTATGCTGATGACATTCAGATTATCCTCTCGATGTCATGCAAATCCTCCATGACCGGATCCAACTTCACTGAATGCATGATCCCAGTATCAGAATGGATGAGAACCACCTGAGACTGAACAGATTTCTGAGAACAAAACATCCCCCTAGGACTCCAGCTGGTGGCCATGAAAGCTTGCCCTACTCCATCGCCCACTATTGAACCTGGCCCTTATCGCAGAGTCCTCCCCAAACTCTTTGCCTCTGAACCCCTCTTTTTGACTATGTGCTGCATTTTGTTTTTGCTGGTTTTAGGACTCTGGACACTTTACCACTGCTGACCAGTGGTAAAGTGCAAGTGCTCCCAGTCTAAATTGTATTGGTGATTAGTTTATCGATGATAGACATATTTGATTTACTCGTATGTCCCTAGTTAAGTGTACTATGTGTGCCCAGGGCCTGTAAATCAAATACTAATATTGGGCCTGCAGCCCTATTTGTGCCACCCCCATGAGTAGCCATGTAAATATGTCTCAGACCTGCTATTGCAGTGTCTGCATGTGCAGTTTTTAAAATGCCATTTCCACCTAGCAAGTGCACCCACTTGCCAGGCCCAAACCTTCCCTTTTACGACATGCAAGTCACCACTAAAGTAGGCCCATGGCAGCCTGAGTGTATTTTAAAGGTAGGACATGTACTGGTGTTTTTTTACATGTCCTGATAATGAAATATTACAAGGCCTATCTCTCCCATAGGGTAACGTGGGTCCATTGGGAGCAGATGGAGACCTGGAGTTTGGTATCTCTGAATTCACAATTTAAAAATACATCTTTTGGTGAAGTTTGTTATTGAACTTTGAGTTTGAAAATGCCAAATTTGAAAGAGGGCACTTTCTTGCTTAACTATTCCGTGTCTCTGCCTGTCTGTGGAATACACGTCTGGGTCAGGATGACAGTTGGGCTGTTTGTCTAGTCACTCTAGACAGTCACCCAAAGGGAGCTGAGGTGTGCCCTGCATATCCTGATGGCCCATCACCAGGCTGATGGGTCTTCCTGAGCTAAAGTGGTGTTAGGAGCTGACATTGCACCCGAATATGTCTGTGCCTGCCCTTACACAAAACAGGCTCCAAACCCCTGAAGTGTGTCTGGGGCCAGGGAAGGAAAGACAGGGTCTTAGGCACTGTGATGACTTTTCTTTGCAGTTTGCCTACTTCAAAGACAGAAAGGGGTATAAGTACTGGACCTCTGCTACCATATAATTAGAACACATCTGGACTGAGGATATTCTGCCAGGAAAAAGAGCTGGATTCTGCCTGAGGGAATGCCACTCTGCCTGTTGCTAGGCTGTGCTGGGTTGCTGCTGGCTGCTTCTGTCCTGGCAGAGAAAGAAGTGGGTGTGGCTTTCTACATCCTGCTTCCAAAGGTTCTCCAAGGGCTTGCACTGAGCTTGCCTCCTGTTAAGAAGGCTGAGGGACATCAAAGGTGTCACCTGCCAGCACCTGGGCTTTCTTGCTGGGAGTCCTGACTTGCCAAGTGGTGCCAAATCCAGTTACTGGGCCTATGGGACTATGATCTGATGCAACAAGGAAGAAACTAGTGCATCGATTTCCAGAACGATTTCAGAACCAATGTTTTTCTCCAACTCCACGCTTCACTTCTGACGGAGCCATGGTCCCGGCTGAGTGCAACGACCGTGAGTTGCAACACGGGTCTCATGCCACCACAGTGCCTCCGAAGTCTTGCCACAGTGCTAGTTTTGAGTACTGTGTCCCTGACATCGGGGACACCCAAGTCTGACTACATCCCAGCACATGTGGCCTCGTGGTGTGATCGCAACACATCGGCTCCTCGCATCTTGACCTGCTGGATTCATCGACCCCCACCAGGTCATAAGGAATTGGCACCTTGCCGCCGACGTGTCATCACCTTCCCTACAACCACAAGGAAACAACTCCTCACCTCCCCTTCCCAGCAGTAAGGAACCAATGCCTTACCTTCCTGGTAGCAATAAGGAACCAATGCCTCACTGGCTCCAGCAACGCTTTACCCCCCTGACTCTGTGCAACGTCTTTGTTCCCTCATCATTTTCCACGGTACTGTAGCTGGGGTCCGTGAGACTCCGTGACTGACCCACACTTCTTATTGAGTGTTGTCAAATTGTTGGGAATGACTCCATTAAGACACCATGATAGCCCCAATTGGAGCTAGTGTGTTTCTAAGCACTTTACTAAGATTTAATATTTGAAAATTTGTATTTTTACTTGTGTATGTTGAATGTTTGTTGTTCTGGTCTTGTTTTACTCAGAGAAATACTGTCTATTCTTCTAAACTGGTGTGTAGTACTTTAGTGGTGTTTTCATTGTGTTGTTGTGTGTGTGTGTGTGTATGTGTTTGTGTGTGTGTATGTGTGAGAGTGTGTGTGTGTACAAATACTTTACACATTTCCTCTGAGATAAGCCAGACTGCTCGTGACAAGCTACCAAGGGGATGAGCAGGGATTAACTTACCTGTGTGACTCCCTTGCCCTGGCTAGAGTGAGGTCCCTTCTTGGAGCTGGTGTCATCCACTACCAAGTAAAGACCCCATTTCTAACAACAACCAACAATGCACGCAACCTGGTATCCTTTTAGATGACAAGCTCAGCATGGCCACACAAGTGAACACAGTCAGCTCCTCCTGCTTTCACATGCTGCGCAGCCTAAAAAAAAAATCTTCAATGGATTTCGAAGAGTACCAGACTCCACCGCAAACCACCAGCAGACTTGACAACAGCAATGCACTCAATGCCGGAATCCAAACGACCTCCTCCACCATCTTTAGACCACCGAGACCTTGCACCTAAGATATGGAACAAACTCCTGCTACACCTAAGGGCCTCCTCCTCCTCATGCATGCAGGGGACAGAGATGAAATGATTCAGCAAGCATGGAGCTGCTGTTAAAGCAGCTCCATGCTTGCTGAAGCACTGCCACTTACGGCTTCCCCCTCAGTGCCAGGTAGCCCCTAAAGGGCATTTTATTTGTTGAAAAAATAAATAAACAAATAATTTAAAAAAATATATATATAGGGAGCACATAGGAGCCCTTAAGGTTTACCCCTGCGGTGCCAGATAGCCCGCAAAGGGCTTTTGATTAATTTTTTTAATGCTACCTCCATAATATGAAAGCCCATAAAGGGCTTGGAAAAAAAGGTAAAAAAATAAACCCCCATAGCTCAGTGTGAAGGTCGCAGGCTTGTACCATAAGCTATTGGGGTTTGAAACCAGCTGGACTAATTTCCATTTTTTAAAAAATATTTTTTATTTTATTTATGCAAGGGGGAGCGTTCGACATTAGGGTGGGCCAAAAAAATGGCACAAAGAAATGTAAGAGATTTCTTTGAGTCATTTTTATGAGCAGTTTTAACGCCTGCTAAGAGCAGGCATTAAAGGGAGGCTCCCATTGTTTTCAATGGGCTTTGGGTGCTTTGCAGGATTAGCGTCACAATTTTTTAAGCTAATCCTTCAAAGTGCCCGACTAGCATAAAAAATGATGACGCTAGCACCCCTGACTTCCGCCATGGTGCACGGTATTTTAAATACGGCACACACATGGTGGCATTAAGGAGGCGCTAAGGGGCACAAGAAAAGTAGCACTGCACTAGATGCAGTGCCAGTTTTAATAAATCTGCCCCTAGGTTCTTTATCAGTACGCTAGTAATCATTTTAGCATGTGTTTACAAACTACTTTCTTCTTTGTCTAAGAGTTCATATCTTGTGTTTCCTCAGAGCTCCTCAGTAAATTAGCCTGTTAATCTTGCACTTGTCTTCTCACATTTGATATGCATTCAAAGAGGGAGATCATATTTCAGCCTTCTTTGTCTGACTTCAAAGGGAGTGGATTGTTTTTGGTTCTTGTCCCAGTGTTGCTTTTGTCAACTGATAAATGTGGAGGCTAGCCCATGTAAATTGTGTGGAAAGCCTGGAGGCCACTGTGCATTTTTTCCCTTCTTGTGTGTGGGCGATAGAGCAGCTCTGTGTGTGAATCACACTCACACTGGAATCAAGGACTACTCTGCTGCTCTCTCACTTTGCACACAGTAAGTGCTGTGGGCAGGCTGTGCGCTATATTCTCTTTTTTCATTTTTGTTTCAATTCGTGTGCATGCATTGCTAATGAGCAGCTGCTTCTTTCCATGGCAGTAATTCCAGCTGTACGCTTAACCCTGAAGCCCCGTTGGAGCCAGCCCTGCTTAACTGGTGCACAGTGTTTTATTTGTCTGGAACTTCGGTATTTAGCGCATGCCAATTATACAAATTTAAATTAGCTTGTTATTTTTCATTTTTTTATTCTCGGCTCGAGCAGCACATTTAAACAGCCTGGTAAATGCTTTCTTTTCTCCTTCACATTTACTGCATGCCATTTCTCCACTTGTTTATTGCTTTGATGGAACCTACAATGCTGGCCGACTTACGCCATCCTTAAAACACTGGGGGCATATTCATACTCGCTTTGCGCTGAATTCGCGTAATTTTTTTATGCTAATTGAGCGCAAACCCAACCCCATATTTATATTTTTACGCTAGACCCATCCAGCGTTAACATTTTGGTGTTAACTTAATTTTTTGGATACGTGAAACCTCCCTGTGTCAATTAAATTCAAGGTAGGCATTCCCGTCCGGAAAATTACTCAAACACCCTAGCAGCGTATTTAAGCACCTGGGCAAAAATGACGTACGGTTGGGAGGTGGACCCAAAAAATGGCGCTAACTCCGATTTGCGTCAACATTTAAAGCTTGGGTCAGGACAGGCGTTAAAATGCAGCAAACACAACACTACTTAAGGAGAACACACAGAAGCCGCATTAAAACCCACAGGAGAAGATAGAGGTAATACTGATACAGCTTGCTAGACAGCGCAGAGGACAGCAACAACTCATGCACACCACCACAGCAACGTGGCCCACAAAGGCAATGCAGAAGGCAGGAGAGGGTCTTCAGAACCAGGACAACCTTCCTTGACCTCAGGGACCTGGACATTATTAGGACCTACAGACTTAACCGGCAAGCCACACTACACCTGCTACACGACATTGAGCCACAAATTGCAGCCAGCCTGCAGACCCCACACAACATACCACCTATGACCAAGCATCTTGCTGTCAAGCACATGCTGGCAAGTGGTTCCTTCCAAACAATGGGTGCACTGGTTGCTGGTGTCTTACAGCTTTTATTCTCTGCATTCCTGTCAAAGGTGTTATCAGGAGCTATCATCTCCCTGACACTGTGACACATCAGCTTCCCCAACACCCAGCAAAAGAAACAGTAGAACAAAAAAGGGTTCTATCAAATCCATGGCTTTCCACACGTGCTAGGTGCTTTGAATGCGCCCATGTCCGGCTCGTACCACCTGCAGCAACAGAGCACTTATAAACGGAATCACAAGCACACGCATTCCATTAATGTGCAGGGCATAGTGGACCACCGGGGAATATTCATAAATATTTTGGCCAAGTATCCTGGGAGTGTTCATGATGCCTACATATTCCAGCACAGCAGGATTAATGAACAATTCCAGGATGGACAATTTGGAAATGGCCTACCTGTTGGTAAGTAGACAACTCTAGTAAGGTACACACAACACACCAACTCTGTTGGACATACACCAATAGAGTAACATATGGCCAGGGTAACACACATGTGCAGGTGATAACACATGTGCACCATGTTGTAGTACAGCACAGTCAGGGCACAACATTAATACATCTACATGTACGTAACACACCCACAACTTGACAGGCACACCACAGGAAGGACAGGTGCAGACATGTACCCTTTGACAACAGCAGAACTACATAGACCACTGGAAGTGCCCTCAGGTTAACCGCTACGTACACATCACACACACTACACCAAAGAAAGAATAGAACAGAAATGTCAAAGGCATACACCATACCCATGTCATTTAACTTCCAAATAGGCACAGATGCCTCAAGTCATGCAGTGCAAATCACTGCCAGAACAAATATCAAACACCACACAACCTGTGCCTATATTGACTGCATCTCATCAACATATACCTAACTTACTTGCAGTGTGCAGAGACATCTGCCTGATGCATTGGCTCACACACATAGGAATAAAACATCAATGACCATCACAAACCATGTGCCAGATGTGTCAGAAGTGGTACCAAACCTACTGTAGTGCAACTTCACATGCAACACTCATTGACTCACAACACCATCATGTCTGTACCAGATACAATAAATGGCCTAACAGGGGCCAGAGGCACAGTCAGACAGTGCAGATTATGGATGTCATAGTGGGACCCAGTAGGAGAACACAGGACATCACTGACCCAACATGCACTGTGCCAAGGGACATACTCACTATGTCGCTGAGCTCCATCCCATAGCCTGCACTGTGCATGTGTCAACAGAATAAATGCACATTAATGTTTAGGAAGATAGGAGAGACATTGCTAGTTATGTTGATCATCCTGTGACAATGGGATACACACCCTTGGACACCTTGTGGCTGACACAAACATTAGCTGCCACTCAGGAACACCGAGGGAACAATGTAACAGCCCACAGTTCCATAGTCATGGCCTGAATTCTATGTACATTTTGGCAGATGACCATTTCATAATGACTTGAAGCCACATTGTAAACTGGCCTCCCTACCATGCTGTATGTAGCGTGTAAGGGGTGTGCAATGTTTCTCGCTGCAGGTCTGTCACCACAAGATACATAGCATGATGATGCAGACTCACATGTAGCTGTCCCCTAAAACCTGAGGAAGTGCCAACAACAAATACCACCCCAGGGGTGCTGTATGCAGGTTGCAAAAGAGAAGTAGACTGTGCTATGAACTCAGATGAATGTGGCACAAATGCATTCTGCACACAGAAAGAGCTAATTGGCTATCCAAAAAGCATATGTACAGGGCAGTGTACCATCCTGCACAGATACATCCACCTCCACAAGCCAGCTAGTCAAGTACCCTGGTGCAGGGTAGGTAGTGTTGGTGCACGACTGCACATGAGCAACTGGCGCAGAGGACAACAAATGGTTGCCAAGTAACATGTCACACATGGGGCATTCTTGCATAGTTGAAATTTTGCAGGGCAGTGCAGCCAATTTTGGAGACATGTAGTGCATTCTCACTAACCAGTTTCAAAGGCCCTAAGTGTCACACCTCATCTGCTATGACACATGTCAAAAGGGATGGGATGTCCAGGCTCTGTAGTGCTACCATGTTGCCACCACATCTGACCTCATTGTGCTGTGAGGATGTGTCATGTCCCCTCTAGTGATAGCACACTGATACAAAGGTGCACTACACAACGCATGGTACATACATAATGACTATCAGTGTGGAATCCAAATCATATGTTGCAGGTCCTTGAGCCAAACACAAGATTGTCATGTTCAACAACCTAGTGCTGAGGAAAGATTACACAAGGATAGGAACTCACACCAAACCACAAATACATATGAGCCACAACCAGCTCTTAATGTCAACTGCCATGCTACATGACATACCTGTTGAAAGCCCTAACAACAAATTACTTCTTTATTCTTTTGCAGTGGATCAGTCCTATGGCATACAGCCATGGAATGACCCCATTTCTCAACTCAAGCACAGCAGCAGAGCGTGCATATAAAGAGGGACATCAGAAGACATGGACTATTGTGAAGAGGACATTTGGCATCCTGAAGTCCAGATTCAGGTGCCTGGACATCACAGGAGGTAGCCTCCTATATGCCTCACACATCGTCTGCAAGATAATAATGACATGTGCCATCCTGCACAACACACGTGTGCGGATGAACATCTCCTTATGTGAGCAGGTAGATGACTTGCCTGAGGAAGAGGAGGAGGATGGTGGAGAAGAAAATGATGAGGAGCAGCACAACACAGCTGCTGGGATACGCCGCAGACTGCACATTGTTGATAACTTCTTCACTCAATAGTCACATAACTCACCTTGTAGATTTTGTCAATAAACACTTCACTTATTCACACAATTGGGCTTTGGTGTCTTTAATCTCTTAAACTTATACTTTAGTATTACGAGTCTAACCTCAGGGAGCATATCACAAACAATATTCTGAAGAGTACTGTAACACGAGCACATGTGAAGCATAAGAGTGAACTGCTACCATCACACACATCACAATTAGCCTAATCACTTGAATGTGACAACTGAAGTACACAGTCTATGGACCACGACATATTAGTTACATCCACGTTGCCAACTTGTACAGCAATAGCCCATCACACACAACAACATGTCCAAATAGGAGGTAAACAAGGGGGGGCCACATGAGGCAATGGATGTCAAAATATGGTGAGACTGTAATGTTTGAACAGACCACTAATACAATTCAATGTGAGAGTTGCAATGGCTGCAAGGAGCATGTGTGACAAGGGGGGACATCATTGGCGACAATGCTCAACATGATTAGGCCAGGTATCACAAGCAATGGGAGAAATGGATCCTGCGCAGTACATCCATGGAAACCACTCCTGCCACTGCCATGGGGCCCAATCCTGTCACAGGGTATACATGACCTCACACTTTGGATGGACACATCTGTGGAATGCACATCAGAATGGATGATAACAAATGCAGCTGGGCTGCAGGTCCACCACAAAATAATTTTTATAACAATGCAAAATGTTATGATTTTCAACTGTGTATGTGTTCAATACATTATATGGTTGGAATGTAGGCTAAGTGTGTCAATCACAGTAACAAATATATACACATGTCCAACATATGTGTAGTCGCACACAAGTCATCCATATACTCAAGATCAACATATGGAGACATTTGTCAGGTAACATTTGCCAGATTTAATTCATCAGCCATCATCAGCAATACCTGAGCTATGCATGTTGTCTAAAATGTGATGCTCTGTAAGACAACTACACACAGCACATAAGTGAACACAATTCACAATCACATACCATGACTCTTGCATAGTACTGACTGCCATACATATGTGGATACACTGTTGTCACACACACATGTGCATGACGTGTATACATTTGCATGCTGTTGATTCTGTAACACACACATTGGTGTAACAGACCAATCACACAAATCACATTGTTCAATGGACTACCACATGTGGCCATACACAAAATGCCAAACTGCAGCCCAGTCCATTCAGTTATTATGTTGATACAGGGTGCATCCATTAACAATTGACAAAATCATGCAATCAGGAATTGAGTAAAAGAAAAAGATGCAAATGCATCGAAAACTTGCACAAGCGCAAAGTACATGACCCATGGGCCCTTAGCATGATTTACACCTTCGCACGCATTGCAATGATGAATTACTGTAAAACTGATGCATAAAGGTAATGCGTCAATATAAAAAGACGCATGTAAGTAATGCATCAGAAAAACTCACGCAAATATCAGATGCGTCAAAGAAAATTTACGCATAACAGAAAACTTGAGGCAACGGCACAGGAAGTGATGTAATAGGATATCCTGTTTACAGGCATGGTACAGGGGGTGTACTTTCATGTTTTCTTTGCAGTCTGTGCCTCTTTGCACTGTGTGGTTGTGTCTTGGAGTTGGTGGTGTCTTCTTGCTCTTTTTTGTATCTTGTGTTGTCCCTGCTGTTGTGTTTTCTGTTGTATTTCATTGTTATTTGCCCCAGTGTCTGTGAATTTGTTTGTCAACTGTATTTTACCATGTACCTGTGCGGGCTGTTTGGGTTAGTTGTATAGGTGGGTTAGTTGGGTTGGTCATTTTTTGAGTGTTTTCCTTTCCTTACTTCTGTTTATTTCCACAACATTTTTATTTTCCAACCTGTACCCCAGTGCAATGTCTGGCAGGGGAGGCAGACCAGAATGGGGGAGAAGGAGCTGCAAGGCTTTGTGTGGCTGGTAGCCCACTACCTCCCATTGATGTTGGAGATGGGTGGCCGTGTGATCCAGGGCTACCGGACGGAGGCAAGACGGCTGCGGTGGGGCGAGGTGCTCCACCACCTGAAGAGGGTGTACCACAGCAGTGGCAACAACCACCAGCTCAAGCATCGCTGGGCTGATCTGGTGGCCAGGGAGCAGGATCCTCTGGACTATCTTGGTGTGGTGATTGGTGGCCCTGTTGGTGAGTCCCCCATTGGAAACCTCATTACTGTTCACCGCACCTGAAAGATAGTAACAGATGTGTTGGCGTGCTGCATGCAATGCTTGTGGATAGATTGCATGCAACCAGAATGAAGTGTCACTGTGCCAGTATAGACATGGGCTTCACATATCCTACCATTTTATCAATGCAAGTCAGATGTTAGGTGAGTCAATCACATCCATCACTAAGTCACACAATTCAGAGGCAATGGAAGCATCTGTGCCCCAGCATTGTGTCATGTATGATCAGCCAAGACACCGCCAGTATACCATACATAAGTGGATTGTGATAACAAAGTACGACAATCAATCAATCAATCAATAAATTTGTTGAGCGCGCTACTCACCCGGTAGGGTCTCAAGGCGCTGGGGTGGGGGGTGCTACTGCTCGGAGGTTCTGGGTCTTGCGTAGGTTGGTGGGGAGGGAATTCCAAGTTTTGGCGGTGAGGTGGGAGAAGGATCTGCCGCTGGTTGTGGTACGGTGAATGCGAGGGACTGTTGCTAGGGCGAGGTCGGCGGAGAAGGGCTGGCATGTCGGGATGTGGAAGTTAAGTCGATCGTTGAGGTAGGCCAGTCCGGTGTCGTGGAGGGCTTTGTGAGTGTGGATTAGGATTTTGAAGACGATACTTTTGTTGACGGGTAGCCAGTGTAGGGCTCTGAGGTGGGCGGAGATGTGTTAGTGGGGAGGAAGGTTGAGGATGAGATGTGTTGAGGCGTTCTGGATGCGCTGGAGTTTTTTCTGGAGCTTGGCCGATGATCCTGCTTAGAGGGCGTTGCCGTAGTCCAGTCTGCTGCTCACGAGGGCGTGGGTGACCGTTCTTCTAGTTTCCACTGGAATCCACCTGAAGGTCTTGCAGAGTATACGAAGGGTGTTGAAGCATGAGGACGAGATGGCGTTGACTTGCTGGGTCATGGAAAGTTAAGAGTCTAGTATAAAGCTGAGATTGCGTGCGTGGGTGGTGGGTGTTGGGGCGGGCCCAGGGTGGCCGGCCACCAGGAGTCATCCCATGCTGACTTGTAAGGTCCGAAGATGATGATCTCGTTTTTTTCTGAGTTCAGCTTGAGGTGGCTTGCTGTTATCCAGTTGGCGATGGCGAGAAGTCCGGTGAGGGGGTTGTTCTTGGCGGTTGCGGGGTTCCTTGTGAGGGAGAGGATGAGCTGGGTGTCGTCAGCGTAGGAAATGATGTTGAGGCCGTGGGGTCGGATGATGCTGGCAAGCGGAGCCATGTAGATATTGAAGAGGGTGGGGCTGAGTGAGGATCCCTGGGGGACTCCGCATATGGTCTTGGTGACCTTTGACCGGAATGGGGGGAGGCAAACTCTTTGTGCTCTTTCGGAGAGGAAGGACGTGAGCAAGTCCAGGGCTCTGTGGTGAATTCCAGCATTGAAGAGGCGTGTGCGAAGGGTTTGGTGACACACGGTGTCAAAGGCTGCGGAAAGGTCGAGAAGGGTGAGGGCAATGGTTTCACCTTTGTCTAGCATGGTCCTGATTTCGTCGGTGCAGGCGATAAGGGCGGTCTCGGTGCTGTGGTTTTTGCGGAATCCAGACTGGGAGATGTCAAGTAGGCTGTTGTCCTCCAGGAAGAGGGAAAGTTGGTTGTTGACTATCTTCTCTATGACCTTTGCGGGAAGGGGAGTAGGGAGATAGGTCAGTAGTTTTTTAGGTCTTCGGGGTCGGCTTTGGGATTTTTGAGCAAGGCGTTGACTTCAGCGTGTTTCCAGCTTTCTGGGAAAATGGCGGTCTCGAAGGAGCTGTTGATGATGGTCCGGGGCTGGGGAGCGATGACTTTGCTAGCCTTACTGAAGATGTGGTGAGGGCAGGGGTCTGTGGGAGAGCCGGAGTGGATGGTGCTCATTGTTTTGGTGGTTTCTTCATCATTTGTGGGGGCCCAGGTGCTCAGTACGTTGGTGCAGCAGGGTGCATTGGGGTTGACCATGTCAGTGGTGGTGGGGGATGGCATTGCGAAGCCTCCATGTATGTCTATGATCTTGTGGTGGAAGAAGATGGAGAGGGAGTCACACAGGTATTGTGAGTGGGGAGGGTCGATGGAGCAGGATTTGGGGTTGGTGAGTTCCTTGATGATGTTGAATAGTTCCTTGCTGTTGTGTGCGTTGTTGTCTATCCGCTCTTTGTAGAAGGATCTTTTGGTGGTCCGGATGAGCTGGTGGTGTTTGCGCATGGCTGATTTGAGGGCGGTGAAGTTACTCTCTGATTGTTCTTGGCGCCAGGTTTTCTTAGTTTTCTGGCATTCTCGTTTGGAGGCCTGAGGGTCTACGGTGAACCAGTGAGCTTTCTTGTTGATGCAGGTGTTGTTGGTTTTCTTGAGTGGAGCGAGGGTGTTTGCGCAGTCGTCGAGCCATTGTTTGAGGTTGAGGGCAGCGGTGTTGGGGTCGTTGGTTTTTGGTGGTAGGGATTGGGCGAGGTTGGAGATCAGATGTTCCTTGGAGATCTTGTTCCACTTGCAGTGAGGGATCGGATGCTGTTGGTGGTGGGCTTCAGGAAGGAAAAATGAACGCAGTGGTGGTCGGTCCAGTGGAGCTCCATGGTGTGAGTGAAGGTGATCTGGCTGCTGGAGGAGAAGATGGCGTCAAGTGTATGCCCGGCTGAGTGGGTGGGCAAGGTGACCAGTTGCTTGAGGCCGAGGTTTGCGAGGTTGTCCAGTAGGGCAGTGGAGTTGCAGTCGCTGGTGCTCTCCTGGTGGAAATTTCAGTCGCCGAGGAGCAGGTAGTCCGGGAAGGCGAGGGCGTGGGAGCTGATTGTGTCGGTGATGGCATTGCAGAAATGGGGGCAGGGGCCTGGAGGTCTGCAGACAAGGGTTCCTCTCAGGGTGGTGTTGGCGTTGATGTGTATCTGAAAGTGTAGGTGCTCTGCGGCATCCAGGGTGTCGTTGGTGTTGGTGGAGATCCTGATGGAACTTCTGTGGACTATGGTGATTCCTCCTCCTGGTTTGTTGATATGGTCCATTCGGGTGATCTTGTAGCCCTCCGGGACGGCTATGGCGATGTCTGGTTCAGATGAATAGTTCATCCATGTTTCAGTGAGGAAGGCGATGTCAGGGGAGGCTGTCGTGAGTAGGTCCCAGAGCTCGATGGCGTGCTTGTGGACAGAGCGGGTGTTGAGGAGGATGCAGCTGAGATGGTTGGGGTGTCTGGCGTTGTTGTGGTGCTTGGTGACTTGATTGCAGGAGAAGCGGCATGAGCGGCAGGCAAAGGGTCCATGGGTGTGCCTGGGGTCAGCCTGGGCGCAGGAGGTGGGCTGGCCGGGTTTGAGTGCGTGGAGCTCTGCAGTTGTGTAGAGGCGTCTTGAGGCATGGGAGGTGTGCGGGCCAGGGGGACGGGCACAGACGGGCTTGCTTCTGGCACGCCTCCGGCGCCCCAGCGGCACGCCCGCTCCACGTGGCCGCGCAGCGCCTGCCATTAAGAAGAGGAGGTGGGAGGGAGGAGCAGCTGGGAGGTGGAAGGGGGTGACGAATGGGGGCGTGAGGGGGGCGTGGCCGCAGGGGATGCATCGGCGGTGACTGGGAAACCGGGGAGAAACCAGCAAGTAGAAACGGGCAGCACAAAGGCAGAGACAGCAAGAAAAAGGCAAGAACAAAAAACAGAACAAAATAGAAAACGGGCACAGAAAACAGAAACAACAAGATAACAAGACTAACACACAATACTTACACCTACCACTAGACACCAGGGATGAGGCGGATGCCTGCGGGTGGTGGAGGGCCCCAACTCGCGGCAGCAGCGAGGGCGGGGTCAGGAGCAGGAGGGCAGTCCAGTGGAGCTGCTCATCGCACAGAGTGGTTCCTGGCCTTAATTCAGGTCAGGGGTCACTCTGGGAAGCGCACAGCGGCCGCCATTAAGAAGGGGAGGTGGGAGGGAGGAGCAGCTGGGAAGCGGGAGGGAGTGACAAATGGGGGCACGAGGGGGGCGGGCCACAAGGGACACAGCGGCAGGGACGGGGAAACCGGGGAGAAACCAGCAAGGAGAAACGGGCAGCAAAAAGTCAGAGACAGCAAGAAAAAGGCAAAAACAAAAAACAGAACAAAACAGAAAACGGGCACAGAAAGCAGAAAACACAAGATAACAAGACTAACACACAATATTTACGTCTACCACTAGACACCAGGGATGAGGTGCAGGCGGGTGCCTGCGTGTGGAAGAGGGCCTCAAACTCGCAGCAGCAGCGAGGGAGCGGGGTCAGGAGAACGAGGGCAGTCCAGTGGAGCTGCTCGTTGCACAGAGTGGTTCCTGGCCTTAATTCAGGTCAGGGTTCACTCTGGGAAGCATGCAGAGGCCGCCATTGAGAAGGGGAGGTGGGAGGGAGGGGCAGCTGGAACGCGGGAGGGGGTGACAAATGGGGGCACGAGGGGGGCGGGCCACAGGGGACACAGTGGCAGGGACGAGGAAACCAGGGAGAAACCAGCAAGGAGAAACGGGCAGCAAAAAGGCAGAGACAGCAAGAAAAAGGCAAAAACAAAAAACTGAAAACGGGCACAGAAAACAGAAAACACAAGATAACAAGACTAACACATGATACTTACGCCTACCACTAGACACCAGGGATGAGGGGCAGGCAGGTGCCTGCTGGTGGTGGAGGGCCTTGAACTCGCGGCAGCAGCGAGGGGGGGGTCAGGAGCACAAGGGCAGTCCTGTGGAGCTGCTCGTCACGCAGAGTGGGTCCTGGCCTTAATTCAGGTCAGGGGTCACTCTGGGCAGCGCACAGCGGCCGCCATTAAGAAGGGGAGGTGGGAGGGAGGAGCAGCTGGGAGGCGGGAGGGGGTGACAAATGGGGGCACGAGGGGGGCAGGGCCACAGGGGACGCAGCGGGAGGGACGGGGAAACCGGGGAGAAACCAGCAAGGAGAAATTGGCAGCAAAAAGGCAGAGACAGCAAGAAAAAGGCAAAAACAAAAAACAGAACAAAACAGAAAACGGGCACAGAAAACAGAAAACACAAGATAACAAGACTAACACACAATATTTACGCCTACCACTAGACACCAGAGATGAGGTGCAGGTGGTGCATGCGAGTGGTGGAGGGCCTCGAACTCGCGGCAGCAGCGAGGGCGGGGTCAGGAGCACGAGGGCAGTCCGATGGAGCTGCTCGTTGCACCGAGTGGTTCCTGGCCTTAATTCAGGTCAGGGTTCACTCTGGGAAGCGTGCAGCGGCTGCCGTTAAGAAGGGGAGGTGGGAAGGAGGAGCAGCTGGGACGCGGGAGGGGGAGACAAATGGGGGCACGAGGGGGGCGGGGCCACAGGGGACACAGCGGCAGGGACGAGGAAACCAGGGAGAAACCAGCAAGGAGAAACGGGCACCAAAAAGGCAGAGACAGCAAGGAAAAGGCAAAAACAGAAAACAGAACAAAACAGAAAACGGGCACAGAAAACAGAAAACACAAGATAATAAGACTAACACAAGATACTTACGCCTACCACTAGACACCAGGGATGAGGGGCAGGCGGGTGCCTGCTGGTGGTGGAGGGCCTTGAACTCGCGGCAGCAGCGAGGGCGGGGTCAGGAGCATGAGGGCAGTCCTGTGGAGCTGCTCGTCACGCAGAGTGGGTCCTGGCCTTAATTCAGGTCAGGGGTCACTCTGGGCAGCGCGCAGCGGCCGCCATTAAGAAGGGGATGTGGGAGGGAGGAGCAGGTGGGAGGTGGTGACGAATAGGGGCACGAGGGGGGCGGGCTGAAGGGGACGCAGCGGCGGGGGCAGGGAAACCAGGCAGAAACTAGCAAGCAGAAACGGGCAGCAAAAAGGCAGAGACAGCAAGAAAAAGGCAAAAACAAAAAACAGAACAAAACAGAACAAAACAGAAAACGGGCACAGAAAACAGAAAACACAAGATAACAAGACTAACACACAATACTTATGCCTACCACTAGACACCAGGGATAAGGTACATATGTGACTTAGGTGTGCACCGTTGTGTAAATATTGGCACTGGAACATACCGTCATTCTCACAAAACCTTCATGCACCATTTTGTATACAAATTGGTGTATCCCTGTATTGTAATGTACATGTAGGACTGGGTGGGCAATTGTCCCCCAGTATGGCGCCACTAAATTTGTACTCCACTTACGTGACACTTTGATGGAATGAAATAGGCGTGCATGCAGGTCAAGTACAATCGTTGCTGACATGGTTATGGGTGTGTGAGGAATGGTATTGGCTGATTAGGTATTGATGGGTGTCTACACCTGGACACATGAATGTAGAAGTGATAGACCTATGGATACTAGCTTCATTTACGTCATCACCTAACATATGGTCCACTCCCTGACTCCATGTAAGAGTGGGCATTCATTGGTTGATGACCTGGACAGTTTAGATGATGATCTGCATGGCCATACCCCCTGAGACACAGGGGGAAGGAACAATACATTTGTAGGTAGATGTGATGCTCACAGTGTAGGTGACAGTCTTTTTAATCAGGCTTGCATGCAACTTTCTGGTGATGTATGTTTGAAAATTTGACACAGATGAAGAGGAATAGTGGCCCTGATCAATGTGAAGATGACACTTCATTTGCATCGTCACACATGGTACAAAATCTATGCAGATCTAATTTGGTTTGTTTCATTATCTTACTGTGGGTGGCTATGGTGTCATGGAAATTGTGCTAAGGCAGAGTTGTTGTTTTATCCATCAGGGCCATTGTATCATTCGGAATGTGAGTAGGAGTGCATGTGCAAATCGATGTAGATAGTAAGCTAATTTTCTGTACATACTTCACACAATGCTGACACTGATGGTTGCCTGTCTCATTTTAACAGATGCCAACATGAATAACGACCAACTCCGTGCCTTTCAGAAGAGGGCAGCGCACTATAGGCACATATTGGCAGTGGAATCTGGGTTCAGGAGGATGGCACGCCGCTATCGCTCAGAGCGATCCACTAGTGAGTGGCGGGCATTCAGCCAAGGGGGACCCACACTGCCCACACAGGCTGGCCAAGCACCACAGCTGTGCAGGGCCCTACAGCTGCCAACATAATTATTGCTTCAGCTGCTGCACCCTCTACTTCCATCCCACGGCCAACCACACCTGCTGCCTATGGACAAGAGTGCCATAACAGATTTAAAGAGTGATGTAAAACAGGTCCCAGAAAGGTGGACTCCATAGAAAAGGTGGTGGCAAAGAACACCAAGACCCTCAAGAACATTAAGAGGAAACTGAAAAGGGCCACCCTCTGAATGGCATGATGTCATTCCTCCCAAGTTCACTTCCCTCCCTCCTCTTTTTTTCTAGGTTTGTTATGGGTAGTAGGGGGTTAGTTGTAGGTTAGTATAGGTTAGTGGGCTAGTTAGGATAAATAGGTTTGGGGGTGGGTTTTCTACTTTTTATGTTTTACTATGTGGGTGGGTGGGTGGGGGTGATGCTGGGATGTTTATGTGTTTATAAA
This sequence comes from Pleurodeles waltl, assembly GCF_031143425.1. Classification (NCBI taxonomy): domain Eukaryota; kingdom Metazoa; phylum Chordata; class Amphibia; order Caudata; family Salamandridae; genus Pleurodeles; species Pleurodeles waltl. Next base: position 877,932,689 of record NC_090444.1, read on the forward strand.
AAAAAAAATAGTTAGAAAGTGTGTAGTTTAGTGTATGTTGTCCTGCATTTGTCCTTTGATATAAGGTGGGTGGGGGTGAATGTTTAGAGTGTGTTGTTAAATGTGTTAGGTAAGTGTAGCATAGAGTAGTTAGGGTCTGTTGTGGGTTATGTATAGTTAGGATAGGTTAGGTTAGGATAGGATAGGTGTTAATCATTTTTTTAGTTATTTTATTATTATAATAAATAATATTGGGTACTCCCTTACTTCATGTGTCATATGCTTGGGTCTCAGGGTCTTCCCATAGGTATACAGTGAAAAGTGTGTGTTGTCTTAGGGACTCCGTCCTGCATCCAGATCCCTCTCTTGAGATGTTCACCACCTCCTTATGACTGAGCTGTCATTTTGGCAGCTACAACACATCCAGTGTACCCACCAGTCAAGGTGAGTATGTTGATCATGTATAGGACAGGTAGGTGTGGCAATTCAGTTGTCACAGTATGGGTTTTGTTTCAGAATGTTGGGCACTGTGGAACATTTGACAACAGCCTACATTTCATTCCTATCCTGCTAAACTGACCAGTGGCTATAATAGATGAGGTTGAGTCCCTCTGTTTCACACCAATGTGTTCTACTGGTACTCCCAGCTGACGACATTGCCCGATAAAGGTTTCACAGCCATTCCTGCAGCATGTGGTGGGTGTAGCATACATATGTTCAACCTGTGTCACATATTCAGTGAATTGCTTGTAGGGGATGAGATCAGCATATTCATGCACTCTTGTACTGACACTCTGTGAATTGAGACATGTTTCACATGTCACAATGCCTAGGAATAGTAGATGTGTCACAACACACAAAAACATGCTGGTTGTGTAGGTGGTTTTTAATAACAAGTGTAATAGTGCCATTTTTACAATGTCCAGGTCTGTGACCCCATTTTTTGGAACCATCCAATTGTGACACAACACAAGTACAGGGTTGAGGGACATGTCATGGGACAGGTTTGGGTAAAGTGTCTTTCAGTGCAGGGGAACATAAATTGCCGATTGAAAAGTTAGAGACAATTGTAGTTCATAGCAGAAAGGTCAACAGTGTGTTGAGGAAGAGTGCATATCTGCAACAGTGCTAACACTGGCATGATGTCAAGCACAGGACAAAGGAAAACACTGCCCATGTGGCATGGGCTGGTTCTACCGGGAACTCCTACGGGTGAAGATTATCTGTTCCACATCTTCATCCACCGATGTGTGTGGTGCCTCCTCTGCCCTTGATGGTGGTAGTGGGGAGGTAGAAGGGGCCACACACACTTCAGTGCTTGCAGATGTGGACTCCCAATTCCCGGCAGCTGCCATCTGTGGCACTACATATGGCATCACTGCAGCAAAGAGGAGCTGCTGATTTTTAAGTATAGCTGCAACATCCCTGTGGTAGACAGCTATGTCTGCCCTGAGGGAGACCATTGACCGGTGCAAGGAGTCCATTTTTTCCTCAAGCATGCTGATGCCAGTTCAGGAGGGCAGTTTTTGTGGCCTCTCCCTCATGGCAGCAGCTATGTCCCTCAGACACTCCTGGACTCCACGCATTGGGGAGTGTGCGAGTCGGTTGGTGGAAGTCTGTTCTGTTGCCGTGACCATGCATGTCTGCATCCCCTCAAGGCTGGCTGCCATAGTTTGCATCCCCACCCACACTTCCTTGGCCAGCTCCTGGTGGACTCCTACCACTGTCCTCTCAAAGCTGGTGCCTGAGTCCTCGGAGTCCTCTGCTGTGTCGGTGCTGGCAGGTCATACTATTGGGGTGCTAAGTGGGACCTGTGGGATGTCTGCTACTTCAGTACTCCTCCTTGGAACTGGAGGTGTGTCTGCAGGTTTACAAGGACTTCTTGGGGGGTCTCTTGGCTGATAGTTGCCAGCTGGTCATCCAGGTCCTCAGGGTACTCCAGGACAGGCAGATATTAGGGCCATATTTATGTAAAAGTGGTAAAGCGTTGCTGTGCAAAAATAGTTAGCGCCGCGCTGCGTCACTTTGGTAACACCAGGATGCACCATATGTAAGTGAATACAGGGCACCCCTGTGTTGTCCCCCGCACTGGTGCAAGATTCAGCCGCCAGCATCAACGCTGCCATCCTTGCACCATCGTGCAAGTATGTATGCGTTGAGGGGTGTGGCTGTTCATGCACGTGAAGGTGTCCCTTCCTGCACATAAACAATCACTGAAGGCACTTTGGCACTTCTGTGTGAGCTGTAGAATGCAACACACACAGAAGAGCCAAATCATCATTTACATATGATTGTTTATGTGCAGAACTGAACACCTTCATACTCATAAACAATCAGTTCTGGCATTTTGCTCTTCCTATGCATGCTGCAGAATGGAGCACACATTAGAAAAGCAGAAAAGGAGGAGGTATAAATGTGTTCCTCCTCGTTGCACCCTGCTAATGCCACCCCTGGGCATGGCTTTAGAGTTTTGCCCCTATCTCAAGTTGACAATATTTTATTTATCTGAGGCAGCATCAAAGTTTAATGGGTGTTGCTGTGGCACACCCACAGCAACACTCATTGCACCACCTTCCATGCATCGTGATGATCAATAGGGTCCTTATTTACAAGGTGACATTAAGCCACAAAAAGTGACTTAACACTACCTTGTCAATGCGGCACAATGCTTAGCGCCACAGGAGTGTCACTAAAAGTAGCGCCCCTGTGGCGGTAGGGGCCTATGATGCATCCCTTAGTTCCAAAGGATTGTTTCAGTACATCATACCTGCAGTCTACAGCCCTGTGCCCCACCTGCATGTCACATGAATGGAAGGCCATTTGGCACAATTGGCTGCGTCATATCTTCTAAGTGTGTTGTCTATCCTTGTTGTGGCTTGATGCAGTCTTTTCATGTTCTACCTTCCCTTTGCATCCATTTACATGGTGAGGCCTTGCAATGGGTGTTGCTGTGCTCATGCCACAGCACCACACATGGTATTTTTCACCTGTCATAGTCTTACATGTTTCACATGCACTCATGCTGTGCTGAGACCTTGCACCACCCCAGGGATGGCATTGCCGGGACATTGTGCTCTTGTTGCCATTGATGGCTCCTCATGCTGTTTGTGTGCTACATTGCATAGCCCTCATGTAGCTGTCAGAGTTCAGTTTCAACTCCTGTCTGTTTAGGTTGTTTGCCTTACTAAACACCTATGCCCCTCAATGCAGCCCTCCTTGCACTAGGATTCATGAGTGCAGCATGGTGACAGTACAGCTCATGTGACACAAACACAGGGTTGAACCCAGGGATGGGCAGTCTGGGTATGAAATTTCTGCTGTGTACATCATTCTGTTGTGACAGTGCCTGATGGTAAATGTGTCTATGGACATAGCCATTTCACAGGAGATGTACTTAGGTCAGGGCCTGAAGGAAGTTCATATTTCATGTACATCAGTACAAAGGGCACCGGACTGACACTGTGTAATTGACCACCCCGAACAGCACAGGTGGTAGTGGCAACTGTTGTCAATGTGGAATCCCCCATGGGCCAATGGCCTGGACATAGCAGGTTAACAGCAGCTTACAGACTAGCTATGGCATCTGTCGTGTGACACCAGACCAGTGATACATTCAATACTACCCTCCCGGTCTGTTTCTGCATTTTCTCCAGCCTTTGCATGGCGGTGTAACCCCCATGAAATGGTTGTTGGTGATGTGGTGTGGTGTGCCCCTGCACAGCCTATGCACTTGGCATGGGTAGTGCAGGGGGTCCCATACCTTGGCCCTTTGCCCATTCCACTGCCTGATTTGCAGGGCTGAGAGCAGCGTGTCCTGTTACACCCAATGCAGGCCAAAACTGGCTCTCACACTCTTTGATCCATCAAAAATGTTTACTAAGTGCCCCACAGAGCTACCATGTGCAGACAGATTTCCAGCTGCCATCCCAACGTGTGACTCATACTGCCAAGGGTACACTGCACAGGCAGTCTTACCAACACTGGACTTGCCCGTGCACCATCTCCTACATGTTGATGTGGAATCATCCACCATTATGTTCACAGCCATACCCCATGTGTTGTATGTGTGTGTTTATTTCCCCATTCCCATGTGTCTGACATGGTTGTGTCAGAATAGTTGTGGGCTCAGCCTGTGACTGTTGTGACCTACTGTTTGCTATCTGTGGTACATATTTTCTGTAGTGGCACATTTCAGTTCAGCAGCAATATGTGTGGTTTAATACAACTTCAGTTTAGATGGTCTGGGATGTGTCATGTTACCAATGATACCGGTGAAGCCTGCTATTTGACCAACACCTGTTGAGTTAATTTTTCCATACACCCAAGGGACACCCTCACTGCATGATGTAGGGATGGCTGCCTCATGTGAATGTGGTGTCTACGTGCGGTGTGGTGGTGCTACCGGTACATGCCTGGGTACTGTTGGGACAGTTGTAATGACTTGTGTGCTATGAGATGCAGCACACATGTGTTTGGGCAATGAGACAAGGCAGTTGCAAGGTGTTACTGCAAGGGACACCACTATGAAGTAACCACAGGAATGGTGTTGACTGACTACCTGGTCTCTGAGGTCTTGGTCGTGTTAGGGGTGTTGATGTGACTACATGCAAGGGATATTATGATGTCACAACCAGTGGCACAGTGAGTATACATGCCATCCATCGCATGTGCTGCATTTTTACATTTAGGTATTTAGGCGTGGTGTTCTAAATATGCCCAGGGTATGTATGTGTCAATGGTGCATGGGACCACCAAGGCTTAGGTACATGTGTAGCTTACGTTGGCATGGTGCAACGTGCTTAATGTGCATTGTGCCTCTCTGCGCTCCTTTGACATGCATTGTTTGAGTCCTATGGGCCTCCCCCTTCTTGCATGTGACATTTAAGCATATATATCCCCCATGCAACTCACCCTGCACTTGTGGAGTTTCCATGTATTCTGCGCTGTCCTGTCCTTGTATTCCTGTGACGATTTCCACCAGGATGACTGCTGCAACCATCTCCTCCACATCACCCAAGTCCTTTTGTGGGGCTGGACTCTCGCCTCCAGTTTGCAGTGCTGCCTTCCTGTTCCATTCCATTTTTTCCTTTGTCCTTTTCTTGCAGTCCTGCCAGCATTTCTTGCACTCAGTCACAATACTCCTGACCTCTGCCACACTGTTGATCTTATCCAAAGTCTGCTGCCAGATTGCCTCTCTCCTTCCAATTGGCAATTTAGAGGTGAGGAAGAGTTGATTTTGATGCTCCGTCACCTTTCTCACCAGTATTTCATGCTCCTCTGTGCTGAAACAACACTTCCTCTTTTTCTTCTCCCTCCCCTGGGTCTTGTCTGTATCCTCCTGGCTGGTTCCTGGTTGAATGGGGTCTCCCTGGGGTCTGTCCTGGCTTCCTAGATCCATTTTGGGGCTCCTTTGCACTGTTCTCTGTTTTTGACGCTATTGCAGGCAAAAATGGTGCATTTCCGTTTTGTGACGTGTTTACATGTCATAAACCGGATTAGAGAAATTTTTCCTCTGTTAACGTCATTTTGCCTTACAACAAGGCGCAATGGTCAACGTGGCAAAAAATGACTCTAAATATTGTTTTGCACCACCCAGGTTCATAATATAAATTTGCGGCCCGACTGTGCTAGTCAGCGCTAAGCTTTTTGACGCAAAACTGCATTAGCGCAGTTGTGCATCAAAAAGTATAAATCTGGTACTGGGTGGAACCGCATTTTTAATTCTTTCATTATATTTGCCCATATACTTTAAACTTTCCGTACGTGAATACAGCGCACAGTCTTTCACAGCACTTAGGTGCATATTTATACTCTGTTTGCGCCGAATGCGCATCAAACATTTTGACGCCCATTCGGTGCAAACCATGCACCATATTTAAACTTTGACGCCCGAGCCCGCAGGCGTCAAAATTCCTCTGTGTGCATCATTTTTTGGATGCCGGAAACTGCCTTGCGTTAATGACATGCAAGGTAGGCGTTCCCGCCCAAAAAATGACTTTAAGGCCTGTGCGCCTTATTTATACTCCTGCGTCATTTTGACGCACAGGAGGGGCGGGCCTTAAAAAACAGCGCACAGCCTGATGTGCGCCGTTTTTTAACGTCTGGGTGAGGGCAGGTGTTAAGGGACCTGTGGGCTCACTTCCATGGTCTCTGACCATGGAAGGAGTCCAGAGGTGCCCTTCCCTGCCCCCAGGGACACCCACTGCCACCCTCGCCCACCCCTGGAGAACACCCATGGATGGGGGGACCCATCCCAGGTAAGTACAGGTAAGTTGAGGTAAGTATTTTTTTTTTTTTTTAAAGTGGCATTGGGGGGCCTAATTTGGGCCCCCCTACATGCCACTGTGCCCAATGACCATGCCCAGGGGACAGAAGTCCCATGGGCATGGCCATTGGGCAAGGGGGCATGACTCCTGTCTTTGATAAGACAGGAGTCATTTCAATGGGGGTTGTGCGTAAAAAAATGTCGCAAGTCCGGTTTGAGGCATGATCTTTGCCTCAAACCTGACTTGCACCATTTTTTGACGCACAATCCCCATTTTCCCCTACGCCGGCTAACGTCATTCCTTAAATAAGGCACCCGCATGGTGCGTAGGAATGGGGTTAGCCGGCGGTAAAAATTTTCACGCAAACCAGGGCCTTACTGTGTGCAAAGTGAGTGACCAGCAGAGTAGTCCCTGATTCACACACAGAGCTGCTCTACCGTCCGTGTGTCTTTGCCTGATGCCTTTTCCTCATGACTTTAACTGATACCCGCCTCACACTTTAAAAACGTGATGCAACAATTTTTTTTTATTATTTACCTTCAAACACAGATTTGAAACTGTATGTGCTACTTACGTCTCTTTAGCAGATCCACATATTTTTCTAGGCTAAACATGTACATTTTTTGTGCGCAAATAGTTTTTAATGTTATTTCTTTCCCACTTCTTTTTGAGATGATCATTTTTTCGGGCATAACATTTGCAGGACAACAACATAATTTCACAACACAAAAAGGTAATTGGAGACCTTGTTGTTACAGCATCCCACAGTTATTGGGCGGGCTGACAGGTCAGTGTGTGTCTCTGTTTTTCTTCAGTTTATGGGCCTTTTTCATAGTATGATAGGCGGATTTTAACTTTTTTTTTAAATGAAATGAATACAATCATTGACTGAAACAAGTACAAAATACCCTAAATGACTACATTGACACCTCTTTAATTGACGAATTTAGTAAAGGGATACAGTTTTATTTTAGTGACCGGCATTATTTTGTGTGCCACTCCCAACCTGCCCATATTGAAACATTGACTAATTTAAAATATATTCCACTGTTATCATTTGGAAACCTGAGAGTTGCTTTCTCCATCACTCAAGTATGTCCAACACTTTCCACTTAAATGTTCACAGCCTGACGCTTCCTTGTCATCCTTAACAAGCCACAGATGAGAAACATTCCAGAGGGGTACTGCCTTTCAAATTTGAAGAATGTCTGATGTCCTCCTCTTCCCGTTTTTCTCCTTACAGTAAACCAATGTTTATTTTACAGTTTGTGTGTAAAGGTGCTAGGAGTTTTGCTTCATGCGTTTCAAGTGCCACACAATGGTACAACACACAAATCCATGCCACATAAGTCCACTACACACAGCACATTTAAACTTCTCAGCATTCCACACCCACAGTTATACAACACCCACACTTCCACTCCACATTATTCCACTCCATGCCACATAATTACAATCTAATACATTAAACTCGACATATTTCCACTCTGCTCCGTGCCACATAATTCCACAATACATAATCCCATTTCTCTTCATGCCATATACTTTCATTCCACACAATGTCACATAATGCCACTCCACGCCACAAAATTCCTCACATGCAATTCCACATCATACGATTAAACACCACACATCATAATTACACTCCACATAATACCACTCAACAACATATAATTCAACTCAACATAATTACTCTACTCAATACTACATAATACACCCCACATACATCCAGTCTATGCCGCATAGCAACAATCCACATAAATACACTCCACACCATGCCACATAATTCCACTCAACACAATTTGACCCACTGCCACAGTTCCATGCCAAACACTTCAACTCCACACTGTTCCATTCCACTTCACCTTATTCCACACACACCACTACATGCCTTTACACAACACACATTTCTATTCCACATAACAGTACTCCATGACACACAATCTAACTAAACATAATTTCAGCACACTCCATACCACATAATTATTAGCCACATAATTCCACTGCTTACAAAGCCACATAATTCTACTACACAGAACTCCACTCAACACCACACAATTTCACGCCACACAAACCCACAACAAGCAATCCCAATCCAATCCACATAATTCCACTTCACACCACATTTATTCACTCCACTCTATAACACATAACTTAAAGACATTAACATTGACAACGCCTATAGCTCTTGGGTTACCGAGGTAGATTGGCTTTGCCAATGCTTGTTTCATATCTGTTTTCCTTCTCTATTGGGGTTCTGTTGAATTTTGTTTTTGGTCTGAATTGAGGGTTTTTTGGGCATATACCAAGGATATTTCTGTCTACCAAGGTAAAGTTTACCCATATTACTTTAGGTTACTGTATTTCTCTCCACTTTGCTGGATGGTAGCAAGTTATTAGCATATAGACTGGAGAGCTTCATCATACCTAATATTGTTTTGATTTATCTTGGAAACCATCTAAAAATATTGATAATCAATTTCATCCATAGATCTACCACAGGGAGTGCATTGTGTACTTTCTGAATCTGTTTTAATGCTTCGGATACTACCGCTATGGAAGAGGTTAAGCTATTCAAGGTCTCAAATTCACTTTCACAGTTACTGCAGTTCTTAAGAGCGGGCACCACGCCTGTGGGAAGACAGAAATTCAAAACTCAATGGTTCTCCTAAAATGAGAGTCGAGAGGCCACCACATTCAATTGCTGTATTCTACATGCACAAATCTACAAGGGTTTCTGGTCACTTTTGCCTGGACAGTTTCCAATCGCATAATTTATATTCCGAGAAATATTTGTTTTTATGGCACAACATGTAAAATAATCATCTATGCCTCTTAACAGTGTTCAGCATCATGTGCTGTCCAAGCTGGTGATTTACAACCATTGATTATTATAGAATTACTCTGGTTTGTATCTCATTAAGTACATTGCATTGCGGATGGGGCAATCGCCCTTCTGGCACTAGCCAAATTTGCCAGTGTAAATTCAATGGACCACCTTTAGGAGATTCCACTACATGGAGCAGTTTCTCAATAAACGTCTGCCTATGTTTGTGGTATGCTATGTGCAGATCGTGTTACTGAAGTGAAATGTGTATGGAACAATAGGCTTGTGCCTTACAAAATGTCTTGTTTTTGCTTTCACTCAAACACTGCCCTCGACTAGACACTTTCAGTGGTTAATATCATGCTGTCCGAAACAACGAGTACTACTGCTCGCTCCATAGTAGAAAACTCTGTAGACTTTAAATAATAGATATGCTTCACAAACTCCTAGAACTAATTTGAGACTTGTTTCCGATTAGTCAGAGGGAATGTTACCAATACCTATCAGAGGTATTTCCAATGGTAGTGTGTTTGGCCATTTCAGGGACTCTACTGCTCTACTGCTTAATACAGCGATACGGCACTTGCTGCACCTACTAAGGGTGAATAATTTTTTGAAAAATTCTTGCTATTTATATTTAAATGACTGCATTTACCATGATGCCTTGGGGCTATTTTCCGCTTGAATGCAAGGCAGTGTGCTCCCTTTTTCTTTTTGGATGTCTAAATGACGGTTCCCGTGAGCCTCTTGCTGACGAGCACTGGCGATGCACCTGTGTGCCTACTGAGTGGTACAAAAATCTGTAAAGACGTTTGGCGGCATTTCAAGCGACCCCTTCAGTTACATACGCTCTCTGCTGATGACGGCCGAAAGCCAGAAACACGTGTCCAGAGATACGGCACTCGCTGCACCTACCTTAGGTGAAAGACTTTCTACAGCGATACGGCACTTGCTGCACCTACTAAGGGTGAATAATTTTTTGAAAAATTCTTGCTATTTATATTTAAATGACTGCATTTACCATGATGCCTTGGGGCTATTTTCCGCTTGAATGCAAGGCAGTGTGCTCCCTTTTTCTTTTTGGATGTCTAAATGACGGCTCCCGTGAGCCTCTTGCTGACGAGCACTGCCGATGCACCTGTGTGCCTACTGAGTGGTACAAAAACCTGTAAAGACGTTTGGCGGCATTTCAAGCGACCCCTTCAGTTACATACGCTCTCTGCTGATGACGGCCGAAAGCCAGAAACACGTGTCCAGAGATACGGCACTCGCTGCACCTACCTTAGGTGAAAGACTTTCTACAGCGATACGGCACTTGCTGCACCTACTAAGGGTGAATAATTTTTTGAAAAATTCTTGCTATTTATATTTAAATGACTGCATTTACCATGATGCCTTGGGGCTATTTTCCGCTTGAATGCAAGGCAGTGTGCTCCCTTTTTCTTTTTGGATGTCTAAATGACGGCTCCCGTGAGCCTCTTGCTGACGAGCACTGGCGATGCAGCTGTGTCCCTACTGAGTGGTACAAAAACCTGTAAAGACGTTTGGCGGCATTTCAAGCGAACCCTTCAGTTACATACGCTCTCTGCTGATGACGGCCGAAAGCCAGAAACACGTGTCCAGAGATACGGCACTCGCTGCACCTACCTTAGGTGAAAGACTTTCTACAGCGATACGGCACTTGCTGCACCTACTAAGGGTGAATAATTTTTTGAAAAATTCTTGCTATTTATATTTAAATGACTGCATTTACCATGATGCCTTGGGGTTATTTTCCGCTTGAATGCAAGGCAGTGTGCTCCCTTTTTCTTTTTGGATGTCTAAATGACGGCTCCCGTGAGCCTCTTGCTGACGAGCACTGGCGATGCACCTGTGTGCCTACTGAGTGGTACAAAAACCTGTAAAGACGTTTGGCGGCATTTCAAGCGACCCCTTCAGTTACATACGCTCTCTGCTGATGACGGCCGAAACCAGAAACACGTGTCCAGAGATACGGCACTCGCTGCACCTACCTTAGGTGAAAGACTTTCTACAGCGATACGGCACTTGCTGCACCTACTAAGGGTGAATAATTTTTTGAAAAATTCTTGCTATTTATATTTAAATGACTGCATTTACCATGATGCCTTGGGGCTATTTTCCGCTTGAATGCAAGGCAGTGTGCTCCCTTTTTCTTTTTGGATGTCTAAATGACGGCTCCCGTGAGCCTCTTGCTGACGAGCACTGGCGATGCACCTGTGTGCCTACTGAGTGGTACAAAAACCTGTAAAGACGTTTGGCGGCATTTCAAGCGACCCCTTCAGTTACATACGCTCTCTGCTGATGACGGCCGAAAGCCAGAAACACGTGTCCAGAGATACGGCACTCGCTGCACCTACCTTAGGTGAAAGACTTTCTACAGCGATACGGCACTTGCTGCACCTACTAAGGGTGAATAATTTTTTGAAAAATTCTTGCTATTTATATTTAAATGACTGCATTTACCATGATGCCTTGGGGCTATTTTCCGCTTGAATGCAAGGCAGTGTGCTCCCTTTTTCTTTTTGGATGTCTAAATGACGGCTCCCGTGAGCCTCTTGCTGACGAGCACTGGCGATGCACCTGTGTGCCTACTGAGTGGTTCAAAAACCTGTAAAGACGTTTGGCGGCATTTCAAGCGACCCCTTCAGTTACATACGCTCTCTGCTGATGACGGCCGAAAGCCAGAAACACGTGTCCAGAGATACGGCACTCGCTGCACCTACCTTAGGTGAAAGACTTTCTACAGCGATACGGCACTTGCTGCACCTACTAAGGGTGAATAATTTTTTGAAAAATTCTTGCTATTTATATTTAAATGACTGCATTTACCATGATGCCTTGGGGCTATTTTCCGCTTGAATGCAAGGCAGTGTGCTCCCTTTTTCATTTTGCTTAATAGCCCTAATCGAGGTTTGACGTTCCACATTCGGTGCCTCTAATACATGTCAAGAGTTTTGGTCACTCTGAGTAAATTTCGCTTGACCCTCGGATGAGAAGGGTTGCCAACCATTCCTGCATAGCAAAGAAATCAGTCATTTATCCTATGAACCCCACCCTCATACAGCACCGTAGGAAAAGCAAACATTGGAACAATTAGTCTTGCCAAGACTCAGACTTCATTTAGGGAGTTCCCTTCTACCACCCTTTATTAGCTCACGGTCAGAATACATAGGGCCATATTTATACTTTTTGACGCAAAACTGCGCCAACGCAGTTTTGCGTCCAAAAAAATTGCGCCGTCTAACGCCATTTGGAAGCGCCATGCGGGCGTCAAATTTATACTTTGACGTACGGCGGCGCAACCAACAGGTGGGAATCATTATTTCGTGATGCACACAGCGTCGGTCTGTCGTAAAGGAAACCAACGTAAATGCGACGCACATCACTGTGGGTCGATTTACGACAGCGCAATCGTGAAAACGCAGTTTTTTTTCACGCTATTGCGTTACATTTTTGCGCGAAAACTGCCCTTTCAGGAGAGGAGACCCAAAATGGATCCTAGATGCCCCAACAGACCCCAGGAGGATGAGAGCAGACCAGGAACCAGCCAGGAGGAAGCATACAGGACCCAGGACATTTAAAAAAAAAAAAAAAGTGTCGCTTCAGTGCAGAGGAGCAGGAAATCCTGGTGAAAGAGGTGACGTGACACCAGCACCAACTTTTCATCTCCTCAAAATTGCCACTCAGTAGGAGAGAGGCCATCTGGAAACAAATTGTGGACAAGATTAACAGTGTGGCTGAAGAACGCCGGACAGTCACTGAGTGTAAGAAACGCTGGCATGACTGCAAACGTTGGACCAAAGAGAAAATGGCCAGGAACAGGAAGGCAGCAATGCAGACTGGAGGGGGGAGTCCAGCACAACAGGAGGCCCTGGACCACATGGAGGAGATGGTCGCAGCCATCATCCCGGAGGAGATCGTCACAGGGATTCAAGGACTGGACAGCGCAGACTACCACGACACAACGCACATGCAGGGTAAGTCGCATGGGGAATTCAAATGCAATAATGAGGATTGTAAGCAGGGGGGGGATACCTACTACACAATGCATGTAAGTCAGCACATATATGAAGTGGCATGGGGAAAGGGGCACGGCAGGGGGGCATGCCCAGTACTGACCAAAGCTGGGGCACGACAAAATACAGCAACCACAACAGTCCCACGGGGACATCCTGTAATTACAACAAGAGAGCCAAGGGAAAGCAGTGACAGGTGGGAAGGACACTACCTCAAATCCACATCCAGGCACTTGTCTTGCAAAATCTATTCCCCATCAACTAGGTCCCTACCTGTAATGCTGTAGCAAATGCAACAACTACAACTTAACTGCCACCACAGTTGACAATAACACCTCTCATCTCTGTGCAGCTATAGCACCAAATGGCAGGAACCCCACCCTGGAACATACATACCTAAAATAGGGGGTGAGGATGACATCTGCAATTACTCCTAGAAATAAGACAAATGTACCAGTACACTCAAATGCCGAATGTCCATAACTGACACATACATAACCCTAAGTAAACAGCAATAGGAGCCACACAGCACTAACGACACACACATGCTGCATACGTCAGGGTCCCTCACGTGCCTGGCTAACAAGGCTACATCACTAATGTCATACTGCTCAGACAACAACATTGAGGAGGGGACACAGGCAACTGGTCACTGAAACACATCTGCACAGTCTTACAAAAAAATAGGACATTCATACGATAAACAGGCCAATCCAGTAAGACACACATTATACCCCATCATATACAAACATCAACAATGTTTACATCCATACCACATCCTAACATTGACATGCATAGGTAATGCCACGTAACATGTACAGTTCATGCAATGTGAATAAAAAGTGTATGGGGCAGGGCCTGAGAGGCAAGTGTGCTGGCAGGGCAGTCACAACACCCACAGTCAGTCAAAGTGTAGTGTGGCAAGTGAAACGTATACTTTGCGCATTAGCCTCAGGCTGGAGACCTTTGTGCATCTTACCCTGAATGTACTAATACTCATTTGCTCACATCTAAGAGCCTCAGAGCACTTTGCACTAAATGATTCTCATTGCCCTTCCTATCAGTTAATGTAGCAAATAGTCAGTCCTAGGGTGTTGTTAATTAGTCAAATCACCCTGTTTTGCCTACTTCTGCACTGGAGTTTGCTAGAACATATTCACTCTGTGCCCCAGTCAAGGATACCGTCTGGTACGTTGCTGATAGATGTGGTAGGGTTGAAGGTCTGGCATTCCTGCGTAGGGAAACCTTGTCATCACCATGACATATGTCTTTTAAATTCACTTCCTCGTCCCAAGACACGCATGGGGGAGTTTCCAAACATAAATTCACAACTAGATGCTGCCTGCCTTGCTGCTGATGCACAACCAGATCCCAGCCCATTCCTCTGATATGAGGGATGATGTCTCCCCTGTGATTCAGACAGGCAAGCTCCAAACTTAACATGCTGTGCTATACATAGAACAAGCAGAGGGAGAGTAGAAACTGTTAGGCACCATGATAGTTGTGTACTAATGTATTAGTCTCCTGCGGACTATTTCAATTCTAACAGTGTGTATTGTTTGGGTTATTGGGGCTCACACCTAAATTTCTACAAGTCAGTTGTACAATGAAACTTCATATCAAACAAATACTGTCTTTGTCATTTGTGTATGGGAACATACCGGAAAAGATAGAAATGTGTAGGACCTGAGTGACCACCACTTCCCTGAGAAGTTCCAAAGATGTCATGCGCTCGGATGTCTAAACATTCCTTTGATGTGGGAGACCAGAGGCACTGCTAGTTAGTCTGAGCTAAATTGAATATCTGGGTGACAGAGTTATATACAAGTGGGTCAAACTTAGTCCCCCACACCATTAGCTATCCTGCTGCCTAGAAAGCCAAGAATCATATGTAGGATAATGAGAGCCCACCCAACAAAATGTCCCTCCATAACAATAGTGAAACACCGAGGGAGGAGTAGGACCAAAAAACGCCTATTTCTAAATAATTACAAAGCAACACCTAGAGGCGACCTGGCAGACATGTCTGAAAGATCCATAGCATACATGTGACACACAGGTGGGCCATAGGCCTACAACAATGCCCTATGACGGACAGCAGATACCAAGACAAACACAGAGTACAAAGTTAAGGCATCCAAAGGCTTGTATCTTAAAGCAAAATTGTCACAACACAGACATACTAATTGTACCCTGTTTCATTGCAGAGGAACACGGATCTCCTGCTGATATGCCTGTCCATGAGTTCCCTGATGACATGGATGACGAGACCATCAACCTCCCACAAGAGACCCTTGACATGGTCCTTGCAAGCCTCCAAACCCCACCTTCAGTCACAAGGAGGAGCACAGAAGAAGCAGCCACCACAGTAGAACCACCCGCCACCCCAATTGTAAGACCTGCCAGCTCCAACACAGCTGAGGACTCTGACGACACTGGCACCAGCTTCGAAAGAACTGTCGTTGGGGTCCAGCGGGAGCTGGCCAAGGAGGTGCGGGTGGGGATGCAAACTATGGCAGCCAGCCTTGAGGGGGTGCGTTCGTGCATGTTGTCAACTGCTGATCAGGCAGCTGCAATGCAAGCCAGAACATCGCTCTTGGAGGAACTTCTAAAAACACAGAAGGAAATCTGCACAGCTGTCATCCAGTTGACACAACAACTCCAACTGCAAGCCAGTCAACGTGTGCATGAATGCAACATAGAACCCCTCAGGGCCGACCTGGCTGCCTACCATCGGGATGTGGCTGCCATTCTGAAAAACCAGCAGGCCCTCCTTGCTGCAGTACTGCCCTTCATTACTCGACAGGGATCAGCCCCCGGGATGTCTGCCTCCATTTCTTCTAACACTGAGGTGTGTGTTGCCCCTTCCCAACCAACAACAACAAGGATACACCAGGCAACACACACATCAGAAGAAGAAGACATGGAACAGATAACATTCACACGCAAGAGTACCCGGAAGCCCTAGTCCCTGCACCATGGCCTACTCTGACCAAGGTCCGACGTTTTGACACATGCCAGTCTCACTACAACTACCCTCAATGACTGTTCGGCAATCCACTGTATGACTTGTCCCCATTGCCAGTGAATGTCTCTCTCCTACCATTTGGCAATTCATGTTCCTCTGCACCGTCTGTGACCTCACCCCAGCATGTCAGGAGCATCATCCACACCCCGTCTGTAGGATCACCATGTAAGAATGCACCAGAACGGACTCAGCTAACATTGTGAATGGACATTTTGCATTACACCACCTACAAATAAATATCACTTGCACACCTATTGTGTCTCTGTGTCATTTCACACTTCAACTGTGCAGTAGATAACTCCAAAGTGGCTGTGTGGCAACCATGTAGATTCTCTATACTACTGTCCTGATTTCATGTATACTGAAACATCTGTGCAGTGGCCAGGATTGCATCATAGCTTCACTATACTGAGGAAAATAACTGATGAAGGGACTAAGCACACACAATCATGCTGTGTTGGACAGAATGATGCACCATCTACAGCTATTCTAGACAACTAATGGTGGCTGAGAAATGTAGGCACCATGCGATACTAAAATTGGAAATTATGCTGTAAAATGAAAGGAATGATAAGCAAATTACACTGCATCAATCACCCTTACGGCGTATACTTCCATGAAGGAAAGTCATGCTGAATCAGTACACACATGATGTAGGTCAGCAATGACAGCAACAAGACAAGAGTGTGAACAAATCCTCATCTACAAAGCTCTCCCAGAACTTCACAATGCTGTCCGACCTATCTATTTACCTACAATAACAAGTCGGGAAGCACTCTTTGTGAAGTAGGATACATACCAACCCCAAACCTTGATGATCAATGCACACTACCAATGTTGGCTCTCCCACATGGTGGATACTTACCAAGTTAGCACACGGGTAGCTGGCATGTTAAACCTCATTAGCCTGGGGATAGCGTGCATGGAACACAAATGTCATACTAAAACTTTCTGCTACACTGATGTCAAGGCTATGAAAAGGTAGCAACTAACGCATCAGGTAAAGGGTTAACAGAATTTTTCTTTCAAAGTAGTAATAAAAGAGGCAACTAAGGGAAAGGTAAACCTACACTGATCTAACCTGACTACTACTAACCCACAACTGTCCCTAACTAACCTAAGCTAAACTTACTCTACACATGTAACGAAACGATCTAAACATCAACCCCCCACCCACCATTAAGAGACAAGACACATGCAGGACAACACTTACTAACCTACACACACACTATACTATCCTAAACAAACATATATTTTTTTGTAATTTATTTATTTATTTATTTTTTTCCTTTTTTTTTTTTTTTAAATTAAACAGGAATCCCAACATTGCCCCCCACCCACCCACACAAAAATATTAGATAGAAAGAATAAGGACCCCCCCACCCTCTTACCTAACACTAACTAAGCTAAATTCCTATACTTATCCTATAACTAACCCCCCAAACCCAACTAACAGTATGAAAAAGGAAAGAGGTGAGAGGGGAGGGGTAAAAGTTCAGGAGGGCAAAATGTCTACAGCTTTGCCCTCCGTAGTGTGCGCCGGATGGAGCGCACCTTCTTCTTCACCTCATTCATGTCCTCCGCAAGGTTGTCAACCTTGCGGATCAACCTGTCCAATTTTCTGGACAATGCCTGGAAGTCTGCAGGGTCAATAGGAGGGTCAGTGCTGGTCTGGGTGCCGGTGGAGGTGGAGGTTGTTGCTGGAGTGGAGTGGCCACGGGACAGCCCTGCTCCCAACACACGGCTGGGTCCAGGTCTGGATGAAGATGCCTGGTCCGTTGCTGTGTCCCCTTGGGCAGACCTGGTGGATGTAGTGGCGGTGGTTGTTGGTGGCACCGTTGGGGGAGCCTGTGGTGTGGCATACCACGCCCCGGAGGCCCGATCCGAATTATATCTGCGGGCCATCCTCCGATACCCACACTGCACCTGCAGGATGTGGCTGTACCTCATTGCACGGCGCTCGAAATGGTTGCGCTCTGCGGCACTCAGGTTTGCAGCTGTGAAGAGAAAAGGGAAATTTTGAGCATAGAATTTACAGTGGGTTGAATACCACCATGGGTCATTTGTCCATTACTAGAAATGTATTTTTGGCAGCAATTGTTACAACATAGTTCACGGAAAGGCTCAGAGGAAGTACATGTGAATCCTGCATACCTAAGGGCATATCACACCTAGCATATACATGTCTCTACATGATGGATGACATCACCCTAAACTACTCAACCAAATCATACCTAAGGCATGAGACATTATGGCACCAGCTCTTCCGCATACTGACTTCACTACATATGTCATTCTATGTGATAACAATCACACTCCTCACTCAATGGCATTTGGAATTAGTTGTGTGCTAAGATTGAACCCCTGGCCCAGAATCATATGTCCACACTAGGGGTCAGATGTAGGAATCTTGAAATAACAACTAGCAATTATGCAAAGCAGAACGGTGTCTCTGACACCGTCTGCGAGTCGCTATGGGGTCCCGAAAACCCACCTCATGAACATCAATGATGTGGGTTCCAAGTATTTATACTTTTTGACGCTAAACTGCGCTAACGCAGTTCAGCGTCAAAAAGTTTTGCGCCTATGCGGGCACCGTATTTATTGAATGGCGTTAGCCGGCGCTAGCAGACCGGCGCTGCCTGGTGTGCGTGGAAAAAAACCACGTACACCAGGCAGCGCCGGCGTTGGGGAAAATGGCGTTAGGGCGTCTTAAAATGGTGCAAGTCAGGTTGACGCCAAAAAATCGCCTCCACCCGATTAGCACCATTTTTAACGACGCCCAGACGCCATTTACATGACTCCTGTCTTAGTAAAGACAGGAGTCATGCCCCCTTGCCCAATGGCCATGCCCAGGGGACTTATGTCCCCTGGGCATGGTCATTGGGCATTGAGGCATGTAGGGGGGCACAAATCAGGCCCCCCTATGCCCAAAAAAAATATAAAAAAAATAAAAAATTATACTTACCTGAACTTACCTGAATGTCCCTGGGATGGGTCCCTCCATCCTTGGGTGTCCTCCTGGGGTGGGCAAGGGTGGCAGGGGGGGTCCCTGGGGGCATGGGAGTGCAGCTGTGGGCTCATTTTGAGCCCACAGGTCCCTTAACGCCTGCCCTGACCCAGGCGCTAAAATCCGGCGCAAATGCGGGGTTTTTTGCCCCACCCACTCCCGGGCGTGATTTTTGCCCGGGAGTATAAATACGACGCATTTGCGTCGCAGACATTTTTTTAGACGGGAACGCCTACCTTGCATCTCATTAACGCAAGGAAGGCGTTCACGCAAAAAAATGACGCTCTTTCCTCATACTTTGGCGCTAGACGCGTCTAACGCCAAAGTATAAATATGGCGTTAGTTTTGCGCCGAATTTGCGTCGAAAAAAACGACGCAAATTCGGCGCAAACGGAGTATAAATATGCCCCTAAATACGGGCCTTGATATCACACTAAAACAACAAAGCCAATGAACGGCCAGCTCATCAAATCATGAATTCTCTTGAACACACAGTAATCCATCATGCTTCATTACCAAACAATGTAAATAGCACTCAGGCGACACTCATTGTAGGTATCGGGGTCATCAAAATGGGCCACCTCTCCCACGGTGTACGGGGCTGGTCCACCTGTAAAGCATGAAACAAAGATTATACTCAGACTGGGTGAACGGACAAATAATTTCTGTTACAATGACACTGTGTGAATATGACATGGTAATGATAGACTTTCACACATGCTCATCCTGCATGGATGACTTTGTATTCAACATTATGATTAGGATGAGTCTCCTGCTCCAGTGTCACACCCTACTACACTCATGCAGTGGCCAGGACAGTCATGTGTCGTCCAAGTTAATCCTCCATTAGTATGCCCCAACAATAATGTTAACCATACATCTCAGCATGTGCATCCCAGAGAGACATTCCAAAACTGGTTCCATGAGGACTGCATGACCACTCACAATCAAACAGGCTATGTGGACAGGTTCAACACACAGCAACCAGACACACATGTGACATATGTGTGAACAACATGACTAACTTCATGTGACGTGAAGGCAACACACATGTATAGCATCATCATGTGTTTCCAATTTTCTGTCTAGCTATGGCGTCTGCATATGTAGGTATGTTGTTTCTACATGACGTACTCACTGGCCATTATGACCAGTGGAGTACAAATAGAGCAGTTCACGTGTTGCTTTTCTGACACAAATGCAACACTACATTACATGCAGCTACAGGCATCTGGTATGTGTTGCAAAAATGAGCCATCGGACTGGTAGCATAGGTCTTCATACACATTCTGCAACAAATACACATTAGGACACATATGTATACCTTGGTAGCGCAGCATTTGCAACATTTTGTGACGCAGAGAGGGGGTGACTTAGCAAAATACAAATAGATGTTGGATTTTAATGCTGTTATTGCGTGTACATGTGTTGCAAAATATGGGGATTTATGTGTATAACCATGGGCCTAGGTTTCCCTAGCATTACACACAGTCAGCTATTTATTTTGCAGATTGGCTAACAATCATCACATGTTCACACACAGATTTCTATCATTCCCATTTAATAGATTTTTACTCACCAACATGGCCACCAATCCGGAGTCCCAGGTGGTCCAGCAGGTCCTGTTCCCTGGTGATCAGATCTGCCCAGCGGTGCTTGAGTTGGTGTACATTTCTCAGACTCCCGTAGACCCGGACCAGGTGATGGCGCACCTTCTCCCACCGGATTTTCCTCACCTCCGTGTGATACCCCTGTATCACACGGCCCCCAGCTTCCAGCATTAGTGGGAGGAAATGGCTTACTAGCCATAGGAACCTCCCCAATTCGTCTTCACCCATCCTGGACAGGCGAGGCCTACCTGACATATTGAGAGGACTAATGCTGGACAAAATAAATATGAAAGTAAAAGTGGGAGAGGGGAAAGGTAGAGGTGTGAAAGAAAAAGAAGAAGGAGAAAAATAGCCCAACTAACTCCCCAAACTATGCTACCCACAACAGACTCCCACTGACAATACAAACTATCACAGGTATAGACAAAATAACACTAAACAGACTGAGACAATGTTATACAACAATAATAGATTGACACTAAGACAAAATACAAGGCACACCGGACACAAAAGCAGTAAAACACAGGACAACACCTTTCACACAACCACACAGTCTAGATAAATCTGAGACTGCAAAGTGAAAGTGAAAGTTAACTCCCAGTACAGATTTTGTAAACAGGATATCCTATTACATCACTTCCTGCAGAAAATGGCCGCCGTTTTTATTTTCCCGTTTTGCGTCATATTTTCACGCATACACAGTTGTGCGTAATTTTTTTTTGACGCATTACAGTGCACATGATGCGGAGTGAAAAAATATGAGATGATTATTAATATTTTATAATGTACATGAGATGACCAACATATTGTCCATGTAGCGTCAATTTTACCACGCATACAGCATGGGCGTCATTTTTTTTACACTTACAGTAGTGCACATGATGCGGAGTGCAAAAATATGATATGAATATTAATATTTTATAATGTACATGAGATGACCAACATATTGTCCATGTAGCGTCAATTTTACCACGCATACAGCATGGGCGTCATTTTTTTTACACGTACAGTAGTGCACATGATGCAGAGTCAAAAATATTGGGGATGTAAATTATACTTTGAAGGCGAAATATTAAGACACTTTTGGATACATTTGTATTTGACTCTGCATTGTGTGCACACATGTACGTGAACAAATTATGACGGCCATGCTGTATGCGTAGAATATGGAGCAAATTTTTCCTTATGTCTTCATGTTTTTAGCTTTGGAAAGGGGATTTGTCATGGTCAAATGGTGCGATGTGATACACATATGTGTTTGTATATGACACATGTCCGTTGTTTTATGTATAGAAGGCATTCACACTGTAATGTTTGGGATACGTTAACTAATGTATTGACCATATTTGACGACATATTTGGTGTAATTGCTGATGGCTATTTTGAAATGATGGATGGGATACCATAATGTATTCCGTCTCCAAAATGTGTCCACATTTATGATGGTGATGCTTTTATCTGTAGTCCTAACAGGGAGTGGGAGAGTCACTTTCAGTTTTTATGGGGCTGAGCATGTCCCATTATGATTTTGTGTTTCAGATTTGTGTTGGACTTGTGACATGGAGGCCACACATGTGCCTTATGCATGTGTTTAGTTCACAAGTACATGATTCTTGTATGTTTTGGGGGCGCTAGAGGTGGACTTAGGCCCCCAGCACCCTAGGATTTGACCATCCAGAATAGCTACTGTATCCATGGAGTATATTTATTATATCATGGCAAACCTGCAGCAGCGGGCTAATGTAAGGCCATATGGTATGAATGACTGTTGACCATTCATTGATCTCATTAGCCCATTTGACGTTTGCAGTAATGATGAATTGGAGCAAACTTGCATACCATTTTCCTATGACTATGTTTGCAAGACTCTCAGCGTTCCCGATGTGATAATGAGAAGAATATTTTGGTTGTCTGTGTCCCTTTCTGCATAAACTGGTTTAGTGTCATGTTACAATCTTCCTGCTAGGTTCAGACTGGGACACAACTGTGATGGTCTACTTTCAAATATTAGATTGATTGTATGACATATGTGTACATGTGTGTGGGAATGTGGATCCACTATCACCTGTCTGGGTGTATGTTGTCACTGTAACTTCAAGGTCTCCTCCTGAGTTAGTGGCAGCTGATGTTGTAGCTATTGTGTATTGCTCATATCACACACTTGAGAGAAGCCATTGATGACATGGTCACGTACACATGGATGGTCCCGCCCAGTCTCTGAACACGTGTAATGTGACTTTCAAATGATCTCCAATTTTGGGCTGGATGAGAGACTGTTTCAGTTGTTTGGATCCGGCATGTGTAATTGTCACATTTGTACTCTTGTTGGGCTCTGTGTATGGTAATGTATCATGTCACATCCTACCCTCTGTGCATACAGTTGTGATGTTTATTTTTGGTGTGATGAATTTTAATGGCATTCTTGATCAATGAGACGACATTCATCTTCAGCTATTTCAAACTAAAGGTGGTCAGAAATGAATAGGCCAAAGCATGATGTGGTGTTTGTTATCTGTGTTTATTTACAAGTGTGGAATACAAGTGATTATAATGACTTAAGTAAAAAAATTGTTCACAAGCTGTTGGCGCCTACGCACTCCTGCTGCTGTGTTAGGTTGTTCCCCCTCCTGTTGCAGGCCAGCATCCTCCTCATCATCATCCTCAGGCATGTCTGGGTCCGGTTCAAGGAGGGGAATGTTCCTTTTTACACAAATATTGTGTAATATGGCACAAGTGAGTATGATCTTACAGACCATCTCTGGGGAGTATAGTAGGCTTCCGCCAGTGATGTCAAGGCAGCGGAACCTTGACTTTAGGATCCCAAAGGTCCGCTCCACAATGCTGCGTGTCCTCTTGTGGGCGTCATTGTATGCCCGCTCAGCAGCAGTATTTGGGTTCCCATATGGTGTCATTATCCAAGGCTGGATGCCATACCCCTGATCAGCTGAAAGAGAAACACAGAATGGTATCAATTAGATGTAGGAGGCACTGTTGTACGTATCTTTGATGGAAGTAGTTGTGTTGTGTTGTCTGTGACTATTTTGTGTACTAATGTGACAACCTATGGTTGTTGGTGGAAACTTTGGCATTGTTTTTTTTCCTTGGCTGAGCAAGTGTTTGTTGGCTAACTGTTTGTCAGCAGGATGTATCGGTTTCTCAAGTACAGTGTGCCCTCCCTTGCATTGTGACTTGTGACACAGGTGTCCGTGTGTCCTCACTGGGGGTGTGATGATAGTTCCATGCAGAGTTGAAACATGAAAGTGTATTAGAAACGTTCAATTGAACATACCCAGGCCATCCCATCCCTTAAAACTTATGCATTGTATTAGTGTACAGGTTATTGTGAGACTTCCAATTTGCAAGGTGACATTTAGGCAACCACAGTCATGAATGTCTTCACACTAAGCTGTAGAGTAAATTCCAATGTGTGAGAGGTTCAATGGTGACTTGTGAAACATGGCTAGTGATGTGAGTACCTCAGTGTGTTCCTGTCTAGGTGTTGCTATTGTGGTGTATGGGTTGTTTATCCTAGAGGGTTTCTGTGCAGTGAGTATATAAGTAGATTTTTGTCCTTACCAACAAGTAGTCCATTGCCATACCGTCCATCCTGGAAGTGTTGGTTGATGGTGCTGTGACGGAAGATGAATGCGTCATGTACACTCCCAGGATATTTAGCCACAATGTTGCTGATCAGTCCTTGGTGATCGACTATGGCCTGCACGTTGATGGAATGTGTGTGCTTCCTGTTGCGGTAGAGGTGTTCACTCGCAGCAGGTGGCACAAGGCGTACGTGTGTGCAGTCGATTGCACCAAGGACGTGCGGAAAGCCACTGATGGCGTAGAACCCCTGTTTAGTTTCCTGCTGCTTCTGCACTGTGTTAGGGAAGCAGATGTGGCGGGGTGTCAGTCCAATGATGGCATCCAGTACTTTAGGCAGGAATGCGGAGAAAGATGGTTGTGAGATTCCACCAACCAGGGCACCAGTTGTCTGAAAGGAGCCACTTGCCAGCATGTGAAGTACGGCAAGCAGCTTTGTTTCTGTTGGGATAGTGCGTGGAGTCACTAAAGTGGGGGCCAATTGCTGTTCAATATTTGTCAGCAGCTGCTGAATGGCCTGCCAGTTCAACTGGTACCTCTGGATGATGTCTCGTTCCCTGAGGCCATGCAGGGTTGTTCTTGGGCGGAATATCCTCTCCTGCCTTCTGCGCTGTCTTTGGGGTCCCTGCTGTTGTTGTTGTGGCTGCTGTTGTTGCTGCAGGGCTCTGCGTCTACGTCCACGCTGAAGAAAAATCACCTCCATGTCTCCCTGTTGCTGCTCTGCTGCTCTGCTGCTCTGTTGTTTGTTCTGTGTGTTCTGATTAAGTACAGGTGTGTTTGCCCCATTTTAACGCCTGCCCTGACCCAGGCGTTAAAATTTCATGATATTCGTGCTTTGCGCCATTTTTTTGCGCCGCCTGCCGCGCGGGAGTGATTTTTGCCCTGAAGCATAACTACCACGCACCGCTATGTGCGTCTGTTTTTGGACGGGAACGCCTACCCTGCATGTCATTAACGCAGGGCGGGGAGGCGCTTCCAAAAACTGGCGCACATAGCGCCATTTTCCTGGTGCGCCGGATCGGGCGTCAGGGTTTAAATATGGGGCAACGTTTGCGCTGAAAGTGCGTCAAAATTTTTGACGCACATTCGGCACAAACGGAGTATAAATATGCCCCATAGTTTGTGCACGATATGTGTTTGTTTTATACTGGCATATCATAAAGTTTCTATAGTAAAATCGTAGGAAGAATCATAAGCAACTTGGTGACAGTGAAACAAAGTGACACAAATAAAGAACAAGCAATACTTTAGTTTTCACATTTCTCCAACATGTGTTTACTTCTAAAAATAAGTAGTAACTGATCTACCATCAAGAGAAAGCTAATATAGGTGCTTAATATCTGTGGCAAAGCCAAGTACCGCCTGGGCATGCACAGACCCACGGATTACGCTAGGCTATGTCCAAAGAAGATGTAAGATGTCCTTGGAAAGGCTACACCTTGGATGGTTTGATTATTTTGCCCTAAAAAAGTATTCTGTACTTTTCTACCATTTCTCTTCAAATCAAAAAAGTGTGGGACAAGTAGTTTTAGGCGTCATGATATGTGTGAGAACGGTAAGTATTCTTTACTTGACAGTTTTTAGTCCACATAGCCTACACTCCTCAGCCTTTACTTCTCTTGTACCTTTACCTTGCATGTGTTTACTCCGCAGGCTTTACTCTTCAGGTAAATGGGATAGGTAGTGGTAAAGCTGGGTTAAGGGGTATTTTGAGGTTTGTTGTGGATTGAGGTAAATGGCGTAAGTATTATTTTAGGGCTATGGGGTGGGAAGAGGTAAAGAGAGGCTAATGGTGATATTAAGGTTAAAGGGAGAGGCAGAGGTAAAGGGGAAACAGGTTTGTTAGATTTCAGAGGTGGGTATAGATGGCAAGATGTTTCTTTTTAAATAAAGTACTATAAAAGGGGGCTAGGTGGTAGAAAAGCAGGATTTTATGGCTCCTCCCAATAAAAAAAAACTATATATATATATATATATATATATATATATATACACACACACATATATATGTGTGTGTGTATATATAATTCACTTAGAAGAGAGAGATGAAAGATAAGTATATTGCACAGTTAATTAAAACCATAGCAAAACAATTAAAAAAATAAAAGCGGACATATGTTTAATAGAAAGTCTAAATGTTAGATAACATCACCACTCGTAAATATTTAAAAGCAGCTTTACATTCACTACTAATACAAGAGTGGTAGAATGTCGACTCGCCAACGAAGTAAGCTGCATATTATTAAAAGATTTTTTTGTGCAAAATTAGGAATCCAGCTGTAATACAGTGATCAGTTTAAACTGGGATAGCAGACAGTTTTTCTCCCCAAGTCTTAAGAACTTTATGTATTGGCAGTTCAAAGGGATGTCCGTGGGATTTAAGCTTGTAACTACTGCTGAGCGACATGTACTTATCCCACCTTGATTAAAAAACGGTTTCAGAAGAAGTCTCCTTTCCTGTGAAAGAGCTGGACAAAGACATATAAAGTGCATGATACTATCCTCTCCCAAAGAACAAAGTCTGCACGGACCTTTCACGGCTGGACCTTTTTAGGTACTTCCCTTCAGGGTGAAGACCAAAGCAGTATCGTGTAAATTCTGTTTTAAGTGACTGGACCACCCTATTTCCATATATGACTGAGATTTTAGGTCAGGTAACCATTTAGAACTGTCCATGCATGAGAGCCAGAAGATAAAATGGCTTTGTCAGTTGCAAGGGAAAGACTCTTCACAGTAACATTAACCCGTTTTTTGAAAACTATTTGGGATAATTTCCTGTCCTATATTCCAGAAAGCTCCAAGTTCTTAATAGCCAAGTCGAAGTAAAGATGGGCTGGTGCCGTATAGTTGCTCTTCAGCTCCTGCCAAAGGGATTGGCAGATTTGACTTTCCATTGTGCTTCTGATTTCCTCCCATATTTTTGTAAAGTCCCCTTGTCTTGCGATTGTTTGATGAATGAGGCCAAACTCGAACCTTATTTGGGCTGGAGACGCATTTAAGGGGAGTTTAAAGAGTAATCTAAAAGTCCTTGTTAAAATCCAATTTAATACCACACTTTCTCTTACTCACAAAGCTTCACTTCCATATGTAATAAATAGCTGTAATAAGTTTTGCTCGGATTACCTTCACTAATGGCAGAAAATTAAAACCTCCCAAAAAATATTGTAAAGTCCGAAAGGAAAAGGGCAACGTGTGCCCTTTTTGAAGTAATTCTTTCTGATACAATTGAAACGTCCCTTTTTCATCAAATAAGACACCAAGGTTTCTGTAAGTACTAACCCACCCCAGTTCTTGGCCATAGAGGAACCATTTGTAACTAACCTTGTTCCTCTTTGTATGCATCATTATCTTGTTTTTTAAAAAAGATTTATTAACATTCCATTGTTGATGGAATATGCAGGCAGCTTATCAATTAGTCGCTGAAGACCAACCTTGGTCTTACTTAGCAGAGTCACGTTGTCAGCGTATAACAAATTTGAGATGTGCATGGTTCCAAGCTTTGGTGCATGGAAGTTTGGCCTGCTTAACGCGAAAGATAAATCGGACATAAATAAATTAAAGAGTTCAGGGGACAAAACATGTTCCGGCTTAAGACCCATTGTTCTTACTATTTTCCTAGACAGAATTGATCCATCGCTGATCCTCACCCATACACAGGTGTCCGTATACAGAGATTGTATTGCTCTTAGTAGATGATTCGGGATACCCTTGAAGGCCAATTCATACCTGAGTAGTTATCAGTCTGCATAATCAAACAAAGCTTTACAGTTCACATAGCACAGGTATAAAGGTAGTTTATTAAGCTTGTGTTTATCCATGATTACTGATAAGGCCAGAATATTAGTTGAAGTTCCTAGGCCCTTTATAAACCATCTTTGATTCAGTGGAACTATACGATTGTCATCAGCCCATTGTAGCAAGTCTGCCAGTATCATGCGGGCAAACTATTTTGCCTCTGTATCCGGCAAAGTTATCAACTGATAATTCTTTGGTTCATGACGGTCCCCGTTTTTATGGATTGGTTTTATAACTGCGCCCCATCAGTAGTCAGGTGTTAGGGAAACTACTTTTCCAACCCTCCTCAGAGTGACACAAAGAAAACACAAACACCATGCAAGGCTCCTGAACAGATGAAATGTTTGTTGAGGTACCAAGGTTTATTGACAGGCCAAGGCAGAAGGCAGATCCACATCCCAGTGTTACGTCTTACAAGCTAGCATCATCTGCCCTGAGATATTTAAGTCAAGCAGACATATATACTTAAAAGTGCTGTCACTGCAAAACCCCAAAAGGGGACACAGTCTAAACATGGGCAGGCATGTACAAAAAGTAATGCTGCACATACAAAACATCAAGACCACAGAGTATAATTATACATAATACAGTGTGAGCAAAAACAAGTGAACATACAACAGGTGGATCCCAAGAAAAAGGGGTCTGGGTTGCTGACTGGCTGAATCTAAAGTGTAAGACTGAGCTAAACTTAATAACCTGGCTTGGAGAGGTTTGTTTGCACAGCTGGCATAGGTGTCAGAGAGGTCAGCAGGAAAGTCTTCGGGCATTACTAAAACATTCAGGGGCATATTTATACTCTGTCTGTGCCCAATGTGCATCTAAACTTTTGACGCACATTCAGCGCACACCTTGCACCATACTTATACTATGACACCCGACCCCGCGAATGCCCAAATTCCGCCTTGTGAGTCATTTTCTGGATGCGGGAAACCACCTTGCATTAATGACATGCAAGGTAGGCATTCCAGTCCAAAAAATGACTTAAACACCTGTGCGCCATATTTATGCTACCGTGCAAAAATTCCGCACGGCCGGGAGGCGGAGGCGGAAAATGACACACAGCCCGATTTGCGTAAAAAAATAACTCCTGGGTCAGGGCAGCCGTTTAAATGGGGCAAACACACCAGTACTTAAGGAAAACACACAGAACCAACAGCAGAGCTCCAAAAGGAAGACATGGAGGTGCTTTTCATCTAGCACGCACGAAGACGCAGAGCACAGGACCAACACCAGCAGCTTCCACACCACCAGCAGGGACCCCAAAGGCAACGCAGAAGGCAGGAGAGGATATTCCGGACCAGGACAACCCTTCTGGGACTCTGGCAACAAGACATCATCCAGAGATACAGACACAACTGGCAAGCCATTCAGCAGCTGCTGCGCAACATTGAGCCACAATTGGCACCCAGCTTGCAGACACCACACATCATTCCACCAGAGACCAAGCTGCTAGCTGTCCTCCACATGTTGGCAAGTGGCTTGTTTCATACCACTGGTGCCCTTTTTGCCGGGATCTCACAGCCCTCATTCTCTGCCTTCCTACCCAAGGTATTGGATGCCATCATCTCCCTCACACCCCACCACATCAGTTTCCCCAACACACAGCTAAAGCAGCAGGATACAAAACAGGGCTTCTACCAAATCAACGGCTTCTCACACGTGCTTGGTGCCATTGACTGCACACATGTACGCATTGTGCCACCTGCTGCAACTGAACATCTAAACCGCAACAGGAAGCACACACACTCCATCAATGTGCAGGACATTGTCGACCACCGGGGATTGATCACACACATCGTGGCAAAGTATCCTGGGAGTGTACATGATTAATTCATCTTCCGCCACTGCACCATCAATCAACACTTCCAGGATAGACGATATGGAAATGGCCTACTTGTTGGTAAGTACAGAAACCTAGTTATACACATACAGCAAAGCACCACTACATTGACACGTGGCCAGGAAAACACTGAGGTTGTGACACTGCTAGTCATGTGTGACATTCTGACCCATTTGGATACACACCTATGGACAAAAGACAGATCCAAATAACAACAGATGCCACTCCACACACACAAGGGACCAATTTAAAACAACACAATGACATGGCCCTAACTGGCAGTACAACTTGGAAGATTAATCTTTCAACATCACATCAATAACACTCAATAAAACACCCTTCCAAGCAATAAGTACTGTGTAAGGGGTGTGTAATGTGTTTCGCTGCAGGTCAAACACCATGAGACACATAGCATGATGATGATGATTCTAATGAAGGTGACATGGAATCATTGAGGCAGTACCAATATCTCACATCACTCCTGCTCTGACATTGCCCACTACCAATAATCAAGTGGACTGTGCTAAGAACACATATTGATGTGACAATATTGAAAGTGCACTTTCCTACACATACTGTTTGAGACAATTACACATATACACAACAGATTTACAGGCATATGGACCTTCTGACACTCAAAATGTCAACCTCACAACCAAGTTATCCAGCTGAACTGTACCAGGTTCAGTAGTATAGGTACACGTTTGAACATGAGTCAACTCAGCAAGGGCAAAGAAATAGGTCTGCAGAGAACTTGTCACACATGGGATATTTGTGCATTGACAATTGTCAACACATCATTGCAGACAACGTATGGAGATGTATTGTACATTGTCACCTGGCCAAATCAAAGAGCCTCACTGATGTTTAACAAATTCTATTGCATATGTTAAATTAGATGGGATGTCCAGGCCATATAGATGCAACCGTGTTACCACTACTGTGGAATTGATTCTGTGTATGGAAGTATCATGTCACCCCCAGTTAAGACACATGGACACTTCTTTCACATGACATAATGCAAGGGAGTACACAATGTACTGCAAGTCTACAAAAATACCGCTGACATCTGGTCAATCAGCCAAACACTAGTCCAGATAATGAAACAACCCAATGCTGAGGGTACATCCTAGAAGCCTAGGATTCCACACAATAACACAAACACAGATGAGTCACAGACAACACAAGATAACAACTGCCATGCAAAGTGATAATCATGAACCCATTTGCGAACCCAAGCACAGCATCAGAGCGTGCCTATAATGAGGCACATCGGAGGACACACACCATAGTCGAGAGGACTTTTGGCATCCTGAAGTCAAGATTCAGGTGCCTCAACAGCACCGGAGGCAGCCTCCTATACTCACCAGAAATGGTCTGCAAGATCATTTTGACCTGTGCCATCCTGCACAACATTTGTGTAAGGAGGAGCATGCATCCCCTTCTATGAACCAGACCCACAAATGGCTGAAGAGGAGGAAGCAGAGGATGTTGTCCATCACCATGAGGGGGGCCATCCAAACACAGCTGCAGGATTGCGTCGGAGACAACACATTGTCCAAAACTTCTTTTAACTATAGTCACCAGCACCACTGTCTTACCATATGTCATTAAACAATTATTCTAATCACTATACATGGTCTGGGTAATCATTTATGCATCACATTATCCCTAAGATTCATAATCAGAGTGTAGCCTCATGGAGCATTGCAGAAATACATATTAGGATACTGAGAAATCCACATCACATTTGATGGGTATGAATGTACAGCTAACTTCACACACACTGTAAATGACATATATCCTGTCCATTTCACATTTGAAGGGCAATATCAGAGGACCACACCTATTTCACACATACATGTTGGCAACATGGTTCATTGCAGCATTTGGCACACAACAAAGACACCGTCATTCAATAAGGAAAATAATACCTCATACATGAGGCAGTGGATGTGCTATTGCATTGGTAACAGGAATGACAGCAGTAAGTGTGACACCAGCTATCTTTGCAAGGAGTATGTGTGACAAGAAATCAATGTAAGCTGCAAATGGATAGCACGAGTGTCTCAGGTATGACTAGCATTGCTCACAAGACATCCCCTGCACATGCCATCCCAGGTCATAAGTCCTGCCACTGCCATGTTTTCTGTCTCTCCCCACCCTTCTCTAGGTGGCCTAGGAAATGGACTATTTGTACCCAGATAATCCTTCATCTACACACACCCAGACTCACATTCTGACTCCAGTGTGCTTCCCTCTTTAGTATGGTATGCCATAGTCATAGTTCATCTGTCTGCATGGACTTCTGGTCGGATAATGCACTGCCTCATAGTCTGTAGGACCTGTAATCACCTGTCCATTGCTTCCCATGTGAAAGGTACTGTTGGCCCTTTCAACTTGAGTCTCACCTACATGACTTGTGAGAGACTGAGGCTGCACACACCTGTGAGCACCTCCATGCAAACCAGCCATTTGAACATGCACTGCCCTTGCTGCTGCCTGGAACGGCATAGAAACTGCCATTATATGTATATCCCTGTTATGCATTGCCGTATAAATCACTTTTGTAACACAGGCCTTGGGTTATTGTGTAACGTTGCAGCACACAGGACAAATACAGTTCACATTTTCCACAGCGTTGTTCCAGCTTTGACCAGTCTCAGTCTGCTCACTGTGTATTTGCCTTGTTCATTTTTGTTACTGACTGACCCTGCATCCTGTTAGCCTGACTGGTTCCTGTCTTTGCATTACCATAAAGGTTCCCTTTGGCTACATTTGTCTCATAGTTGCTTTCCATGCCCTCACTTTCTTCCTGGGGTATTGTGTCAGGTAGGTCTACAATGAATACTCAAATACATTGTACTTACTTATCGTATCATGGGGTGGGACATGTCTTCAAATAGCCTAATCACGGCCCATCCCTTGTCTGGGTTTCATGTATGCATGAGTGACAAATAGTGACAGTGTACCATGGCTGTATGCATGGATTGGGTATGGTGCCTCCAGCACAGCAAACAACGTTTGATAATGTGCATGAAATGTCAACACATGTTTGTACCCCGACGGTCCACACACTGATTCACATCGGCCGCAACATATTGATGGGGCTTGCGTGGTGAATAGCTGTGAGATTAATCAGCACAGAAGCACTGACGTTCCGGGCTGCAGTGGGAATTTTAGAGGCCACCCTGTGTACAAATGTTGTGAGGAAACCTGGCGGTTTAAAATTACTGATCCATTAACTTTGTGAGCACACCAAGGTTGCCCTGTTGTCAGTCTCATAAAACTTCTGCAGCATTACTTTGTTAATGCAGGGAATGGCTCCACAGACTCATGACTAGACCTGCACGTAACTGTGACAACATGGACCCCAATAATGACACAGGCTACACACGGGCCAACATACTTGAACTGGACACCTTTGTGTAATTAACCACTGGAAATATGTGAACACGTGCTGCTTGGTCTGCTGGTCCTCCACTGCCACAGGAGAAACATAGGTCATTTATATGACTTAAACTGTGGAGTGACATTACATTTGTGGATTGGTTTTGTGACTCGGTGTCGCAAACACCAGAACCACATAGCATTTTCAAATGCCTGACTCATGGGTAGTATCGAAACAAGTGACCAGGAAGTGGTATCCAATATTCCAGGACATGTGATGGCTTAGTCTTGGAACATTGCTATGATCCTCTATCTATTCTGTGCATGGTTTGTCATGGGAAATGCTTTTGTCCCAAAAATCTGGGAAGTTCACACAGCATTTGTTGCTATTTGTATGACAAACACATTTCCTTACTCATTTCCACACTGAATAGCATCTGATGGTTGTCCACATTGAGAACACATGCATACAAGCACATGTCTGAAAACACGTCTTGTGATATTCACACAGTGGGACAACTAAAATTGTAATAGCCAATTCACACACATTGACACACAGGCAATGAGTTACTGTATTAAGTTGCGTAGCCTTGCTATCCTCTATTGAAGCACAACCTGCTCAAACTGGGTAATACTAATTTGTATTCCAAAAGTTTGAGGATCTATTGCGTCAGTGAAGAGTGCAAATCCGGTACAACAACTAGAGGATCATGGTCAGCAGTAGTGTGATCTGCCACATGTCCCCATACACTGGAATGCACAATGTAGGTGCAAACAGCCTATCTCTGTATAGTTACAGCTGCCATGTACTATAAAATTGTGAGAAATGACGCAAACCTAGTAAAAGACATGAATTTTGACGCATACGCGTAAAAAAAGACGCACATGCGTCAAAAAGCGCCACATATGCGTACAAAAATAACGCTCACTGCCATGATACATCCATTGGCCCTGAGCGGTAATTCCCACACTGTACCCCATGAAATTGGATAACAATGAAAAATAATTGAAAAAATGGATGCAGGGTCATTTCTAAGGATGTGCGTAAAAAAAAAATTAAGCACAGACAGTAAGCGTTATAATATTTTGCCACCTCATAATAAAAACACACCGCATTTGAGGCAGAAAGTGATGTAATAGGATATCCTGTTTACAGAATTGGTACAGTGGGTGTACTTTCACTTTTACTTTGCAGTCTGTGCTTTTTCTTGACTGTGTGGCTGTGTTTGGACTTGACTCTCTGTGAATATTGTGAATTTGTCTCCTGTGTGCTCTTTATATTGTCTTTTGGTGTTTTGTAAGTGTCTGTGGTATCCTGTGTAAGTGTATTTTTGTCAGTTCTGGTGTCTAATTTTGTCTTTCTACTGTTGGGAGTGTGTTGTGGGTAGTGTTAGTTTGGGGATAGTTGGGCTGTTTTAGGGTTATTTACTTTTCATTTCCCTCTCCTCCTTTCCCTTCATTATCCTCTGTACCCCTTAATTCCTTTATTATTTCAAGCATGTTGGGTAGGCCACCTCTGGGTAGAATGGGTGAGGAGGAGCTGGGGGGATTCATTTGGCTGGTGTGCCACTTCCCCCCGATTGATGATAGAAGCAGGTGGCAGGGTGATACAGTGGTATCACACAGAGGCAAGGAGGCTCCGGTGGTCAAAGGTCCTGTAACATCTGCAACGAGTATACAACACACCGCGCAATGACCACCAGCTAAAGCACTGCTGGGCTGACCTTGTTGCCAGGGACCAAGACCTGCTGGACCACCTGGAGATTGTGATTGGTGGCCCTGTTGGTGAGTACAATTCAGAGTAATATGCACATTTAAATGCTCTGTAGTGACAGTAGCAGATCTGTTCATATGCTGCAGGCAATGTATTTGGACATGTGGAATGCAAGTTAAACATACAGTGGCCCTGAGCTATACAATAATTGCTACACATTACTGTCATTTGTTGACGCAACAGCTGCACTGAGCTACAAAACACGACTGGAACCTGTAAATTAGTGTTGCCTTCACATCAATAGATAATGCAAATGTGGCTCTAACATATGTTTTAGGCATGGTATGTGAGTGTACCAGGAAAGACATGTTTTTCGCCAGATATTTTCAAGAATTAATGTGTCCCCCAATTATTTCTGATACATGTCTGAACTGGATTCTGACACATACGTACCAAGTTATTTCTAACCTCAGGTAACATCTTAGGCTGATAGTTTGACTTGGTTGTGCTGCAATTCAATTAGGGATGGATGCCAAAAGTAATGCACACAGGTTCATATCTAGATGTTTGGTGCTACTTTCCATAGCTGTGGCACATGAAATGAAGCAAATGATACAAATTGAGGGATACCAACTATCCATGGCCCTCTGTTCATTGTACCTGTGTGTTTTACATTGGTCTTGGGCTCAATAGCTGGAACAGAGCTAATGCATTTGCCATCTGTGTTACCCTATAGCCGTGAACTTCTCATAAGTTATGGGATCATCATAGGATACCTGACGTTGGGGAATGCATGGTCACAATGTATTACATGCATGATGTTGTGCATGGGACCCCTGACCAATTCCATCATACATATAAAGTTCCCTAATACTTTGCTGGTTTTGTTTGGCACACCCCTCTGATCTAGTGCAGCATATGTTTAATAACTAACTTCCCAGTATGGAGGCTATCACAGACATGGGTGTATGCTAAGATCAGAAGACCAGCATTCCTGTGACTGCTGCTATTCTGAAGGTACATACAAATTGAAACCTACATCATCATGATTGACACAGTGGTACATTTGCTAAACCATGTATTGATAATATGACAGTGTCAGTTTGCTGTATAGCCGCTGATCAACCAACTTGGCAAATGTAAGATGATGAATGTGGCTCACTGTGATTTCCAAAACCCACAATGGGTACACAGGGCAATGAGTGACACATTTCAGGTGCAATGTCTACACTTGTGCCCATGCAATGTGTCATGGATGACTACAATATACACTGTCAACATATATCTCCTTGTTGTATCCAAATTTTAAAACTGGTCAATCCATGGCTATCCTCAAACTGTCACCAATTAATGCACAGGGTGCCTGCCATTATGGTGTCATAGGGGGCATATTTGGCTCAGGGTACACTGTTAATGTAGCATATGTAACCTACACACATCACAGGCCCTACATGCAAGGAACCATAGAAAGCATTATAAATCATGACCTTAAATCAACCCACAGGTGCGTTACACAGTAAATGATTGTCCCTTGATGCACAAGCCACAATACCTGAGGGACTGGTATTGCAGTGCTCCAGGAAAGTGGCTTTGAATGTCTCGCATTACTACAAATGATGAGAGGAGTACACTCCATAAATGAGTCTGCAAACAATTGATGGAGTATGTTTGTCACCACATGGTAGTTAGGGCCACTGCATGTGTGCAGATATGTGTGTATCATTCACTGGAGTGACCGGGACTGTACATGTTTGCAGTGGTATGTCTGTTGCAGTATCATCATGCCTGAGAGGCTGGACTTTCAGATGTAATGTTACACACAGTAATTGTATTTGGAAGTGTTGTACCGTGCACAGACATTGAGCACATTTCTCTCTTCCATGCTTTACAGGTGGACCTGCCCCCTACACATTCTGAGAAGTGGCTCGATTTGCGGACCCAGACACATCCAGTAAGTGTTGATATTTCAGTTCTGTGTTGTGTTTGCAGCTGTTGTGTGATTGACTCCAGTGTGTTGGACACATAGCATGGTATAATGTGCTGGTAAATGATTGGATGTGTTACTTGAGTGGAATATCACTTTTTTTCTATCTTTCAGTTGGACAATCAGTAGCGTATGGTCATATTTTGGGATTGTAGTGCAGCCCTGTAGGCATGGCCATGTGAAGAGGGTGACATTTGTATTTGACATTTTTATAAAGAAAAATTCACAGAGGCCCATATTCATGATTTAGTCGGCAAGTCAGACCCTGAATCTCACAGAATAGGGATGCCAAAGTCTTACCCACAGACTTGAGCCTCCCTATTCACTAATGAACATGTTCAACTGTATCTTTGACTTCCTAGCAGCATCTAGCTCCACATGTTGTTCTACGTGTATGTGGCACTTGAGTACAATGTCATAAGTGTGCATGCAGCTCATGGCCAGATGTGTGCTTGCATCTATCTGCTTGTTGTAAGACAGGTATTAGTGGTATTAAATGATGTTGACAACTGTCTGAATTTAAAAACAGAAATGTGGATGGGAGTGTCCAAGTTTTGGGTGTATCCTAGTTGGATATCCTCTTTACCTGTGGTGGACAGACCAAACCCATGTACAGCTGTCCACAGCTTCCTGGGTGTCCTAGATGTTTGAAAGTATGTGTTGCTTGTTCATCCCCCCCCGAGGCACAGGCTTAGGGTTATGAAATGTGTACCTAGGTGTGATGATCCAAGTTTAGTAAACAGACATGTAAATCTGTAAATCACTTGTCCAAACCGAGGGTGCCCACTCATGATTAGCAACTGTATTCCATCCTGGCAATTCCCTTTACAAATCACAGATCTTGTGGCCCTTGATTGTCATCCAGAAGATAGTCATTAGTTGGCCTGTCAAATGTGGAGGACTTGCAGCATTTTTTACGTGACAAATGGCTAAACAATGATGCATAGGTCATTTAAGTTGTTACACATCTTTTACAGCATTGCTGTGCTGTTAGGACATGTTTAGGCTGCAGTGGCATGTACTTCCTCAGAGAGAATCTGTGATCTGTATGGTGATATGGCCTGTGTCAGCTACATTAGATGTATTGTCTGATTTTCATCAGTAGCTATGTCACACACTGAAGTACCTAATGTTTGGCTTTATCTTTTTTAACAGCAGCCAATATGAATGCCATCCACATTCATGAGTTTCAGCGCCAGGCGATGCGTTACCGACACATTCTGGATGTGGAGTCTGGGTTCCGCCACATGGCATGGTGTTATCGCCATGAAAGGGCCTCAGGAGTGTGGAGGGCATTTGCCCAAGGGGCCCTTCGGTGTCCACAACAGCCGCCACCACCAGCACCACCACTACCACCCAGGTGGCACCAAGCATATCAGGCACCAATGCAGGACCATCGAGCTCCACTGCTCCCGTACCACTGACAGCAGCACCTGCACCTCCCCCTACAAGCATGGCACCACCAACCGGACACACATCTACAACTGGCACTCAGACCACCCCTGCTGCAGTCATTGACCCTGCAGATTTCAGAGGGAAGCAACGTGACATGCAACGTATGTTGCGGAGAATGAATAGGCTGCAGCAGGAGGTGTCACAAATTAATAAGAGGGTGCGTGCCATAAAGAAGATCCTGCTGAGGGTGAATTTGTAACAATTATAACCTCTGCCATGAATCCCTCCCCTCCCTCCTCTTTCCTGGTTCTTTTAATTAGTGGGTTTAGGGGGCTTAGTGTTAGGTTAGAATAGGCTGTTAGTTTAGTTAGTAGTAGTGGGTGGTGGGGTGGGGGTATGATATTTTGAAATGTTTTTTTTATTATGTGTATGGGTGGGTGGGTGGATGATGATGTTGGGGTTTTGGTGTTTTAAAAAAATATATATATATATAAAAATATAAAAATACAAAATATATATATGTTTAGTGTAAGATAGTATGTGTTTAGGTTAGTATATGTTGTCCTCAATGTGTCCTTTTATAAGGAGAGTGGGGGGTTTATGTTTAGAGTGTTTAGTTAAATGTGATAAGTAGGTTTAGCCTAGGTCAGTTAGGGCCAGTTGTGGGTAATGTGTAGTTAGGATAGGTTAGGTTAGTTAAGGTGTTTCCCCAGGTTTTATTATCCTTTTTTACTGTTAAATAAATATTTAGGTACTCCTTTACAGTATGTGTCATATGCTTGGGGATCAGGGCCTTTGCATGGGTGAGCAGTGTATCTTTAGTATTTGCATTTGTGTCCCATCCTGCAACCAAATCCTAATTGAGCTGTTACATTGGCAGCTACACCAGAGCTACTTTGGTAAGATTCTGCCATCCATTGCACTCACCACTCAAGGTTACTATGGATCCCAATGTGTTGTTAATTTTTGATGTATGTTTTCAATCTCACATACTTTGGGACCAGATTTGGTATTGAGGACACTGTGTTACGTCTGCCTGCAGCCTGATGTTCAAGTGAAGCCTTATAAGGTGAGTGGTGGCATAATCTCATGTAGTATAG
This sequence comes from Pleurodeles waltl, assembly GCF_031143425.1. Taxonomy (NCBI): domain Eukaryota; kingdom Metazoa; phylum Chordata; class Amphibia; order Caudata; family Salamandridae; genus Pleurodeles; species Pleurodeles waltl. The sequence continues at coordinate 877,972,261 of NC_090444.1, forward strand.
TATACATAACTCACACCTATCATTTGTTACATTGTTCAACCAGGTTACTTATTTGTACGTACACTCATACACATCCATTCCTGCTGTTTGGTGTATGTGAGGAAACATTTGGGTCAAATGTCACATACGTAAAGATTATCTGGAAGAAAACTTTGAAGACAATAATTTTCAGCTTAGACATCCCTTGAAGAAGACCTATTCTGTCCAACACAGCATTATACTGTATAGTTTCTATTTACCTCGGAATTAACCCTCAGGAAGGGCAGATGATGGTACAATCCAGACCAAAGTGCATAGTTATCAGCCCACATTCTTTCAGGGCAGTTGTATTTCATTATATGATCATTGACATGAGGCAAACATCACTGATCTCCCTCACAGTTAATGTGTCACATTACACAGAGAAAACGTGGTTGTGTAAGTGCTATTTATTATAAAGTGCTATAGTGCTATATTTACATTGTCCATGATTGTGAGTCCATTAGTGTGACACCTTCCATTGTGATCCTACACAAGTGCAAAAGGACATGTCATTGGACATGCTGGGGTGAAGTGTCAGACAGTGCAGAGGGACATGATTTGCCAATGAGTTAGTGGGAGACAATCACAGGGCAGAGTGACAAGATAAACAGTGGGCTGGAGAACAGTGCTTGAGAGCAGCTGTTGCAAGACTGGCATGTTACAAAGCACAGGACCTTGGTTATAAGTGGCCAGGTGGCAGGGACTAGTGCTACCGGGTACTCTTACTGGAGAAAGTGATCTGTTCCACGTCTTCATCTTCTGATGTGTGTGCTGTCTCCTCTGCCCTTGGTGGTGGTGGGTGTGAAGGGGCAACACACACCTCAGTGTTTGAAGACGTGGAGTCAGACATCCCGATAGCTGCCAACTGTGGGGCTATTAAGGGCAGTACTGCAGCTAGGAGGAGCTGCTGGTTCTTAAGAATAGCAGCCACATCACTGTGGTAGGCAGCCAGGTCGACCTTGAGGGGGTCAATATTGCATTTGTGCACGCGTTGAAAGGTTTCTTGTTGGAGGTGTTGTGTCAACTCTCTTACAGCTGTGCTGATTTCCTTCACACTTTTTTCAAGTTCTTGCCAGATTGATGTTCGCCCTTGCATGGCTGCTGCCTGTTCTGCAGTTGGCATCATGCATGAACGCACCCCCTCTAGGCTGGCTGCCATATTTTCTATCCCCACCCGCACCACCTTGGCCAACTCACGTTGTACTCCAACTACAGTTCTCTCAAAGCTGGTGCCAGTGTTGTCAGAGTCCTCAGCTGGGTGGGAGCTGGCAGGTCGTACAATTGGGGTGGTGGGTGGCTCCTCTGTGATGGCTGCTGTATCTGTGCTCCTCTTTGCAACTGAAGGAGGGGTCTGGAGAGGTCCATGTACATCTTGGAGGGTCTGCTGGCTGATGTTTGTCAGCTCCTCATCCATATCATCAGGGAAGTCCAGGGCAGGCATATCCCCAGGAGAGCCATCATCCTCTTCAATAAGATATTGTACATTAAGGGGGTCATTCGGAACCGCCAGAAGACCGTACCGCGGTCAAAAGACCGCAGCGGTCATTTTGACTTTCCCGCTGGGCTGGCGGGCGACCGCCATAGGCCGCCCGCCAGCCCAGCGGGAAAGCCCCAGCAACGATGAAGCCGGCTCCGAATGGAGCCGGCGGAGTTGCTGGTGTGTGACGGGTGCAGTTGCACCCGTCGCGATTTTCAGTGTCTGCTTTGCAGACACTGAAAATCTCAATGGGGCCCTGTTAGGTGGCCCCTGCAGTGCCCAGGCCAGTGGCATGGGCACTGCAGGGGCCCCCAGGGGCCCCACGACACCCGTTCCCGCCATCCTGTTTCTGGCGGCGAAAACCGCCAGAAACAGGATGGCAGGAAGGGGGTCGGAATCCCCATGGCGGCGCTGCTTGCAGCGCCGCCGTGGCGGATTCCCTGGGGCAGGGGAAAACCGGCGGGAAACCGCTGGTTTCCCTTTTCTGACCGTGGCTTTACCGCCGCGGTCAGAATGGCCCCTGAAGCACCGCCAGCCTGTTGGCAGTGCTTCCTCCGTCCCCTGCCCTGGCGGTCCATGACCGCCAGGGTAGGAATGACCCCCTTAGTGTGTCTGTGTTGTTGGATTTGTAATGTGACATGCCTGCCTTCCTATTTGTTGCACATTGTGATATAGGTTCCTGTTCATTGGCCCTGTCTATAATATTAGCATTCTCCCAGGCCTATGCCCCACCTGCATGTCACATGTAGTGTGGTCAGTTTGGGGAGTTGTCTGCATCACATCCTCTAGGTGTTGGTTCTGGCCAAATTGTATATTGCCACCTTCTTGTCCTACTCAACCCTCCGTCTACTTCCATTCTCATGGTGAGGCCTTGCACTGGCAGTGGGTGTTCTGATGGCACTTGCACCACACTTAACAATCTAGAAGTGAGCCAGTCTCAGATATTTCACATCCAGCTATATGTTGCTGAGACCTAGCATAACTATGTATAGCATTGGCATGCAACGTCAGCATTAGTAGTGTGTAATGTTTATGTTGGGGAATGTTTGCTACATTGGATTGCACTGATGGTCCTAGCAGTGTTCCATTTCCTCTTCTGACTGTGAGGGTGAATTTAACTAGCTGGTGACATATGTCCTCCCCATCAATGCTGTTGCCTGAGCAGTATGACATTTGGGATGTTGCATGGTGTCATTGAAGCTATTGTGACCCAGGCACAGGGTGGACCCTGACATATGCAGCATGGGTATGACATTAGTGCTGTGTACCTCATAATGTTTATGACAATGGCTGATGTTTGTAGCAACTATGGACATTCACATTTGACAGGATTAGAACATTTGTATTGATTTCAGGGGATTAATAACATTGTCATTCTAAGCCCTCTAATTTGTGTGTGTTTGATCCATGGGGAGATACTGCCACTAGCTACTTGACCTACACTCACAGCAGAGGTAGTAGTGGCAACTGTTTTCAGTATTACATTCCATATGGCCTCAGACTGTTAATTGGGCCCTAGTTCATGTAGGGAGAATACGAGCTGTCGTGTGACAGCAGGGAAGTTTTACGTTGTACCCTACCCTCCTGGACTGGCTTTACCTTTCCAACATCGTTGGCATGGCAGCATACCCCCATGCAAAGGTTGGTGTAGTGTAGTACTGTGCCCCAGGTTTCCTCTCAACAGCCCATGCCCCGTGCCCCTTTACCCATGCCACTCCCTGAATATCATGACTTACATGCATTGTGTAGTAGGTATGTCCACCCCCCCTGCTTACAGTTAACATTTGTGCATTTTAATTCCCCACGCAACTTACCCTGCACCTGTGTTGTCTCCTGGTAGTCTGCGCTGTCCTGTCCTTGAATCCCTGTGACGATCTCCTCTGGGATGACGGCTGCCACCATCTCCTTCATGTGGTCCAGGGCGTCTTGCGGTGCTGGACTCCCACCTCCAGTCTGCAGCGCTGCCTTCCTGTTCCTGGCCAACTTTTCCTTGGCCCTGCGCTTGCAGTCATGCCAGCGTTTCTTGCACTCGATGACTAGTCTCCGTACTTCTGCCACACTGTTTATCTTGTCAACAATTTGTTGCCATATTGCCTCTCTCCTACTAAATGGCAATTTTGAGGTGACACAAAGTTGGTGCTGGTGTTCCGTCACCTCTTTCACCAGAATTTCCTGCTCCTCTGCACTGAAGCAACACTTTCTTTTCTTCTTCTCCCTCTCCTGGGTCTTGTGTGGGTCCTCCTGGCTGGTTCCTGGTCTGTTGTCATCTTCCTGGGGTCCCTCTGGGATCAATTTTGGCTCTCCTTAGCACATTTTGCAGTGTTTGTGCTGCTTTTTGGCACTATTGTGTCAAAAAAAGGCACTTATCCAGTTTGCGATGTTGTAAACCGGCTCACAGTCATTTTCGCTGCGTTCACGTTGTTTTTGTTTACGACGTGACGCATTGGTTTGAGTAAAAAAAAATGACTCACACCTGTGGTTTGCGCCGCCGTGCTTCAAAGTATAAATTTGACAGCCGAGCGTCGCAGATAAATGGTGTTAGCCGGCGGTAAATTTGCTGACGCAAAACTGCGTCTGCGCAGTTTTGCCTCAAAAAGTATAAATATGGCCCTCAGTGAATAAGAGGAGCAAGCATCTTGGTAAGAGAAAAGAATAAATAGCTTACTGGGATTCAGAAAATGGCGGAGAGAATTAGAGCTAAAGTATCATATCTATAGGTTCATACATGTGGATATATATATTTTCTCCAACATCAGGAATACAGTGGTGTTGTGGGGCATAGTTGTACACTTTTCCTAAGGCCCATGCTCGTGGGTTTGTTTTAAATAAGGCTGATGACAAGCCATTTGGTCCCGGGGCACTGTGCCGCCTGCTGCTTTCAATTGTGTTGCATATTTGGATTACCGAGAAACTGTACCATTAAAATTAGAATTATTTGGTGAACTACTTCAGTCTCAGTATACTCAATAGAGGATTTAGGGGTCACACTTGGGGATGGGTTAAGATGTGCCTTTAGAAAGTTAACCCATCTGTCCTCAGTCAAATGTGAACTAGGCACTGCACAGGAAGTATGATTCAGATTATTGATAATGTTCCGGAAGTCTCTTAAATTAGCTTTTTAGCAAGATGTAGGGCGTTCGCTCAGAGATTTTGCTTTGCAGATAATTGCTCATCCCACACCTTTTTCCAGTCAATCACATTCAGACATTTCAGGGACTGTTGTGTTTCAAGATTGTCTGGATTTTTCTTACATTTCCTCCTGATTCTGTTACGCTGCCTGCAAAGTAATTGGCAGTAACCAGGTGCTCTAAATATGGCTTGCCTTCTGATGTTGACTTTTAGTTGTTGAGATGTTGGTGCAATTGGCTTTTCTTCCTGTTGGTCCCTCAATTCAGTTGTGAACCGGCTCCAATCTGTAACCGGATTTTGTTGGTTACTATTGAGACATTAATTGGCTGTACTTAATGCCAGGGTGCCAATGCTTTCAAAGAATTCTCAGACCATCATAGCCTTCGAAAGTTTATTGTTTCCAACTCACCTAGAAGGTAAGATTCTTTATTGTAGAGGTTGATTTGTGTCTCAATTATAATACACTGCAGACCATGGTCACTATAATTAGTTGTAACTATTTTAAAGGAAGCGATTAGACACAGGATAGATGGCGTGATAGCTGGATGGTCTAATATTGAATTTGTAGACCTGGATTATGAGTATATTGTGGTGGTGCTATATCATTCTGTAGCCTCCCATTAAGTATCCTTAAGCCCAGTGCTTCAATTTCTTGAACTTGGGCAACATCCTTGCTGTCATTAGTTCTCCTATTTGATTCTCCGGTACTGCCCATAGCAAGTTTAACAGACATATGTTTGTTTTTGTGGCAGTGGCAGTATGTTGGCATTGATATCTCCTGTTGCCAAGATATCTGGTTGCAGATGTTCTTGTAAAGCTGTAAGCAAAGTATTTATACGTTTTATGATTGTCGTTGCTCTTTTTCCTAAGTGCAAATAAACATTAGTCAGAAGTAGTGGGTTCTTACTGTTTGGACGCTTGTTGGATTGTTGAGATACACAGGGTTGTGATGGTGTCCCAGACTTATGTGGCATTTTTTCCAAGTGAGCGAGCATTGAACAGTAGGCAGTGGATCTTTCCTGAGGATTTAGCAGTGGCCTTGTAGGTGGTAGTGTGTGATGCAATGTGGCTGGCGCGTGTGGCATGCGTGGTATCCTTGGTGTTGCAGGTGAAGCAGCAGTTCTGGCAGAAAAAAGGGCATTCAGTGGTCCTGGGGGAGTCATTGGAGAAGTTGTTGTTATCCTGGCATCCGGGATTTAGGGCTCGACATTTGTCAGAGGTGAAGCGGTGGCAGTCCGTGGGGCTTGGAATCCTAGCACTGAACATGTTCCTGGTGCATGTGCGGTTAGCCCTCTGCATGCGCCTGCTCCATGCCCATGCTGTGGTCCTCATACTGGGGAGAGTCAGGCATATGGAGGAGGGAGAGGAAGTGGACCTTCCAGGGGAGAGGTACCTGGCATGATGGAGAGAGGAGCAGGAGTCGGGAGTGCGAGTGACTACAGGCTCACGGGGTCAGAAGGAGGGGTCACAGAAATTCAGCAGGGGAGAGACAGGGCAGGGGTTAGTAGGCTGGGTCAGTCTGGAGGGAGAGGAGGCAGGCAGGAGTGAGCACTGCGGCAGCTAGCCATGCAAAACAGGTAGAGGGGTAGAGGCTGAGCACGGACGCTGAAAAGGGGAAGGCAATGCAACTTACCTAAAAGCTGCAGTGAAAGAGGGGTGGCCTTGTCTCCTCCAGGCTCCAACAGGTGCAGAAGGGCAATCAGCTGTAATGCTGGTAGGGCAGGAGAAATCAGTAAGAACCAGTTCACAACTCTACTCACAGTGGCAGAGGACGCTGGGGGGTGTAGTTCAAGAGGAGGGTCTGGAAGAGTCCTGTGAAGCGGGAGTCGGCGATCAGCTTTAAGGCTCTGGGGTGGGAGAAACTGGTAAGAACTGGTCTGCAACTCTACTCCCAGTGGCAGAGGCTGCTGGGAAGTGCAGCTCAGGAGGAGGGTCTGGAAGAATCCTGTGATGCGGGAGTTGGCAATCAGCTTTAAGGCCAGTAGGGCTGGAAAAACTGGTAAGAACCAGTCCGCAACACTACTTCCAGTGGCGAAGGCTGCTGGGAGGTGTAGTTCAGGAGGAGGGTCCGGAAGAGTTCCCTGGTGATAGAGAAAGCAATCAGCCAACTGACCAGTCACCTGCTTCTCCACAATCTTCTTGACCAGTCCCAATCCAAATTCTGCAACAATCACAGAACGAAGCTAGCATGTATTACTGCCACAATTGCAATCCACAAACTTTTAGACCAAGAAGATTCTACCGCCCTCATCTTGCTGCACCTCTCATCAACATTTGACAGCATCTTTCCTCATCATATGATTACACAACACAGGCATCCAAGGTCCTGCTCTCAAATAGATATGCTCCTTCCTAATGAGGAGAATGCAGCGAGTCTGACTCCACCTCTACACGTCAGAGCCCAAAGACTTGAACTTTGTAGTCCCCCAACAATCATCAATCAGCCTCACCCTATTCAACATTTACATGGCCACACTCGTGTGATGTCATCTGATCGAACAGCATCTCCATCATCTGCTATGCTGATGACACTCAGCTTATCCTCTCAATGTCATGCAAATCCTCCATGACCAGATCCATCTTCACTGAATGCATGATCCCAGCATCAGAATGGATGAGAACTACCTGCCTGAAACTCAACAGAGATAATACTGAAGTGCTGATCTCTGAGAACAAAAAATCCCCCTCGGACTCCAGTTGGTGGCCATAAAAGCTTGGCCCTACTCCATTACCCACTATTGAACCTGGCCCATTTTGCAGAGGCCTTCCCAAACTCTTTGCTTCTGACCTCCTCTTTTTTCTGGTTTTAGGACTCTGGACACTTTATGACTGCTGACCAGTGGTAAAGTGCAAGTGCTCCCAGTCTAAATTGTATTGGTGATTGGTTTATTCCTGATTGGTATATTTGATTTAATAGTAAGTCCCTAGTAAGGTGCACAATGTGTGACCAGGGCCTGTAAATCAAATGCTACTAGTGGGCCTGCAACATTATTTGTGCCACCCACACGAGTAGCCATATAAGCATGTCTCAGACCTGCCATTGCAGTGTCTGCATGTGCAGTTTTTAAAGTGACATTTCCACCTAGCAAGTGCACCCACTTGCCAGGCCCAAACCATCCCTTTTACGACATGCAAGTCACCCCTAAAGTAGGCCCATTGCAGCCTCATGGGCAGGGTGAGTGTATTTTAAAGTTAAGACATGTACTGGTGTGTTTTTTACATGTCCTGATAATTAAATATTACAAGGCCTATCCTTCCCAAAGGGTAACGTGGGGAGTGCCTTGAATTATCTTTTAAGTGCAATTTCCCATTGGGAGCTGATAGAGACCGGGAGTTTGGTATCTCTGAATTCACAATTTAAAAATACATCTTTTGGTGAAGTTGGTTTTTGAACTGTGAGTTTGAAAATGCGAATTTTTGAAAGAGGGCATTTTCTTGCTTAACCATTTGGGGCTCTTCCTTTCTGTGGCATACACAGGATGACAGTTGGGCTGTTTGTCTATTCACTCAACAGAATCGCACAAAGGGAGCTGAGTGTGCCCTGTGTAGGAAGGTAGCCTCTTTCTAGCCTTGTTACCCCCACTTTTGGCTAGTTTGTGAGTATATGTCAGGGTGGTTTTACTGTATAACTGGGATCCTGCTAGCCAGGACCCCAGTGCTCATAGTTTGTGGCCTATGTGTATTCCCTGTGTGGTGCCTAACTGTATCACCGAGACTCTGCTAGCCAGAATCTCAGTGTTTATGCTCTCTCTGCTTTTAAAATTGTCACTGCAGGCTAGTGACTAATTTTACCAATTCTGATTGACACACTGGAACACCCTTATAATTCCCTAGTATATGGTACCTAGGTACCCAGGGTATTGGGGTTCCAGGAGATCCCTATGGGCTGCAGCACTTCTTTTGCCACCCAAAGCGAGCTCAGACAATTCTTAGACAGGACTGCCACTGCAGCCTGAGTGAAATAACGTCCATGTTATTTCACAGCCATTTTACACTGCACTTAAGTAACTTATAAGTCACCTATATGTCTAACCCTCACTTAGTAAAGGTTAGGTGCAACGTTACTAAGTGTGAGGGCACCCTGGAACTAGCCAAGGTGCCCCCACATTGTTCAGGGCAATTTCCCCAGACTTTGTGAGTGCGGGGACAGCATTACACACGTCAACTACATATAGGTCAATACCTATGTGTAGTTTCACAATAGTAACTCCGAACATGGCCATGTAACATGTCTAGGATCATGGAATTGTCACCCCAATACCATTCTGGTATTGGGGGGACAATCCCATGCATCCCCGGGGCTCCAGCATGGACCCCGGATACTGCCAAACTAGCTCTCTGGGGTTTTCTCTGCAGCTACCGCTGCTGCCAACCTTCAGACAGGTTTCTGCCCCCCTGGGGCCTGGGCAGCCCAGTCCCAGGAAGGCAGAACAAAGGATTTCCTCTGAGAGAGTGTTACACCCTCTCCCTTTGGAAATAGGTGTTAAGAGCCTGAGATGAGTAGCCTCTCCTGACCTCTGGAAATGCTTTGAAGGGCACAGATGATGCCCTCCTTGCATAAACCAGTCTACACCAGTTCAGAGATCCCTCAGCCCCTGTTCTGGTGCGAAACTGGACAAAGGAAAGGGGAGTGACCACTCCCCTGTCAATCACCACCCCAGGGGTGGTGCCCAGAGCTCCTCCAGAGTGTCCCAGACCTCTGCCATCTTGAATGCAGAGGTGTGAGGGCACAATGGAGACCTCTCAGTGGCCAGTGCCAGCAGGTGACATCAGAGACCCCTCCTGATAGGCTCTTAGCCTGTTAGGTAGACAATCATCCTCTGAGGGCTATTTAGGGTCTCTCCTGTGGGTTTCTCTTCAGATAACGAATGCAAGAGCTCACCAGAGTTCCTCTACACTTCCCTCTTCGACTTCTGCCAAGGATCGACCGCTGACTGGTCCAGGACGCCTGCAAAACCTCAACAAAGTAGCAAGAAGACTACCAGCAACATTGTAGCGCCTAATCCTGCTGGCTTTCTCGACTGTTTCCTGGTGGTGCATGCTCTGAGGGCTGTCTGCCTTCACCCTGCACTGGAAGCCAAGAAGAAATCTCAAATGGGTCGACGGAATCTTTCCCCTGCCAACGCAGGCACCACACTTCTGCATCACCGGTCCTCTGGGTCCCCTCTCATCTTTACGAGCATGGTCCCTGGAACACAGGAGCTAGATCCAAGTGACCCCAACAGTCCAGTGGTGCTTCTGTTCAAATTTGGTGGAGGTAAGTCCTTGCCTCCTCACACCAGACAGTAATCCTGTTTAGTACGTGATCTGCACTGCTAGGGCTTCTGTGCACTTTTGCAAGACTTCCTTTGTGCACAGCACAGCCCAGTTCCCCAGCACTCTGTCCTGCATTGCCCAACTTGCTGTGTTGACCTCCGACTTCGTGGCACCCTCTTTTGTTTTGCTGAGACGACTGCCGTGAAAGATAAAGACCCGGTAGTGTGTGTGTGAGGTAGAAATACGGGTGTTACACTCAACCACTCTTAGTGCTCCCCGGTAGCTTTTGCTAAAATCAGAACCAAGGATTACAGGCTGTCAATTTCTCAATTTAGCAGTAGTGGCTTCCCCTTTTCCCCTCTTCCCGCCCTCCTCCTCTCTCCCGCTCTCTCCTCCCCTGTTTCCTGTTTTACACGGGCTGGTTTGTCCTTTAAACAAGGACCGTACCTTGTTTAGCCACGTCCCTCCTGGGACGTGGCGGAAAGTGCTTGTCTCCTGCGTGTCGGGTTTTCCATCGCGTCTTCTTTCCTCGTTGGAAAGCTCCAGCTTCTCGATCGTGGCTTCCTCGGACGCCGCGTCTCCCGGTGCTTGGTTCCCTCCTCCTGAGGCCGTTGCCTCAGAAGACTCCTCCGTCTCCCCGAGTCCGTTGTCGCTCTCTTCTATACCCGGGACCCGGAAATCCGAGTCCCAGGCGTCCGGTGCCGCCCCCAGGTTACCATGGGGATGGCAAACACCTGCCTCTGATGCGCGCGAGCCGCGCCAGTCGGAGGAGTCCGTAGGCGTGGTGGAGGACACCCGCCTACAGGTATCTTGGACACTCTTAGTAATTTCTTACACTCCCAGCGACCCTCTACACACTACACTAGGCCTGGGCTCCATTTGTGGTTCGCATTCCACTTTTGGAGTATATGGGGGTCATTCTGACCTCGGCGGTAAAAGGCGCTTACCGCCGGTCAGAAGACCGCCATAACACCGCCGCGGCCGCGGTAAACCGCCACGGTCATTCTGACCCGCAACTGCCAAACCGCCAAAAACCCGACATCCACAAAAGTCCGCCACACCAAAGGTCAGCGAAAAAATGGCAATGACCAAACCACCGTCACGCCAACAGAAATACGCCCATACCATTCCGACCCACAAATCCACGCGGCGGTCTTTCAAACGCGGTATTCCATTGGCGGTACACACCGCCGCAGTCAAAATACACACACACATAGAAAACTCAGCCACATTGGTCAGTTTGAAACACACACACCTGATACACATACTAACACCACTCCCACACACCCAATACAATATAAAACACACACAAACCCCTACGACCCGAAATTAATGACGAAGGCTAGAGAGAGAGCACAGAATAGACAATCACACAACACAGAGGCACACAACACCATCACCCACACAACATCCACGCACCAAACACCACACACCACCACACGCACCACACTCATCACCACAAACGCCACCCCACATCTCATCCACACCACCCCATGGCACCCCAAAGACATCCCAGGTTCAGTGACGCAGAACTCAGGGTCATGGTGGAGGAAATAGTCCGTGTAGAGCCCCAGCTCTTCGGGGCACAGGTCCAGCATACCACAATTGCCAGGAAGATGGAGCTATGGCAAAAGATAGTGGACAGGGTCAACGCGGAGGGACAGCATCCACGCAATCGGGATGACATTAGGAAGCGCTGGAACGACCTACGGGGGAAGGTACGTTCCATGGTATCAAGGCACAACATTGCGGTGCAGAAGACTGGCGGCGGACCCCCACATACTCCCCCAGAATTCACAGCATGGGAGGAGGAAGTCTTGCACATCCTGCATCCTGAGGGCCTCGCAGGAGTAGGTGGAGGAATGGACTCTGGTAAGGCAAATTTTAACTACTTCTTCCCACCCCCACCCCACCTGCATGCCAAATCATACCCCCACCCCCATCACACCAACTCCTTGCAAATGGCTCACCATCACAACCCACCCATCCCGAAACCTAGCCCTGCATGCGCCCCAAAGCATGGACACCCATCACCAAAGCATGCCCACTGCACACACACATCACCCCCACAACCCACCCTCACAATAGCCCCCACAAGGGAATGCCTGCACTTGGGTACACGGACACCCACCCATCACACGAAATGCCACACACAGAAGCAATAACCATACCTTCATACCCCTGCAGGACCCGAACGCCACCACACCGCCACGGAGGGTACAGAGATGTCCATCCCACCCCCAGAAGAGGCCCCCAGCGATGACAGCAGCTCTGTCTCCCTGGACCCAGATGACCAGCCCGGCCCATCTGGGACCTCTGGACAGTCAGTTCCCCACAGACAGCCACAGGCTACACCAGACCCAACCCCCTCTGGGAACACCAGCACAGCTCCCACCCAGCGGGCCCATGCCTCTGTCTCCAGGACACGTCAATCAGCGGTGTGTCTGCCACTACAGGGCACCCCGGTTGACCCACCACCCCAACAACAACAGGGACCTGGGGGCAGTGGTAGTGGGCACACCGTCCATGGGACAGAGGCCCAGGAACACAGGGGAACTGGGAGGGCTGCTGTGCGACAGGGGGGGGACAGGCCCAGGGAACCGACTCTCCAAGAGGCCCTCTCCTCCATCATGGGAGCTTACCACCACTCCCAGGAGACGATGGCGACGGTACTGGCCAGGTTCCAGGAGATCCAGGCACAGCAGGAGGAACGGTACATGGGGTTCAGAGAGGAACTGAGGAACATCGGTTCCGCAATGGGGACCATCGTCCCGGCCCTTAACCAGATAGTCACCACATTGCGGGACCATGTGGCACCACAAAGGGCCCCTGTCACTAGCCCAGGCCAGGAACAGCCTACCACCTCCGCCGGCGCTAGTGGACAGGTGGCCCCCACACAACAACAGGCCACCAGAAACCCACCTCCTGCTGAAGAAGAACCACCCGCAAGCGGAACCTGAGATCTCACAAGAAGACAGGATGCCAAGACCCCCGCCAGCATAAGATACCCCCTGATGTCATCCCACTGTCCCACATTGTCACCCTGTCCAACCTTGAACTGCCCCTGCTCCATCCTTCCACAGGCATATGGACAATGCACCTGTGCGTCTGAGAACTGGACTCTGCCATGGACATTACTCCACCCCCACCAATCCCCGCTTCCCAATCATTTACCTATATGTAGCACTTAAAATAAATCACTTATTCCACTTAAAAAAACAGGAGTCTGCTTGTATTCTTAACAAATGTATTACACATAACGGTGCAATAATGTCCAGTAACTTTGTGACGACAACATACCAATTTCAATAAGCTTTAGTCCATGGGCAAACAAAGCAGAAGTCACGCAGTGGGACATACAGCTCTGAAAAGGGAAGGGAAAGTCACAAATCAGTTAACGGGAACTGGGGGGAAACACAGACAGTACAGACGCATGAGGCCTTAAGTAAATGTAATATGGCGTGGGTGAATCTTACCTGTGTGCTACTGAAAATATTGTTGTATGACTGTATCCCTGTTGTCCGTGTCGTCCCCGTCGTCTTCCTCCTCTTCACTCTCCACAGGCTCCACAGCTGCTACAACACCACCATCGGGACCATCCTCCTGTAGGAAAGGCACCTGGCGTCTCAAAGCAAGATTGTGCAGCATACAGCAGGCCACGATGATATGGCACACCTTCTTTGGTGAATACATAAGGGATCCCCCTGTCATATGCAGGCACCTAAACCTGGCCTTCAGGAGGCTGAAGGTTGTTTCTATTATCCTCCGAGTCCGCCCATGGGCCTCATTGTACCATTCCTCTGCCCTGGTCCGGGGATTCCTCACTGGGGTCAGTAGCAACGACAGGTTGGGGTAACCAGAGTCACCTATTAGCCACACACGGTGTCTCTGTAGCTGTTCCATCACATACGGGATGCTGCTATTTCGCATGACATACGCGTCATGCACTGACCCAGGGAACTTGGCATTTACATGGGAGATGTACTGGTCAGCCAAACAGACCACCTGGACATTCATCGAATGATAACTTTTTCTGTTCCTGTACACCTGCTCACTGTCACTGGGGGGAACCAAAGCCACATGGGTCCCATCAATGGCACCAATGATGTTGGGGATATGTCCAAGGGCATAGAAATCACCCTTCACTGTAGCCAATTCGCCCACCTCAGGGAAAATAATGTAGCTCCGCATGTATTTCATCAGGGCAGACAACACTCTGGACAAAACCTTGGAAAACATAGGCTGAGACATCCCTGATGATATGGCCACTGTTGTCTGAAAAGACCCACTTGCCAAAAAATGAAGTACTGACAGAACCTGCACCAGAGGGGGAATCCCTGTGGGTTGGCGTATGGGGGACATCAGGTCTGGCTCCAGCTGGGCACATAGTTCATGTATAGTTGCTCTGTCAAGCCGGTATGTAAGAATGATATGTCGTTCTTCCATTGTCGACAGGTCCACCAGCGGTCGGTACACGGGAGGATTCCTCCTTCTCCTCGCAAGTCCCAGCGGACGGTGCCTAGGAAGGACAACATGGAGCACACAGTCAAGCAACCCACAGGTTCGTTCACACAGCTTGCACAGTACACGATTCGCTATGCATTGAAAGGCTTGTATGAGTGTTGATGCAAGGCCTAGGCCTGTGTGACGCAGAAGAAATCAAGCCATGTGGGCCCTTGAAATGGCGCCTGCCTGACCTGTGAAGTGTGACAGTGGGATGTGAGTTCAATGCGCTGGCGTGGCACACCGTTGCGGTAGGCGGTCGAAGACCGCGGGGTTAAGCCGCATTGGTTAACATTGAACCCTATTGGTTTCAGTAGCCAACGACGATGTGCGCCGGCGGTCGCGGTACGCACCGCGGCGGTACGCACCGCCGCGGGCGTGACCGCCATTTTCTATCTGATTAATCACTCGAGACCTGATCATCCACAGGAGAGGACCTATACTGCAAGTGCTGCTGTGACCTCGGTCTGGGAGATACAATGGCTGCTGCGACTGGGGAAAGGGCCCCTGCCTTCACTTCTGAAGAATTGGAGAAACTTGTTGATGGGGTCCTCCCCCAGTATGCGCTACTCTACGGTCCTCCAGACCAACAGGTTAGTACACAGGGTGCACGTTGAATGGGCTATGTCTGTGTTGAGTGGGGTGGATGTAAGATGGTGGGGAGGGGAGCGAATGAGGAGTGCAACGCACGAAAGATGAGAGCATGTGCCACATGGCAAGGTTGGGGAGGGGGGGGCCACTCACATTGACCAGGCAGAAAAGTGATGATATTTATGTTTCAACCCTGTACATGTCACATAGGTCAGCGCCCATCAGAAGATCGACATTTGGCGTGCCATCGCCAAGGACGTCCGGGCCCGGGGGTCCACAACAGACGGGGTACCCACTGCTGAAAGAGGTGGGAGGACATCCGCCGCGGGACCAGAAAGACCGCCGAGTCTCTGCTGGGGATGGCCTCCCAACGTAGGAGGGGTGCCAGCCGCCAATTGACCCCCCTGATGTCCCGGATCCTGGCGGTGGCCTACCCTGATTTGGATGGGCGCGTGAGGACATCACAGCAGACACAAGGGGGTGAGTATCAGCACAATCTGCTATCTTTGCGCGCAGTGAAGGTGTCTGGGTGGGGGAGGAGGGCTGGGGCTATCTCTAGGCCAGGGCGTATTCTGTAGGCTAGGCCCCTCCGTTAGGCATGGCCCTGTGTCCCCGCCCCCCACCTCTGTAGGGTGCCAAGTACAGCTATCCATAGTCCGGCCTCATCCATGTGTGCATTTGTCGTCCATTGACCTGTAGGCCTAGTCATAATAACTGAGTAGTGTACCCCGAGTGCGCGGCATAGTGCAGGGGGCTTCTGTGTCTGTCCTCTCCGCCAACGGTGCCGCCAATGCATGCACTCAACCTGTCTTCATTTCTCCCCCCCCCCATTTTCTTTGTCTTCCTGTTCATGTGTGCATTAGCATCATCAGGCGGAGGAGAAGTGGCATCGGCGCACGAGGGAGCTGCATCTCACATGGCCCCGGAGGGCCATGCAACAGAATCCGAGTACACCAGTGAGACGGAGGGCGAGGGGAGCTCCACAAAGGGGACCCGTGGAGACGTCAGCGACACCGACACGTGCTCGGAAGGGAGCTCCCTTGTGGTGGCGGCAACATCCGTGCCCACCGCAACAACAGGTACAGCCGCCACCCAGCGCACCAGCCCCGCCCTCCCAGCAGCCCCTCAGCATTCGCCCCATGCCCGCTCGGCCAGGAAGCCGGCCATCTCCTTCGCCCCAGGCACCTCAGGCCCTGCCCCAGGTACCCCTGCTGCCCTCAGTGAGGAGGTCATTGACCTCCTGAGGACCATCATTGTTGGGCAGTCTACCCTTTTGAATGCCATCCAGGGTGTAGAAAGGGAGGTGCATCGGAGCAATGCATACCTGGATGGCATTCATTCGGGTCAGGCTGCCCATCAGCGATCGTTCAACGCTCTGGCCTCAGCACTGACGGCAGCCATTGTCCCTGTCTCCAGCCTCCCTCTTCTGACTCCCTCCACCCAGTCCCAGTCTCCTGTTCCTCTGCCTGTCCCATCCACACCATCAGACCAGCCTGCACACACCTCAACACCCAAGGGCAGCTCATCCAGACATAAGCACCACAGATCCCACAAGCATTCACGCAAGCAACATCCAGATGCAGATATGCCAACAGTCACTACCACCTCTGTGTCCCCCACCTCCTCATCTCCCTCCTCCCTCCCTGTGACGTCTCCACTCACACCTGCATGCACACCACCATCATCCAGTACTTCCATCACCAGCACACCATCCATTACAGTCCGCACACGTGCAGTCACCACCCCCACTGCCATTTACACGTCCCCTGTGTCCTCTCCCAGTGTGTCTGTCACCCCCTCTTCCAAAACACACAAACGCAGGCAGCCACCCACCCAACAGCCATCCACCTCCCGACAGCCTCCGTCACAAGCACCTGCACCCAAAGACAGCACACTTGACTCTCCTACAACCACATCCTCTTCCTCCACTCCCATACCCACTGCACCTACCCTTCCCATGGCTCCTAAAAAACTTTTCCTCTCCAAAATTGACCTCTTTGCCTCACCTGACCCACCCTCTCCACCTGGTAAGAGTCCAAAGAGCACCTCAGCCATCACCAGCCCTGCATCTACTGTGACCATAGTGGCGGGCTATTGGAGTCCACCAGCTCCTAGGGCAGGAACATCGCCCAGCAGCAAGGGGACAGCCAGCCCACCCCCTGGGAAGAGGACAAAAAAGAATAAGGGCCGGCGCGACAAGCCTGAGACGGCTGCCACCAAGGACAGTAGCCATGCCCCGTCACCTGCCACATCATCAAAGGGAGGCAAGGCCCACAGAGCTTCGGCGAAGGAGGTCAAGGGCAGCAGGGCGGAGGAGTCAGGCAGCAGCCGAGCTGCCCAGGAGGGCCCCACCAGCCCCATTCCGGGTGTGACGGACGACACCCACAGGCCCAGGACTCCATCACAGGAGGGCCCCGCGACCGCACCGTCGGATGCCGAGTGAGCGGGGAGTCTTGGCCAGGTCTGGCTCCCTAGAAACACAGGACAAGCACAGCTGAACAGGGGCCCGCCGTGAGAAGAACCGCTGAACAGGGGCCTGCCGTGAGAAGAACCGCTGAACAGGGGCCCGCCGTGAGAAGCACCGCTGAACAGGGGCCCGGCGTGTGAAGAACCGCTGAACAGGGGCCCGCCGTGAGAAGAACCGCTGAACAAGGGCCCGCCGTGAGAAGCACCGCTGAACAGGGGCCCGCCGTGAGAAGCACCGCTGAACAGGGGCCCGCCGTGTGAAGAACCGCTGAACAGGGGCCCGCCGTGAGAAGCACCGCTGAACAGGGGCCCGCCGTGAGAAGCACCGCTGAACAGGGGCCCGCCGTGTGAAGAACCGCTGAACAGGGGCCCGCCGTGAGAAGCACCGCTGAACAGGGGCCCGCCGTGTGAAGAACCGCTGAACAGGGGCCCGCCGTGAGAAGAACCGCTGAACAGGGGCCTGCCGTGAGAGGCACTGCTGAACAGGGGCCCGCCATGAGAAGAACCGCTGAACAGGGGCCCGCCGTGAGAAGAACCGCTGAACAGGAGCCCTTCCTGTCAAGCACCGCTCCGCTGGGCCCTTCATCTCAAGCCCCGCTCCGCCTGGCCCTTCATCTCAGGCACCTCTCCGCTGGGCCCTTCATCTCAAGCCCCGCTCCGCTGGGACCTTCATCTCAAACCCCGCTCCGCTGGGCCCTTCCTGTCAAGCACCGCTCCGCTGGGCCCTTCCTGTCAAGCACCGCTCCGCTGGCCACCGCCGTCTCAGGCACCTCTCCGCTGGGCCCTTCCTGTCAAGCACCTCTCTGCTGGGCCCTTCCTGTCAAGCACCGCTCCGCTGGGCCCTTCCTGTCAAGCACCGCTCCGCTGGGCTCTTCCTGTCAAACACCGCTCCGCTGGGCCCTTCCTGTCAAGCACCGCTCCGCTGGCCACCGCCGTCTCAGGCACCTCTCCGCTGGGCCCTTCCTGTCAAGCACCTCGCCGCTGGGCCCTTCCTGTCAAGCACCGCTCCGCAGGGCCCTTCCTGTCAAGCACCGCTCCGCTGGCCACCGCCGTCTCAGGCACCTCTCCGCTGGGCCCTTCCTGTCAAGCACCTCGCCGCTGGGCCCTTCCTGTCAAGCACCGCTCCGCTGGCCACCGCCGTCTCAGGCACCTCTCTGCTGGGCCCTTCCTGTCAAGCACCTCGCCGCTGGGCCCTTCCTGTCAAGCACCGCTCCACTGGCCACCGCCGTCTCAGGCACCGCTCCGCTGGGCAACGCCGTCTCAAGCACCGCTGGCCCATTGACAGTGCCGGGTCTGTGTCGAGCAGGGCTACACGTAGCACTCTGGGCATCGTGCCTCCTCCATTGACAGTGGAGTCAATAATCCATCTGATGGCCTGTGGCTTTGCACGCCTCAGGATGGCACAGTGGGCAATCCACCCACTGTAGAGACTTGCGAGACTGTGGCTTTGCACTCCCCAGGATGGCGCAGTGGGCAATCCACCCACTGTAGAGACTTGTGAGACTGTGGCTTTGCACTCCCCAGGATGGCGCAGTGGGCATGGAGGCCCCTTGTGGATCTGGCATCGTGGACTCATGTGGCTGAGGTGCCCCCCCTTCCCTTCCCCCTGAGGTGCCTGTAGTTTTGTCATCTGATGCCCCAGCAGTGTTCTCTCCAATGGATTTGTGTCTCCTGTGTGGGCTTTGCCCCTGTGTTTGTGCACATTGGCCCACGGACTATGGAACTTTGACAGAATGGGCAGGACTTATTGCATATGTATATATTTTTTACTATGTTCATTCCTTATTTTGTATCTTTCTCATTTCATATTTCACATTACTTCATTTGTGCTATTATATACTTCAATTTCAACGTTCATTTTATTTTGTCTTTGCATTATTACGTGGGGTTTGGGGGGTGTGACTCTGACTTGCTGCTCCGCAATGGTGTGTAGGTATTTGGAGGGGGGGTGGGGGGGTGGGTGTATCGCGTATGTGTGTGCCCGTAACCCTTCCTCCTCCCCCCTCCCCTGTGTCGTAGGTGCAGTACTCACCGTTGTCGTCTGCGCCGGCGCTCGTACTCGTGGTAGATAAGCAGGTAGACAATGGCTGGTAGGATGTTTAATTCGGGTTCCATGCTGTCCAGATTCCTCGTGGAGTGTTTAGAGGTGAGCGATTTCCCGTTCGTAGTCTGTTTCCGCCGTGTTTTTATCAGCGAGGCTCCCGCCCCGGAAAAGGTGGCGGATTGGTGAGTTGTGATAGGGTGGGCGGTACATTGTCTGCCGCCTGCCTGTTGGCGGTGACCGCCGCGCTGTTTGTTTGTCCCGCCGTGGCGGTCGGAGTGTTAAAGTGGCGGTCTGTGTTGGCGGTTCCCGCCAGGGTCAGAATTCCATTTTTTGGACCGCCTGCCTGTTGGCTGGTTGGCCGCCGCTTTATCACCGACCACCAGGGTTGGAATGACCCCCTATGTTTTGTGTTGCCCCAGTCCTATTTTCTCCTATTGCATTCTATCGTGTTCTACGGTGTTTGCACTACTTTTCTAAGTGCTTTTGGTTTGTGTGTATATTTTGTGTATATTACTTACCTCCTAAGGGAGTATATCCTCTGATAATTTTTTGGCATATTGTCACTAAAATAAAGTACCTTTATTTTTAGTAACTCTGAGTATTGTGTTTCTTAAGCTATGGTGCTGTAGGATATAAGTGATATAGTAGGAGCTTTGCATGTCTCCTAGTTCAGCCTAAGCTGCTCTGCTATAGCTACCTCTATCAGCCTAAGCTGCTAGAACACTACTAATCTACTAATAAGAGACAACTGGACCTGGCACAAGGTGTGAGTACCATCAGGTACCCACTATAAGCCAGGCCAGCCTCCTACACATGCCTCTTCACAACACACAATACCACTCCACATAACAGTACTCCATGACACACAATCTAACTACACATAATTCCAGCACACTCCATATCACACAATTAATATCCACATAATTCCACTGCACACCATGACACATAATTCTACTACACAGAACTCAGCTCAACACAACACAGTTCCACGCCACACAAATCCACAACAAGTAATCTCAATCCAATCCACATCATTCCACTTCACACCACATGCATCCACTCCACTCTACAACAAATAACTAAAGGACATTAACATTGACAACACCTATAGCTCTTGGGTTGCCGAGGTAGATTGGCTTTGTCAATGCTTGTTTCATATTTTTTCCTTTTCTATTGGGGTTCTGTTGACTTCTGTTTTTGGTCAGAACTGAGGGTTTTTTGGGCGTACACCAAGGATATCTCTGTCTACCAAGGTAAAGTTTACCCATATTTCTTTAGGTTACTGTATTTCTCTCCACCTTGCTGGATGGTAGCAAGTTATTAGCATATAGACTGGAGAGCTTCATCATACTTAATATTGTTTTGATATAAACACATATATATATAAGTGTGTGTGTGTGTGTTTGTGTGTATATATATATATAATTCACTTAGAAGAGAGAGATGAAAGATAAGTTAATTGCACAGTTAATTAAAACCTTAGCAAAACAATAAAAAAAATAAAGGCGGACATATGTTCAATAGAAAGTCTAAGGGGGTCATTACAACATTGGCGGTAAAAGCCGTTTACCGCCGTGCAGAAGACCGCCACAGCTATTATGACCCACATTTCGGAATCTGCCGAAATTCAGACACCCACACAAGTCCACCACACCAAAGGTCAGTGTTAAACTGGCGAAAACAAAACCTCCACCTCCACGCCAACAGAAACACGCCCATGCGATCACGACCCACGAATCCACGCGGCGGTCTTTCAACGAGGTATTCCATTGGCGGTACACACCGCCGCACTCATAATACACACAAAAATTACAGACGAAGGCGACAGAGAGATAGCACAGAATAGACAATCCCACCACACAGAGGCACACAACACCATCACCCACACAACATCCACGCACAAAACACCACACACCACTACACATCACTACACTCATCACCACATACACCACCTCACACATCACACACACCACCCCATGGAACGCCAAAGACACCCCCGCTTTTCCGAAGAGGAGCTCAGGGACATGGTGGAGGAAATCCTACGGGTAGAACCACAGCTATTTGGCTCACAGGTGCAGCACACATCCATAGCCAGGAAGATGGAGCTATGGCGCAGAATAGTCGACAGGGTCAACGTTGTGGGACAACACCCAAGAAATCGGGAGGACATCAGGAAGAGGTGGAACGACCTATGGGGGAAGGTGCGTTCAGCGGTCTCCAGGCACAACATCGCGGTACAGCGGACTGGCGGCAGACCCCCACCTCCTCCCCCACAACTAACAACATGAGAGGAGCAAGTCTTGACCATCATGCATCCTGAGGGCCTCGGAGGAGTCGGTGGAGAAATGGACACTGGTAAGTCAAATCTTAACTATCAGATCCCCCACCCCCACCCCACCTGCATGCCAAATCATACCCCCACCCTCACCCCCACCCCCATCACACCAACTCCTTGCAAATGGCTCACCATCACAACCCACCCATCCCGAAACCTAGCCCTGCATGCGTCCCCAAAGCATGGACACCCATCACCAAAGCATGCCCCTCCCCTATCACCCCAAATCCTCACTAATGTACTAAGAACACAAACCACACATCCCAACACCAAGCCCTGCATGACACAACTAAGCATGCTCACCACTCACCAAAGCATGCTCACTGCACATACCCAGAACAAACCCCTAACCATCATCACCCAAACCCCCACACAGGAATTCTAGCACTGGGGTACACAAACACCCACCCATTGCACACCATGACACACACACTTGCAATAATCATGCTCTTATGCCCCTGCAGGATCACGAAGGACCGTCACCACACCGGAGGGTCCAGACATCTCCACTCCACCCACAGAAGAGGCCCACAGTGACGATAGCAGCTCTGCCCTACTGGAGCCTGATGACCAGCCCGGACCATCGTGGGCCTCGGGACAGTCGGTTCTCCTTGCACAGGCACAGCCCAACACTGACCTTCCACCCTCTGGCAACACCAGCACAGCACCCACCCAGCGGGCCCAAACCTCCGTACCCAGGAAAGGCCAATCAGCTGTGTGTCCACCACTACAGGGAACCCAGGATAACCCACCACTCCAACAACAACAGGGACCTGGGGGCAGTGGAAGTGGGCACACGGTCCAGGGGACGGAGGCACAGGAACACAGGGGAACTGGGAGGGCTGCTGTGCGACATGGGGCGGACAGGCCAAGGGAACCCACTCTCCACGAGGCACTATCCTCCATCATGGGAGCATACCACCACTCCCAGAAGACGATGGTGACGGTCCTGGTCAAGTTTCAGGAGACCCAGCGCCTGTAGGAGGTACAGTATTTGGGCTTCAGGGAGGAGCTCAGGACCATCAGCACCGCCTTGGGCACCATCGTAGGGGTGCTGAAGGACATACAGCAGACCTTGAGGGACACCGTGGCACTCCAAGAGGCCCCTGACACTAGCCAGGACGATGAACTGCCCACCACCTCCGCCGGCGCTAGTGGACAGGACGCCCCGCCACAGGACCACCACACCAGCACCCCACCCCCTGCAGACGGTCAACCACCACGCAAGCGGTCCCTGAGATCCAGGAACAGGACAGAGCAAGATGGCAAGACCCCCGCCAGGAAATGAGACCACCCTGATTGTCCCCCCACCGTCCCACTTTGTTACCCTGTCCAAACTTTAACTGCCCCGGCTCCACTTCCTATGCCCATATGGGCAGTGCACCTGTGAGAGAAATAGACTGGACTCTGCCATGGACATTCCTCCACCATCACCCATCACCATTTAACTACCCCCCTCCATTTTTGAGCACTTAAATAAACACCCTTGAACCACAAAACATTCTGGAGTCAGTCTATGATTTTGTAAAATGTATTATCAATGACAGTGTCAAAATACTTTTTTCGTTGTTAAGGCAACATACCAATGTCACACATCACAAGTCCTTGAAGGATGCATGCAGATGACACACGTTGGTAACCACACCTGTGAAACTGTAATGGAAAGGAACAACTCAGTTACCAAATAATCCCAGTAAATTACACACAGGATAGAGTAAGACGTGTGACAGTGAATGTAATGTTAAAAATGAAAATGTTCTCACCTGTGTGTCACTGGAAATATTGCTGTATGACTGACTCCCTGTTGTCGTTGTCTTCTTCCTCAGCTTCCTCCTCATCACTGTCCACAGGCTCCACAGGCTCCACAGCTGCCACAACACCGTCATCTGGACCATCCCCCTGCAGAAAAGGCACCTGGCGTCGCAAAGCTAGATTGTGAAGCATCGAGCAGGCGATGATGATCTGGCACACCTTCTTCGGTGAGTAGAATAGGGAACCACCTGTCATATGGAGGCACCTGAACCTGGCCTTCAGGAGGCCGAAGGTGCGTTCTATCACCCTCCTAGTTTCAGCAGGGCAGACAACACTCTGGACAGCACGTTGGAAAACATAGGCTGGGACATCCCTGATGCCATGGCCACTGTTGTCTGAAAAGACCCACTAGCAAGGAAATGGAGCACTGACAGCACCTGCACGTAAGGGGGGATTCCAGTGGGATGGCGGATTGGTGACATCAGGTCTGGCTCCAACTGGGTACATAGTTCCTGGATTGTGGCACGGTCAAACCTGTAGGTGACGATTAAATGTCGCTCTTCCATTTTCAACAGGTCCACCAGCGGTCGGTACACCGGAGGATTCCGCCATCTTCTCAAATGTCCCAGCTGACGGTGCCTAGGAAGGACAACAGCGAGGTTCGAGTCAACTTATTTCCAGGTATTTACCCACAGTTACACAGAACACGACACCAAACGCAAAACCCTTCCTGTATGTGTGTTGAGTGTAGGCCTAGCTATGTGTGACGCAGAAGTAAATGGAGCCATGTGGGCCCCTGAAATGGCGGCTGCCTGACCTCTAAACTGGGACAATATGATTGTGGGGTAACTGCGTTGGCGTTGCACACCGTCGTGGTAGGCTGTCATAGACCACAGCGCAATGCTGCATTGGTTAACATTGGACCCTATGGGTCCCAGGAGCCAATGAGGAAGTGTGCCGGCGGTGATGATACGCACCGCCGCGGACGTCACCGCCGCGGACGTCACCGCCATTTTCTATCTGTTCAATCACTAGATACCTGATCTTCGACAGGAGAGGACCTACACTGCAAGTGCTGCTGTGTCCTCGGTCTGGAAGCGACGATGGCTGCTGCGTCTGGGGAAAGGGTCCCTGCCTTCACTGCTCAGGAGTTGGAGAAACTGGTAGACGGGGTCCTCCCCCAGTACACGCTACTCTACGGTCCTCCAGACCAACAGGTTAGTACAAAGGGAGCACGATGTATGGGCTATGCCTGGGTGGGGAGGGCTGGTTGTAAGAGGGAAGGGGGCAGAGTTCAGGCAACATTAATGCATGTGAATGTATGTGCCACATGGCTAAGGTAGGGAGAGGGGCCACGCACATTGACGGTGCGGTTATTAATGACTTCTCTTCTTCCCTTGTGCATGTCATGTAGGTCAGCGCCCACCAGAAGAAGGACATTTGGCGTGCCATCGCCAAGGACGTCCGGACCCTGGGGGTCCACCAGAGACGGGGCACCCACTGCCGTAAACGATGGGACGACATTTGCCGCTGGAGCAAGAAGACGGCTGAGGCTCAGCTGGGGATGGCCTCCCAACGTGAGAGAGGAGCCCGTGGCCCCATGACCCCCCTGATGTTCAGGATCCTGGCGGTGGCCTACCCTGAGTTGGATGGGCACTTGAGGGCATCCCAGCAGACACAAGGGGGTGAGTACACTCTCATTCAGCTGACTTTGCGCACAGTGGAGGGGTCTGGGTGGGGGAGGAGGCCTGTGGGTGTACCTAGGCCAGGCAGAAATCGGTAGACTAGGCCCCTCCGTAATGCAGGCCTTGTGGCACCCTACCCCACCTCAGTAGAGAGCCAAGTACAGGTATAGATGCCCCTGTGGCATCCATGTGTGCAGATGTCCACCATAGCCATGTAGGCCGGAGCCCAGGAATTGCATCTGTAGAGGCCAGGAGCACGGCGTAGTGCAGGGGGCTGCTGTGTCTGTATTGTCCGCCAACGGTAGCGGTATGCCATGCACTCAACCTGTCTTTCTTCTGTCTCCCCCCCGCCCTTTTTGTGCTCTCCCGGTTCTCTTGTGCATCAGCATCATCAGGCGGAGGTACAGTGGCACCGGAGCACGAGGGAGCTGCATCCCACATGGCCATGGAGGGCCACACCACGGACTCAGAATGCACCAGTGGGACGGAGGGCAAGGGGAGCTTCATGTCGGCCACCGGATCAGCAACCAACGACACAGACTCGTCCGATGATGGGAGCTCCCTTGTGGTGGCGGCACCATCTGTGCCCACCACTTCTACAGGTACAGCCGCCACCTCCCCTACCAGCACCGCCCTCCCAGCAGCCTCTCAGCGTTCGCCCCGTGCCCGCTCACCCAGGAGGGTGGGCATCACCTTCGCCCCAGGCACCTCAGGCCCTGCCCCAGTCACCCCTGCTGCCCTCAGTGAGGAGGCCATTGACCTCCTCAGGTCACTCACTGTTGGGCAGTCTACCATTGTGAATGCCATCCAGGGTGTAGAAAGGGAGTTGCAACATGTAATGCATTGCTGGAGGGCATTCATTCTGGTCAGGCTGCCCTTCAGCGAACCCTGCAATCTCTGGCCTCAGCACTGATGGCAGCCATTGTCCCTGTCTCTAGCCTCCCCCCTCCAACCTCCGCCACCCAGACCCAATCCCCTGTACCCCAGCCTATCCCAAGCACACCTACAGACCAGCATGCACACACCTCAACACACAAAAGTAGCTCAGGCAAACATAGGCACCACACAACCCACAGGCACACATGCAAGCATCACCCATGTGCAGACACTGCAACATCCACTGCCTCCACTGTGTCCCCCTCCTCATCGTCTCCCTCCTCCCTCCCAGTGTCGTCTACACTCTCACCTGCATGCACTACATCTACAGGCACCAGGACTCGCACCAGAACACCCAGCACCACACCCCGCTTACCTGCACTCACCACCTCCAATCCCATTTACACGTCCCCTGTGTCCTCTCCCAGTGCGTCTGTGACGCCCCCTCCCAAAGTACACAAACGCGGGCACCCACACACCCAACATCCATCCACCTCACGACAGCCTCCAGTACCTGCACCTGCACCCAAAACACCTAGGCCCATATTTATACTTTTTGACGCTAAACTGCGCTAACGCAGTTTAGCGTCAAAAAATTTTGCGCCGTCTAACGCCATTCTGAAGCGCCATGCGGGCGCCGTATTTATGGAATGGCGTTAGCCGGCGCTAGCAGACCGGCGCTGCCTGGTGTGCGTGGAAAAAAACCACGTACACCAGGCAGCGCCGGCGTAGGGGGAAAATGGCGTTAGGGCGTCTTAAAATGGGGCAAGTCAGGTTGAGGCAAAAAAATCGCCTCAACCCGATTTGCGCCATTTTTTTCGACACCCAGACGCCATTTAAATGACTCCTGTCTTAGTAAAGACAGGAGTCATGCCCCCTTGCCCAATGGCCATGCCCAGGGGACTTATGTCCCCTGGGCATGGTCATTGGGCATAGTGGCATGTAGGGGGGCACAAATAAGGCCCCCCTATGCCACCAAAAAAAATTAAAAAAAATAAAAAATTATACTTACCTGAACTTACCTCAATGTCCCTGGGGTGGGTCCCTCCATCCTTGGGTGTCCTCCTGGGGTGGGCAAGGGTGGCAGGGGGGGTCCCTGGGGGCAGGGGAGGGCACCTGTGGGCTCATTTTGAGCCCACAGGCCCCTTAACGCCTACCCTGACCCAGGCGTTAAAAAGTGGCGCAAATGCGGGGTTTTTTGACCCGACCACTCCCGGGCGTGATTTTTGCCCGGGAGTATAAATACGACGCATTTGCGTCGCCGTCATTTTTTTAGACCGGAACGCCTTCCTTGCATCTCATTAACGCAAGGAAGGCGTTCACGCAAAAAAATGACGCTATTTGCCCATACTTTGGCGCTAGACGCGTCTAACGCCAAAGTATAAATATGGCGTTCGTTTTGCACCGAATTTGCGTCGAAAAAAAACGACGCACATTCGGCGCAAACGGAGTATAAATATGCCCCCTAAAGTGACACCTCCTACAACCACCTCCTCTTCCTCCACTCCCAGACCCCCTCCACCTACCCACCCCAGTGTTCGTCAGAAACTGTCCCTGTGTAAAGTTGACCTTTTTGCCCCCCCTCCAATTCATCAGTCCCGTCGTAGCGCCTCAGCCAAAAAGCCTCCAATAACAGTGGTGCCTGATCAAGGAGTGTGGAGTGCACCGGCCCCCAGGACAGGCAGTGTGACCCGGAGCCAAGGCACTGGCAGCCCACCCCCTGTAAAGGCTCTGAAATTGGAAACTGGCCGACGGGACCCTGTGAAGACTCCTGGAGGCAAAACATTTCACAGGGGTTCCAGGGGGATTGCAGAATCAGCTGTGACTCCTCCAAAGGTGGGGAAGGGCCAGAGGAAGTCTGCACAGCCTAGTGTGAGCAGCACGGCGGAGAAGGGCGGCATCCTTCCCGGCGGTCTGGACGCCACCGCCAGCACCGTCGTCACTGGTCAGGAGACCACCGCCGGAGTCAGAGCCCAGGAGGGCCCAGGTATCGTCACTGGTCAGGAGACCACGCCACCGCCGGAGTCATTGCCCAGGAGGGCCCAAGTATCGTCACTGGTCAGGAGACCACCGCCACCGCCGGAGTCAGTGCCCAGGAGGGCCCAAGTATCGTCACTGGTCAGGAGACCACCGCTGGAGTCAGTGCCCAGGAGGGCCCAAGTATCGTCACTGGTCAGGAGACCACCGCCACCGCCGGAGTCAGTGCCCAGGAGGGCCCAAGTATCATCACTGGTCAGGAGACCACCGCCGGAGTCAGTGCCCAGGAGGGCCTAGGTATCGTCACTGGTCAGGAGACCACCGCCACCGCCGGAGTCAGTGCCCAGGAGGGCCCAAGTATCGTCACTGGTCAGGAGACCACCGCCACCGCCGGAGTCAGTGCCCAGGAGGGCCCAAGTATCGTCAATGGTCAGGAGACCACCGCCGGAGTCAGTGCCCAGGAGGGCCCAAGTATCGTCACTGGTCAGGAGACCACCGCCGGAGTCAGTGCCCAGGAGGGCCCAGGTATCGTCACTTGTCAGGAGACCACCGCCGGAGTCAGTGCCCAGGAGGGCCCAAGTATCGTCACTGGTCATGAGACCACCGCCGGAGTCAGTGCCCAGGAGGGCCCAGGTATTGTCACTGGTCAGGAGACCACCGCCGGAGTCAGTGCCCAGGAGGGCCCCGGCTGCCACAACCCCGCTGGGCAATGAGGGAACGTCATGCCACACACCAATGCTCAGTCCAGAGAACATCATGCCACACACCAATGCCCAGTCCAGAACCGCCATGGCAAAGCACCGCTGAACAGTCCAGAAGCGCCATGGCAAAGCACCGCTGAACAGTCCAGAAGCGCCATGGCAAAACACCGCTGAACAGTCCAGAACCGCCATGGCAAAGCACCGCTGAACAGTCCAGAACCGCCATGGCAAAGCACTGCTGAACAGGGCATGCTCCGCCATGGCAAAGCACCGCTGAAGAGGGCATGCACCAGGGAAGAATGAAAGGCCGCCACATCAAGCATCGTTATCCCATGTGCAGGTGGGACAGTGACGGGACAGGAACTTCCACGGGGAGACTAATCCAGTCTGGGCACCAGTCCCCCTCCAGAACCAGTGGAGGCTGTTATCTACTTTGGAAACTGTGGCTTTTCACTCCCCAGGATGGAACAGTGGGCAACCCACCCACTTGTTAGACTTGAGAGACTGTGGCTTTGCACTCCCCAGGATGGAACAGTGGGCAACCCACCCACTGTAGAGACTTGAGAGACTGTGGCTTTGCACTCCCCAGGATGGAACAGTGGGCAAACCACCCACTTGTTAGACTTGAGAGACTGTGACTTTGCACTCCCCAGGATTGAACAGTGGGCAATCCACCCACTGTAGAGATTTGAGAGACTGTGGCTTTGCACTCCCCAGGATACATCAATGGGCATGAAGCCCCGTCGTGGATCTGGCTTTGCACTCCTCCGGCTGAGGTGCCCCCCCTTCCCTTCCGCCTGAGGTGCCTGTAGTATTTCTATCTGATGCCCCGGCAGTGTTCTCTCCGTGTGTGGACAGGTATCTTTTGTGGGCCTCGCCCATGCATTTTTGGACTAGTGGTGCACGGACATTTCTATGTGCATATCTGAACTACTTCTCGGAATGTATATATTTTTGTATGATTTTCTAATATATCTGTATATTTTTGAGACATGTATATTGATACATTACAATGTTTGGACTGATTTCGTATTGTCTTTGCATTCTTCCGGGGGGTTGTGGGTTGTTACTGTGATTTTTGTGAATGCATTGGTGTGTGTGTTGTAATATGCGAGGGTGGGGTGGGTGTGGGGGTGTTGCGTGTGTGTCCCCCTAACTTTTGCCTCCCCCTCCCATATGTCATAGGTGCAGTACTCACCGTTGTCGGCGGTGGTCTTCGTAAATGAGTAGGAACACAAGGGCCAGTAGGATTTGGAGTTCCGGCTCCATGCTATCCTCCTGCCTCGTGGGATGTGTTCAGGTGAGCGTTTTCCCATTGCAGTAACTGTTTCCGCCGTGTTTTTATCCACGGAGAATCCGCCCCGGAAAAGGTGGCGGATTGGCGGGTTGTGATACTGTGGGCGGTACATTGTCCTCCGCCTGTCTGTTGGCGGTGACCGCCGCGCTGCTTGTCTGTACCGCCGTGGCGGTCGGAGTGTTAAAGTGGCTGTCTATGTTGGCGGTTTCCGCCACGGTCATGATTCATTATCTTTTTTTTTTTTTTTAAGATTTATTAACATCCCATTGTTGATGGAATATGCAGACAGCTTATCAATTAGTCGCTGAAGACCAACCTTGGTCTGACATAGCAGAATCACGTCGTCAGTGTATAACAAATTTGAGATGTGCATGGTTCCAAGCTTTGGTGTATGGAAGTTTGGCCTGCTTAAGGCGAAAGATAAATCGGACAAAAATAAATTAAAGAGACCAGGGGCCAAAACGCAGCCCGGCTTATGACCCATTGTTGTTACTATTTTCCTAGACAGAATTGATCCGTCGCTGATCCTCACCCATACCCAGGTGTCCGTATACAGAGATTGTATTGCTCTTATTAGATGATTCGGGATACCCTTGAATGCCAATTCATACCAGAGTAGTTCTCGGTCTACACAATCAAACTCAGCTTTAAAATTCACATAGCACAGGTATAAAGGTAGTTTATTAAGCTTGTGTTTATCCATGATTATTGATAAGGCCAGAATATTAGTTGAAGTTTCTAGGCCCTTTATAAGCCATCTTTGATTCAGTGGAACTATACAATTGTCATCAGACCATTGTAGCAAGTCTGCCAGTATCATGCGGGCAAAATATTTTGCCTCTGTATCCAGCAGAGTTATCAACCGATAATTCCCTGGTTCATGATGGTCCCCGTTTTTATGGATTGGGTTTATAATTGCGCCCCACCAGGAGTCAGGTGTTAGGGGAACTACTTTTCCAACCTTCTCAGAATGACTCAAAGAAAACCCAAACACCAGGCAAGGCTCCGGAACTGATTAAATGTTTGTTGAGGTACCAAGGTTTATTGACAGGCCAAGGCAGAAATCAGACGCACATCCCAGTGTTACGTCTTACAAGCTAGCATCTTCTGCCCTCAGACATTTAAGTCAGGCAGATATATATGCTTGAAAGTGCTGTCACCGCAAAACCCCGAAAGGGGACACAGCCCAAACACATGCAAAAAGTAATGTTACACATACAAAACTTCAAGACCACAGAGTATAATTATACATAATACAGTGTGAGCAAAAACAAGTGAACATACAACAGGTAGGCCCTAAGAAAAAGGGGGCTGGGTTGCTGACTGGCTGAATCTAAAGTGTGAGACCGAGCTAAACTTAACAACGTGGCTTGGAGAGGTTTGTTCGCACAGCTGGCATTGGTGTCAGAGAGGTCAGTAGGGAAGTCTTGGGGCATTACTAAAACATTCAGTGAATGAGAGGAGCAAGCATCTTGGTTAGAGAAAAGAATAAATAGCTTACTGGGCTTCAGAAAATGGCAGAGAGAATTGGAACTAAAGTATCATTTCATACAGGTACATACATGTGGATATATATATATATATATATATATATATATATATATATATATATATATTCTTAAACATCAGGAATACAGTGTTGTTGTAGGGCATAGTTGTACACTTTTCCTAAGTGCACGTCCCTTGCTGGTCGTTTTGTTTTAAATAAGGCTGATGACAAGCCATTTGGTCCCTGGACACCATCCCACCTGCTGCTTTGATTTGTGTTGCATTTTTGGATTACCGAGAAACTGTACCATGAAAATTAGAATTATTTGGTGAAAATGACCTAACTACTTCAGTCTTAGTATACTCAATAGAGGGTTTAGGAGTCACACTTCGGGAGGGGCTAAGATGTGCCTTTAAAAAGTTAATCCATTTGTCCTCAGTCAAATGTGAACTAGGCACTGCACAGGAACTATGATTCAGATTATTGATAGTTTTCCAGAAGTCTCTTGAATTAGCTTTTTTAGCACGATGTAGGGCGTTCACCCAGAGATTTTGCTTTGCAGATAATTGCTCATCCCGTATCTTTTTCCAGTAAATCATATTCAGACATTTCAGGGACTGTTGTGTTTCGAGATTGTCTGGATTTTTCTTACATTTCTTCCTTATTCTGTTACGCTGCCTTTGGAGTAATTGGCAGTAAACAGATGCTCTAAATATGGCTTGACTTCTGATGTTGACTTTTAACTGTTGGGATGTTGGTGCAATTGGCTTTTCTTCCCGTTGGTCCATCAATTCAGTTGTGAACCGGCTCCAATCTGTAACCGGATTTTGTTGGTTACTATTGAGGCATGAATTGGCTGTACTTCATGCCAGGGTGCCAATGCTTTCCAAAGAATTCTCAGACCATCGTAGCCTTCGAAAGTTTTTTGTCTCCAACTCACCTGGGAGGTAAGACTCTTTATTGTGTAGTTTGATTTGTGTCTCAATTATAATTCAGTGCAGACCATGGTCACTTCGATTAGTTTGAACTATTTTAAAGTAATTGATTAGACACAGGATAGATGGCATGACAGCTGCATTTTCTAATATTGAATTTGTAGACCAGGAGTAGGAGTATATTGTGGTGGTGCTATATCATTCTGTAGCCTCCCATTAAGTATCCTTAAGCCCAGTGCTTCAATTTCTTGAACTAGGGCAACATCCTTGCTATCCTAAGTTCTCCTATTTGTTGTTCCAGGAATGCCCATAGCAAGATTAACAGTCAGGAGAAACCTGAGGGGGACATGGCGGGTTACGTAGCGGCGTAACCCGCTAGACGCACTCTCACCGTGCTTGGGGGCGTGGCACGTGTAAGCAGCAGGGATCGGCTGGATGTGCCGCCCGACTCCGCGTTCGGCTTCTCGGAGCCCTCAAGACTCGGAAACCCGGCAAAATCAGGCTCCGGGCGAGGTACTCGGCAGGAGGCTCCGGCATTGGGGCCGACCTGCGCTGGAGCTCCGCCGGGCAAGAAAGGGCTCAGTGAGGATTCCCCTTCGGGGGAATCCGGGCAGAGCCAGTATCGGCAAGGCTCCCGGGAAGGAGTCCCGGGAGCCAGACAGTGCAGCTACACGCCGGTTTTCTCCCTCGACAAAAGGAAAGACAAGTAAGGTGGTGGGGCGGTGGAGGCCAGGAGTATAACAAAATTCAGTATTAATAAAGCCCCTGGGAAAGTGTCCCGGGATAGTGCAGTAGCACGCTCTTTTTCACTTTTAAATACAGGAGGGATAAGTAAAGTGGCGGAGGCTTTGGGGGTTAGAGACAGTGCAAAAAAAAGTTTGTCCCCATCCTTGCCTTCTGTTAACATTTTGCAGGGGAGGATGCGGAGTTTGGAAGAGGAGAAAAGAGATAAGGAGGTTATTGATAGACAGGATAAGATCCAAGGCAAAACTTCTGATTTATCGAATTGTTTACCTAAAGTCAAGAAAAGAGGAAGTGAGGGAAAACTAGGGAAGAAATATAACAATAAACCTGCGCCCTCGTTAAGAGCTTATTTTAAGACTAAGCCAGAAGACATTGCGTTGATACCTGGTCAAGGAAAAATGGATACTTATATGATCAAGGATACCAGAAACGATACAGACTCCGGTGAGGGTATGAATGATCCTCCCCCTTCGACTAATATTTCGGCTCACCAAGTGGATAACCAAGTTGGTTCGGATCTTATGTTGAGACAAGATGGTGACTTACAGGAGATAGGAGTTGTGGCAGGAATACCCATCAGCCCCCCCCCCTTCTCAAACCCCGGTCCCCGATTCAAGATTTAGTCAGTCTATGGAGGAGATGATTCTTGCTATTTCGGAGGACATAAAAAAAGGCTTTGCTAGCTCGGAAAGTAATCAAGTAGAGATTAGAGAAGCTTGTGAGGTACTGGAAAGATAATTCGATAATTTAACGGAGAGAATCCAGTCATTAGAAGCGACGGTAGGAGGGATGAAGGAAGAGCTAAACAACCAGAAGGAGGAGATTCGAAAAGTGAAAAGGAACAAGGCTTGCAAGTAAAAATTGAACAGTTGGAGAATTATTCGCGTAGAAACAACATAAAATTGTTTAAAGTTCCAGAAGGAGCAAAAGGAGCAAATCTGAAGTCATATGTGGTTTCTCTTATTAAATCTGTTTGTGAATTGGAAGAGAGCCGAGAAGAGATTGAAAGAGACATCCAGAGGGTTCATCGCGACCCCTTTACGAAGCGACCAAACAGCACTAGGCCAAGGAAAATCTTGGTTAATTTCCTAACTTATCATTTAGAGGAGAAAATCTTGAACAGTGCATTGAAACAGAAATCATTAAAAGTCGAAAATGTAATATTTGAGATTAGGTCCGATTTGTCTAAGATTACAATGGATAGGCAGTGGGAGTTGGGGAAAAGGTTAGACGAATTAAAAAAATTAGGGATTACGGCACAGTTGAAGTTCCCAGCTTTTTTGCCAGTAATGTATAATAATAAAATGTACAATATAAGAGAGACAGTCAGGGCGGACGAGCTATTAGAACTTATAAGTAAGGAACAGACCGATCACGTAAAATGAATTTTTTGAAGCTCCCAGGCAGGTGGGGTGCTCTAAAATAAGGCCCAAGTTGGCTGATATAGTGGGGGGTCCCCTACGGGAGGGTGTTGGGAGGGGGGTTTATTAATTAGGAGGGTTTTTATTTTTATTTTTGGGTTTTTTGATTTTGAGTTTTGTGTGGAAATAGTTCCTCATTCACTGAGGCAGAGGGAAGGCGGGTCACTTTGGAATGGCTAGATTAAATAAAGGTCAGGGGTTGGAGGAATCCACGATTAAATTACTCTCCTGGAATATTAACGGTCTAAGGACGAAAGCAAGATGTAATAAAATCTTACAATATTTAAAAGATTCTCCGGCGCAGATTTTTATCTTACAGGAAACTCATTTAGTTGCAGAAGAATGTAAGGAGTTATTTAAGGCTCAAAAGTGGGTACAAATGTGTTTCTGCACTACCAACAATTTTCATACAAGGGGAGTAGCTATTGTGGTTAAACAGGGAGTACAACCGACATTGGAGATTTTAGAGACAAGGGCAAATCACGCTGGTCGTTGGGTCATAATCAGAATACGTATTGGTGAGGCAAGGTTCGTTTTGGTCGGATTCTATGGCCCGAATTGCGATGATATTGAACCTCTTAAAATAGTTTTTTCTCAGTTAATCGATTTCTCGGATGCATTTATCATGACAGGGGATTTTAATGTGGTGCTTGACAATGGATTAGATAGAACAGATACTTGTCGATCTTCAGGTACGCCAAAAACACAATATTACTTAAGGAAGATGATGAAGGAGTATGGCTTGTGTGATATATGGCGGAAGAGGGAAGGGGAGGCTAAGGTCTTTTCATTCTTCAATAAGAAGTATAGTCATGCTTCACGTATTGATTATTTTTTAGTGGATGATAGGTTGTTGGAAAATGTTGACAGGATTGAATATTTACCCCCGCATTTATCAGATCATGCTGCAGTAAAGCTGCATTTGATGCTCCCACAGAGAATAGTTTTTAAGAGGTGGACATTGGAGCGTGCACTATTATTGGAAGAGGATGTTTTGGTACATCAGCGTAGAGAGACTGGAATTTTTTTCAAGATTAACACAGGTTCAGCATCGTTATCAACGGTTTGGGACTCCTTTAAGGCGGTAATACGAGGGGAACTTAGGAGTATTGCATATCACAAACATAAAACAGTCAGAGATGAAATAAATATGTTAGAGCAAGAAATGTCAGTGAAATGTAAGAAACTGGTTGGTAAAGGAGAAGGAGCCCAGGAGGAAATAGGAAGAACAGAAATGACTGAGTTAAGAACACGAATAGCAAACATTTTACAGGCACGTATGGTTAGGAAATGGGAGGCTAGGAAGTTAAAACATTTTGAATATGGGGAAAACTCAGGAAAATTACTTGCCTGGAAAGCTAAAACAGATCAAGTTAGGAGTTATATTAAGGAAATAGTGATTGAAGATACGGGTGTTAAATTATCTCATGCAGAAGACATTGAACGAGGGTTTCAAGATTTTTTTACATTCTTATATACGGAACAGGCAGAGGTGTGAGAGGGAATGGTGGAGAACTGGTTAGCTCAGGATATATTACCAGAAATTTCACAACAGAATCAGGAATTTCTTAATGGTCCTATTACGGGGGTAGAAGTGCGAGCAGCCTTAGCTAAGGGTAAGGAAGGGAAAGCCCCGGGTCCGGATGGTATCCCGGTGGCGTTGTATAAAGCATTAGGTGAGGTAATTGTTGCGTTCTTGACTGAGTTATTTGGTAGGATTTGTTTTAACGATATAAGTATGCCAGTTACGTGGAATGAAGCAATTATTACATTAATACCGAAACCCGGGAAAAACCCATATTATTGCTCTTCCAATAGACCTATTTCATTATTGAACACCGATTATAAGCTGTTTACGAAAATAGTGGCGGATAGGTTAAATAAGGTAGTAGACAGCTTAATTCATCCTGATCAGAAGGGCTTCTCGAAGGGGAGGTATTTGCATGAGTTAACATATGAATTAATAGGGGCCATAGATATGGCAGTAGAATCGGAATCCCCTTTGGGGATTATAACGGTCGATGCTGCAAAAGCCTTTGACCAGGTAAACTGGGTCTATTTAAAAACTCTGCTAAAAAAAGCTAAACTGGGAGATAATTTCTGTGGGGTAGTGAACCAGATATATAGGGCTCCTATAGCTAGAATATTAGTGAATGGGAACCTTACAGGGCCGATAGCTATAGCTAGAGGCACCAGACAGGGATGCCCGCTGTCCCCTGCACTATTTAACTTATACATCGAACCATTCGCGAGGAAAATTCGGTGGAATAAGATGATTACTCCTTTTAGCTGTCAGGGCTGGGAAAGAAAGCTTGCTTTGTATGCTGATGACCTTTTGTTATATACAGACGATTTAGATACTGCATCTTCCGAGATTTTTAAACTGGCCGAAGAGTTTGGGAGGGTGTCTGGTTATCAAGTGAATGTTGAAAAAACTGAGATTATGGCTTGGAATATGGAATATAAGTCTGCTTTTCGTAAAAAGGAAATTAGATATTTGGGAATTTTGGTACCTCAAGATATTAATCAGTTAGCGGAGAGGAGCCAGGGAAAATTGTTGGCAGAATGTAAAAGTTTATTGCAAGGTTGAATGCATCTTCCCCTGACGATAATAGGTCGAGTAAACTTGGTAAAAATGGCCATTCTTCCAAAATGGAACTTTCTGTTTTCTACTTCTCCACTCCCAATGCAGAAAGTCTATATAGAAAAAATGCAGCGCCTTATAAGCAATTTTATTTGGAGATCTAAGGGTGTTAGAATCTCTCAGAAGAAGTTACGCCGGCGTAAGGTTCAGGGAGGGTTGGCATTACCTGAGTTGCAATATTATGCATGGGCCTTTCTTTTGAAAAATTATAGACTTTTGTCTCTTGCGTCAGATTCCACAACAACGGGTCTAATGTTTAAGATAATGGCCTCTAGAATTAACGGTGCTTCAACTAATTTTTTGTTTAAATTTGGGGACCCTAAGTTTTTCAAAAAGATAAGGTTGAA
The DNA here is from genome assembly GCF_031143425.1 of Pleurodeles waltl. Classification (NCBI taxonomy): domain Eukaryota; kingdom Metazoa; phylum Chordata; class Amphibia; order Caudata; family Salamandridae; genus Pleurodeles; species Pleurodeles waltl. The sequence continues at coordinate 878,009,951 of NC_090444.1, forward strand.
AATTATGCGAGGGCTGGCAGAAAGTTGGTACCATATTAGGCAATCTGCGAAACTTACTTACTATAACACTGACGCACCTATCTGGGACTCCCCGGGAACCCAGGAAAGTTTTCAAGATGTTTTGGCATTACAGATAAGAGAAGCGGGATTAGAATATTGGGGAGAGTTGTTCTCGGAAGGGGCTTTTCTCTCGTGGGAGGAATTACAGTTAAAGATGGGTGGTGATCTGTCCAGATGGAAATTTTTCAAATAAGAAAATGGGCTCAGAGGATAAAGGAAGGTGTTGGTATGCCTAATCCATTGAGTGAGATCACCCCGAGCCCACTAGGAGGCCCTCACAGAGTGTGTACTTGGTATTGGGGGATCCTGGAAGGGGTAGATGGTGAGTTTGTATTACCTACCGATTTGTGGAGGAAATTTTTCTCAGAAGATGTAGCTAAAAGGGGGTGGGAAGAGTCATTAAAAATGCTTTTTGATATTGTGAAACCAGCCATTCTTAGGAAAAATCATTATTTCACATTACATAGAGTGTATATTTCCCCCGAGAAATTATCAAAAATGAAAGGAGGGCAAGAGGTGGAATGCCCAAAATGTGGTTTATTACAAGCAACTGATGTTCACATGTTTTGGGAATGCCCTGATATTCGATTCTTCTGGGAAAGAGTATGCAAAACAATTTCTTGTATATTAAATCGGGGAATTGAACCCTCTCTTCAGTTAATAATATTTGGCCAAGTTCAAGACCAGCAGGGGTGGTTAGGTCGGGACATTATTGCAGTTAAAAAGTTTGCATTTTATGCAATACTGTTGGGGAGGCGAGAAATTTGTAGAAAATGGATTTCAAAGACCCCCCCAGATCATTCAGAATGGCTTAGGGATGTTTTTTCTATAGCAGAATTGGATCAAAAGATGGGGGGAATGGAAAGGATGCGAGGGAATTTCTGGGTAGCATTAATGAATTGGAAATCAGGAGATTGATGTATAGATGTTTGTGTGTTTAATGTTGGAGTAGAATTGTATTTGTATTTGTGATATCTGTCCAATGATTTTACACCCTGCTCCGAAATCCTCACAGAATTGGAACAGTCTGAGGATTGTTTGAGAGTAATAAACAACCCCTGGCCGAGGAAAATCTCCTGCGTTTCGGTTGAAAAGGGAAAGGAGGTTGCATATGGCCTAGGGTGAATGAGGACAAAAAAAAAAAAAAAAGATTAACACTCATAAGTTTGTCTCGCGGGAATGGCAGTAGGTTGGCATTCAAATATCCTGTTGCCAAGATATCTGGTTGCAGATGTTCTTTTTAAAACTGTAAGCAAAGTATTTATATGTTTTATGATTGTCGTTGCTCTTTTTCCTGTGTCAGAATGCAAATAAACATTAGTCGGAAGTAGTGGGTTCTTACTGTTTGGATGCTTGTTGGATTTTTGAGATACACGGGGTCGTGATGGTGTCTCAGAATTCTGTGGCGTGTTTTCCAAGTGAGCGCATTGATCAGTAGGCAGTAAATCTTTCCTGAGGTGTTTGCAGATGCCTTGTGGGTGGTAGTGTGTGATGCAATGTGGCTGGCGGGTGTGGAATGCGTGGTATCCTTGGTGTTGCAGGTGAAGCAGCAGTTCTGGCAGGAAAAAGTGCATTCAGTGGTCCTGGAGGAGGCATTGGTAAAGTCGTTGTTATCCTGGCATCCAGGGTTTAAGGCGCGACAATTGTCGGAGTTGAAGCGGTGGAAGTCCGTGGGGCTTGGAATCCTAGCACTCGACATGTTCCTGGTGCGTGCACGGTAAGCCCTATGAATGTGCCTGCCACATGGCCATGCTGTGGTCCTCATGCCTGGGAGAGTCAGGCATATGGAGGAGGGAGAGGAGGTGGGCCTTCCAGGGGGTAGGTACCTGGCATGGCTGAGAGGGGAGCAGGAGTCAGGAGTGCGAGTGACTACAGGCTGTAAGAGGCTGGCCTGGCTTATAGTGGGTACCTGATGGTACTTACACCTTGTGCCAGGTCCTGTTATCCTATATTAGTAGGTTAGTAGTGTTCTAGCAGCTTAGGCTGATAGAGGTAGCCATAGCAGAGCAGCTTAGGCTGAACTAGGAGACATGCAAAGCTCCTACTATATCACTTATATCATATAGCACTATATCATAAGAATCACAATACTCAGAGTTACTAAAAATAAAGGTACTTTATTTTAGTGACAATGTGCCAAAAATATCTCAGAGGATATACTCCCTTAGGAGGTAAGTAAAATACACAAAATATACACACAAACCAAAATCAGGTAAGTAAACAGTTAGAAAAGTAGTGCAAACACTGTAGAATACAATAGGATGCAATAGGTCTAGGGGCAACACAAACCATATATTAAGAAAGTGGAATGCGAACCACTTAGGGACCCAGGCCTAGTGTAGTGTGTAGAGGGTCACTGTGAATGTAAGAAAACACAAAGGGTGTCCAAGACACCCCACCCCAAGACCCTGAAAAGTAGGAATAAAGTGACCCTACTACCCCAGAAACACCTTAAATTGTGATAGGAGATTCTGCAAAGACCACAACTGACTGCAAAGCACTGAACACGGATTTCTGGACCTGAGCACCTGTAAAGGAAGGGGACCAAGTCCCAGAGTAACGAAAGTGTCCAGGGGGGGCAGGAGCCCACTAAACCCCAGATGAAGGTGAAAAATGGCTGTCTCTGGGTGGAAGAAGCTGAAGATTCTGCAACAACGGAAGGTGCAAGGAACTTCTCCTTTGCACAGAAGATGTCCCACGGAGTGCTGGAGGATGCAGAGTTGTTTTCTTGGAGAAAGACTGCAAGCAAGCCTTGCTAGCTGCAAAGGTTGTGGTTGAAGAAAAAGGGTGCTGCCTGGGTCCAGGACGGACCAGGAGGTCGCCACTTGGAAGAGGAGACAGAGGGGGCCTTCAGCAACACAGAGAGCCCAAGCACAAGAAGGCAACACCCACAGAAGTACTTGAACACAGGTTCAAGAAAACTGAGCATGGCGGTTGTCTCAACACTACAAAAGAGGGTCCCACGAAGCCGGTGGTCAACTCAGCAAGTTGAGCAATGCAGGACGGAGTGCTGGGGATGTGGGCTGTGCTGTGCATGAATGATTCCTTGCAAAAGTGCCCAGAAGCCCTAGCAGCTGCAGTTCATGCAGGACACAGGATTACTGTCTGGAGAGGTGAGGCAAGGACTTACCTCCCCCAAATTTGGACAGATGGACCACTGGACTGTGGGGTTAATTGGATCCAACACCTGTGTTCCAGGGATCATGCTCGTCACGATGAGAGGGGACCCAGAGGACCGGTGAAGCTGAAGTTTGGTGTCTGCGTTAGCAGGGGGAAGACTCCGTCAACCCACGGGAGATTTCTTCTTGGCTTGCAGTGCAGGGTGAAGGCAGATAGCCCCTAAAGCATGCACCACCAGGAAAGCATCAAGAAAGCCAGCAGGATTAGGCGCTACAATGTCGCTGATAGTCTTCTTGCTACTTTGTTGCAGTTTTGCAGGTGTCCTGGAGCAGTCAGCAGTAGATCCTTGGCAGAAGTCGAAGAGAAAGATGCAGAGGAACTCTGGTGAATTCTTGCAAGTCGTTATCTGAGGAAAAGCCCACAGGAGAGACCCTAAATAGCCCTCAGAGGAGGATTGGCCACCTAGTCAGGTAAGCACCTATCAGGAGGGGTCTCTGACGTCACCTGCTGGCACTGGCCACTCAGAGGCCTCCATTGTGCCTTCACACCTCTGGATTCAAGATGGCAGAGGCCTGGGACACACTGGAGGAGCTCTGGGCACCACCCCTGGAGTGGTGATTGACAAAGGGAGTGGTCACTCCCCGTTCTTTTGTCCAGTTTCATGCCAGAGCATGGGCTGGGGGTTCCCTGAACCGGTGTAGACTGGTTTATGCAAGGAAGGCACCATCTGTGCCCTTCAAAGCATTTCCAGAGGCCTGGAGAGGCTACTCCTCTCAGGCCCTTAACACCTATTTCCAAAGGGAGAGGGTATAACACCCTCTCTCAGAGGAAATCCTTTGTTCTGCCTTCCTGGGACTGGGCTGCCCAGACCTCAGGAGGGCAGAAGCCTGTCTGTGGGTTGGCAGCAGCAGTAGCTGCAGAGAAAACCCCAGAAAGCTGGTTTGGCAGTACCCAGGGTCCATAGTGGAGCCCTGGGGATGCATGGGATTGGCACCCCAATACCATATTTGGCATGGGGGACAATTCCATGATCTTAGACATGTTACATGGCCATATTTGGTGTTACCATTGTGAAGCTACATATAGGTATTGACCTATATGTAGTGCACACGTGTAATGGTGTCCCGCACTCACAAAGTCCATGGAAATTGCCCTGAACTATTCGGGGGCACCTTGGCTGGTGCCATGGTGCCCTCACACTAAGTAACATTTCACCTAACCTTCACTAAGTGAGGGTTAGACATATAGGTGACTTAGAAGTTACTTAAGTGCAGCGTAAAATGTCTGTGAAATAACATGGACGTTATTTCATTCAGGCTGCAGTGGCAGTCCTGTGTAAGAATTGTCTGAGCTCCATATTGGTGGCAAAAGAAATGCTGCAGCCCATAGGGATCTCCTGGAACCCCAATACCCTGGGTACCTAGGAACCATATGCTAGGGAATTATAAGAGTGATCCAGTGTGCCAATTAGAATTGGTAAAAATGGTCACTAGCCTATAGTGACAATTTTAAAGGCAGAGAAAGCATAAGAACTGAGGTTCTGATTAGCAGAGCGTCAGTGACACAGTTAGTCACTACACAGGGGCACACATTCAGGCCACAAACTATGAGCACTGGGGTCCTGGCTAGCAGGATCCCAGGGAGACAGGCAGAAACAAATGACATACAAGTAAAAATGGGGGTAACATGCCAGGCACGACGGTACTTTCCTACACAGGCTCGCGGGGTCAGAAGGAGGGGTCATGGAAGTTCAACAGGGGAGAGACAGGGCAGAGGGGAGCAGGCTGGGTCAGTCTGGAGGAAGAGGAGGCAGGCAGGGGTGAGCACTGCGGGCAGCTAGCCGTGCCAAACAGGTAGAGGGGCAGAGGCTTAGCGTGGACGCTGAAAAGGGGAAGGCAATGCAACTTACCTAAAAGCTGCAGTGAAAGAGGGGTGACCTTGCCTCCTCCAGGCTCCAACAGGTGCAGAAGGGCGATCAGCTGTAAGGCTGGTAGGGCAGGAGAAACCAGTGAGAAGAGGTTCACAACTCTACTCAGTGGCAGAGGATGCTAGGGGGTGTAGTTAAAGGGGAGGGTCTGGAAGAGTCCCGTGAAGCGGGAGTCGGCGAACAGCTTTAAGGCTCTGGGGTGGGAGAAACCGGTAAGAACTGGTCTGCAACTCTATTCCCAGTGGCAGAGGCTGCTGGGAAGTGTAGCTCAGGAGGAGGGTCTGGAAGAGTCCCGTGATGCAGGAGTTGGCAATCAGCTTTAAGGCCACAGGGCTGGAGAGACTGGTAAGAACCAGTCCGCAACTCTACTCCAAGTGGCGAAGGCTGCTGGGAGGTGTAGTTCAGAAGGAGGGTCCAGAAGAGTCCCCAGGTGATAGAGAAAGCAATCAGCCAACTCACCTGTCACCTGCTTCTCCACAATCTTCTCGACCAGTCCCAATCCAGATTCTGCAACAATCACAGAATGAAGATAGCATGTATAACTGCCACAGTTGCAGTCCACAAACTTTTAGACCAAGAAGAATCCACCGCCCTCATCTTGCTACACCTCTCATCACATCTCATCTAGCCTCATCAAACGATTACACAACACAGGCATCCAAGGTCCTGCTCTCGGATACATATGCTCCTTCCTCATGAAGAAAACGCAGCAAGTCTGAGTCCACCTCAACTCATCAGGGCCCAATCACTTGAACTGTGTAGTCCCCCAACAATCATCAATCAGCCTCACCCTACTCAACATTTACATGGCCACACTCATGTGATGTCATCTGATCGAACAGCACCTCCATCATCTCCTATGCTGATGACACTCAGCTTATCCTCTTGATGTCATGCAAATCCTCCATGACCAGATCCAACTTCACTAAATACATGATCCCAGTATCAGAATGGATGAGAACCACCTGCCTGAAACTCACCAGAGATAATACTGAAGTGCTGATCTCTGAGAACAAAAAATCCCCCTAGGACTTCAGCTGGCTTGGCCCTACTCCATCGCCCACTATTGATCCTGGCCCTTTTTGTAGAGTCCTTCTCAAACTCTTTGCCTTTGACCTCCTGTTTTTGACTATGTGCTACATTTTGTTTTCGCTGGTGTCAGGACTCTGGACACTTTTACGGCTGCTGGCCAGTGGTAAAGTGGAAGTGCTCCCGGTCCAAATTGTATTGGTGATTGCTTTATCCATGATTGTCATATTTGATTTAGTAGTAAGTCCCTAGTAAGGTGCACTCTGTGTGCCCAGGGCCTGTAAATCAAATGCTACTAGTGGGCCTGCAACACTATTTGTGCCACCCACATGAGTAGCCATGTAAACATGTCTCAGACCTGCCATTGCAGTATGTTCATGTGCAGTTTTTAAACTGCCATTTCCACCTAGCAAGTGCACCCACTTGCCGGGCCAAAACGGTCCCTTTTACGACATGCAAGTCACCCCTAAAGTAGGCCCATGGCAACCTCATGGGCAGGGTGAGTGTATTTGTGTGTTTTTTTACATATCCTGATAATTAAATATTACAAGGCCTATCCCTCCCAAAGGGTAACAAGGGGATTGCCTTGAAATATCTTTTAAGTGCAATTTCCCATTGGGAGCAGATAGAGACCTGGAGTTTGGCATCTCTGAATTCACAATTTAAAAATACATATTTTGGTGAAGTTGGTTTTTGAACTGTGAGTTTGAAAATGCCACTTTTTGAAAGAAGGCATTTTCGTGCTTAAATATTCTGTGTCTCTTCCTATCTATGGAACACACATCTGGGTCAGGATGACAGTTCGGCTGTTTGCCTATTCACGCTACACAGTCACACAATGGGAGCTGAGGTGTGCTCTGCATATCTTGATGGCTCATCACCAGGCTGATGGGTCTTCCTGAGCTAGAGTGGTGTTAGGAGCTGACACTTGCACCTGAATAGGGCTGTGCCTGCCTTTACACAAAACAGATTCCAACCCCATGGAGTGCATCTGGGGCCTGAACAGGAAAGGCAGGGTCTTGTGCAATATGATTACTTCTCTTTGCAGTTTGCCTACTTCAAAGACAGAAAGGGGTATAAGTACTGGACTTCTGCTACCATATAATTAGAACACTTCTGGACTGAGGATATTCTGCCAGGAAGAAGAGCTGGATTCTGACCGACAGACTGCTTCTTTGCCTGTTGCTATGCTGTGCTGGGTTGCTGCTTGCTTCTTCTGTCCTGACAGAGAAAGAAGTGGACTTCTCTTTCTACATCCTGCTTCTAAAGGTTCTCCAAGGGCTTGCACTGAGCTTGCACCCTGTTAAGCAGTCTTAGGGATGCCAAAGGCGTCACCTGCCAGCACCTGGGCTATCTTGCTGAGAGTCCTGACTTGCCAAGTGGTGCCAAATCCAGTTCCTGGGCCTTTGGGATTGAGCTCTGATGCAACAAGGGAGAAACTAGTGCATTAATTTCCAGAAAGACTTCGGAACCGGTGTCACTCTCCAACTCTGCACTCTGCCTGTGTCTGAGCTATGGTCCCCACTGAGTGAAACAACCGTGAGTTGCAACACAGGTCTGATGCCGCCACAGTGCCTTTGAGTTCCCGCCACAGTGCTATTCTCGAATACTGTGTCCCTGACATCTGGGACACCCGAGCTGACTACACCCCAGCACATGTGGCCTCGTGGTGTGATCGGCTCCTCGCATCTTGATCTGCTGGATTTATCGACCCCACCAGGTCGTAAGGAACTGACACCTTGCCACCGACGTGGCATCACCTTCCCTGCAACCATAGGGAAACAACACCTTGTTGCGTAGGTTCTCATTATTCTAATGAGACTACTAGATTTTGAGAGGCAAAATTGCCCGTGGTGTGGGAGTCTGAGTCCAGCCCACTGCGGGTGACACCTGTTGCCCCAAGCCAGGTTTTGCTCCGGCTAACTAGCAGTGCCTCATCTCTACCAAAAGATAGTGATGACTGGGCAGCCGAGCGCATGACATACTAGGCTTCTCAGGGAAGTCGTGGTCACTCAGGTCACATCCTGTTCTCTCATTTACAATTCAGTCTCATATATAAATGACAAACAGAGGCAGTATATGTTTCAGTAATGAGTTTAATAAAATAACTGCATCTTAGATAGCAAAGCGTGAGCTGCAATAACCAGGACGACACAACATGACAGTATTAAAATTGTGACGAGAAGAGTGAAGCATAAAAACAACGCTATCATATTGTCACTACGATCAATGGACTATTTCCTAACTAGGTGGCAATTGAACACAGCATGTTAAGCTCTAATTCTGCCTTTCAGGTTCCCCTGGGAAGACAACAACCCCCATACCTGAGCAAAGGCCTGTGGTCTGCGTTAGCATCTGAAGCGATTCAGCAATCAGCTTACAGTCGTGGTTCCCTGGCTGGAATCTACCTCTAACGTGTAAGGGACAAGGAAGTTTTTATATAATAACAAAGCTGATGTTCAGAGAAAATGTCCCTACGTAAGAATGTGTATTTTCTATGAATGTTGAAGACTAAACTTCTACCACGTTCACCGGCAATGTACCGAGCTGCAGCCTTGAATGAAGCACAGAGTGATCAAAAATTTCTTGTTTGAGAACAGAGCGCTGGCTTAGGCAAAAACAGTTAGATAGATGAAAATAAAACAAGAGCGTAAAATGGTTATTGTAATAATAAAGCGAAGCTGAATAAAATATATCTAGGTTAAAGTGCACAGCGGCCTGGTGTGTTAAAATAACGCGCATGGAGCTATAACTAAAATGGCTACACAACACGCTCCCCTTGTCAGTTGAAAGTGGTTCAAAGCCAAAGCTAAAATGTTATTGCTAAAAAACTCAACCTAAGATATATATAAAAAGCAAAGTCAATTTGGACAAGTCGAAGGGACACATAAGCATCCTACATGACAATTTAAAACATGAGCATGTGGCATGAAACAGAATTTAAAAGGCAAGTCATGAGTTATGGAGAATAGGAGGTCTTCCACTTTGGCCGATGTTAAAATTGGAAAGTCCTCGCCATGAACGATCATGGAGCAGATGTGTTCTGTAGCCCCAGTTTCAACAAAGGTAGCATCCCGTGGTGTGTCCGGTGATGAATCGTGATCCTCCAGGAAGGGCAACTCATAAGTAGCTTCTCGTAGCAAACGCAACCTCAGTGCGCATGTCCGGTAATGAACCCTCAGCAAGAACATCAACAGATCAGCGTCCAATGTAGGCAAGCTCTGCGCCAAAAGCCAAACTTTCAGTGCATGTTCGAAAGAGCACCAGAGGCACCAAAACACAGGCTGCACACAATGCAAGACCGGTCTGAATGACAAAGACCAGCCACTCTCCAATTGCTACAGGAGAGTTGCTCCAAAATACTGCATCATGCATTCATGACACAGCTGCGCTGATGGGAGCACCGTCATTTCTCCTCGTTACGGCGGGGCAGCCATTGCACATAAAAAACAGCAACAGCAGGATGCCAGCTAATAATGCCAAAGTTATCGGAAATCCCCCAAAAATACTAGAGAAAATTGAGTGGATAGCTGATGGTATCAAACTGAATATGTAGGAGAAGGTGTGAATGAAACCAGAACCCACAGCCTTAAAAAATGTGTGATTCCAGTTGTACTGGATGCATTAAGTATTCGTCCCACAAGTTTATCGAAGTGTCTCAGAAAGTTTGTATTTAACAGGGACTGTATTTCTGCTGATGACCTTGCCACTAGAAGTGCGTAGGTCTCGCGTGCAGATGTAAGGGCCACATGCTTTTGAAACTGTACAGCCTTGAGTCTGCTCACCCTGTCAAAATTCATGTTTGAAGTAGCAATGTGAGGCCAAATATCCACTACCTCCTTAATTTTAGTGGGGGGAAAATGTACATTCCCACAACATGTAACGACCTTAGAGACCGAAACAACGTAAACTATTCTGGCCCCCCTGCCACAACAGTCTTCACCATTGAGGAGGACGTAGCTGCCTTTTGAAAGCACCTGGAACGGAGGTCTAATCAAGGGGACTGGAACTCCCTTCAGATAACAAGCCAAGTTTGCAGCAGAGGCGTTACACGCCTAATGCAGGGACAGCTGTTTACGAACCATCGAATGGCTGACTGAAGTCTCGCATTCACTACCGCTAAGAAAGACTTCTTTCATGCCATTGAAGCATTTGTATGAGAAGGGAAGCTCCCACACTCCATGAATGTAACTATCTCCCAGTTTTTCATATCTGCCTAGCGCAATGTGTTTTAAACAGGAGGTAAATTGAAGCTTTGAAATAGGCAGATTAATAACCCCATGTATCAACCACTCAGCAGATGGTATTTCAGCCACAGTAAAAGGCAACTTTTCTAATTTCTCAATGATAAGCATGACATAAGTTGCTTCCTTCTTAGCCATCAGTTGTTGTTGTCGCATTAAATTTAAGGAACAAAACATTTCCCTTGCACTGACATGCTGCCAGGGAACGCGACCCGCCTTCAGTGTTTGAAGTGTCCAACCCAACTGCATAATGTAACTGATCTGAGTCTGCCCATGGTGTAAAGAAGACATATCTGATTGTATAATGTCTATAGCAGAAGAGACGATATTAATTAAAGTATATATCCGGTCGGACAAGGTATTAATCCCATTATCTACAACAGCTAATGCTTTTTTCAGATTTTCCTGGTCTATTTGCCTTAACCAGGCAGCTGCTTCTTGTTGAGAAAGCTTCCAAGTTTCATTATATACTGCATATAAGAAACGCTTCCTATGGTGTTTTCTGGGGCCCAACAGAAAGTCCTGTAAATCAGTGTTATTGGACAGGAGACTGAGGTGTTCTCTAACCGCATCTACTGAGGATGATTTTAACCATTGCTGGCACAATTTTCCTACACTATATGTCGTGACTATGCCCTCATGTTCCGATGATATATAGCGAGGATCTGGCCTACTAGTTCTAAAAACCCCAGAGGAGTCAATAAAACATTGATGACACCCATTGGTATCTATTGGCCACAGTAACCACTCGCCAGGATGTGTCAGTGAAGTATTAAACGTACCATTCTGGACCCATTCATCGAGCTGATTTTCAGTTGCCTTTATATATTTTTGCCATTTATAAAACTTTGCGGTGCACGTATACTGGCCATATTTAATTTCTTAATTTTAGCTAAGCCTAAACAACTTGTCTGTTGTACAGTTTTGTTTAAGAAGATCATTTGTACAGGAATAAGGCATGCTCTAAACAAAGCTTCCTTTCCCTTACCTTGCCAATTTCTTGTTCCCCACACACTTTTCAGATCAATTGTTTTCAGCCAATATTCATAGCCTTCTACAGACATCCGGTAAACAAAGTATTCTGAATACATCAATTTCATATTATTAGTCATTAATATATATCTATCCTTAATAGGTGGTACTTTAAAATAATATGACTCAGCGTTTTTCACATTGTGCCCAGAAAAATATGCAAACTTTTCAAACTATGTTTTGGAACTCCCCTGCGGTGGAGTCGGACAATGTTCCCATTGTGTATAATTAAAAACAGTTTTGGGGCTGCTCGCTCTATGTATTAAATGGTGTCCATAATAACTATAGCAAAACATATCACCATAATTTTCCTTAAATTGGTAAACATCTTCGTTTTCAAAGACAGTATAATATTGCAATTCAGTCATCATCGAATCGACTGTTTTTACATCCCAATCATCAGAAACAATGCCTGGTATTACTATATCATTCATTGATAGTTTAAACACATACGGTATTTGAATAACTTCCGTGGGACCGTATATATCAAACATTACTCTGTCCCTATCAACACCAGGACAGTGCGCGCTCTACGGGCATCTAGAATGCAAAAACCCAAGATAATGTAATTTATGCATTGTGATGATATGTTATTGTTTAACCTTTTGCATTGCAGAATTCCATCCAAAAGATTCATTTTTAAAGTGCTTATAAATACTGTACATTTGCAATGTATTGCTGCAGACATTCAGAGTGTGTTAGGGTGTGGTCCCTTTCCAGGGCCTTCCAGAGACTTTCCCTGCAACATGCCTGGGCGTGGTTCTAGGCTGGGCCAAGACTCAATAAAAGAGAGTCAGCCCAACTTCCAGTGCTCACTATTCAGAGGTCCCGGTGCAGAGCAGCAGCTTCTTCCTGAGCTCCTGACCCGGCGGCCTATTTGGATTTTCCAGTCTTCTGCACTCATCTCTCATTGGTGATCACTGTTTCCAGGCGGTAAGACGGTGTTTGGACATTTCCCAACACCGTAATTGAGAATTTTCATATTCTTGATTTTAATTCTTAAATGAATAACAGATTACTTGTGTGCTGCCATTTTTTTACATTTGTATGGTGGTGTGCAAATAGGGAGGACGCGCAATTTATTCCATAAAGATTTGACTGCGTTATTACATTGTTGTTCATTGCGCGCTGATATTTCTTGACATTTACATGATGTTTTACGAGTTGGCAAGACGTGCAACTCGTTTCATGAGCATTTAACTTTGTTGTTCATTGCGCGCTACCTTTTCTTGACATTTACATGGTGGCATTCGAATCGGCGAAACGCGCGATTCACTTCTTGTGTGTAATTCATGCTGTTCATTGTGCGCTACTATTTTCTGGCATTTACATGGTGGCATTCGAATCGGCAACACGCGCGATTCTTTCCTTGAGTGTTTTTTCATGTTATTCATTGTGCGCCTACCATTTCTTAGCATTTGCATGGTGGCATTTGAATCGACAAGACGCGCGATTCTTTCCCTGAGTGCTTTTCATGTTGTTCATTGTGCGCTACCATTTCTTGGCATTTGTATGGTGGCAATTCTTTCCTCATGTATAAATAATGTAAATTACTGTGCGCTACTATTCTAAGACATTTTCTTGGTAGCATTTCAAGTTGGCACGTTGCGTGATTTATTCCTTGAATCTACGTTGTGTGATTTCATGGTGCACAATCCTTTATGGTGTTTAATACTCATATAAAAATCTGCAATGTGCGCAATTCACTTCCCAATGTTTTTTCTGAGATGAACACAATAATACCAGAGTTCTAGATGTAATGCTGTGTGTTCCTGATATATATTCTTAAAAGGAGATTCATATGGTTGTTTAGAAATTGCTCAGAGTGTTTCCTGATTCTCATGCTAAAGAAAGTACTCGAATCTGAAAGTCCTATTTAACTTTTCCTGTTTCCTACTTAGGCATTCGGTCATCTAAAGCCTAGTCAGTTTTAGGACTATTTTAGGGTTGTTCATGTTTTTTCAGAAAAGACGAAGCTTAGAGTTGTAGCATGGTACTGATTTCATGAGATATAATTTTGATGTTGTGTTTTAACCTTTTGCTTCCTACAGGTCTCCTTCCCAGCTGTTCCCATCCTAATCCCCTTTTCCCCACTTGGACTCTCTTAGACTCTGTGATAAATCTAATCAGAGTATTGGAGCTGTCTTGTGGTGGAAGTGTTGGGAACGTGCACAGACCCCGAGGATCTGGTGACTCTGACAGAATCGTGAGCCCACGAATTATTATCCTCCTCGTTTGTGTATGTTCTCAGCATGGCCACACTGGACGAACTAGTCAAGGCTATCACCCAGCTCCAGTCAGAAGTGGTATCATCAAAGGATTTGACAAATAGTCTAGCTGAGAGGGTGAGTCAGTTACAGAATGAGGTTGAGAAGAAACAACAAAGTCCCACAGGTGTGTCTTGGCCAGGTACTTCTTCTCAGACTTCTGGAGGTAATCCGACTAACATTTCCCTCAATGTTCCTCCAGCCATTCCTTTAGCTCCCCCAGAACGCTTCTCAGGTGATCCCTTGAAAGCGCAATCTTTTCTGGTTCAAGTGGAACTTCACTTCACCTGCAGACCACATACTTTCCCCGATGCCCAGTCTAAAGTAGCTTTCTTGTGGTCATATTTGTCTGGAGATGCAGCTACCTGGGCTATTCCTCTTGTGCGTAAAAATAGTCCCCCGTTGTACAACTGGAAAAATTTTGTTCATGAATTTGAGAGAGTTTTCGATCGTATAACTGTATTACAGTCAGCAGTTTGTGAATTATTAGACTTACGCCAAGGGAATCAGGACTTAGGTGGTCATTCCAACCCTGGTGGTCCATGACCGCGGGAGCACCACCGACAGGCCGGCGGTGCTCCAATGGACCGCCAGTGTACCGCCGCCCATTGGAATCCTCCAAGGCGGCGCAGCTAGCTGCGCCGCCGAGGGGATTCCGACCCCCCCTACCGCCATCCAGTTCCCGGCGGTTCTCCCGCCGGGAACCGGATGGCGGTAGGGGGGTCGCGGGGCCCCTGGGGGCCCCTGCAGTGCCCTTGCCACTGGCATGGGCACTGCAGGGGCCCCCGTAAGAGGGCCCCTAAATGTATTTCACTGTCTGCTGCGCAGACAGTGAAATACGCGACGGGTGCAACTGCACCCGTCGCACAGCTTCCACTCCGCCGGCTCGATTCCGAGCCGGCTTCATCGTGGAAGCCTCTTTTCCGCTGGGCTGGTGGGCGGCCTGAAGGCGGCCGCCCGCCAGCCCAGCGGGAAAGTCAGAATTACCGCCGCGGTCTTTCGACCGCGGAACGGTAACCTGACGGCGGGACTTTGGTGGGCGGCCTCCGCCGCCCGCCAAGGTCCGAATGAGGGCCTTAGTGTCATATTTAGCCAAATTTAATCAGCTGGTCGCTGAGACATCCTGGCCTGAAGAAAAACAAGCGGCCTTGTTTTACAGAGGACTCAAAGAGGAGCTAAAAGACATCTTAGCGCAAATCGACCCACAACCTGCAAACTGTCAAGATATAATAAACCTTGTCTTGAGGCTTGATCATCGTTTAAATGAATGAAAAGGAACGCGTAAAAAGACTGAAAAACATTCTGGGCATGCTCATGATAACAAAGACTCAAGAACTCCGAGAGAAAGAACGCCGGAACCGATGGAAATTGGAACCATCAGGAGACCTTTGACCAAAGATGAAAAGGACCTATGCAGAAAAAATGGGCAATGTCTCTATTGTGGGCGGAAAGGTCATTTCGCCAAAGATTGTCCAATCAAAACAAAGAGCAAGTGAGGCCCAGTTCAGAAAGTTGCAACCAATGCATCAGTCGAGTCGGAAAATCTAAAGCACCCAAGTTGCAGAGAAGGGTTGCTCTTGGGTGTCACCGTGGATCCTTCACAATCCAAACATCTAAAATTGGGAATAAGAGTTCAGGTCAAGAAAAAGACCTATTTCAAGAAGGCTCTAGTCGACTCTGGGGATACCGGAAACTTTGTTGACGCCCAATTGGTTCGTGCATGGGGGATCCCATGTATTGAAAAGAAGACCCCCGAAACCATCCAGGCAGTTGATGGAAAACTCTTGACTGGAGGTCCGATAACTCTTCAGACTGTCCCCTTGACAATAATTTGTGAAGGTAAAAATCAAAGAAAGAAACATAAAGAGGAACTCATCCTTGACGTGATCCATGCTCCCCAGTATGTTATCATCCTTGGCTTGCCATGGTTAACTCATCACAATCCAGAGATTAATTGGGCAGAACGAAAGATCGTGTTCTCATCAATGCTATGTAAAGAACATTGTCTCCAAAGGACTCAAGAATCGGAAGTTCGCCATTCTTACATAGCTACCGCCGCAGAGAAAGAAGTTCAGTTGCCCAAACAGTATTTGTCTTATGAAGATGTATTTGATGAGAAGGAAGCAGAGAACTTACCTCCTCATAGATCTTATGACTGTCAAATTGATCTAGTCCCAGGGGGGATACTTCCCAACTGTTGTGTGTATGCCCTGTCAGAACATGAAAATCAACATTTACGAAAATACTTGGATCAATTCTTAGAGAATAGTTTCATCCGCCCCTCTAAGTCTCCCACAGCTTCTCCTTTATTTTTTGTTCCAAAAGCGAACTGAGAGCTTCGAACTTGTATCGACTATAGGGGCTTGAATAAAATCACCATCAAGAACAAATATCCTTTGCCTCTAATTCCGGTCTTACTGGAACAAGTAAAGAAAGCAAAAATCTACACGAAGCTTGATCTTCGAGGTGCTTACCATTTGGTCAGAATGAGAGAGGGTGACGAATGGAAAACGGCATTCAAAACAAGATATGGCCTTTTTGAATACACCTTCATGCCTTTTGGTCTGTGCAATGCTCCAGCAGCATTTCAATTTTTCTTAAATGACGTTCTTAGAGAGTACCTTGATATCTTTGCCATAGTTTACATTGATGACATTTTGATCTACTCAGACAATGAGAATGAACATGTTCAACATGTCAAGAAAATTTTGGCAGCCCTTCATAAACACCATTTATATTGCAAGCTAACCAAGTGTGAGTTTCATGTTACCACAGTTGAGTTTTTAGGGGTTATCCTTACCCCTCAAGGTATGGTGATGGCAGAAAGGAAAGTAAAAGCCGTATCTGAATGGCCCATCCCAAAGACTGTTCGTGATGTACAATGTTTCCTGGGCTTTGCAAATTTTTACCGGAGGTTCATCAATCATTTCTCCCAGACAGTGGCTCCAATTACTAAGTTATTAAGAAAGAAAGAAAAATGTGTATGGTCCCCAGAAGCAGACCAAGCCTTTTCAACTTTGAAAGAAGCTTTCTCCACTGCCCCAGTCTTGACTCATCCAGATGCGGATCGACCTTTCATAGTGGAAGCTGATGCTTCAGATGTGGCGATAGGAACAGTCTTGTCACAACGAAACAAAGACACTGGTCAGCTTCATCCTGTAGCTTACATGTCTCGGAAGTTGAACGAAGCCGAACAGAACTATGTCATTGCTGAAAAAAGAGCTTCTGGCGATTTGTGACGCCTTTAAATAATGGAGACATCATTTGTTGGGAGCTAAATATACTGTCACAGTATATACTGATCATCGCAATCTTCAATTTATGAGTTCTGCCAGACTTTTGACTCCTCGGCAATTACGCTGGATGCTGTTTTTTGCCGAGTTTGATTTTGTGGTAACTTTCGGCCTGGTAAAGATAATTGCAAAGCTGACGCCTTGTCCCGCCAAGAGTCTACCACATTCCCTGCAGTTCAAACCTCCAGAGCTATCATCGCTCCTGACAAGGTCCTATGTATCATAAAAACAGAAGATTTCTTTGAAGACATCCGCAATTCATTCAGTGTTGAAAAATGGCAGGCGTGGGCCCAAGCAGATCCGAAAAGATCAATCAAGCAAGGATTACCCTTTCACAATGCTCGTTTGTTCGTGCCCACTACCAAACTTCGCAAGATAGTGTTTCATTGGTTGCATGTTATACCTACAGCAGGTCACCCTGGTACTCCTAAAACTCTTGAATTAATCCAACGCTATTTTTGGTGGCCTACCTTAACAAAGGATGTAAAAACAATGGTAAACAACTGCGAAGTCTGTGCTCGCACTAAAACAAGTCATTCAAAACCGAAAGGGTTGTTACACCCACTCCCAACCCCAAGTCGTCCATGGGAACACATCTCTTTAGACTTTATTACAGGTCTGCCAGTGGTTCAACAGCATTCAGTAATTCTGGTGGTAGTAGATAGTCTCACGAAATATGGACATTTCATTGCCTGTAAGAAATTACCCACCTCTAGTGAACTGGCAACTATCTTACTGAATAGAGTGGTTCGTCATCATGGACTGCCAAAAGTGATCCGCTCCGATCGGGGATCGCAATTTGCCTCAAACTTCTGGAAGACATGGTGTAAAACACTCCAAGTGACATCTAACCTATCTACTAGCCACCATCCTCAAACAGATGGTCAAACGGAGAGACTAAATCAGACTTTGAAGCAATACCCACGGGCTTACGCTGAAAAAGCACTTAATTCATGGACATCAATGTTCTGGTTAGCTGAGGTAGCCTACAACAACTCCTTCCACACGTCTGCTGGCGTTACACCCGTCTTTGGTTTGTTTGGCTATCATCCTGACACCTTGCCCATCACAATTCCTCAAGAAAGTTCTCTCACTCCAGCTGTGTCAGAAATCATTCAACATTTGCATCAAACTCAGAAATCGATTCAACAACATTTAGAAAAAGCCAAAAAAAAATACAAAAAGCATTATGACAAGAAACATTGTGAGGGATCGCAGTATCAACCTTGTGACAAAGTGTGGCTTTCCACAAAACATATAGGGGGTGATTCTGACCTCGGCGGTAAAATGCCCTTACCGCCGGTCAGAAGACCGCCATAACACCGCCGCGGCCGCGGTCAACCGCCACGGTCATTCTGACCCACAACAGCCAAACCTCCAAAAATCCGTCCTCCACTGCAGCCCGCCACATCGGCGGGCAGCGATAAACTGGAGATGACCAAACCTCCACCGTCACGCCAACAGAAATACGCCCATGCCATTACGACCCACGAATCCACACGGCGGTCATTCAAACGCGGTATTCCATTGGCGCTACACACCGCCGCGGTCAGACTACACACACATCACCAAAACACAGCCACATTGGACAATTTGAAAAACACACACCTGATACACATACACACACCACTCCCACACAATCAACCAACTATAAAACACACACCCACATCACCCACAAACCCCTGCGACCCCAATTACTGAGAGAAGGAGAGAGAGACACAGCAGACAATCCAAAGCAAGACACACTGAGGCACACTACACCATCACACACACCACATAGTAGCACAAAGCACCACTCACCAACACACTCCTCATCACATACACCACCCCACACCTCACCCACACCACCCCATGGCACCCCAAAGGCATCCACGATTTTCGGACCAAGAACTCCGGGTCATGGTGGAGGAAATCCTAAGAGTGGAACCCCAGCTCTTCGGCTCGCAGGTGCAGCACACCAGTATAGCCAGGAAGGCGGAGCTATGGCAGCGGATCGTGGACAGGGTAAACGCGGTGGGACAGCATCCCAGGAATAGGGAGGACATCCGCAAAAGATGGAACGACCTACGGGGGAAGGTCCGGTCGATGGTCTCCAGGCACAACATCGCGGTCCAGAAGACTGGCGGCGGACCCCCACCCACCCCTCCCGAATTTACATCGTGGGAGCAAGAGGTCTTGACCATCCTGCATCCTCAGGGCCTCGCAGGAGTAGCCGGAGGAATGGACTCTGGTAAGTCCCATCTCAACTACTATATCCCCCACACCCCACCAGCATGCCAACCCACACCCCCACCCTCACCCCCAACCCCCCAGCACACATCCTTCCCGACAATGTCTCACCAGCACAACCCACCCATCCCAACACCAACTCCTGCATGCCAACACAAACCATGGGCACCCATCACCTAAGCATGACCACTGCACTAACCCCTCCCCCCCACTAAATACCCTCACAACACCTCCCTCCAGGGAATGCCTGCACTGGGGGACAAGGGCACCCACAACACGCATGCTATTGCACACACAGAAACAATAACCAAACTCTCTTACCCCATGCAGGACCCGAACGACAACACACCAGCCAGGAGGGTCCAGAAGTGTCCATCCCACCACCGGAACAGGCCCACACTGAGGATAGCAGCTCTGTCGACAGTGAACCTGATGACCAGCCCGGACCATCGGGGACCTCTGGGCAGTCGGTTCCCCTCACCCAGACACAGGCCACACCAGACCCGACCCCCTCTGCCGACACCAGCACAGCTCCCACCCAGCGGGCCCATGCCTCTGTCTCTAGGACAGCTCAATCAGCGGTGTGTCTGCCACTACAGGGCACCCAGGCTAACCCGACACCCCAACAACAACAGGGACCTGGGGGCAGTGGGAGCGGGCACACCGGCCAGGGGACAGAGGCCGGGGGAAACCGGGCAGCTCGGAGGGCTGCTGTGCGACAGGGGGGGGAGGAGAGGCCCAGGGAACCCACTCTCCAAGAGGCCCTCACCACCCTCATGGGGGCCTACCACCACTCCCAAGAAACGATGGCGACGGTACTGGCCAGGTTCACTGAGATCCAGGCACAGCAGGAGGAACGCTACATGGGGTTCAGGGAGGAGCTGAGAATCATCGGGACCGCAATGGGGACCATCGTCCTGGCCCTCCACAGGATAGAGGACGTGTTGCGGGACCATGGTGCACCACACAGGGCCCCTGTCACTAGGCCGGACCAGGAACAGCCTACCACCTCCGCCGGCGCTAGTGGACAGGAGGTCCCAACACCTCGACAGCCCCCCAGAACCCCACCTCCTGCTGAAGAACAACCACCCCGTAAGAGGAGCCTGAGACCAAAGAAAAAGACAGAGTAGGATGTCAAGACCCCCGCCAGCACGACATACCCCCTCAAGTCTTCCCACTGTCCCACATTGCCACCCTGTCCAACCATGAACTGCCTATGCTCCATCCTTCCACAGGCAAAAGAACAATGCACCTGTGAGACTGAGAACTGGACTCTGCCATGGATATTCCTCCACCCCCACCCATCACCCTTAGAATCACATGTACCGGTATCTAGCACTGTAAATAAATCACATTTTGCACACAAACCTGTTTTGAGTCATGCTGTATTATTAACAAAGGGATAACATATTACTGTTCAATTTCTGTTCTGTCAATTAGTCATGACAACATACCAATGTCAATACGCTGTATTTCATGGGCGAACCAAGCAGAAGTCAGGTACTGAGTCAGACAGCACTGAGAAGGGAAGGGAAAGGCATAAATTAATAAAAAACATCTGTGGGGAACTACAGAAAGTACAGATGCAGGAGGCTAGAAGCAATTGTGAAATGGCGTGGGTGATTCTTACCTGGGTGTTACTGGAAATACTGTTGTATCACTCTGTCCCTATTGTCTGTGTCGTCCTCAGAGTCTTCCTCCTCTTCACTCTCCACAGGCTCCACGGCTTCTACAACACCACCATCTGGACCATCCTCCTGCAGGAAAGGCACCTGGCGTCGCAAAGCCAGGTTGTGAAGCATACAGCACGCCACGATGATATGGCACACCTTCTTTGGTGAGTACATTAGGGATCCACCAGTCATATGCAGGCACCTAAACCTGGCCTTCAGGAGGCCAAAGGTTCGCTCAATCACCCTCCTTGTACGCCCATGGGCCTCATTGTAGCGTTCCTCTGCCCTTGTCCGGGGATTCCTTACTGGGGTCAGTAGCCACGGCAGGTTGGGGTAACCAGAGTCACCTATTAGCCACACACGTTGTCTCTGTAGCTGCTCCATCACATAGGGGATGCTGCTATTTCGCATCACATACGCGTCATGCACTGACCCTGGGAACTTGGCATTTACATGGGAGATGTACTGGTCAGCCAAACAGACCACCTGGACATTCATCGAATGATAATTCTTTCTGTTTCGGTACACCTGCTCATCGTCTTTTGGGGGTACCAAAGCCACATGGGTCCCATCAATGGCACCAATGATGTTGGGGATATGTCCAAGGGCATAGAAATCACCCTTCACTGTGGGCAAGTCACCCTCCTCGGGGAAAATGATGTAGCTCCGCATGAGTTTCATCAGGGCAGACAACACTCTGCTCAAAATCTTTGAAAACATAGGCTGAGACATTCCAGATGACATGGCCACTGTGGTCTGGAATGACCCACTGGCCAAAAAATGGAGGACTGACAAAACCTGCACCAGAGGGGGAATCCCTGTGGGTTGGCGGATGGGGGACATCAGGGCTGGCTCCAGCTGGGCACACAGTTCATGGATAGTGGCACGGTCAAGTCGGTATCGAAGGATTATATGGCGTTCTTCCATTGTCGACAGGTCCACCAGCGGTCGGTACACGCGAGGATTCCTCCTTCTCATCCCAAGTCCCAGTGGACGGTGCCTAGGAAGGACAACATGGAGCACAGAGTCAGCCAAACCACAGGTACGTACAGACAGCTTGCACAGTTAAAGAATGGCAATGGGTTGAAAGGCGTGTATGTGTGGCAATGCAAGGCCTAGGCCTGTGTGTCGCAGTCAAAATTAAGCCATGTGGGCCCTTGAAATGGCGGCTGCCTGACCTGTGAAGTGGGACAATGGGATGTGAGGTCACTGCGCTGGCGGGGCACACCGTGGCGGTAGGCGGTCGAAGACCGCGGCGCAAAGCCGCATTGGTTAACATTGAAGCCTATGGGTTTCAGGAGCCAATAACGAAGTGCGCCGGCGGTACGCACCGCCGCGGTAGGCACCGCCGCGGACGTGACCGCCATTTTCTATCTGCTTAATCACTCGAGACCTGATCATCCACAGGAGAGGACCTATACTGCAAGTGCTGCTGTGACCTCGGTCTGGAAGATACAATGGCTGCTGTGACTGGGGAAAGGGCCCCTGCCTTCACGTCTGAAGAATTGGACAAGCTCGTGGATGGGGTCCTCCCCCAGTATGCGCTACTCTACGGTCCTCCAGACCAACAAGTGAGTACCCCTAATGCTAATGGAATGGGCTATGCCTGTGTGGATTGGGGTGGATGTAAGTTGGTGGGGTGGGGGGCGAATGAGGAGTGCAACGCCCGACAGATCAGAGCATGTGCCATATGGCAAAGTGGGGGGGGGGGCCAATTACATCTAACATGCAGGCCATTGATGATTTCCTCCTTTCCACCCTGTACATGTCTAATAGGTCAGCGCCCATCAGAAGATCGAGATTTGGCGTGCCATCGCCAAGGAAGTCCGGACCTTGGGGGTCCACAACAGACGGGGCACCCACTGCCGCAAGAGGTGGGAGGACATCCGCCGTGGAACAAGGAAGACCGCAGAAACACTGCTGGGGATGGCCTCCCAACCTAGGAGGGGTGCCAGTCGCACCATGACCCCCCTGATGTCCCGGATCCTGGCGGTGGCCTACCCTGAATTGGATGGGCGCTTTAAGACATCACAGCAGACACAAGGGGGTGAGTATCAGCACATTCTCCTATCTTTCTGCGCAGTGGAGGCGTCTGGGTGGGGGAGGAGGGCTGTGGGTGACATTAGGCCAGGGCGCTTTCTGTAGTGTAGTCCTCTCCCTTAGGCATGGCCCTGTGCCCCCGGCCCCCACCTCTGTAGGGTGACAAGTACAGCCATTGAAGGTCCAGCATCTCCCATGTGCGCGTTTGACGTCTCTTGGCCTGTTGTCTTAGTCAGTAGTACTGAGTAGTGTACCCCGAATGCGCGGCTTAGTGCATTAGGCACCTGTGTCTGTCCTCTCCGCCAATGGTGTTGACATTGCATGCACTCAACCTGGTCTTCTTTTTTCTCCCCCCACCCTTTCTCTTCATCTTCTTGTGCATGTGTGCATTAGCATCATCAGGCGGAGGAGATATGGCATCGGAGCACGAGGGGGCTGCAGGACACAAGGCCCCGGTGGGCCCAGGAACAGACACCGAGGGCACCAGTGATCCGGAGGGCGAGGGGAGCACCACGACGGGGACCGCTGGTGAGAGCAGCGAAAGCGACACGTCCTCGGATGGGAGCTCCCTAGGGGTGGCGGCAACATCCGTGCCCCCCGCCTCTACAGGTACAGCCGCCACCCAGCGCACCAGCCCCGCCCTCCCAGCAGCCCCTCAGTCTTCGCTCCGTGCCGGTTCGCCCAGGAAGGCGCGTGTCTCCTTCGCCCCAGGCACCTCAGCCCCTGCCCCTGTTGCCCCTGCTGCCCTCAGTGCGGAGCTCATTGACCTGGTAAGGACGCTCATTGTTGGGCAGACAACCCTTTTGAATGCCATCCAGGGTGTGCAAAGGGAGGTGCAACAGAGCAATGCGTACCTGGAGGGCATTCATTCGGGTCAGGCTGCCCATCAACGAGCGTTCACTGCTCTGGCCTCAGCACTGACGGCAGCCATTGTCCCTGTTTCCAGCCTCCCTCTTCTTACTGCCTCCAGCCTTTCTCTGTCTCCTGTTCCTCAGCCTATCCCATCCACACCATCAGACCAGCCTGCACACACCTCAACACCCAAGAGCAGCTCATCCAAACACAAGCACCACAGATCCCGCAAACACTCACCCGAGCAACACCCAGATGCAGACATGCCAACAGCCACTGCCACCCCTGTGTCCCCCTCCTCCTCGTCTCCCTCCTCCCTCCCTGTGACGTCTACACTCACACCTGCATGCACCCCAACATCAGCCAGTGCTTCCATCACCACCTCACCCTCCAGTACAGTCCACACTCGTGCAGTCACCACCCCCACTGCCATGTACACGTCCCCTGTGTCCTCTCCCACTGTGTCTGTCACCCCCTCTTCCAAGACACACAAACGCAGGCAGCCACCCACCCAACAGCCATCCACCTCACGACAGCCTACTGCACAAGCACCTTCACCCAATGACAGCACACCTGACTCTCCTACAACCACCTCCTCTACCTCCACTTCCATCTCCACTTCTCCTACCCTTTACCTTGGCCCTAAAAAACTTTTCCTGGCTAACTTTAACCTCTTTCCCCCCGATGACCTCCCCCATCCATCTTCAAAGAGTCCCAAGAGCACCGCAGCCACCACCAGCCCAGCTTCGGGTGTCACTGTTGTGCCTGGGTTCTGGAGCCCACCCTTTGCCAGCAGTGACACATCGATCAGCAGCAAGGACACGTCCAGCCCCCCCCCCGGCAAGAGGACCCGCAAAACCAAGGACCGCCGTGCGAGGACCGACAGGGCTGCCCCCAAGGAGCAATGTGCGGCCACTTCACCACCCACACCATCTGGGGGAGGCAAGGGCCCGAGAGCCCCATCAAAGGAGCGGAAGGGCAGCAGGAGCGCGGAGAAGGTGGACCCCACATGCCACATCCCAGCTGGGAAGGAGGACACTAAGGAGGCCAGGAGTCCGTCCCCGAAGGGTCCAGAAACGTCACGGTCCGAGGGCGACTGAACAGGGAGTCCAGGCCAGGTCTGGCTCCCTTGACCTGCTGGATGGGCACCGCTGAACAGGGCCCGCGGTGCAGAAGAGCACCGCTGAACAGGGCCCCGCCGTGGAGATAGGCACCGCTGAACAGGGCCCGCGGTGCAGAAGAGCACCGCTGAACAGGGCCCCGCCGTGGAGATAGGCACCGCTGAACAGGGCCCGCGGTGCAGAAGAGCACCGCTGAACAGGGCCCCGCCGTGGAGATAGGCACCGCTGAACAGGGCCCGCGGTGCAGAAGAGTACCGCTGAACAGGGCCCCGCCGTGGAGATAGGCACCGCTGAACAGGGCCCGCGGTGCAGAAGAGCACCGCTGAACAGGGCCCCGCCGTGGAGATAGGCACCGCTGAACAGGGCCCGCGGTGCAGAAGAGCACCGCTGAACAGGGCCCCGCCGTGGAGATAGGCACCGCTGAACAGGGCCCGCGGTGCAGAAGAGCACCGCTGAACAGGCGGTGCTCAACAGGGCCCCGCCGTGGAGATAGGCACCGCTGAACAGGGCCCCGCCGTCTCAAGCACTGCTCCGCTGGGCCCTTCATTTCAAGCACCGCTCCGCTGGGCCCTTCCTGTCAAGCACCGCTCCGCTGGGCCCCGCCGTCTCAAGCACCGCTCCGCTGGGCCCTTCATTTCAAGCACCGCTCCGCTGGGCCCTTCCTGTCAAGCACCGCTCCGCTGGGCCCTTCCTGTCAAGCACCGCTCCGCTGGGCCCTTCCTCTCAAGCACCGCTCCGCTGGACCCTTCCTCTCAAGCACCGCTTCGCTGGGCCCTTCCTCTCAAGCACCGCTCCGCTGGGCCCCGCCGTCTCAAGCACCGCTCCGCTGGGCCCTTCCTGTCAAGCACCGCTCCGCTGGGCCCTTCCTCTCAAGCACCGCTCCGCTGGGCCCTTCCTCTCAAGCACCGCTCCGCTGGGCCCCGCCGTCTCAAGCACCGCTGAACAGGGCACCGCCGTCTCAAGCACCGTTGATGGTTCATTGTGCCCACCATGCCTCCTCCTTGACCAGTGGAGACTGTCATCCACCTGATGGACTGTGGCTTTGCACTCCCCAGGATGGTCCAGTGGGCAATCCACCCACTGCAGAGACTTGAGAGACTGTGGCTTTGCACTCCCCAGGATGGCCCAGTGGGCAGCCCACCCACTGTAGAGACATTGAGAGACTGTGGCTTTGCACTCCCCAGGATGGTCCAGTGGCCAATCCACCCACTGCAGAGACTTGAGAGACTGTGGCTTTGCACTCCCCAGGATGGCCCAGTGGGCAGCCCACCCACTGTAGAGACATTGAGAGACTGTGGCTTTGCACTCCCCAGGATGGTCCAGTGGCCAATCCACCCACTGCAGAGACTTGAGAGACTGTGGCTTTGCACTCCCCAGGATGGTCCCGGGGACATGGTGGCTCCTCGTGGATCTGGCGTCGTGGACTCATGTGGCTGTGGTGCCCCCCCTTCCCTTCCCCCTGAGGTGCCTGTAGTTTTTACATCTGATGCCCCTGCAGTGTTCTCTCCAAAGGACTCAGGTCTCCTGTGTGGGCTTTGCCCTTGTTTCTCAAGACTTTGGCCCACGGACATGCTGTATTCGTAGGATGTGCAGGACTTGGTACTTCAGTTATACACTGATGTGTATGTCATTTGTTTTGTTGTGGATATCTTTCATGGTTGTACGCTAATTTTCTGGAGCTTTTTGGTACATAAATATTTATTCCAAATATGATTATGTCCTAGCATTTTTCAGGAGTGTTGGGTGGTGTCACTGTGACTTGGTGCTCTGCATTGGTGAGTACATGATTGGGGGGGGGTCGCATATGTGTGTGCCCGTAACCTTTCGTCCTCCCCCTCCCGTGTGTCGTAGGTGCAGTACTCACCGTTGTCGTCTGCGCCGGACTTCGTACTCGTGGTAGATGAGAAGGTAGACGAGAGCAGGTAGGATGTTTAATTCGGCTTCCATGCTGTCCTCTGTACTCGTGGAGTGTGTTTTGGTGAGCGTTTTCCCGTTCGTAGTTTGTTTCCGCCGTGTTTTTATCGGCGGTGCTCCCGCCCCGGAAAAGGTGGCGGATTGGTGAGTTATGATAGTGTGGGCGGTACATTGTCTGCCGCCTGCCTGTTGGCAGTGACCGCCGCGCTGTTTGTCTGTACCGCCGCGGCGGTCGGAGTGTTAAGTTGGCGGGCTGTGTTGGCGGTTCCCGCCAGGGTCAGAATTCCATTTTTTGGACCGCCAGCCTGTTTGCGGGTTGGCCGCCACTTTAACACCGACCGCCAGGGTTAGAATCACCCCCATAGACTTCAAGAAGAAGCACATGTTCAACCCCAAATTTATAGGTCCTTACACTGTTCTTCAGCAAATCAATCCTGTGACCTATAAACTACAATTGCCAAAATCATTACGGATTCATCCAGTGTTCCATACTTCCCTCTTAAAAAAGGCAGTCCAAAAGGTCCACCCTCATCCAGCTCCTGTTCTAGTACAGGGGGAAGAAGAATATGAAGTCAAGAAAGTGTTGGACTCTAAACTGAGAGGGCGTAACCTATGGTACTTAATCTCATGGAAAGGTTATGGCCCTGAAAGTAATTCATGGGTTTCCGCATCTGATGTTCATGCTCCAGTACTTGTGAGACGCTTTCATCGTCTCAATCCAGATAAACCAGGCCCTAGAGTGCGCCTGGGAGAGGGGAGTACTGTCAACACCAGGACAGTGCGCGCTCTACGGGCATCTAGAATGCAAAAACCCAACACTCGCAAGATAATGTAATTTATGCATTGTGATGATATGTTATTGTTTAACCTTTTGCATTGCATTTAACTTTGTTGTTCATTGCGCGCTACCTTTTTTTGACATTTACATGGTGGCATTCGAATCGGCGAAACGCGTGATTCACTTCTTGTGTGTAATTCATGCTGTTCATTGTGCGCTACCATTTTCTGGCATTTACATGGTGGCATTCGAATCGGCAACACGCGCGATTCTTTCCCTGAGTGTTTTTTCATGTTATTCATTGTGCGCCTACCATTTCTTAGCATTTGCATGGTGGCATTTGAATCAGCAAGACGCGCAATTCTTTCCTCGTGTATAAATAATGTAAATTACTGTGCGCTACTATTCTAAGACATTTTCTTGGTAGCATTTCAAGTTGACACGTTGCGTGATTTATTCCTTGAATCTACGTTGTGTGATTTCATGGTGCACAATCCTTTATGGTGTTTAATACTCATATAAAAATCTGCAATGTGCGCAATTCACTTCCCAATGTTTTTTCTGAGATGAACACAACAATACCAGAGTTCTAGATGTAATGCTGTGTGTTCCTGATATATATTCTTAAAAGGAGATTCATATGGTTGTTTAGAAATTGCTCAGAGTTTTTCCTATCAGCTGTCGAAGAGGCGAATGAGTCTGAGAAGTCATTGTTGAAGTCGGCAAAATATCCAGAGGCAGTTTGTGCAAATGGTGGAGCAGTTGTCAGTGATGGAGTTGGTGTTTCCTGTGGTGGCACTCAATAGAAACCACCATCCGTCTGTGTTGGAGTTGAGTTGACTTGGTCAAATATTTCTAAATTGTTTGATGTTAGAGGAATCAATGCAAGATCATCTTTCACCCTCCCCAAGCTCGGCGAGGTGTTGGTGTTGGTATAAATGACTTGTAGAGGAACTTCTTCGCCAGTAGTGAGAGGGATTCAGGAACTACTGGATGTTCCCCTTGGTCGGCTGTGTAGGATCAGCCACATGGTGTAGTTTGACATTGTTGATGGAGAAAAAACGATTTTCTTTGGCACCTGCCAACGGTGGTAGAATTACAGTTCTGGTACCGTGTATCCCTAGTACTGGGACTGGTGCTCGATAGGAAGGGCCGAATTCCTTTTTCACAGTGACTTTCTCGTGTACAAGATCCCCAACTTTGGGAATCCAGCCGGTAGATGTTACAGGCACATCCTTTAATCCTGTGGAGGCGGCACTGATAGAAGAATTATCATCACGGAACTGTTGCAATTCCTGTAAGACAGTGAGAAGTTCATTTATGTCAAAGGGTGTTTCTGCTGCCTCCACGCCAGGACCATCAAGATCCGGAACATACATTTGAGATTTGAATAGACACTTATATGAAGTACGACCACCCAGGGACGTTCTGGGCAGATTATTTAGTGCTCTCTGGACTCCATATAGGTGGTTAAGCCAACTACGAACTGTACCTAAGACTCTGGATGTTAAGGATTGCTTTAAATCACGTTTTAATCACCCCACAACACTATTTCCCTCAGGATGAAATAGAGATGAGTACTGGAGTTGGACCCCCAATTAAGCCATGGCATCCCTGAATGCCCTTAAGGCGAAAGCAGGGCCCTGGTCCGAATGGAAAGCCCCAACCGCATATGTACCGATAAAGACTCGCAAATCTTTAATAACAGTCCGAGCGTCAGCCGAGCGTTGTGGCCACACCCATACAAATCTGGAGCATGAATCAACAGTGGCTAGAATATACTTGTATGCACTATCTGGTGTTAAGGGACCACAGAGGTCCAAGTACCCACATTGTAATGGTTTGTTTGAAATTAAGAGGGGTGTCTGCGGCGGGCGCTTGGCAGTGGAAACTTTAATTTGTTGGGAGATGTCACAACAAAGGACATACTGCTAGGGTCTCTTTGTAAAGACCTGGCCACCAATAACAGGCCTGCAGGCTCGAAATTGTAGCCGCCACCCCCTCATGCGCTGCTTTAATCAATTGTGATCTTTTGTAATTATTTGGAATGTCTCGTACACCTACGCCTGATATCTTAACCTCAGCGTTCAGCCTACCCCCCATTCGGTAGTGATACTTGTTAGGAAATCCTTTAGGTTAGGGCGTACCATCAGCCGTAGCTGTCACGGCAGCCCAAATGTTTGCGTCCGGTTCTGAACTCAAACGAGTCACTGCAGCTACAGTGGCCACTGCCACTGCTGACTTTGCTGCTTCATCGGCCAATGTATGTCCAACAACGTGTATCCCAATGCGCTGGTGTCCAAGTGTATGTACCACGTGGACATTTGGTAGCGTCTCTTTCAGATCTTCTTCTTTCCCCCACAGAAGTCTGTGTTTGATGGTGTTGCCTTTGGAATCTCTGAACCCATTCTGGTGCCAATAATGCAGGTATTCATGAAAGGACTGGACACAATAATATGAATCACAAACAATCAGCGTAGGATGTGCAGGATCCGTGTGTTCCAGTGTCATCAGCAGAGCTTTTAGTTCTGCCAACTGTGCAGTGCAATCCCCTAGGGTTTGGGTAAAGGTATGTAGAGGACAAAATGTATTGCCCTCCATATAGCCACTTACGACTGGACAAGCAGCAGAATATTGGTGTTTAGTGCCAATTGCAGGTTGTGCTGAGCCATCGGTATACATGACTCTATGATATTGTTCAATGGACAATCTATTTGCTGGAACTGGGTATTCTATTTCGTATTGCAAAAATTATTGCGTTTGTAAATTCGGGTCAAAAATGTAGTCTACATCAGTGGCTGTCAGAGGCGTAGCCCTTTGTGTCCAACATGGATGCAATGCTTTTGCGTTTGGAACGCTTGCTTTTGTAACAGCCTCTAGAGCTGGGATCTGAGAAACGACAATAATGCATTTTCATTGGGCAAGAGGACTTTCTTTAATGACAGCCATCTGCACAGCAGTGAGAATTTTCTCTGTGGGAGCAAAGCGTTTTTCTGCTGCTGAATATAAGTGTGATTTGCATGCAATTGAGACTGTCTCTCCTTCATTGAATGTCACATAGGTGAAACCGATTGCACCAGCTATTACTCTGATGACCAAGTGTGTTTTGCTGTCCCTCGTGTGTAAGTGTTGTGCTGCAAGCATGTCTGTTTGCAACTCTCGAAGAATGCGTGTATGTTCAATTATCCAAAATTTACTTGAAAAATCGGGGGTGTAGGAGATCATATAAAGGTTTTATGCGCCTAGCATAACCTGGAATGTAAATTCTGCCAAAATTTAGGAAACCCAATAGAGATTGGAGCTTTTTGATCATATTTGGTGGTTGTAACTGGGCAAATTTTTCTAAGAATTGTGGCGCTATGTTCTTTCCTTCACTTGACAGCTCAAATCCTAAAAACAGGAAGCTGAGGAAGGCATTATTTGTTTTTTTGAAGTTGAAATTGTAACTGAATTCAGCAAATCCAACAACAATGTGGGCTACCTGTCTTAAATGTTGTAGCAATTCATCATCCGTAAGATAAATATCATCTACATAGGACAATGCTTCAGGGTCAATCTTGTGCAAAATTGCAGTAACACGAGCTGCAAACAGTCCTGGGCTGTTCTCATTCCCCTGAGGTAAACAACAGAATTTTTTCTGGGAGCCTAGTGCACTGAAACTTGTTAAGTCTCTACTCTCAGGCGCTATATTCTGGCAGAAGAAACCATTGGAAATGTCCAGTGTTGTTTTGTATTTTTTTGCACTATATTATTTATTAGTGCTGTGCTATGTGAATTTTGTATAGCATGTGTGTGTGTATGACTGTTTAAATGTCTGTAGTCTAAAACTATTCTATATAAATTGTCTGGCTTAGCCACTGGGACTAATGGATTATTCATTGGGGAGACACAGGGTTCTATGACGTCCTGGTACTCTAATTGCATGAGTATTTCTCTCACCGGTGCTTTCGCTTCATGTTTTATAGGATACTACGCTTACGGTTGAAGTTCACTTTTAATTGGAATTACAATGTAGGGGGATTCCTTATCCCATCTTATGTGATTTCGGTATAATGCAGGTGCTTGTGCCAAAGCCCAGTCAATGGAATAAGATTCAGCGAGTTCCTCTGGAACAAGGGGCGAGAAGGAAGGCTTAATGACATCTTCTGCATATGGGCAGGTACGGACAAATTCAGGTGACCAATCTTATTCGGTCAACAAAACATCATATATGTTCACCACGCGATCCCAAAAGATTGCGTCTATTATGCATTCAATGTCTCCTAACTGTAGCGTTACTTTATACACCCTATCAGGCATGGAGACATGCATGTCTGCAGTTTCTACTTGTATAAAGTCATCAGCTGCTTTCACCTCCAGATGTTGTAGAAAATTCCGGCAAACTATTGTGACCTCTGCCGCGCTGTCTAGCAGTGCTAGAGCCCATTTATTGTTCTTCAAGAGGACCCTCTTCCTGAGTGGCATGTCGGACTGTGACTGCTGCCACTTTTTTCTTTTTGAATTGTGGTTTTTGTTGGGTGGGTTTCTCTTCCTTTTTAACAGAAACCTCCGAAGAGCGTTGTGATTCCTGTCTCGGTTTCAAGTACTCTGTCCTTCGCTCTGATCGCCCACCTCTCTCATTTCTTTTTTCCGATGAGTCCTGAAAGGAACGAGATTGGCGTGTATCAGTATATTGATGTCTATCAGGTGTTTTTATATTATGTCTATTTCTGAGATTATATCTATTCTGCGGGGTCTCCATGCGTGGAGATTCTCCCCTTTCTTTTTTAGGAGTTTGTTGCTTTTTATCCCAGCGTTTCTTATTATCCCCAGGTGCCTGCTTGGGGGAATCTTTACTTGATTTTCCCTGAAATTGTGGTTTAGATGGTCTGACCCCTAAGCTATCTTGACTGATACTAAAATAGGTCTCTGCAATTATTTTTGGCAGTTCTCATTCCTGGTCCTGTTGAGGAACGTCACGGAGCCGCATGCGCACTGCAAGTGCTACCACTTCCCCTTTAAGATTAGTTAAAATAATTGAGGATACTGTGCCAAAGTTGCCCATCAATTGCATCCCCAAATCTAGGGCCATGGCAGCCCCATACTGATCTGGAATTTGTTTCAACACTTCCGGTAAATTGGCAAGTGTCAGTGTACCTTGTGCGGTTGTATAAAGCGCAGCAAATACCGTGCCCCAAGTATTACAGTTATCAACTGTAGGGACCGTCCCAAAAGGTAAGCACATCGTTAATATTCTATGTTTATCCTGAGGTCCCGTATGGGGAAATGCTGCCTCCAGTGCATTTATTTTTTATGCTGACCAAAACGGTGTTTCCTCCCATTTGGCGGGTACTTTACCCATGATCAAATGTACAGTTGCAGGATTTATACCTGGCGTTACTGCATGCGGATGTGCTGGAGCAGCACGTGCTGGGTTTGTATTTAATGTTTGCATTACAAATTGTACTAATCGTCTATATATCGATGTTAATTCAGTATATATTCGACAAACCTCAGCTACTGCTAAATTTGCAACTGCAGGATGTGGTGTATAGGTGGCCAACAAAGGCCATGTAGGACCATAGTTACTTAGAGGACCTAACCTTACTGGTAAAATTGTGTGGGGTAGGGCGCCATCAAGCCAATTATTATGTTCTTGATGAGATAAAGGTATTTCTAAATATGCGTATGCCCTGTATTGTCGAGGCGCATTTGCAGGTGTATAATGATGAAATGTATTTGTATTCCCATCAACTGCTGGAAATGTGACCCAAGAATAGAAAAGTTATGTTCTATAAGCTGCATGGGCATCCACCACAAATGTGACTGGACCCCCCTGGGATGTTAGGCCATTCGCTAATAAATGTGCAGTTAGAGAGTGTCTCATATTAACTGCTATTTGTACCTGCTGTGAATTCGCCATTGTAGTAACACTATCATTTCAGATTAGGCACACCAAATAGGGCATTCCTTTTGAAGTTCAAGCTTGAACAACCTCCAGCTGCAAATAAGATAGCCTATGCAGCTCGGGTGGAAATCCTCAGTACCACGGAAGTCTCCGCATACGGTATTGAGGATTCATTATATATAATGAGACAGAGATTCTCCGGAGGACCTGAAAATTAGAGCCTGACCAAACGTTGGTGGCACCATGTCGCATAGGCTCTCATTATTCTAATGAGACTACTGGATTTTGAGCGGCAGAATCACCTGCAGTGTGGGAGACGGAGTCCAGCCCACTGTGGGTGACACCTGTCGCCCCAATCCGGGTTTTGCTCCGGCTAACTAGCAGTGCCTCATCTCTACCAAAAGATAGTGATGACTGGGCAGCCGAGCGCATGACACACTAGGCTTCTCTGGGAAGTCGTGGTCACTCAGGTCGCATCTGGTTCTGTCATTTACAATTCAGTCTCATATAAAAATGGCAAACAGAGGCAGTATATGTTTCAGTAATGATTTCAATAAAATGACTGCATCTTTGATAGCAAATCGTGACGACACAACGTGACAGTATTAAAATTGGGACAAGAAGATTGAAGCATAAAAACAACGCTATCATATTGTCACTATGATCAATGGACTATTTCCTAACTAGGTGGCAATTGAGCAGCACAGCATGTTAAGCTCTAATTCTGCCTTTCAGGTTCCCCTGGGAAGACATCAACCCCCATACCTGAGCAAAGGCCTGTGGTCTGCGTTAGCATCTGTAGCGAAACATTCAGCAATCAGCTACAGTTGTGGTTCCCTGGCTGGAATCTCGCTCTAACGTGTAAGGGGCAAGGAAGTGTTTATATAATAACACAGCTGATGTTAGGAGAAAATGTCCCTACGTAAGAATGTGTATTTTCTGTGAATGTTGGAGACTAAACTTCTACCATGTTCACCGGCAATGTACCGAGCTGCAGCCTTGAATGAAGCACAGACTGATCAAGAATGTCTTGTACAGAATGCTGGCTTAGGCAAAAACAGTTAGATGAAAATAAAACAAGAGTGTAAAATGGTTATTGTAATAATAATAAAGCGAAGCTGAATAAAATATATCTAGGTTAAAGTGCACAGCGGCCTAGTGTGTTAAAATAACGTGCATGGAGCTATAACTAAAATGGCTACACATCAACCTCACCTCCCCTTCCCAGCAGTAAGGAACCAACACCTCACCTTCCTGGCAGCAGTAAGGAATGAGTGCCTCACTGGTTCCAACAATGCTTCACCCCCCTTACTTTCTGCAACATCTTTGTTCCCTCATCATTTTCCATGATACCGTAGCTGGGGTCCGTGAGACTCCGTGACCAGCTCACACTTCCTATTGAGTGTTGTCAGATTGTTGGTAATGACTCCATCAAGATGCCATGATAGCCCCATATGGAGCTATTGTGTTTCTAAGCACTTAACTAAGATTCAACATTTGAAAATGTGCATCTTTACCTGTGCATGTTGAATGTTTGTTGTTCCGGTCTTGTTTTACTCAGATAAATAATGTCTATTCTTCTAAACTGGTGTGTAGTACTTTAGTGGTGTTTTCACTGTGTCAGTGTGTGTGTGTGTGTCTGTGTGTGATGGTGTGTGTGCGTGTGTTCAAATACTTTACACATTGCCTCTGAGATAAGCCAGACTGCTCGTGCCAAGCTACCAAGGGGATCAGCAGGGATTATCTTAGCTGTGTGACTCCCTTGCTCTGACTAGAGTGAGGTTCCCTCTTGGACCTGGTGTAATCCACTGCCAACTAGAGAACCTATTTCTAACAACCACCAACCATGCACGCAACCTGGGATCCTATTAGATGACAAGCTCAGCATGGCCACACAAGTGAACACATTCAGCTCCTCCTGCTTTCACATGCTGCGCAGCCTAAAAAATATCTTCAATGGATTTCCAAGAGTACCAGACTCAAGCGCAAACCACCAGCAAACTTGACAACACCAATGCACTCAATGCCAAAATCCAAATTACCTCCTCCACCATCTTCAGACCATGGAGAATGCCGCCACCAGAGTCATTCTGGATCTCCCACGAAGACCCATATCACGTCTCACCTCAGAGATCTACACTGGAAGCTGATACACAAACACTGTCAATTCTATTTTCTCCAAAACGCATACAAGATATTGCACAATATTTCAAGAGCTCTCTACTCCATCCTCCTCTTCCATCAGCCCACCGGCCATCTACGCTCTGTCTCTCTCTCTCTCGCTCTCTCTCTCTTGCACACACCCCACATCCGCAGAAACAGAACTGAAGGACTAGCCTTCTCAGATATTGCACCTAAGACATGGAACAAACTCCTGCTACACCTAAGGGCCTCCTCCTCATCAAGCGTGCAGGGGACAGCGATGAAATGCTTCAGCAAGCCCCATGCTTGCTGAAGCACTGGCACTGGGGGGGGAAGCCTTAAGGCTTCCCCCGCAGCACCTTGTAGCCCGTAAAGGGCATTTTGCTTGTTTAAAAAAATAAAAAAATAATTAAAAATTTATATATGGAGTGTGGGGAGCCCTTAAAGTTTATCCTGCAGTGCCAGATAGCCCGTAAAGTGCTTTTGATTTTTTTTTTTTTATGTTAAATACAGAATATGAAAGCTCATAAAGGGCTAGGAAAAAAAAATAAAAGCAATAAAGCCTCATACCTCAGTGTGAAGGTTGCAGACCTGCACACTGAATTATAAGGGTTCGAGACCAGCTGGATTCATTTCCATTTTTTTTTTTATTTTAAATCGGAGACAAATAACTCATTCTAAATATATCAGACTTCAAAGTCTTAATCCACAGATCTACTCAGACACTCACTCACCCACTCACAGACCCACTTAGTCACGCACCCACTCACAGACTCACTCAGACCCTCATGCACTCACTCACAGCCCCAGTCAGACCCTCATGCACCCACTCAGACCCACTCAGACAGTTACGCACTCACTCACACACCAACTCAGATGTCACAAACCCACTTACACACCCACTGACACCCTGATGCACCCACTTACAGACCCACGCACATACTAACGCACCAACTAAAACACTGATGTACGCACACTCACACCCAGACAGACACTCTGACAGCCATTCTTACCCCCAGATACAGCCTCTCACAACCATCTCTCAGCCACAGAGGCTGCTGCTGTCAACTTCTGCCGTGATTGTGCAAAGGGTCGTGCACAACATCGGGTTGGGTGGTTAGGGTGGTTTGCAGCAGGAACTGGCTGCAGGCTAGCCCTTACAGGCAACATCTACTGTGCATGGGAGAAGGCAGTGCATGGTGCAAGGTTGGGTGATTATAGGGGGTTGGCTTCAGGGCCAGATGGTGGACCAGCCCTGTGGCCAACCGCTGCAGCGCAAGGCCAAAGGCCGTGCATGGCAGTGGCTGGATTCACGTATAGCAGTTAGATTTACTATACATTTTAAAAAAACATGGAAATTCACTGAGAAAACAAAGGTTACAGGGACGTTATAGTTAGGTTCTGAGTTTACTCGTAGAAAACGACAGAAATTCAGCAGTTACAGTTAGAGTTCTTTCAAGTAACTAAAACTCACGCCCTAAGGTAACTATAACTTGCAGCTTTGCCATGCACACCTAATTACTCCACATATTATATCATTGATAACATATTCTATGCCGTCTTTCACACTCTCACTGTAACATTTGCAATAAACTTATTTATGAGACACCTGTGCAAGGGCGCGAGTTATAGTTACCTTAGGGCACTGGTTTTAGTTACTTGAAAGAACTCTAAATATAACTGCTGAATTTCTATGGTTTTGTCCAAGTACATTCAGAACCTAATTTTAACGTCCCTATAACCTTTGGTTTTTTTCAGTGAATTTAAATATATATAAAACGGAAATTTCCCTGACACAATTTTGAAGTGGATGATAAATATTAAAAATGTCAGATATAATTGAATCATAACATGGAAATGTCATGTACAGCAACATTGTGTAGCCACCACTTATCTAGTACTGAAATATTGTGCCAACTAACTTACAGTTTTTCATTTGTATCTATAATATAATAATATATATTTATGTAGGTGTCAATGAATGACAGTGAAGTAAGTGTCAATGCATTTAATTTTTAAACAAAATGTTATGTGTTGATGGAGGTGTCATTGGTGGGACTGATTTTAGGAACACAATGTTTAAAATCGGAACTCACATCTAAAATACAGAGTGGAGTTAGAATGACTATTGATTTATGTCTTGTGTTGTTCAAGTCCTTCATACATTGGTATAAACCGTGAAACACCTATCTGCTTTAACTGTGTGGTGAAATGAAGATGTCTATTGACAAAAAGAGTATAATAATTTTTAAAGAAGAAAAAACTATTGATCTGTTTGACCTTTAATATATCTCTCTCTGTGCTTCGGACAGATGTATGTGTTTAATTCACTGTCATTTCAAAAGTATGCCAGTAGGTAACAGGTGTTGGGAGGCTTTGTACCAGGCTGGAATCTCTAATACCCAAGTCTATTATATCTCTCCTATGCGTATTTGCACAAAGGAGGCATCAGTGCTATTGGCGAAGGTGCCCCATCAATTACCTCTTGACTACTGGGTGCATCTATCCGTAAATCAGAAGAATTTAAATATGCATCAGCTTCCCAACTTGAATATATTAACCATTCTGCCTTATGGCCAAAAAATGCTTGAAATTTTATCAGACTTTTGTTATTTTAGCGGTGCTTTCTAGAAGCCGATTTTTGGCTCAGCAGAAGCACTCTCCTTTTCTGAAGCACATTATTATTGGATATTAGTGGCTAAACCTGCTGGTTTTTTTCTTACAGTGCGCTTTTTGTTCTGGAACCTCTTTTTTCTTGTGGTTGATGGTCTGATCTGAGTCCTGCGGGCTTTGCAGCCATTTGCCAACATACTTGTTTGTGGATTAATCATCTGTCCTCTGGTAAACTGTCCAAGGTTTCATTTTCCACTCAGAATAGCTGTCTGAATTTCTGCTATTTTGAGGTTCCTGTGGCTATAAAAAATAGTGATCCTCATAATAGTTGAATCAGTCTGAATAGACTGATCATTCTGAAGTTCTTACAATCGGTCAATTGACCTTACACCTTGTCCTCCCAACCCCTCAAATCACCATAAGCATCCTAGCACAAAGTTCTGTATCGCCAAGGTGGTGGTAAAAGCCAGTGTTTTGATTTCTCTTTTTGTTTTTTAGGTCTCAGCTAGACAGCGCTTGTGTTGTCTCTTTGAGACATGTTGTTTATAGTTTGTGAGTTTCAGCTCGCCCATAGGCTTCCCATTTCCTGGCTCCGGGCTCCATTGTCGCTCTCCTATTCCTTCTCCTCATTTGTCCAAGGCATGCATTTGTCATGTCTCTTCCTCTGTTTATTCCTCCCGGAGAGCATGGACTGGGGCCCAGATTTAAGAGGGCCTAGCACCATTCCAACACCACATTAGTGTCATTTTTTTAATGCTAATGTGGCATTGGAAGGCCAGAAACACTGCACCCTATTTACAAAGTGACGCAATGCTTGCATTGTGCCACTTTGTAACCCCTTGCATTACATTATGCCCGGGCAATGGATAATGTATGCAAGGTGGGGGCATTCTGGCACTGGGGGGGGTGTGTGAAAAAAATGGCACAAAGAAATCTAAGAGATTTCTTTGAGCCATTTTTATCGGCATTTTTAACGCCTGCTAAAAGCAGGCCTTAAAGGGAGGCTCCCATTGTTTTCAATGGGCCTCTGGCTGCTTGGCATGATTAGCATGAACATTTTTGAAGCTAATCCTTCAAAGCGCCGGACTAGCATAAAAAATTATGATGCTATACCCCAGACTACTGCCATGGTGCGCAGTATTTTTAATAAGGCACACACATGGTGGCATTAAGGGGGCGCTAAGGGGTGCAAGAAAAGTGGCACTGCAGTAGGTTCTGTGCCACTTTTAATAAAATTGCCCTAAGTTCTTTATCAGTACACTGGTAATCATTTTAGCATGTGTTTACAAACTACTTTCTTCTTTGTCTAAGAGTTCATATCTTGTGTTTCCTCAGAGCTCCTCAGTAAATTAGCCTGTTAATCTTGCTCTTGTCTCCTCATATTTGATGTGTATTCAAAGAGGGACATCAGATGTCAGCCTTCTTTGTCTGACTTCAAAAGGAGTAGATTGTTTGTGGTTCTTGTCCCAGTGTTGCTTTTGTCAACTGATAAGTGTGGAGGCTAGCCCATGTAAAATGTATGGAAAGCCTGGAGGCCACTGTGCCTTTTTACCCTTTTCGTGGGTGGGCGATAGAGCAGCCCTGTGTGTGAATCACATTCAGACTGGAATCAAGAACTACTCTGCTGCTCACTCACTTTGCACACAGTAAGTGCTGTGGCAGGCTGTGCGCCATACTTTCTTTTTTAGGGTCGAGCCTGTGTCGCATGCGCTTGCGCATGCGTTTCGCTTGCGAGACGCTTTAGGAGTTAGAAAAGGGCTCGGAGCCCCGTCCACGTCACGTAAGTGTCTTTTATTGATTTGTGGGCTTGCCTGTTTAAATCTGCTTGCTTTCATTAGTGGAAGGCATGCATACGTCATGCCGTTTCCAGTGGTTAGCCCTCCTTGAGCGCAGCGACCAAGGACTGAAAACATGCAAGGCTCGCTGTTTCCCATCAGGTTTGTGGACTACTTTTTATCTTTTGTTCGCAGCGAGATCTCGCTTGTTCTCTTTTGTTACTGCCCACCCACCTCTTAACCCCTTCTGTCATTTCCTCTTCTTTAGCTCTCTCCAGTTATTACCCATGCCTTTTTCTCCCTCTTGTGACTGCTTCTTGCTATATCTTTCTCTTCTCGCTGTCACTATATTTTTGTCTTCTGCCGTTTCCTCGCTTGCTAGCAAAGAATGATCACAGCCATCTCATCCTATTGTTGCTCCATCTCTCTGTTACTGCCCCTCTTTGTTCTGTCACCGTCCAAATCGTTTTCCTATCACCAGAGCCGAATCTCTCTATTTCCAATCCCCGTACCTCTCTCTCCCTAAAGTTACGGCACTTCCCCTCTTTTGTCATTGCCATCTCTCCTATTGTTTCCTCTTGTTCCAGTTGTGGCTTCTCTCGCTCTCTCTCCTGTCAGTTTTTGACCTGTCACTGCAGGTGGACATTGCCACCTCACTGTAGGCCATATCATTGGCACTTATATGCCACAGAGGAAACATTTGCTTTAAGAACGGGCCTTTGTTTTCACTTTTGTAGTATTCACTTGATCCTGGCGAAGAAAATAGATGCTGGAATGTTGGTAACTGTCATTGGATGAGCTTCATTAAAATTGTGCTGTTTATCAAGGAAAACAATAAGGCAGTAATCCACGTTAATGAATTCCAACTCTAGATTCAGACTGTTGCAGGGAACACAATGCAGTTTCTGAGCTAAAACGTTGCCATTTCACACTTTGTCATTTCATTTATCAGTAATGTGTCCACGTGAAAACTAAGTTCCGATATAGAACAAGGGGGTATTAGTAGTTTGATATATTTCCCTGATATTCTTATTTGTTTTGGTATTTTATATTGCAGGGACATGCTTCATTTCAAGTCACACAGAGCTCAGTGCATACAAAAATGGAGAGATGCAGTGATATTTCTTTAGGAGGAGTTGTGTGCTAGAGTTGCGATAATAAATAGAAGTGCTGGGCTCATATTGACAGTCGCCTGTTATAGATACATTTGAATGGAAACGATAATGTGCGCATGGGATATGTATCCTTAGGTACCTGTTGAAGCTGGTGCCCAGGTGTTTCTTCTGAAACGGACTTAATAATGCTGGGGTGGCAACTTGACACGTTGGTATTGCCTA
Organism: Pleurodeles waltl; assembly: GCF_031143425.1. Classification (NCBI taxonomy): domain Eukaryota; kingdom Metazoa; phylum Chordata; class Amphibia; order Caudata; family Salamandridae; genus Pleurodeles; species Pleurodeles waltl. The sequence goes on from NC_090444.1 coordinate 878,051,284, forward strand.
ATTGCAATCTGGAAAATAATAAAAGTGGCACCATCTCAAAAATAGGCAACATAAAAGTGGTTGGGCCACGGTAGGAATGGAGCAGAATGAGAGCTTCACCAATTCGAAACTGTGCTGCCTTGTAACCACGGTACCTCATGCAGAATAAGAACTTGCGACATACTTACGTTTAAAGGAAGCATGGGGCTGGTTACCAGCCTAGCTTCAGAAAACATCAGAATGTAATTAATTTCCTAGAATGTACTAATCTACAAAGACCTGTACAGCTAAAACCGGACTGTCTCAAAATATCCGGGTCTTCTGGTCAACCTGCAATAAAAAAGGTCTGCGTGCTCTTCTTCTATTTGTGTGTCGTTCCATTTTATTTCTAGGTTATAGCTCAGAATTAACATTTTCATTACCAGGAGTCTCGAGTGTATTAACACAGGTAGCGCTTTCCAATAGACAATCAGTTTGACTTGCGTTTTAATATGGACTTGGCCTCGTCACCGTTTGAAATGCACGACTTTACTTTCGACTACAGTCCTTATGGGACTAAACCCCCTGCAACTACTTATTCTCTGGCCTAGTCTCCACATGCTTGGAAAAATGTATTGCGTTCCGTCGAATGTTTGTTACGAACCACAACCAAAACACTGTGCCTATCATTTGGCTGGTTGGTTGCACCCTAGTCCATTTCCTAAATGTTCCTTTCTTGTGTGTCCCCGTTGCAGCCGAAGCTTCTATCAATATTTAGACGGGGCTGCCGGAGATTTAGGAAGCTGGGGAAGATGTTTTCATTTATTTGGTTCTCTGCACTGCCTGGAGAGTTCCTTCTCCAGAGGCTGCGTGGGTGGAACTTGCAGTCCCTCTCCCACATCCTCCGCAGAGCTGCGCCGTGAAGGGCACTGAAGGGTAAGCAGGTTTTCGCAACAACAGCCAATTTGTTGTGCAATATGAAAACAGTAAAAATACTTACATAAATATATGGGAACCTGTGGTGTTTTCCTGTCAGAACTAGAAGCATTTTGGGGGTGCAGACTAATCATTCATTGATTTAACTAAACTGAAAGATTGTCAGTTTAACCCCTTCGCTGCCAGGCCTTTTCCCCTCCTGTGCCGAGCCTTTTTCTGTCTATTTGGGCCAGTTCGCGCTTAGGACCTCATAACATTTTGTTTGCATAAGCTACCCATGCCAAATTTGCATCCTTTTTTTCCAACATCCTAGGGATTCTAGAGGTACCCAGACTTTGTGGGTTCCCCTGAAGGAGACCAAGAAATTAGCCAAAATATAGCAAAAATTTCGTTTTTTTAAAAACAACTGGGGAAAAAGGGCTGCAGAAGATGGCTCGTGTTTTTTCCCCTGAAAATGGCATCAACAAAGGGTTTGCAGTGGTAGAATCACCATCTTCCCAACTTTCATGAACAGGCAGACTTGAATTAGAAAACCCAATTTTTCAACAATTTTGACATTTTACTGGGACATACCACATTTTTACTATTTTTTGTGCTTTCAGCCTCCTTTCAGTTAGTGACCGAAATGGGTAAGAAACCAATGCTGGATCCCAGAAAGCTAAACATTTCTGAAAAGTAGACAACATTCTGAATTTAACAAGGGGTAATTTGTGTAGATCCTACAAGTGTTTCCTACAGAAAATAATTGCTGAAATAAACATTATTGAAATTGAGGTGAAAAAAACAGCCATTTTTCTCCACGTTTTACTCTGTAAATGTTCCCTGTGATGTCAGATTGTTGAAAGCAATATACCGGTACGTCAGCTGGACTCTTCTGGTTGCCGGGATATATAGGGCTTTTAGGTTCATTAAGAACCCTAGATACCCAGAGCCAATAAATGAGCTGCACCTTGCAATGGGTTTTCATTCTATACCGGGTATACAGCAATTCATTTGCTGAAATATAAAAAGTGAAAAATAGGTATCAAGAAAACCTTTGTATTTCCAAAATGGCCACAAGATAAGGTGTTGAGAAGCAGTGGTTATTTGCACATCTCTGAATTCTGGGGTGCTCATACTAGCATGTGAATTACAATGGCATTTCTCAAATAGGCGTCTTTTTTACACACTGTCTTATATTTGGAAGGAAAAAATGTAGATAAAGACAAGGGGCAATAACACTTGTTTTGCTAGTTGTAGATTTTGGCCTCTAAGTCAGCCAGCACCTAAGGAAACCTAGCAAACCTGTACAGTTTTGAAAACTAGACGCCAAGGGTAATCCAAGATGGGGTGACTTGTGGGGCTCTGACCAGTTTCTGTTACCCAGAATCCTTTGCAAACCTCTAAATTTGGCCCAAAAACACTTTTTCCTCTCATTTCAGTGACAGAAAGTTCTGGAATCAGAGAGGAGCCACAAATTTCCTTCCACCCAGCGTTCCCCCAAGTCTCCTGATAAAAATGGTACCTCACATGTGGGGGTAGGCCTAGCGCCCGCAACAGGAAAAGCCCCAAAACACAATGTGGACAGATCACATTTTCACAAAGAAAACAGAGCTGCTTTTTGCAAAGTGCCTAGCTGTGAATTTTGGCCTCTAGCTCAGCCGGCACCAAGGGAAACCTAGCAACCCTGCACTGTTTTGAAAACTAGACACCTAGGGGAATCCAAGATGGTGTGACTTGTGGGGCTCTGACCAGGTTCTGTTACCCAGAATCCTTTGCAAACCTCAAAATGTGGCCCAAAAAACAATTTTTCCTCTCATTTCAGTGACAGAAAGTTTAGGAATCAGAGAGGAGCCACTAATTTCCTTCCACCCAGTGTTCCCCCAAGTCTCCCAATACAAATGGTACCTCACTTGTGGGGGTAGGCCTAGTGCCCGCAACAGGAAAAGCCCCAAGACACAATGTGGACACATCACATTTTCACAAAGAAAGCAGAGCTGTTTTTTGCAAAGTGCCCAGCTGTGGATTTTGGCCTCTAGCTCAGCCGGTGCCTAGGGAAACCTAGCAAACCTTTGTAGTTTTGAAAACTAGACACCTAGGGGAATCTAGGATGGGGTGCCTTGTGGGGCTCTGACCAGGTTCTGTTACCCAGAATCCTTTGCAAACCTCAAAATTTGGCCAAAAAAACATCTTTTCCTCTCATTTCGGTGACAGAAAGGTCTGGAATCAGAGAGGAGCCACAAATGTCCTGCCACCTAGCGTTCCCCCAAGTCTCCCAATAAAAATAGTACCTCACTTTTGTGGGTAGGCCTACTGCCCGCAGAAGGAAATGCCCCAAAACACTATCTGGACACATCAAAATGATCAAATACAAAACTACTTGTTTTTGCGGGGAGGGCACCTGCGTTTTTGGTCCTGGGCTCAGCAGCCTTGTAGGGAAACCTACCAAACCCAGACATTTCTGAAAACTAGACACCCGAGGGAGTCCAGTGAGGTGTGACTTGCGTGGATCCCCCAATGTTTTCTTACCCAGAATCCTCAGGAAACCTCAAATTTAGCTAAAAATTCACATTATTCCCACATTTCTGTGTGGGATCACTGCACTGGAACAAATTTCATACCACCCAATGTTCCCCTCAGTCTCCCGGTAAAAATGATACCTCATTTGTGTAGGTGGGACAAGTGCTTGTGAAAGGGAAGAGCCAAAAACATGTTGATATTGAGGGGGAACCAAAGGGTGTCCAAAAGGGCAGTTTGCAAAAAAACATTTTTAGGCTGACAAGTGCAGCAGAATTTTTATAGGTATAGATGAGACAATGCTGGGTGGTAGGAATTTTGTGGATTCCTGCAGATTCTGGAAGGTTCCATCACAAAAACGTGGGAAAAATGTGTGATTTCCAGCAAAGTTGGATGTCTGCAGGGCATTTTGGGTACAAAAATGGTGTGGGGTGCATGTGAAACACACCGCCCTGGAATCACCCAGATGTTTAGTTTTCAGATGTGTCTACGTCTTGTGGATTTTTCTACATGGCAGCATCCCAAAGTCCATAAAGAGCAGCCCTCACCATTCCAAGTGGGACGATTTTGAGAGTTAACCAAGCTCTCATGGCCCAAATGTAAAACCAAAACCAAAACCCAAAATAATCAAATGTCTTCTTGCTTGTTGTGGGTAAGATGTTTTAGAGTGCAGGGAAAGCTGAAAGACTGTTACCCCCTTCAGTTGGGGTGGGGACATAACCAGGCCCATACTGGTTGGTAGCCACCACCCCAATATTTTTTGTTGTTTTTTTAATTCCCTTGCATCTAGTAGACTTTCTGCCCTCCGGGTGCGGATCATGTGTAATTGCCCCATCTGCCCACTGGTGGGCAGAACAACTTTGGCCCCATTTCTTTGGGGGTGGGGGTATGGCCATATCCCCACCCACTTATTTTGTAAAAAAAAAACTTCCCTGGTCTCTGGTGGGCTTTCTGCACCCCCCCCCCCCCTTGGGGGCAGATGGCCTTCCAAATATAGGCCCAACTGCCCCCAAGGGGGGCAGATGTGGCCAACAGTAATTTGCCCTCATGGGGACCGAACCTTACCCAAGGGGCTGTCCCCCTAAAGAAAACACATGCATACACACACACCAATCCCTGGTGCCTACGTGATTTCTACCCCCCTTGAGGGCAGATTGGCCTAACAAAATCAGCCGATCTGCCCCCAAAGGGGGCAGAAATGGTCTAAATACAATTTGCCCCCCCCCTCCCCCAGGGGAACGACCCTTGCCTAAGGGGTCGCTCCCCACCTCTAAAAAAAACCCTGGCGCCTAGAGGTTTTTGCCACCCCTGGGGGCAGATCAGCCTAATAACAATAGGCCGATCTGCCTCCCAGGGGTCAGAAATGACCTAAAATAAATTTGTTTGCCCCCCCCGGGGAGCGAACCTTGCCTAAGGGACCGCTCCCCTTGCGTGAAATTGGCACGAGAAAAAGATCCTTGGTGCCTATTGGTTTCTGCCCCCCTTGGGGGCAGATTGGCCTAACAAAAAAAATCAGCCTAGAAATGGTCTAAATACAATTTGGCCCCCACGGGAGCGACCCTTGCCTAAGGGGTCGGTCCCCACCTCTAAAAAACAAAACAAAAAGAAAAAACCCTAATTTTTTTTATCCCTGGCGCCTAGAGGTTTCTGCCCCCCAGGGGGCAGATTGGCCAAATAACAATAGGCCAATCTGCCCCCGGGGAGGGCAGAAATGGCCCAAAATAAATCCCCCCCCCGGGAGCGACCCTTGCCTAAGGTGTCACTCCCCTTGCGTGAAATTGGCGCAAAAAAAAAGATCCCTGGTGCCTAGTGGTTTCCGCCCCCTTGGGGGCAGATGGCCTAACAAAAATCAGCCGATCTGCCCCCAAGGGGGGCAGAAATGGTCTAAATACAATGTGCCACCCAGGGGAGAGACCTAAGGGGTTGCTCCCCACCTCTAAAAAAACAACAACAAAAAAATTATCCCTGGCGCCTAGAGGTTTCTGCCCCCCCGGGGGCAGATCGGCCTAATAACAAAAGGCCGATCTGCCCCCGGGGGGGCATAAATGGCCTAAAATAAATTTGCCCCCCCCCCGGTGAGCGACCCTTGCCTAAGGGGTCACTCCCCTTCCGTGAATTCACCATTAAAAAAAAAAAAAATCCCTGGTGTTTAGTGCTTTCTGCCCCACTGGGTGGCAGACTGGCCTTATAAAAATAGGCCGATCTGTCCCCAAGGGGGGCAGAAATGGCCTAAATATAATTTGCCCCCTAGGGAGCGATCCTTGCCTAAGGGGTCGCTCCCCAACTCTAACAAAACAAAACAAATAGAAAAACAAACAAACAAAAATGATCCCTGGCGCCTAGTGGATTCTGCCCCCCCGGGGGCAGATCGCCATAACAACAATAGGCTGATCTGCCCCCAGGGGGGGCAGAGAAGACTGTGCAAAATTTTGCCCCCCTGGGGAGTGACCCTTGCCCAAGGGGTCGCTCCCCTTGTGCCAGTTTCATTTTTGTAAAATATCCCTGGTGTCTAGTGGGCATTTCAAAAGCTGGTTCGTTTTACGATCCGGCTTTTGAATTGCTCTGAGAGACTTCAAAGGGAAGGAAATTCCTTTCCTTCCCTTTGAAGCCTCTCAGTGCCCCCATCACATGATCGGAAGAGAAAAGCAAAGCTGAGCTTCCAGCGCGATGGGGAAGTGGCCTCTGATGAGGTCAGTGCGCAAATGCGCGCTGACGTCATCAGACGTCACTGGGGAGGTCGGGGTGGGAGGGGAAGGGCTTCCCCTTCCATCCCTGCCTTGGGGGGGGGGGGTGGGAGGGAAGCCTGAGCTCAGTGCAGAGGACGTAATGGTTACGTGCCGGTGGACGTAGCCATAACGTCCCCGGCACAGAAGGGGTTAAAAGGAATCCACAGTGAGACAGAGAAACTTTATCACACTTATGTAAGACTCCTCACATCCCTCCCGTATGCTGTGTTTAAGTTTTTTAGGTTGAGCGGGGAAGTGCTTTGACCTGTTGTAAGTATTGTCGGCTTTTAACCATGTCCACCGCACGCCCATCACTTTCACTGGTTAGTGGGTTTGCTTTTCAAAAATCCTTTGTTATCATTGGTAAATGCTTTACGTTTGTCCCTCCTTGGGGAGTTTTTGTTACCGCCTTGCAGAGTGACCCTGTTACATGGTTAATAGCACGATTGCCAGTTTGTTTGACTGTGAGTGAACTTCTTTTTCCCTTTTGTGTCTCTCCTTCACACTCCTGGCGGCCATGGTCCGTTGAATCCACTTGCCTATGTCATCTAATGTTTTACTTTTCATTTTCAATTTATGTGGCAAGAAAAGTCAGTTAGGAATTTAGAACCCAAGAGCTCCAACTGGAGCAATTTGCGAGACCAACTGCAATGCAAATACTTAGTCATTTTCCTTTCAATTGGTGTGCATGTATTGCCAATGAACAGCTGCTTCTTTCCGTGGCAGTAATTCCGGCTGTTTGCTTAACCCTAAAGCCCCGTGGGAGCCAGTCCTGCTTTACTGGTGCACAGTGTTTTATTTGTCTGGAACGTTGGTATTTAGCGCATGCCAATTATACAAATTTAAATGAGCTTGCCATTTTTCCTTTATTACTCTCGGCTCTAGCAGCACATTTAAACAGTCTTGTAAATGTTTTCTTCTCTCCGTCACATTTGCTACATACCATTTCTCCAGGAAGCTCTGCCTTTCAGGATATTGCCACTTGTTTATTGCTTGGATGGAGCCTCCACTGCTGGCAGACTTACGCCATCCTTTAAACACTGGGTGCAACCGCATTTGTCGTTGTTTCATTATATTTGTCTGCATACTTTAAACTTTCCGTATGTGAATACAGCGCACAGTCCCCCACAGCACTTACTGTGTGCAAAGTGAGTGACCAACAGAGTAGTCCCTGATTCCAGTCTGAGTGTCATTCACACACAGAGATGCTCTACCGTCCGTGTGTCTTTGCCTGATGCTTTTGCCTCTTGATTTTGACACCCTCCTCACACTTTGAAAACGTGGTGCAACAACATTTTTCTATTTTTTACCTTCACACACACAGCCTTTAAACTGTATATGCTACTTATTTCTCTTTAGCAGATCCACATATTTTTCCAGGCTAAACATTACCTTTCTAAAATGTACATTTTTTGTGCATATATAGTTTTTAATTTTATGTCCTTCTCACTTCTTTTTGAGATGAACATATTTTCGGGCATAACATTTGCAGGACAACAACATAATTTCACAACACAAAAAGTTAATTGCAGACCTAGCTACAGCATCCCACAGGTTTGTTTTACAGAGTTTAATTTATTAGGGCGCGTGGTGGGGGGTTGGGCGGGCTGACAGGTCACTGTGTGCTCTGTTTTTCTTCTGTTTATGGGCCTTTTTCCTAGTATGATAGGCGAATTTTAACTTTTTTTAAATGATATTAATACAATCATTGACTGAAACAAGTATGAAATACACTAAATGAATGCATTGACACACCTTTAATTAACGAATTTAGTGAAGGGGTACAGTTTTATTTTAGTGACAGACATTATTTTGTGTGCCACTTCCAAACCTGTCCATATTCAAACATTAACTAATTTAAAAGATATTCCACTGTTATCATTTGGAAACCTGAGACTTGCTTTGTCCATCACTCAGGTCTGCCCAACACTTTCCACTAAAATGTTCACAGCCTGACGCTTCCTTGTCATCCTTAACAAGCCACAGGTGAGAGACATTCCAGAGGGGTACTGCCTTTCAAATTTGAAGAATGTCTGATGTCCTCCTCTTCCCGTTTTTCTCCTTACTGTAAACCAATGTTTATTTCACAGTTTGAGTGTAAAGGTGCTAGGAGTTTTGCTTTATGCACTTCAAGTGCCACACAATGGGACAACACGCAAATCCACGCCACATAAGTCCACTACACACAGCACATTTAAATTTCTCAGCATTCCACACCCACAGTTATACAACACCCAGACTTCCACTCCACATTATTCCACTCCATGCCACATAATTACAACCTAATACATTAAACTCCACATATTTCCACCCTGCTTCATGCCACATAATTCCACAATACATAATTCTATTTATCTTCATGCCATATACTTTCATTTCACACAATGTCACATAATGCCACTCCACGCCACAAAATTCCTCACATGCAATTCCACACCACACAATTAAACACCACACATCATAATTACACCATGACGAGGTAAATATAGCTGAGTGCATGTGCATGGAGAGGTGACTGTAACTGAGTGCACTTGCATGGAGAGACAACTGTAGGTGAGTGCAGATGTTTGAAAAGGTAATTGTAACTGAGTTCAGGTGCTTGAAGAGGTAACTGTAACTGAGTGCAGGTGCATGGAGAGGTAACAGAGTGCACATGCCTGGAGAGGTAACTGAATGCATGTGCATGGAGAAGTGTGACTGCAGTTGAGTGGAGGTGCTTGGAGAGGTGACTGTAAATGAGCGCCCTTGCATGGAGAAGTAATTGTAATCGAGTGCCGGTGCTTGTAGGAGGCTGGCCTGGTTTATAGTGGGTACCTTGTGGTACTTACACCTTGTGCCAGGTCCAGTTATCCCTTATTAGTAGAGTAGTAGTATTCTAGCAGCTTAGGCTGATAGAGGTAGCTATAGCAGAGCAGCTTAGGCTGCACTAGGAGACATGCAAAGCTCCTACTCAGCTCAATACTCAGAGTTACTAAAAATAAAGGTACTTTATTTTAGTGACAATATGCCAAAAGTATCTCAGAGGATATACTCCCTTAGGAGGTAAGTAATATACACAAAATATACACATACAAACCAAATCAGGTAAGTAAACAGTTAGAAAAGTAGTGCAAACAGTGTAAAACACAATAGAATGCAATAGGGAAGAATAGGCCTAGGGGCAACACAAACCAAATACTCCAAAAGTGGAATGCGAACCACGAATGGACCCCAGGCCTAGTGTAGTGTGTAAAGGGTTGCTGGGAGTGTAAGAAAACACTAAGGGTGTCCAAGATACCCCACCCCAAGACCCTGAAAAGTAGGAGTAAAGTTACCCTACAACCCCAGAACGACAGTAAAGTTGAGATAGGGGATTCTGCAAGAACAACAACTGACTGCAAAGCACTGAAGACGGATTCCTGGACCTGAGGACCTGTAAAGGAAGGGGACCAAGTCCAAGAGTCACGCAAGTGTCCAGGGGGGGCAGGAGCCCACTAAACCCCAGATGAAGGTGCAAAAGGGCTGCCTCTGGGTGGAGGAAGCCAAAGATTCTGCAACAATGGAAGGTGTCAGGAACTTCTCCTTTGATCAGAAGATGTCCCACGGCATGCTGGAGGATGCAGAGTTGTTTCCACACAGAAAGACCGCAAACAAGCCTTGCTACCTGCAAGAGTTGTGTTTGAAGGTTTTGGGTGCTGCCAGGAAGGACCAGGAGATTGCCTCTTGGAGGAGGAGACAGAGGGGGCGCTCAGCAACACAGAGAGCCCACGCAGAAGCAGGCAGCACCCGCAGAAGTACCTGAAAAGGCGTTCAGAAGATATGAGCATGACGGTCAACTCAGAACAACAAAAGAGGGTCCCACGAAGTCAGAGTCCAACTCAGCAAGTTGTCCAATGCAGGACAGAGTGCTGGGGACCCAGGCTAGGCTGTGCATGAAGGAAGTCTTGCAGCAGTGCACAGAAGCCCTAGCAGCTGCAGTTCACGCAGTACACAGGATTACTGTCTGGCGTGGGGAGGCAAGGACTTACCTCCACCAATTTTGGGCAGAAGGGCCACCTGACTGTCGGGGACACTAGGATCCAGCTCCTGTGTTCCAAAGACCAAGCTCGTCAGGATGAGAGGGGACCCAGAGGATGGGTGATGCAGACATTTGGTGCCTGCGTTGGCAGGGGGAAGATTCTGTCAACCCACAGGTGATTTCTTCTTGGCTTCCAGTGCAGGGTGAAGGCAGACAGCCCTCAGAGCATGCACCACCAGGAAACAGTTGAGAACTCTGGCAGGATTAGGCGCTTCAATGTTGCTGGTAGTCTTCTTGCTACTTTGTTGCGGTTTTGCAGGTATCCTGGAGCAGTCCGCTGTCGATCCTTGGCAGAAGTCAAAGAAGGAAGTGCAGAGGAACTCTGGTGAGCTCTTGCATTCGTTATCTGGAGAGAAACCCACAGGAGAGACCCTAAATAGCCCACAGAGGAGGATTGGCTACAGAGAAAGGTAAGCACCTATCAGGAGGGGTCTCTGACGTCACCTGCTGGCACTGGCCACTCAGAGCTGTCCATTGTGCCCTCACACCTCTGCATCCAAGATGGCAGAGGTCTGGGACACACTGGAGGAGCTCTGGGCACCTTCCCTGGGAGGTGCTGATCAGGGGAGTGGTCTCTCCCCTTTCCTTTGTCCAGTTTCGCGCCAGAGCAGGGCTGGGGGGGATCCCTGAACCGGTGTAGACTGGCTTATGCAAGAAGGGCACCATCTGTTTCCTTCAAAGCATTTCCAGAGGTCAGGAGAGGCTACCCCTCTCAGGCCCTTCACACCTATTCCCAAAGGGAGAGGGTGTAACACCCTCTCTCAGAGGAAATCCTTTGTTCTGTCTTCCTGGGACTGGGCTGCCCAGGCACGAGGGGGGCAGAAACCTGTCTGAGGGTTGGCAGCAGCGGTAGCTGCAGCGAAAACCCCGGAAAGTTAGTTTGGCAGTACCCGGGCTCTATGCTGGAGACCCGGGGATGCATGGAATTGTCCCCCCAATACCAGAATGGTATTGGGGTGACAATTCCATAATCCTAGACATGTTACATGGCCATGTTCGGAGTTACCATTGTGACGCCACATATAGGTTGGCCTATTGACCTGTATGTAGTGCACGCGTGTAATGGTGTCCCCGCACTCACAAAGTCAAGGGAATTTGCCCTGAACAGTGTGGGGGCACCTTGGCTAGTGCCAGGGTGCCCACACACTGAGTAACTTTGCACCTAACCTTCACTAAGTGAGGGTTAGACTTGTAGGTGACTTATAAGTTACTTAAGTGCAGTGTAAAATGGCTGTGAAATAACGTGGACGTTTTTTCACTCAGGCTGCAGTGGCAGTCCTTTGTAAGAATTGTCTGAGCTCCTTATGGGTGGCAAAGGAAATGCTGCAACCCATAGGGATCTCCTGGAACCCCAATACCCTGGGTACCTACGTTCCTTATACAAGGGAATTATAAGGGTGTTCCAGTGTGCCAATCAGAATTGGTAAAATTAGTCACTATCCTGCTGTGACAATTTTAAAAGCAGAGAGAGCATAAACATTGAGGTTCTGGTTAGCAAAGGCTCAGTGATACAGTAAGGCACCACACAAGGAACACATACAGGGCATACTTTATGAGCACTGGGGTCCTGGCTAGCAGGATCCCAGTGACACAGGCAAAAACAAACATACATACAGTAAAAAATGGGGGTAACATGCCAGGCAAGATGGTACTTTTCTACACATCCCTCCCCAAATCAGGGACAGTAAGGATAACCTTGCCCAGCTGAGGTCTCATTGTCTGTGGGTACTCCCAGGTCTATGGTCCACTGTATAGTCCATTCCCTGTAGGGATATGGACCACCTCAACAATTTAGGGTTTTCACCTTTCATTTGTTTTAGCCAAAGTAGAGGTTTGTGGTCTGTCTGAACAATAAAGTGAGTACCAAACAGGTATGGTCTCAACTTTTCAGTGCCCAGACCACAGCAAAGGCCTCCCTCTCTATGGCAGACCAACGCTTTTCTCTAGGGGTCAGCCTCCTGCTCATAAAAGCAACAGCTTGATCCTGGCCCTCAGTATTAAGCTGTGATAGCACTGCCCCAACCCCCAATTCAGAAGCATCAGTCTGGACTATAAACTTTTTGGAGTAGCAAGGGCTTTTTAGGGCAGGTGCAGAGCACATGGCCTGTTTGAGCTCATCAAAAGCTTTTTGACAGCTAGCTGTCCACAATATCTTTTTAGGCATCTTGTTACTAGTGAGGTCATTAAAATGAGCTGCAATGGAGCCATAATTCTTAATAAACCTCCTATAATACCCTGTGAGGCTTAAAAAGGTTCTCACCTGGGTTTGAGTCGTAGGGGGAGCCCATTCTATAATGGTCTGGATCTTCCCCTGCAGTGGTGCCATCTGTTCCCCACCTACCAGGTGGCCCAGATAAACCACTTTCCCCTGCCCTATCTGGCATTTTGAGACCTTGATAGTGAGGCCTGCCTTTTGCAGGGCCTCTAAAACTTTCCATAGGTGGACCAGGTGATCATCCTAGGTGGAGCTAAAGACAGCTATATTATCCAGATACGCTGCACTAAAAGCTTCCAACCCTTGCAGGACTGTGTTCACCAACCTTTGAAAAGTGGCAGGTGCATTCTTCAAACCAAAGGGCATCACGGTGAACTGATAGTGCCCTCCAATGATTGAGAATGCAGTTTTAGGTTTTGCATCTTCTGATAACTTAATCTGCCAATACCCTGCAGTTAAGTCAAAAGTGCTCAGATACTTGGCAGAAGCCAGTATATCAATCAGCTCATCTGCCCTGGGTATAGGGTGAGCATCTGTCTTGGTTACCTGGTTGAGCCCTCTATAGTCAACATAAAACCTCATCTCTCTCTTACCATCCTTACTGTGAGGTTTAGGGACAAGCACCACTGGGCTAGCCCATGGGCTTTCTGAAGGTTAAATCACTCCTAAGTCTAACATTTTCTGAACCTCTTGTTTAATGCAGTGCCTGACATGGTCAGGCTGCCTATAAATCTTACTTTTGACAGCTAAACTGTCTCCAGTGTCGATTGTATGCTCACACCAAGTAGTGGTACCTGGTACCAGTGAGAAGAGTTAAGAAAACTGACTTAGAAGATTTACACAGTTGTCTTTCTGCTCAGCAGTAAGACAGTCTGTCAGTACTACTCCCTCCACTAAGCCATCAGCTTCAGTGGTGGAGAAGAGATCAGGGAGAGAGTCACTCTCTTCTAACTGTCCCTCATCAGTTGCCATGAGCAGGGTGAGATCAGCCCTGTCATAGCAGGGTTTCAGGCAGTTGACATGGAATACCCTAAGGGGACTCCTGGCAGTGCCAAGGTCTACCAAGTAGGTAACCTCACCCTTTTTTTCAACAATGAGATGGTGTCCACTCCATTTGTCCTGGAGTGCTCTTTGGGCCACAGGCTCCAATACCCACACCTTCTGTCCTGGGTGGTACTGTGTCAGTACAGCCTTCTGGTCATGCCATTGCTTTTGCAGCTCCTGGCTGGCCTGAAGATTTTTACTGGCCTTTTTCATGTACTCAGCCATTCTTGATCTAAGGCCAAGGACATAATCCACAATGTCCTGTTTATGAGCTTTTAAAGGTTGTTCCCAACCCTCCTTCACAAGAGCAAGGGGACCTCTCACAGGGTGCCCAAAGAGGAGTTCAAAGGGGCTAAAGCCCACTCCTTTTTGGGGTACCTCCCTGTAAGCAAAAAGGAGGCAAGGTAACAGGACATCCCATCTCCTTCTGAGTTTTTCAGGGAGTCCCTTTATCATACCTTTGAGAGTTTTATTAAACCTCTCAACCAGACCATTTGTTTGTGGATGATAAGGAGTAGTAAACTTGTAAGTTACACCACACTCCTTCCACATTGCCTTGAGGTATGCAGACATGAAGTGACTACCTCTGTCTGACACCACTTCCTCAGGGAAGTCTACTCTGGAAAAGATTTCCAGAAGGGCCTTTGCCACTGTAGGAGCTGTAGTGGCCCTTAAGGGGATGGATTCAGGGTACCTAGGGGCATGGTCCACTACCACCAGGATAAACCTATTGCCTGAAGCTGTTGGAGGGTCAAGGGGGCCAACTATGTCAACACCTACCCTTTCAAAGGGCACCCCAACCACAGGAAGTAGAATTAATGGGGCCTTTGGAGTGCCACCAGTCTTGCCACTGGCTTGGCAGGTCACACAAGAGCGACAGAACTCTTTAATGTCCTCTGACATATGAGGCCAGTGAAACAGGGGAACAAGCCTGTCCCAAGTTTTAGTTGGGCCCAAATGCCCAGCCAAGGGAATGTCATGTGCCAAGGTAAGGAGAAACTCCCTGTATTGCAAGGGAATAACCAATCTCCTGGCAGTTCCAGGTTTAGGGTCCCTTGACTCAGTATACAAGAGGTTGTCTTCCCAATATACCTTATGGCTATCACTGACATCCCCATTCTGCTGTTTGACAGCTTGCTGCCTTAAACCCTCTAGTGTGGGACAGGTCTGCTGTGCCACACTCAGCTCTTCCCTAGCAGCCCCCCCTGCATCCAAAAGCTCAGCAGTGTCTGCTGCCAGCTCATCTGGTGTAGGTTCTGCACAGGGAGAGGATTCCTCTTCCTAAAAAGGGGAATCTTCTGGAGAGAGAGGGATAACGGGCAAGGACTTACCCTTTCTACCCCTAGCTTTTGGGAGCACTTGGTCCATTGTTCCAGGATCCAAGTTTCCCTGTCATTTTTGCTTTTTGGCCTGAGCCTTGGTTAAAGCAAAAATATGTCCAGGAATGCCCAGCATTGCTGAATGAGCCTCCAACTCCACTTCAGCCCAAGCTGATGTCTCCAAATCATTGCCTATTAAGCAATCTACAGGTAATTCAGTAGCTACCACAACTTTCTTTGGACCAGTAACCCCCCCCCCCCCAGTTGAGATTCACAACAGCCATGGGGTGGCTAAGTGTGTTATTGTGAGCATCAGTCACTTGGTACTGCTGACCAAGTAGGTGTTGATAACCATAGTTACACTTGCTCCTGTGTCCCTGTAGGCCTCAACCTCAACACCGTTGATTAGGGGTAGTTGCTTGTACTTACCCAAATTAAAGGGACAAGCAACCAAGGTAGCAAAGTCAATGCCACCATCAGAGACTAAAACAGCCTCTGTGGTCTCCCTAACAAGACCAACCCCAACTACACTGCCAATAGCGAGACCAGCTACACCCTTGGATTGGCTATTTGTAGTAGACTTCCCACCACCACTGCTATTACTAGGGGCACTAGAGGTTGCAGTTGGGGTTGTGGTCGTAGGAGGGTTGGTGTTTTTCTTTGGACAAGTGGAATCACTTGCCCAATGGCCTTTTACTTTACATAAATAACACCAAGGCTTTCTCTGATTGTTAGAAGAGGATTTGGAACCATCACCCCCAGAGGATTTTTGTGGGCCTGATGAAGACTCAGAATGTTTTTTATCTTTGTCCCCACCCTTGTCATTTTTCTCTTCACTCTTGTTCTGACCCATTTGTCTCCCTTCTTTCCCAATTCTTTGGGAGAGGTCAGATCTGAGTCTACCAAGTACTGGTGCAACAAATCAGACACACAATTTTTCTAAATATGCTCTCTCAGGATTAGATTATACAGGCTTTCATAGTCAGTCACCTTACTGCCATGTAACCCTCCAAGGCCTTCACTGAACAGTCTACCAACTCTGTCCAGTCTTGAGAGGACTCTTTTCTGGTGTCTCTGAACTTAATCCTGTATTGTTCAGTGGTTAAGCCAAATCCATCCAAGAGTGCATCCTTCAAAACTTTGTAATTATTAGCATCACTTTCTCTGACAGTAAGGAGCCTATCCCTACCCTTACCAGTGAAAGATAGCCACAAGATGGCAGCCCATTGCCTTTGAGGGACCAACTGTACCATACAAGCCCTTTCTAGTACAGCAAACCGCTTGTTAATGTCATCCCCTCCTTGTATAGGGGGACTACCTGATACAGGCTTCTGGAATCTTGTTCTCTTACAGGATTGCTATCAAAAACACTGCTGCTGCCACCATGGGAAACTAACCCCAACCTCTGCCTTTCCGTCTCTACATCTACGGATTCCCTGTCTAAGGCCAGCTGCTGCTGTCTTAGCTTCAGCCTGGCCTCTTCCAACCTCAGCTTTCCGAGTTCCCTTTCCCTACTGTTATCCTCAGGGTGGGAGGCTTGGGAATTCTGAGACACAGAAGAAATGTGGGAATTGGCAGAGTGGGACCTGTCTCTAACTGGCTGGCCTTGCCTTTTAGAGTAAAAGGTGCCCTACTAGTGTGTGGCCCCCTCCCACTACCAGTGTCACTAAGTGTGGCAGGGTGCCCTCATACTTAGTAACTTTGCACCTAACCTTCACTAAGTGAGGGTTAGACATATAGGTGACTTATAAGTTACTTAAGTGCAATATAAAATGGCTGTGAAATAACGTGGACGTTATTTCACTCAGGCTGCAGTGGCAGTCCTGTGTAAGAATTGTCTAAGCTCCTTATGGGTGGCAAAATAAATGCTACGGCCCATAGGGATCTCCTGGAACCCCAATACCCTGGGTACCTAGGAACCATATACTAGGGAATTATAAGGGTGTTCCAGTGTGCCAATCAGAACTGGTAAAATTATTCACTAGCCTGCAGTGACAATTTTAAAAGCAGAGAGAGCATAAACATTGAGGTTCTGGTTAGCAGAGCCTCAGTGATACAGTTAGGCACCACACAGGGAACACATACAGGGCATACTTTATGAGCACTGGGGTCCTGGCTAGCAGGACCCCAGTGACACAGGCAAAAACAAACATATATACAGTAAAAAATGAGGGTAACATGCCAGGCAAGATGGTACTTTCCTACAGTGCTTGAAAAGGTTACTGTAACTGAGTGCAGGTGCTTGGAGAGGTAATGGAGTGCACATGCATGGAGAGGTAACTGAGTGCACATGCATGGAGAGGTGTGACTGTAACTGAGTGCACATGCATGGAGAGGTAACTGAGTGCACATGCATGGAGAGGTGTGACTGTAACTGAGTGCACATGCATGGAGAGGAAACTGAGTGCACATACTTGGAGAGGAAACTGAGTGCACGTGCATGGTGAGGTGTGACTGTAACTGAGTGAAGGTGCTTGGAGAGGTAACTGTAACAGAGCAGGTGCTTGGAGAGGTTACTAACTCAATGCAGGTGCTTGGAGAGGTAACTGTAACTGAGTGCAGATGCATGGAGAAGTAATGGAGTACATGTGCGTGGAGAGGTAACTGCGTGCTTGTTCATGAAGAGGTAGCTGTAAGTGAGTACAGGTGCATGGATAGGTAATTGTAATTGAGTACAGGTGCATGGAGAGGTAACTGTAACTGAGTGCACATGCATGGAGAGGTAATTGTTACCGAGGGCATGTTCAAGGAGAGGTAACTGTAACTAAGTGAAAGTGTTTGTAGAGGTGACTGTAACTGAGTGCACATGCCTGGAGAAGTAAGTGTAACAGAGTATGGGTGCGTGGAGGTGTGACTGTAACTGAGTGCAGGTGCTTGGAGCGGTAACTGTAACAGAGCAGGTGCCTGGAGAGGTGACAACTGAATGCAGGTGTTTGGAGAGGTAACTGTAACTGAGTGCAGATGCATGGAGAAGTAATGGAGTACATGTGCGTGGAGAGGTAACTGCGTGCAGGTGCATGGAGAGGTAGCTGTAACTAAGTACAGGTGCATGGAGAGGTAACTGTAACTGAGTGCACATGCATGGAGAGGTAACTGTAACTGGGTGAAAGTGTTTGTAGAGGTGACTGTAACTGAGTGCACATGCCTGGAGAAGTAAGTGTAACAGAGTATAGGTGCGTGGAGGGGTGACTGTAACTGAGTGTAGGTGCTTGGAGAGGTAACTGTAACTGAGTGTAGGTGCAAGGAGAGGTAATAGAGTGCACGTGCATGGAGAGGTAACTGAATGCACGTTCATGGAGAGGTGACTGTAACAGAGTTGGGGGCATGGAGGGGTGACTGTAACGGAGTGCATGTGCATGGAGAGTTAACTGTAACTGAGTACAAGTTCATGGAGAGACAACTGTAACTGGTTGCACGTGCCTGGTGATGTAATGGAGTGAAGGAGGTTGGAGACGGGCTTTCTGAGGGTGTGCGATAGACAGGCTCAGAGGGAACTGAGAGCCTTAATAAGGGGGTACAAGAGACAGGGTGCTGAAATGTCAACAGGGTAGGGGAGGTACAAGAGACGGAAAGATAACTGGATGCGCGTGCTAGGAGACAGGCGAGGGTTCAGAAGAGGGAGGGAGTAAAATGCAGATGGCAAGGGGGCTGAGATTTTTAATAAGAGATGGTGTGCAAGAGACAAGGGAGGATAGGTTAAATGGGGGTGGGGTGAAAAAGACAGACTGGTAGCTGAGTGCATGTGGTAGGAGAGGGGCGAGGCGGTCAGGAGAGAGCGGAAGTACAGGAGACATGCATAGAGAGGTGGTTAGAGAGAGGTTATGAGAGCAGAAGTACAAGAGACAGGCAGAGAGGGCTGAGATTTAATGAGGGGTGAAAGAGACAGCTTCTATGGGCTAACAGGTGTAAAGAAAGAAGCTGAGTGCAAGTAATACCCAAGGGCGGGGGCACCTGTATGAAGACTAGGGAGCTTTTTTGAGCGGAGAACAACATGCGGACACTGGGGGCCGTATTTATACTCTGGTTGCGCCGAATTTGCGTCGTTTTTTTCGACGCAAATTCGACGCTAAACTAACGCCAACTAACGCCATATTTATACTATGGCGTTAGACGCTTCGGGCGCCAAAGTGCCCGGAGTGTGCGTCATTTTTTAGCGTGAACCCCTTCCTTGCGTTAATGATATGCAAGGGAGGCGTTCCCGTCTTAAAAAATGACTCCCAGGCCTTTACGTGGTATTTATACTCCCGGGCAAAAATGACACCCGGGAGTGGGCGTGGCCAAAAACGGCGCATTTGCGCCGCTTTTTAACGCCTGGGTCAGGCATGGCGTTAAGGGACAAGTGGGCTCAAAATGAGCCCAGAGTGCCCTCCCCTGCCCCCAGGGACCCCCCCTGCCACCCTTGCCCACCCCAGGAGGACACCCAAGGACGGAGGGACCCATCCCATGGACATTAAGGTAAGTTCAGGTAAGTATTTTTTATTTTTTTTTGTGGCATAGGGGGGCCTGATTTGTGCCCCCCTACATGCCACTATGCCCAATGACCATGCCCAGGGGACAGAAGTCCCCTGGGCATGGCCATTGGGCAAGGGGGCATGACTCCTATCTTTACAATGATAGGAGTCATGTTGATGGGGGATGGGCGTCGTTAAAAAATGGCGCAAGTCGGGTTAAGACGATTTTTTCGACGCAACCTGACTTGCCCCATTTTAAGACGCCCATACGCCATTTTCCCCCTACGCCGGCGCTGTCTGGTGTACGTGGTTTTTTTCCACGCACACCAGGCAGCGCCGGTCTGGTAGCGCCGGCTAACGCCATTCAATAAATACGGCGCCCGCATGGCGCTTCAGAATGGCGTTAGACGGCGCTAAATTTTTTTACGCTAAACTGCGTTAGCGCAGTTTTGCGTCAAAAAGTATAAATATGGCCCTGGGAGATAGTGCACATGCTGGCGGGGGGACAGCTAGCAGAGTGCACCGAGACAGGCACATAAGGGGGAGTGGAAGAGAGTGAACATGCTTGAGGGGAGAGATGTTTTGTGAGTGAGAGGGGAGAGCACCGGAGACCGCAGAGAATGTGACTGGTAGAGAGTGCGCATCCTTGAAGGGAGAGAAGGTTTGTGAGGGAGAGGGGAGGATTCAGGAGACCCCATAAAATGTGAGTGGAAGAGACTGTACATGCTTGATAGGAGAGATTTTTGTAAGAGAGAGTGGAAAGTACAGCAGACCGCCACAGAAGGTGACTGGAAGACTGCACAAGCTTGAGGGGGAGATGTTTTGTGAGAGAGAGGGGAGAGTCACAGAAGGTGACTGTAAGTTAGTGCACATGCTGAAGGGGAGAGATGCTGTGAGAGAGAAAGAAGAGAGTACAGCAGACCGTCACAGAAGGTGAATGGAAGAGAGTACACCTGCATGTGAGGAGAGAGTACAGAAGGCAAAAAGGTTTTATTTTGGGGGAAACAGTGACGTTAAATGGCCGCTTTGTTGACATCGCCAATATATAGGCTATCCGTGCTCATGGCATGGACTTTGTTATGTTATCATAGGCAGTATAGCGTTATTCTGCTTTCAAATATTGCTGGTGGTAAATGCAGACAGTGGTAACAATGGTGGTGAGGGAGAAATCCTTTTCTGCTATTCAGAAGGTAGAGCTGACATTTTCTCCCCACCAACAGTTGTCTTTCTCCCCAGCAGTAAAAATATGTCAGGTCTTGTAACATAAGTGTGCATTTGAGGGGGCGTCGATAGAAGCCCAGCCATTATCGAAGTGTGGTGTATCATACCCACCCAGGCTTTAGGAAACCTCAGCTGAGCTTGATTTTCAGAGTATTTCAGCCTGCACATATTTCTGGTGATAAGTACTTATTCATCTCAATTCCTTAAGAATGAACACAGGAGGTCATACATTTACAACCGGACGGAATCTGCCACTTTTTCTGTGCCAATCGGTCACTGTGGTTTTCACCGGGGGAAGTATTGTTCCCTTCTGGAGTGGGCACTGTCTTCCTGCCTGCTGCATACCCGAATGACTCTGAACTGAGAACCTGGGGAGAGGTGGAGGGGGAGCTGCGACCTGGGAGTGTATTAATGAGAGAAGGGCCTGCAAGGGACAGACACAGAGTAACTGTAACTGTCACTGGAAGTGATTCAGTGCTTAATTTGTGTAGGTGAGGGGCACTGCAGTCACTGTTTGGGGGACATCATTAGGCAGTTCTAAAATCAGGCTATTAAGGAAGATTTTTGGCACCTGCATAGTATCTGCAAACAAAGCACTGGGGCTCAGGTGCACGAGGGCAGGAGGGTAGGGGGCCGAATACACAGCTGCATGAGGGGGGTGGGGAGAGAGGGGCTCGTGGAGGAAGGGGCGGGCCGGAGACTGACAGACTGAGCACCTAAACATGCACAGAGAGATAGTGTGATGGAGCCAGGGGGAACAGGAGTGCGTGGGGTGAGGGGTGGGCAGAGTGAAAGCCTTGTGGCAGAAGCTGTAAGAGAGCAGCTGTGAGAGCTGAAGAAAGGAAACCAGAACTAACGGGAGTGAGTGGAGATGGAGGAGGGGACAAGGGATGGAAAGAGAACTCACCAGAGGGGAGGGACAAAGAATGCACTGGGTGAGAGGCAATGGTAGTAGGAGTGCAGGATGAACGTGGAAGAAGCAGAGTCTGCAAGACAAACTGCATGATATGGGATGGCAGAGCCCTCTGTCTGAAATCCCACCTTGATTAAAAAACGGTTTCAGAAGAAGTCTCCTTTCCTGTAAAAGAGCTGGACAAAGACATATAAAGTGCATGATACTATCCTCTCCCAAAGAACAAAGTCTGCATGGATCTTTCACGGCTGGACCTTCTAGGTACTTCCCTTATACTCTTCAGGCTGGACCTTTCCAGGTACTTCTTTTATACTCTTCAGGGTGAAGACCAAAGCAGTATTGTATAAATTCTGTTTTAAGTGACAGGACCACCCTATTTCCATATATGACTGAGATTTTAGGTCTGGTAACCATTTAGAACTGTCCATGGATGGGAGCCAGAAGATAAAATGGCTTTGTCAGTTGCAAGGGAAAGACTCTTCACAGTGACATTAACCTGTTTTTTGTAAACTATTTGGGATAATTTCCTACCCCTTATTCCAGAAAGCTCCAAGTTCTTAATAGCCAAGTCGAAGTAAAGACGGTCTGGTGCTGTGGAGTTGTTCTTCAGCTCCTGCCAAAGGGCTTTGCGGATTTGACTTTCCATTGTGCTTCTGATTTCCTCCCATATTCTTGTAAAGTCCCCTTGTCTTGCGATTGTTTGATTAATGAGGCCAAACTTGAACCTTATCTGGGCTGGAGATGCATTTAAGGGGAGTTTAAAGAGTAATCCAAAAGTCCTTGCTAAAATCTAATTTAATACCAAACTTTCTCTTACTAACAAAGCTTCACTTCTATATGTAATGGCTGGAATAAGCGTTACTCGGATTAACTTCAATAACGGCAGAAAATTAAAACCTCCCAAAAAAGACTGTAAAGTGCTAAAGGCAGCAGTCAAAGTGTGCCCTTTTTGAAGTAATTCTTTCTGATGCAATTAAAACGTCCCTTTTTCATCAAATAAGACACCAAGGTATCTGTAAGTACTAACCCACTCCAGTTGTTGGCCATAGAGGAATCATTTGTAAATTACCTTGTTCCTCCTTGTCTGCATCATTATCTTGTTTTTTTAAAGATTTAGGCCCATATTTATACTTTTTGACGCAAAACTGCGCTAACGCAGTTTTGCGTCAAAAAAATTAGCGCCGGCTAACGCCATTCTGAAGCGCCATGCAGGCGCCGTATTTATTGAATGACGTTAGCCGGCGTTAGCTGCCGGCGCCGTCTGGTGTGCGTTAAAAAAAACGACGTACACCAGGCAGCGCCGGCGTAGGGGGATATGGGGCTTGGGCGTCAAGAAATGGGGCAAGTCAGGTTGAGGCAATTTTTTCGCCTCAACCCGATTTGCGCCATTTTTGTTTCACTCCCAACCCCCATAGAAATGACTCCTGTCTTAGCAAAGACAGGAGTCATGCCCCCTTGCCCAATGGCCATGCCCAGGGGACTTCTGTCCCCTGGGCATGGTCATTGGGCATAGTGGCATGTAGGGGGGCACAAATCAGGCCCCCCTATGCCACAAAAAAAAAAAAAAACACTTACCTGAACTTACCTTAATGTCCCTGGGATGGGTCCCTCCAGCCTTGGGTGTCCTCCTGGGGTGGCCAAGGGTGATAGGGGGTGTCCCTGGGGGCATGGGAGGGCACCTCTGGGCTCCTTCAGAGCCCACAGGTCCCTTAACGCCTGCCTTTTGCAGGCGCTAAAAAACGGCGCAAAAGCGGCCGTACGTCATTTTTTTTGACCCGCACACTCCCGGGGGTGATTTTTGCCCGGGAGTATAAATCCGACGCACATGCCTCGGAGTCGATTTTTTAGACGGGAACGCCTACCTTGCATATAATTAACGCAAAGTAGGTGTCCACGCTAAAAAATTTCGCAAACTCCATGGACTTTGGCGCTAGACGCGTCTAACGCCAAAGTATAAATATGGAGTTAGTTTTGCTTCGAAATTGCGTTAAAAAAAACGACGCAATTCCGGCGCAAACGGAGTATAAATATGCCCCTTATTACCATCCCATTTTGATGGAATATGCAGACAGCTTATCAATCAGCCACTGAAGACCAACCTTGGTCTGACTTAGCAGAATCACGTCAGCAGTGTATAACAAATTTGAGAAGTGCATTGTTGCAAGCTTTGGTGCATGGAAGTTTGGCCTAGACAGAATTGATCCGTCGCTGATCCTCACCTGTACCCAGGTGTCCATAAACAGAGATCGTATTGCTCTTAGATGATGATTCGGGATACCCTTGAATGCCAATCTATACCAGAGTAGTTCCTGGTCTACACAATCAAACGCAGCTTTAAAATTCACATAGCACAGGTCTAAAGGGAGTTTATTAAGCTTGTGTTTATCCAAGATTACTGATAAGGCCAGAATATTAGTTGAAGTTCCTGGGCCCTTTATAAACCATCTTTGATTCGGTGGAACTATACGATTGTCATCAACCCATTGTAGCAAGTCTGCTAGTATCATGCTGGCAAAATATTTTGCCTTTGTATCCAGCAGAATTATCAACCGATAATTCCCTGGTTCCTGACGGTCCCCGTTTTTATGGATTGGGTTTATAATTGCACCCCACCAGGAGTCAGGAATACAGTGGTGTTGTAGAGCATAGTTGTACACTTTTCCTAAGTGCACGGCCGATGCTGGTGGGTTTGTTTTAAATAAGGCTGATGGTAAGCCATTTGTTCCCGGGGCACCATCCCGCCTGCTACTTTCAATTGTGTTACATATTTGGATTACTGAGAAACTGTACAATGGAAAATTAGCATTATTTGGGGGAAATGACCTAATGACTTAGGGGGTTATTCTAACTTTGGAGGAGGTGTTAATCCGTCCCAAAAGTGACGGAAAAGTGACGGATTTACCACCAGGCGTATTACGAGTCCATTATATCCTATGGAACTCGTAATACGGCTGGTGGTATATCCGTCACTTTACCGTCACTTTTGGGACGGATTAACACTCCTCCAAAGTTAGAATAACCCCCTAATGTCTCAGTATACTCAATAGAGGATTTAGGAGTCACACCTGGGGAGGGGTTAAGTTGTACCTTTAAAAAGTTAACCCATCAGTCCTCAGTCAAATGTGAACTAGAAACTGCACAGGAAGTATGATTCAGATTGTTGATAATGTTCCAGAAGTCACTTGAATTAGCTTTTTAGCAAAATGTAGGACTTTCGCCCAGAGATTTTGCTTTTCAGATAATTGCTCATCCCATATCTTTTTCCGGTAAATCTTATTCAGACATTTCAGGGACTGTTGTATTTCAAGATTATCTGGATTATTCTCACATTTCCTCCTGATTCTGTTACACTGCCAGCGGAGTGATTGGCAGTAAACAGATGCTCTAAATATGGCTTGACTTCTGATGTTGACTTTTGATTATTGTACAGGTTGATTTGTGTCTCAATTATAATTTGCTGCAAACCATGGTCACTATGATTAGTTTTAACTATTTTAAAGGAAGTGATTAGACACAGGATAGATAGCGTGACAGCTGCACAGTCTAATTTTGAATTTGTAGACCAGGAGTATGAGTATATTGTGGTGGTGCTATATCATTCTGTAGCCTCCCATTAAGTATCCTTAAGCCCAGTGCTTCAATTTCTTGAACTAGGGCAACATCCTTGCTGTCCTTAGTTCTCCTATTTGATGCTTTTGTTTTTTGTTCCGGAACTGCCCACAGCAAGTTTAACAGTCATAAGTTTGTTTCGCGGGAATGGCAGTAGGTTGGCATTGAAATCTCCTGTTGCCAGGATGTCTGGTTGCAGATGTTTTGTACAGCTGTAAGCAAAGTAGTTATACATTTTATGATTGTTGGTGCTTTTTTTCTTGGGTCAGAGTGCAAATAAACATTAGTCAGAAGTAGTGGGTTCTTACTCTTTGGACGCCAAGTCATACATTTTATTATTAGAATATTGTCATCATCCTCAAATTTCACTAGTTCACTAGCAATCCGTAGCTCCACTGCTACAAAAGTCACCAATCTTCCCTTGGGATTACCCAAAGACCCATTTTTTTTTGTCGATTTGAAGTAGCCTGCAGAACCCTCTATGTGGAAGGATTTAAGACCCCAGGTCTCTTGCACGCAGATCAGGTGGGTAGTTTTAAAAAGGTCTAAAACATATTTGCCTGATAATTTAGATTGAATGCTGTTTATATTCCATGAACAAATCTTTAAAAACACAGTTTGTCTCCGAATTTCTGAGTTCTCGGTTTATTTAAGTTTTTCCCGCAGGGCAGTTCGTCATAGGTTTCTGTTAGTATGTAAGGATTCAGTTAGCCACGCAATATTTAACTTAGTTTTTCCGTAGGTGGCATATTAATCCGTTGTGCAGGAGTTACCAGGAGGATTTCTTAGTACTGAAAATGTACTTTCAGACTAATCGGGTTTTTTCCTATCCAAGTGGCTTAATGGAAGAACAAATGGCTTTGGATAGGCTGAGGGGGAAGGAGTATATATGTCAATACCCCAAGCTTGAAAGCGCTTTTGTTCCTGATAATTCAGCCTTGTTGGAACACTACTTGACAAAGTCATGAGAGTAGATTCCTGGGACTTCTTATCTAGCGGTGGCAGAAATAAAATTGCTTCTATTTCTGCTAAAGTTAACCTTTCTAAAGATGGAGTGACTTTCAGTAGTCTTAGAATATTGCACTGATTAAGGATATCATGCCTTCCTTTTGAAATGTAGGTTGGTGTTAATATTGTTTTACGGTAAGTATCCTGAGTGGGGTCAATGTAGTCATCCCATTCTCAGGGGGCATCAGGACCAATTTAGTGACACAGTCCATTTAGTGTAGAAGGCCATTTATTTAGGGCAGGATTGCAAATTGTACATAACTTTTAACTTTCAACAAAATCCAACTTTAGGAAAGCCCACCCTTTTAATTTCTCCTTGATCATCCATTTTCACTCATCCCTTCACTTTTCACTTCAATTCCCCCACACATTCCCCTTTTCCTTTCATGCCCTACCTGCTTCAGGCATCCCCCACACTCTCATCCATCACCTGCATCTTTTCCCCCTGGAACGGTGGCCATGCCCACATCTGACACTCCACCCTCCCCCATCTACTGCCACCCAGCACAAACACTATTGGTGTTTTGCCGCCTCACCAATGAACACTACTGCAACAGGACTGTCAGCGAGACCAAATCCTCAGGCTACACGTGTTGTTGCCAATAGGCCCACCTCCTGGCAGCTCCAACTCTACAAGCCTTAACAGTGCAGAGTTTTAGAGTGGCCAAGTGGGGGGTAGGGAGTTAAGGAAGGGTACAGCGGGGTAGGAGACCTGCGGAAACAAGAATCACAGATACTACAGAGAAATATCAGTCACAGAGCTCTTCGGAATCTGTCAACTATAAATCCAGCAGTCGCTTGGAACAATAGTAAATCATAGCGCCTTTCAAAAGTTTCAAGAAATGAAAGGTTAACACGGTATTCACTCAAAGAAATGTTACTTCACATTTCAAAAACTTTCCAAGAAACGCAATTTCAGTTTGTGTCCGTATTTTACATTAACCATAGTCAAATATTCCCTTGGGTTCAAATTATTGCCTTAGCATTCTTTCATAACCATTTAAACCTCTTCTGAATAACTGTGCTTATACAATGTATCTCTGTCGCTACCGAGCGACTCCACAAGTAAGCAGCTGAAGTTGAAAAGTGACCGCGAGAAAGCGATAACGCTCTAACAGCAAAACATTCGCTTAGTTTGTTATCAATTTAAATATTTGCAGCTTATTGCCAAAGATTACTACTTTCTCCAAAAAAAGAATATCAATCTTTAAAAAGTTTTATCAAATAAGAAAACGGATGATGGAAGCTAGAAACCACCATCCGTCTTACCACCCTGAGTGTCTCCTACTCGATGCTTCAAATGCCTCAACACAGGGAAATCCTCGGTGAACAAGCAGGTACATGGAAACACCCGACTTGAAACAGAAAAGCTCTGGTCCTCACAAGATCCTCAGAATAGTGAGCAGTGAGAGCCGGGCAGGGTCACTTAAATAGACTTGTGCCCGCCCCATGTGCCACACCCAAAGTGCCCCGCCCCAAGTGCCACACCCAAAGTGCCCCGCCCAATGTGCCACGCCCAAACCCCGCCCGAGATGGCTGTTATAAACATACTTGGAACCAATGCCATGAATAAAAGATAATGCGCGTATAGCATGCTGAAACAGCTACTAGATTCTGCAAATGGCAGTTTCTGGACCAAGACTGTGTGGTGGAAACAGTAATGCACAGATTCTGGCATCAGGCGGGCCCTAGAGCGCGTGTGCTGCCATGGTGTTGACAGTATTCCCTCCTCCCTAGAGCGTTCTAGGGCCTGGTTTCTGAGGATGGAGGCAGTGAAAACGCTGCACGAGTCGTGGGGCATGCACTCCATGTGCTGGAACCCAGGAGTCATTTTCTGGTCCGTAGCCTTTCCATGCTGTCACATACCATAAGGGGCGGCCTCGGAATTTTGAATCTAAAATCTGTCTCACTTCATATTCCCATTTTCCTTGCACTAGAACTGGAGCAGGATGAGAACAGGATTTTTTTGATGTGCTTTTTTCAGAAGGGAAGTATGAAAAACGGGGTGAATATGTAATGGTGGGGGTCAAAGCAGTTTGCATGTCACTGGATTTATCTGCTGAAGTACTGTGTAAGGACCAATGAATTTAGGATGGAACATATGTTTTTTCTTAAAGGTAATGTGACGAGTTGAGAGCCACACTTTATCTCCTGGCCTGTATTGTGGACCTTCACAATGTTTTTCATCATAAGGTCATTTATATTTTAGTTTTGCTTTTTCCAGGTGTTGTTGAATTTGCTTTTGCACCTCATGAAGTTGTTGTATAGTATCTGAGACTGCGGGAGTAAGGGAGGTCTCTTGGGGTATTGTGATAGGTAATGTAACCATAAAAAGGTGTTGATCCTGTGGATTTATGGTAAGAGTCATTATAGGCTAATTCAGCTAGCCAAAGCATTGATACCCAAGAAGTTACCACCTATTCTGCATAAGGTTGTAAATATTGCTTTAATGATTGATTTAATCTTTTGGTTTGTCCGTCTGTTTGTGGATGATGACTGGTGGACAGAGTGGATGTGACTTGTAATGTTTTACACCATGTTTGTCAGAAACGTAAGGTACATTGCGATCCTCGGTCAGAGAGTATCACTTTAGGCAGTCCATGAAGGCGAACCACTTGATTTAGAAGTATAATTGCCAAATCACTGGAAGTAGGTAATTTTTTGCAAGCAATAAAGTGTGCATATTTAGTGAGACTGTCTACAACTACAAGAATTACGGAATGATGTTGTACTGACTGTAATCCTGTTATACAAATCTACAGATATATGTTCCCATGGTTTATTTGGAGTTGGGAGAGGTTGTAAAAGTCCTTTGGGCTTTGAATGAAGTGTTTTTGTTCGGGCACAGGTTTCGCAGTTTGTTACCATTTGTTTAACATCTTTTATTAGGGTAGGCCACCAAAAGTATCTTTGAATTAATTCAAGTGTCTTTGGGATGCCTGGGTGTCCTGCTATGGGGACGGTGTGTAGCCAGTGAAAAAACAACTTACGTAGGCTAGTTTTTGGGACAAACAAACGAGAGTCGTGGAAGGGCAGGCCTTGTTTGATAGTTCTATCACGATTTGCTTGAACCCATTTCTGCCATTTCTCAATGGTAAAATAGTTATGGATGTTTTAAAAAAAGTCTTCAGTTTTTATCATACATAGAACCTTTTCTGGGGCTATTATGGCTTGTGGTGGTTGAGTTATGGGTAATATCGTAGAATCTTGTCTGGATAAAGCATCAGCTTTACGATTGTCTTTACCAGGGTGAAAGTTTACTACAAAGTCGAATTCTGCCAAAAATAACATCCATCGTAATTGTCTGGGTGTTGAGAGGTGTGCTGAGCTCATGAATTGTAGATTACGATGGTCTGTGTAGACTGTGATGATATATTTTGCACCTAATAAGTAATGTCACCATTCCTTAAAGGCGTCACGAATTGCTAGGAGCTTTTTCTGCTATTACATAATTTTGCTCTGCCTCATTCAACTTTCTCGACATATAAGCCACCAGATGAAGTTGACCAGTTTCTTTATTGCGTTGAGAGAGTACTGCACCTATCTCTATATCAGAAGCATCTGCTTCTACAACAAATGGGTGTCGGTATCTGGATGAGCTAAGATAGGCGCGGTAGAAAAAGCTTTTTTTAAGGTCAAAACGGCCTTATCAGCTTCTGGGGACCACAAGAATAGTTATTTTTTCCTCAGCAACTTGGTAATGGGTAATACTGTTTGAGAAAAATGATCAATAAATCTGCGATAAAAGTTGGCGAAACCAAGAAAACATTGTACATCTCACACAGTTTTAGGGATTGGCCAATTGGTGACAGCTTGAACTTTTCTTTCGGCCATGGTCATTCCTTGTGGGGTGAGTATTGCACCCAAGAATTCAACTGTAGTAACATGAAACTCACATTTGCTCAGTTTGCAATATAAATGATGTTTTCTGAGCGTTAGAAGAATCTTTTTAACATGTTGCTTATGTTCAGTTTCATTATCAGAATAAATGAGAATGCTGTCTACATATAATATTGCAAAAAGATCCAGATATTCTCACAGGACATCATTCAGAGACAACTGAAAGGCTACCGGGGCATTACAAAGTCCAAATGGCATGACAGTGTAGTTGAATAACCCATACCGAGTTTTAAAGGCAGTTTTCCACTTGTCACCAGTTCTCATTCTGACTAAATGATATACTCCTCTCAAATCTAGTTTTGTATAGATTGTTGCCTTTTTTACTTGGTCCAGAAGGATGTGAATTAAGGGTAATGGATATTTATTCTTTATCGTAATCTTGTTAAGCACCCTATAATCTATTCAAGTTCTAAGATCTCCATTTGCTTTGGGGACAAAGAAAAGAGGAGTGGCTGCTGGAGATTTAGAAGGGCGAATGAATCAGTTAGCTAGAAATTGGTCTAAGTACTTTCTGAGATATTGATTTTCCTGTTCGCATAAGGCATATATACGACAACTAGGAAGTACGGCTCCAGGCATGAGATCGATTTGACAGTCATATGGTCTATGAGGGGGTAAAATTTCTGCTTCCTTTTCATCAAACACGTCAGTAAATGATGAATATTGCGAGGGTAATACTATATCCTTCTCAGCGGCTGTGGCTACGTAGGATTCAATGGGAGTTTTAATGTTCATTGTCTTAAGACACTTCGCTTTACAGAAAGGAGATGAAAACTTTATCTTTCTTTCTTTCCAGTCTACTTGGGGATTATGATGGCATTCCAAGAATCATCCCATACTGAGGAGCATGAATCACATCAAACGTTATCAATTCAACATGTTTAATCTTTTGTGTCTGTCCATCACAAGTTACTGACAATGGAAGAGTTTGTAGAACCACTGGTCCTCCAGATAATAGTTTGCCATCTACTGCTTGCACCAGCTCTGGTGTTTTCTTTTTCTCACATGGGATATTCCATGATTGAACTATCTGTGCGTCTATGAAATTGCCAGTAGCACCAGAGTCCACTAAAGCCTTGCCTAGATGAACTTGATCTTGTACCTGTATCTCCAGATCGATTCTTAAATGTTGTGACCTTGTTAATTGTTGATTTTGATTTGTGTCTTGGGAAGGGTTAATGACTACACCCAAGAGTCACCCTTCTTTACACCTTGGGTGTTCTAGTT
Organism: Pleurodeles waltl; assembly: GCF_031143425.1. Taxonomy (NCBI): domain Eukaryota; kingdom Metazoa; phylum Chordata; class Amphibia; order Caudata; family Salamandridae; genus Pleurodeles; species Pleurodeles waltl. The sequence goes on from NC_090444.1 coordinate 878,082,364, forward strand.
TTCCTTTTCGGTATCTTCACTTGCTACAATTCTTTTTGTTACAGATATCTTGCTCTTTGGTTTTACTGGGCATTCTTTTACAAAATGACCCTTACGGACACAATACAAGCATTGTCCATTTTTTTGGTGCTGTTCTTTTTCCTCTTTAGTTAAAGGTGGCCAGACTGCTCCTATCTCCATTGGTTCTGGGCAAACTTCATTATTTGGTTGTGGACCTTTACTCCTGTCTGCACACCAAGTGCTTCTCTCAGGTTTTCTCCGTTCTCCTTTCCTTTCAGCAAGGTGATGATCCAATCTTAAAGCAAGGTTGATTAACTCTGAACAGCCAGTTGGTTGAGGATTAATTTGTGCATGAACATCTTTCAACTTGTCTTTGAGACCTTCATAGAAAATAACGTCTTTTTTCTCCTCTGGCCAAGCTGTTTCCGCCACTAACCGATTGAAATTAGCCAAATATGAAACTAAATCCCTGTTTCCTTGGAGTAAGTGTAGCAACTCTCAATCTGCTGACAAGGTAATTGCTCTTCGGTCAAAGACATTTTCAAACTCTTGCACAAACTTTCTCCAATTATAGAGTAAGAAATTTTGCAGAGGCTAATCAATTGGGTTGAGGAGTACCAAATCCTTTCACATTTTACAGGCAGGGTTTCGTGCAAAAACTAGCACGATAGACCAGGTCTTTCGATTGGCCATATTGCATTGGAAATATGTTCTTGTGGCAAAGCAACGCCTGCATGTGGTATTTATAGACCTGCGATCGGCTTTTGATCTGGTCCCGAGAGCCAAACTGTGGGAAGTGCTGGGTAGATTGGGAGTCCCAGAGGATCTATTACTCCTGTTAAAACGACTACATGAGAACACTTATGCCCAAGTGAGGTGGGGTGAACAAGGCGAACTGACAGAGCAGATCCCAATTAGAAGGGGAGTTCGTCAAGGTTGTGTGCTAGCCCCCCTACTGTTTACCATATTTATCAACGAAGTAGTAAAGGCTGTGTCCATAGGCCAGAATGATGCCCCTTCCCTGAATACACAAAAAATCCCCATCCTGCTCTTTGCCGATGATTCACTCCTCATTTCTAAGACACCAATGGGGTTGCAAACCCTTGTTGACCGGTTTAACCAATTTTGTAGTGATCATGGGTTGGAGGTTAATATTAACAAAACCAAACTGATGGTGTTATCCAAGGGACCTAGGAAAAAATGTTCCATTCATATTGAGGGAGTACCGTTGAAGGAAGTAAGCTCTATAGATTACCTGGGAGTTAGGCTAACCAGCAAACTATTGTGGGAAGAGCAGATTACAAAAAGTGCAGGGCTCCTACAACACAGAGCCTCATCTATATTGCGTTTCTATCAAAGCACCTCTACAAAAGTTGTTTCCCCAGCAATAAAAATGTATACAGCTAAGGCTCAAAGTGCAGCCCTGTACGGAGCGGAGGTATGGGGTTACGCTAACTGTAACAAGATCGGTGTGGGGGAAAACAACTTTGCAAGGGCTTTAACTGCATGTCCACGCACCACACCCTTGCTTCCATTATTTCTAGATCTGGGGTTAAGCCGAGTAGCAGATCTAGCTACTCTAAGACCTCTCCTTTATTGGATCAGGTTATGGATAACCCCCGAACTAGATATATATAAGACCGCATTACTCGATCTATTGAAATGCCAAAACGCTTATACTCTTCCCTGGATTCGCCATGTGGCCCACCGGCTTCGGCTATTGGGTCTGGGTGATTATTGGGAAAATCCCCATAAATTAGAGAGACGGCATAAAAACGTTTTAAAGTTAACCTATTGGTCTTATGTTAAGGACAACTACATAACCCACAAATCCCATGGTCGCTTAACTAATTCCTTCATTGATATTAAATGGTCCCCAAAGTTTGAATCCTATTTGGATGTTATACCGGATTTGCAGGGCAAGAGCTTATATGCAAGGTTTCGTTTTGGCTCTCTGCCCCTGATGTCATTGATTCATAGGTGGGGGTCGATTAATCTTACCGATATATGCCCTGCCTGCGGCAGTACTTTCGAAACCATTGAGCACTTCATGTTCTTCTGCCCAGCCTATGCGATTCCGCGATTAAAATGGATCCGCAATATTTGCAGGGACATGGGATTCAAGAACTGCTCTTTGGCTCTACGGGTTTTAAAAAGTCATAATTCAGCCGACGTAATTCTTTCAGTAAGCAAGTATTTAGCAACAGCTTGGCGCATACAATGCCATCTCCAAAAAGTAATCTAAGGTCTCATCTCTTTTATAGATAAGTTTTAGAGTCATATGTGCAATTCAAGTTACTGTTTTAATGTTTTTACACTAATTTATAGATGTGTATTTATTTATTTACTTAAGAATTATTTATTATTTTGTTTTATGTGCTTTTATGGTCATTGATCGAACAAAGTTGATGATGATGATGATGAATTATTGACCATGTGGTTTGGAGAGGGCTTTGGAATAGATTTTTCTCAGACAATATGTGGGTAATCATCCTGTGTTTCTGCTATTTTATCACTAGTGTTAGTCACAAAGAGTTATTTTTATGCACCTGTCTGGTTTTCGTGCCATTTTAACATGAATCCGATATCCATTTTAAGTTATTATATAAGCTTTTTATCACACTGTGCTTGTATCTTTAATGACTTGACAGTGCCTAAATATGCTTATATGATTGTGCCGGTAGTAGGCTCTTTTTGTCAAAGTATGCTATCTAAATTATCAAGGAACTGTATCACTATGTAACATCAACCTAGCACTTTAAATCTTTAAATTTTGGGTCGGATAGTTTGCATTTATCTGATGATGGTATCATCTAGGAAATTTGAATCTGAAACCACCTCATATTGTTTTAAGAGCTTTTAAATATTTGTATTATTCTAACACGCACCTTCTTTGTACAATTTAATGTGTAACTTTTATGACCTATGGTTGAATAAAGTATATATATATATATATATATATATATATATATATATATATATATATATATAGCGTAATAGGCTATCTAGGTGAACTAAGGGAACTGCCCATGTGGCAGCATCTCCAGTTAAATAGGAAATTAGAAATGCTACTCAGGATTGCGGATCTAGAAAGGTATTTGGTCTACAAGTGAAATGGAGTTCCACTTGTGTAAGAAAAGTCTGAACTTTAGTGGGATCACCAGAAAACCGCTCAGGTGCAGCTAAAGGAATTGGTGTGGGAACAGTGAGTGAAATGTTAGTTGGGGGATTCACTCCTGATGTTTGTGGTGGAACAGTATGCCAACCCATTCCCAAAGGACTTTGTTCCTTCTTTCCCATGTTATCTTGTAGTTGAGCAACCTTTTCAGCTACGGCGGCATTGGTGTTCCTCGACTCAACCAAATCAAGTTGTATTTGCGAAATTACTTTTAACAAATCGTCCATGGTGGCCATATTGACAACTCAAGTGTAAACCAGGAGGATTTAAATTTGTGGGCTCACTATTCTGTCAGCGAGACCAAATCCTCAGGGTGCACGCGTTGTTGCCAATAGGCCCACCTCCTGGCAGCTACAACTCTACAAACCTTAACAGTGCAGAATTTTAGAATGGCCAAATAGGGGGGTAGGGAGTTATAGAAGGGTACAGCGGGGAAGGAGACCTGCGGAAACAAGAATCACAGATACTACAGAGAAATATCAATCACAGAACTCTTCGGAATCTGTCAACTATAAATCCAGCAGTCGCCTGGAACAATAGTAAATCATAGCGCCTTTCACAAGTTTCAAGAAATGAAAGGTTAACACGGTATTCACTCAAAGAAATGTTACTTCACATTTCAAAAACTTTCTAAGATACACGATTTCAGTTTGTGTCCGTATTTTCCATTAACCATAATCAAACATTCCCTTGAGTTCAAATTATTGCCTTAGCATTTATTCATAACCATTTAAACCTCTTCTGAATAACCGCGCTTATCCAATGTATCTCTGTCGCTAACGAGCGACTCCACAAGTAAGCAGCTGAAGTTGAAAAATGACCGCGAGAAAGCGGTAACGCTGTAACAGCAAAACATTCGCTTAGTTTGTTATCAATTTAAATATTTACAGCTGATTGCCAAAGATTACTACTTTCTCCAAAAAAAGAATATCAATCTTTAAACAGTTTTATCAAATAAGAAAACGGATGATGGAAGCTAGAAACCACCATCCGTCTTACCACCCTGAGTGTCTGCTACTCGCTGCTTCAAATGTCTCAACACCGGGAAATCCCAGGTGAACAAGCAGGAACATGGAAACACCCGACTTGAAACAGAAAAGCTCTGTTCCTCACGAGATCCTCAGAATAGTGAGCAGTGAGAACTGGGTGGGGTCACTTAAATAGACATGTGCCCCACCCCATGTGCCACACCCAAAGTGCCCCGCCCCAAGTGCCACACCCAAAGTGCCCCACCCAAGATGGCTGTTATAAAGATACTTGGGACCAATGCCATGAATAAAAGATAATGCGCGTATAGCGCGCTGCAGCAGCTACTAGATTCTGCAAATGGCAGTTTCTGGACTAAGACTGTGTGGTGGAAACAGTAATGCACGGATTCTGGCCTCAGGTGGGCCCTAGAGTGTGCACCCAGCCATGGTGTTCACGAGGACCTCTTCAAATCTTCTCTTTGAGCCACATCTTCTCCCCCCACAAGTTGCCCACGAGAAGCCTCAGATCTGTAAGGTAATAAGCATTTCTTAACTCAGACAGTTGCACACCATCTGCCCTGAAACGCACCTCATCCTGCTCTGTAATGTCCTTGTGCCTCAAAACCTTAATATCATGAGCCCAACAGAAAATCCTCATACCCTAATTGAGCTTCCTTCGAGCCCGCTTCATGGCTTCCTGCTTCATAGCCCCTCTCCATGTTCGTCGAGGCACAAACTCCGTCCATACTAAACATGTGCAGTGCAATTTTTGCCTGAGCAGCTCCAAGTCTCGCTGCATATGTTGCAGTAGGATGAGCCCAGACAGTTTCACCAGATCATTCTCCTCAAGATGAATCAATACTAGATCAGGACAACACCAATTTGGCAAGACAGATGTTATAAAGGGAAGCAAATTACCCCACCTCATGCCACTCTTTCCCCCCCCAGAGTACTTCATGCTGGTTACTAGGCAGTCCTAAGGCTCGTCCGTAAATTTGTTTCTCCTCAAATGTTGCCACCCAGTGGATGAATGAGTGCCCGACCAGCCATGTAACCATTTTTCTCTCCTGGGACCGGACACGCAACCTGTAAAGAAAACAAACTGTAATATCATCTTTTACCATCTGTTCCCATACCAAACCCAACCCCCCCCCCTTTGCAACTTACGTACATCAGAATTTCAACACCCAAAACTCATGGCCTCACATAACGCTCACAGCACCTAGATTTCCATCTCCCAATTCTCCTAATCTGTGTCCAGTCCCATCTCAGGTGTTCCGCAGCTGTAGCTGCTCCAATTTGGAAAGAATGTGTGCCATAACCTAAAGCTTGCCGACCTGTCTGTCACAATGCCATTCTTAACACCTGCAATAGCAGGAAGGCTATAAGCTTTGTTCCATTAGCTTGGGTACAAACCCTACACCCCCCGATGGACCCCCTCGAAACCCGAAAGGTCTTCCATTCCAAAACCGGGCATGCCGCTGCCTCACCCCCTTTCTCCAACCCCACTCATTTCCCTTTCCCTAACTGATCAGTTTTTGAGCGCCTCAGCCATATGCCCAAACGTTCTCCATGGATACAAACCTCCCCGACTGTCACACCCAATGATTTTCCAACTCCCAAAAGCTCAGACACTCTAAAAGCGCCTAAAAACATCCACACCATACATAAACGAAAAAGAGCCAACTCATATGCATCCACAAAGCATACCAGCAACACGTGCAAAATTTCCAACAACAGCTCAAACGTTATTGTGTCCCTACCCACCTTAACTGACCATATTCTGACCCGTCCCCAACCTTTCAACATCTTTCCCAAAAAGTCATCCTTAGCTGGATCACAACCAAAAAACAATTTCCCATAAAAGGAAACCCCTGCCAACTTGCCCCCGATCGCGGTGGATGACAAACTCCCCTGTATCAGGAAAAAGCACAAAACACAAAGTCCCATATTTATACTTTTTGACGTACAACTGCGGCAACGCAGTTGTGCGTAAAGTTTTTTACAGCTGGCTAACGCCATTCCAACGCGCCATGCGGGCGCCTTATTTATGGAATTACATTAGCCGGCGCTGCGGACTGGTGTGCGCCCAAAAAAATGACTCACACCAGGCTGTGCGTCGTTTTTTAAGGCCCACCCCCTCCTGTGCGTCAAAATGACGTCAGAGTATAAATATGGGGCAAAGGCCTTAAAGTCATTTTTTGGAAGGGAACGCCTACTTTGCATATAATTAACGCAAGGCTGGTTCCCCCTTCCAAAAAATGACGAACAGGGTGGAATTTTGACGCCCGCGGGGTCGGACGTCAAAGTATAAATATGGGGCAGGGTTTGCGCCGATTGTGCGTCAAAATTTTTGACGCACATTCGGCGCAAACAGAGTATAAATATGCCCCAAAGTGTGCAACTCAAGCTCTCTGTCCCTCTGTGGCCAGAAATTGCCCAGAAAACTTTCATAACTCTGAAACTCCAACTATACCAGTCGGTAACTCCGCCAGGTGAATTCCGCTAAAGACATCTCCACCACTCTCAAATGCCTGCCGGGACCGCTGTCTTGGTTTGTTCTGCTCCTGGTGCCAGGCTCCGAAATCGTTGCCACTGTGGACAAGATAGGGAATCTGTAATCTCGTTGTACACCCTGGGTATGTGTGCAGCTTTGAAAATAACATTCAATGATAAGCATGCAAGCATAAAATGCCGCAATAGAAGCAGCACCTTGAGATCTTTCGCCCTCTGCTTGTTCACTGGTTTGACAACTGTCATGTTATCAACATGAAAAATCACTGTCCTGTTGGCAAGTTCATCACCCCATACTGCCAGTGCCACTGGTAGTGGAAAAAATTCCAGAAAAGCAATGCTCCGCCCTTGCTGAAGCCATTGCCTTGGCCATGTCTCTGCACACCATCTCCCTTCCCAAAAAAGGCCAAAGTCTTTGGCTCCAGCCGCATCCGAAAGTATCTGAACTTGCCAGACCATGTCTTCCTCACGGAAGTACATGGAGACACCATTGAAACGTGTCAGAAAGGTTTCCCACACCCTGATGTCCTCTCTCAGCCCCACTGACACGTGTATTCTGTGGTGTGGAAGAACAACCCCAGACATGGCCAGCCCAGTTCGCCTACAAAAAGTCCTGCCCCCCCGAACAACCCTACAAGCGAAATTGAAGCAACCCAACAGCTTCTGTGCTGTTTGCAAATCAACCTTGTGTAAGGACCGTATGCGTCCCAGAAACTCCAAGATCTCGCCCACTTTACCAACTGGTAGTCTTGCCATTAACGATTCTGCATAAAACTCAATGCCCAAAAATGTTAACACACAATGCGGCCCTTCCATCTTCTCGGACGCCAAAGGCACCCCCACTTGTTGTGACAAACTCTGAAAGGAATAAAGGGCCTACCCACAAGCCCCAGATCCTGCTGCTCCCACAAATAGGAAATCATCCAAGTAATGAGTCATCTCACGATGTCCACTTACTTTGACAAAAATCCACTGTAAGAAGGTTCTAAATGCTTCAAACAGCACACAGGAGATGTCACACCCCATCAAGAGTACCCTGTCAACATAGATCGCCCCATCAATCTGCATTCCCAGCAATTCAAAATCATCTGGGTGTATGGGCAGCAGCCGTAAAGCTGATTGGATGTCGCATTTTGCCAACTCCGATCCCCTGCCACACCTGCAAACTAGTTTAATTGCATTGTCCACAGATGTGTACATCACCCTAGTATCTTCGGGGGAATGAAATCGTTCACTGACACCCCTTCCGGCCATGAACAAGTGATGTATGAGGCGAAACTCACCCACAACCTTTTTGGGGACCACACCTAGTGGAGATATCATAAGATCCTCAAGAGGCCACTCATAGAATGGGCCCACAATTCTGCCCAATTAAAACTTCTTTATCCAGTTTGTCCTTCACAACCTGTGGCATGTCTCTCGCAGACCGCAAATTGTCTGCCCATCTCCTCATTCTCGGGCCATGGTAGCTCTCACGAAAACCCTCTCTGAAACCCTATTCTAACTTACAAGCCATGTCCTTATCCCAGTAACCTTGTAGCCATGGCAGGAGGGCCTCCAGCCTAATTGGAATAGGAGCCCTTGGGCGCAGGAGCGCCTTGCATGCCCCTGCCCTTGGTCGTTCTCTACTGTTCAGCTGAGTGACTGGGTGACGACCTCCGCATTTGGAGCAATCATGTATGAATTTGCAGGGCTGTCTGGAACAATAACCTTTGTTACAGTTCCAGCATGCTCCCGTTGTCGGTACCGTGGGCCAGCAGTCGCCCCTCCCTGGGCGGGACGGGCCTGAAACGGCTTGTATATTACTGGCAAGCCACTAGCCGTGTGCGTGGAAAGTGACAACACCATCCAATGCATCCATAATTCAGGATCTACGTCCCCCATGGTTTATCAGGATTAACACTCACTCGAGCCCTAAACTCCTCATCGTAGCTCAACCAAGCGAAACCCCCAAAATGCATCTGAGCCTTCCGTATAATGTCCATATATTTGAACAGAGCTGTGGCCCTATCTGGGTACTTCTCGCAATAAATGCTGACGAATATCAAAAAGGTCGAGGTCGAGGTCCAATTGTCCATTGTTATCGGTACCCGTGGTCTGCGAGCTAACTCCCACTCTTCCTCTTTAGAACCTTCCTTGGCCTGTATGTCTCTATGCAACAGTTTAAAGACATCGACATACTCATGCTTCCATATCCTTGCCTTTATTTTCTCAGCTACGTGAGAGCCCAGTAGCATGGCTGAACCCATGTACAGGAGCCACATTTTGTGTCCCCCACAGTCCTTGTCCTCAGATCCTGTAAGCTCTCTAGTTGCCTTGTCCCCAGCCGCGCTTGGCACTGCCACACTTGCATCCTTTGTCTTCATGCTGTCACCTTCCTGTGCCACCCCAGCTGCAGGAGTCTTGAGAACTGAAAAATCTCCCACCCCAATGGACTTGTGTGTTCTAGTCCCGCTTTCTCTGACCCCTTCCCCCCATACTGACCACCAATCACCCTTAACTTTGCCTCGTGACACCAAAGGCCGCAATCCTCTCCTTGCCCCATGACCACGCGCCAGTCCACGAGAAATCTCCTGCGGTTCACCACCGAGCTTGCTTCCATGCAAGATAGAAACAGAAGACAGGGTTGCGCGGCTCCTGCACCCCCTCTGCCTCCCTCTACTACAGCTCACCTCAGCATCACAAATTTCCCGTCTTCCCACTCATCCATCTCATCCTCATTATCGAGCTCCACCACATCATCCTCATCCATCTCCCACCTGTCATCATCTCCACCAGTCATCAGCACATTGGTTGACGTCTCTGCCGCTTGCCTCCCATGGCACAAAACATCTCTGCGATGACCTCGTTCCCGCGTTGTAGAGAAGGCCGCCGAAGACCCATCTAACACTTCAGACCAACGTCCTGAGTCCGTATTGCACCCCATTGGCATCACCTTCTTTCTGCCAGTCTCCACCACTGACGTTGACTCTCCGTGCCCCTCATGGATGTGTGTGCCACTCGAGCTCATCGCGCCGCCTGACCTCCCGGCCGCACAACCCTCTTGGCCCCTCCCCACCTCTACCTGGGGCACCCCTAGCCATCTGTCTCGCCCTAGTGGTTGGTTCAATGGTCCCAGCCCATTTCTTACCTCTGATGACCTCCTCCGCTGCCTGCCTCTTGCCCATGACCCTTCCCTGTCACAACACAACTGTGCCCACTGCTCATCTGTCTCTACCACTATATGCCTCTTCTCTTTTATCCTGGCCTCAAGGTCCCAGGCATCCTTAACCTTGAGCCTGTGCTGCCTTGACATGCCAATCTCTAGGCCCGCCTGTGCTGTCCCTGATGTTCCACCGGTCTTTCCTGCCTGCTCACTCAAAAATCTTTGGGGCACTGTCCTCCCAGCCTCCTGCACCCTGCCCTTGACTACCCCACCTGCTGCTGTGCCTGCACCCTTGCTCTTCTTTTTGCAAGGAGGCCCCCCTACCTTGCCCCTGCTTTGACAACTCTTGGGAAATGGAAGGTCCAGCGGCGTAAGGCCAGAACTGGGCCCGCTTCCACCTGTGCCTGACTATCAGTATACCCCAGGGCCTCAACTACTTCCAAAAGGTCATCAGTGCCCTGCCCAATTTCCCCCAATGAGGCCTCTCCTTCTGCATCCTTGACTGCATCCACCCATCCTGGCTTTCACTGTGCTCCCCTTTGTACATTTGGGGGGTGGATGCCCTGCACATCCCCCGCTGCTTTCTTCTTTTTAGGTCGCTCTGGTGACTCACATACGGCCACTGCAGCTGCTACCCCTCCGACGCAACTCACGTTGGACGCGTCATGCCGACCCAGGCATAGTCTAAGACACCAGGCCTGAGCAAGTCAGCTTGGCCGGCTTCGCCTAAGACACGAAGCGCGGCTCTCACCGCCTCCACGTTGTGGCTAGTTGCCATGGCGCTGAGGCCTACAGAAAGAAGCTTGCCTGACAAACCTGCCTAGGGACCAGCCAACTTCTTGACCGCGCAATGAGTAAGCGCGGAAGAGGCCGGTCCCTCCCCTTTCTACCTTATAAATCCCCTCCCATGTCCCGCCCCCACCTGCATGTCTGTCAATCCCCATCAGCCTTCGTCACGTCCTCCCGAATGTTCCAGCGGAGAGACTTGACCGGGTCTCTCTCTCCGCTGGTCCCTCTATTATCGGTTTCGTGCTCTGGTCTGTTTCCTGTCCACTGACTAGGAGGATTATTTAGGACCTTAACAGGATCTGATTATAAATTACCTTGAGGATCTACTTCAATGTGTTTAGTTATTGCCCTGAGATTAGTGGCACTAGGCACTATGCTGCCCACTCGTCCTCCTGATGAGGGTCTCTGAGCGTCGTTTTCAACGCTGGAGCAGGGTGTTTGAATTTTTTCTTCTTCGGTGTATAATTTGTAAAGGAAGTCGTTGACTCTGTAGTGGAAGAGGGTTCGTATTTGTCGAGGATACTGATTTTGACTCATATATTGGAAACAATTTCATGAGATCTGAACTTGAATTGATTTCAGTTTTTGTTGGTTCTTCCGCTTGAGCTGCTGAGCCATTGTGGATCACTAGACTATTTGTAGCATCCCTAACAGGAATTAGCTGATTTGTTCCATTTTTATTCTGAGCTTTCCGAAATTGTTTCCTCAGTTTTTTTAGATAGTACTGTTTCAAAGGGCACCTGGTTGGCTGGTAATCGAAGGGTGTTACTTTCATAGCTGGGTATGACCGGTGTACATTGGTCTTGAATATGGAGATCTCCATTGTGCATTGGCAGCCCAGATTATGAAGTTAAACAATTCAACTGACATGTTTCTGGCTTTACCAGGAGTTCATTTTGGGGAGCTGTTTTTTTATTTTTTATTTGAGAGTCTTGGCTTCCTTTTCCTGTTTGTATATTGTAACTTATTGTAGGACAGTAGCATCTTCCCTGGCATGTTACCCCCATTTTTCACTGTATGTATGTTGTTTTAGCCCTTGTGTCACTGGCATCCTAGCACAGAACCCGGGTACTGCCAAACTGCCTTTCTGGGGTTTCCACTGCAGCTGCTGCCAACCCCTCAGACAGGATTCTGCCCTCCTGGGGTCTGGGCAGCCCCGGCCCAGGAAGGCAGAACAAAGGATTTCCTCTGAGAGAGGGTGTTACACCCTCTCCCTTTGGAAATAGGTGTGAAGGGCTGGGGAGGAGGAGCCTCCACCAGCCTCTGGAAATGATTTGATGGGCACAGATGGTGCCCATCTCTGCATAAGCCGGTCTACACCGGTTCAGGAATCCCCCAGCCCTGCTCTGGCGCGAAACTGGACAAAGGAAAGGGGAGTGACCACTCCCCTGACCAGTACCTCCCAGGGGAGGTGTCCAGAGCTCCTCTAGTGTGTCCCAGACCTCTGCCATCCTGGAAACAGAGGTGTTGGGGGCACACTGGACTGCTCTGAGTGACCAGTGCCAGCAGGTGATGTCAGAGACCCCCTCCGATAGGCTCTTACCTTTCTTGGTAGCCAATCCTCCTTTCTTGGTAGCCAAACCTCCTTTTCTGGTTATTTAGGGTCCCTCCTCTGGGGTATTCTTCAGATAACAAATGCAAGAGCTCACCAGAGTTCCTCTGCACTTCCCTCTTTAACTTCTGCCAAGGATCGACCGCTGACTGCTCCAGGACGCCTGCAAAACCGCAACAAAGTAGCAAGACGACTACCAGCAACATTGTAGCGCCTAATCCTGCCGGCTTTCTCGACTGTTTCCCTGGTGGTGCATGCTCTGGGGTTCATCTGCCTTCACCCTGCACTGGAAGCCAAGAAGAAATCTCCCGTGGGTCGACTGTAACTTCCTCCTGCTAATGCAGGCACCAAAAGACTGCATCACTGGTCCTCTGGGTCCCCTCTCATCCTGACGAGCGTGGTCCCTGGAACACAGGAACTCTATCCAAGTGATTCCCACAGGCCAGTGATTCTTCAGTCCAAGTTTGGTGGAGATAAGTCCTTGCCTCCCCACGCTAGACTGCAAACCTGTTAACTGCGTGATTTGCACCTACTCCGGCTTCTGTGCACTTCTCCAAGGATTCCTTTGTGCACAGCCTAGCCTGGGTCCCCAGCACTCCGTCCTGCAGTGCTCAACTCTCTGAGTTGAACTCCGACGTCGTGGGACCCTCCTTTGTGACTCTGAGCCAGCTCCAGTTCACAAATCTTCTAAGTGCCTTCTCTGGTACTTCTGCGGGTGCTGCCTGCTTTTGTCAGAGCTCTCTGAGTTGCTGAGCTCCCCCTCTGTCTCCTCCTCCAAGGGGCGACATCCTGGTCTTTCCTGGTCCCCAGCAGCACCCAAAAACCTCTTCGCAACCCTTGCAGCTAGCAAGGCTTGTTTGCGGTATTTCTGTATGGAAACACTTCTGCAACCTCTAGCACGCCGTGGGACATTTTTCATCCAAAGGAGAAGATCCTAGCCCTTTTCGTTGTTGCAGAATCCTTGGCTTCTTCCACCCAGAGGCAGGCTTCTTGTACCTTTATCCGGGGTTTCCTGGGCTCCTGCCCCCCTGGACACTATTGCGACTCTTGGACTTGGTCCCCTTGCCTTGCAGGTCCTCAGGTCCATGAATCCATCTTCAGTGCTTTGCTGGTGTTGGTGGTTCTTGCAGAATCCCCCGATCACGACTATTGTGTCCTATTGGGGTAGTAGGGGTACTTTACTCCTAATTTTCAGGGTCTTGGGGTGGGGTATCTTGGACACCCTGACTGTTTTCTTACAGTCCCAGTGACCCTCTACAAGCTCCCATAGGTCTGGGGTCCATTCGTGATTCGCATTCCACTTTTGGAGTATATGGTTTGTGTTGCCCCTAGACCTATGTTCACCTATTGCATCCTATTGTAATCCTACACTGTTTGCATTACTTTTCTTACTATTACTTACCTGTTTTGGGTTTGTGTACATATGACTTGTGTATATTACTTACCTTCTAACTGAGGGTACTCACTGAGATACTTTTGGCATATTGTCATAAAAATAAAGTACCTTTATTTTTAGTAACTCTGAGTATTGTGTTTTCTTATGATATTGTGCTACATGATATAAGTGGTATAGTAGGAGCTTTGCATGTCTCCTAGTTCAGCCTAAGCTTTGCCATAGCTACCTTCTATCAGCCTAAGCTGCTAGAAACACCTCTATTCTACTAATAAAGGATAACTGGACCTGGCACAGGGTGTAAGTACCACAAGGTACCCACTATAAGCCAGGCCAGCCTCCGACACTTATTTTAATATCTTCAGTGAGAGTGATTAAAAACGTCAGGGATAGCTTCAAGTTTATTTATCACCGGGACACAAGTACAGAATATGCTCATTTCACCTGCGTGTGCCTGAGTTATTATTTTATTTAACTCACCCAGCATGTGATTAATCCCTGAAAATGAGAACGCTATCTTATTCAATAGGTCTACCGGCACATCCATTCTGCTTGACTGATAGGACACAGCTTCCACTGGCAGCTTGGAAGACCTAAGTAAAATGTCCCAAATTGTATTGGTACCTGTCATTGTTCTAGTTTTACCATGTAAGAGGGAAACATCATGTGGCTCATCATATATTTTTTCTGCTTTTTGGGGTGGGCTTCTTAGGTCTTTTGCTGGGATCAAGCTATCCCTTTGATTGTCATGAGATGTAAATTTGTCCAAAAGAGAAGGATTAAGAATCGTACAGTTTTGATTTCCTTTAATCTTTATTATTAGTTCCAGAGGGTGAGGGGCACCGTTGACCAATTGCTTACTAATTTGCTAAATGTGGGCCATCTTGGAGTGAACTATACTTTAGAGAAGATCAGATTGATGGAGGTGATAAAGGCCCCAATGAAAGTAATTCCTGATCTGTAACTAGCCCCCAGACTGTGTCACAGCATGTATCGCTGTGACTCTTAGGATTAATGCCCATTTGCATCTAAATGTAGCTGTTGGTCAATGCTCGATTTGATTATTGTTGGAAGAATTGGTTCATGGAGATCTTCAATGTCGGTTAGTGTTGCACATATAACGCCCGCTGGTTCTTTTAAAAAATTCAACATTTTCAAGTAATGTTGTCGTTTTTTTTAAGAAACAAGCTAATGGTGATATCAAAGGTTGATTATCCTTTGTCTGTTTAGATTTCGCTACAATAGCTGCGTGGGCTCTCTTCTTCCTTTTGTCTCTCCCTACCTGACCGCATGGTTGTTGTTGTGCGGCTAGGAGAAAGTTAGTACTCTGCTTAAGATGTAAGCTTGTAAGAGATTTTCAGTAGAAATACTAAATTACTGTGTTACGAGAGTGTATAGCAAGAGAAAAAATAAAACTGAATGCAAGCTTCCCCCCACTGGCGCCCAGCATTCTTGAATACTTAGGTGTTCAAATGTCACTTGGCCTGGTTACTAGGTACCAGTTATATACTGAATAACAAGTTGTTTGTAGAAGAACAGCTGGAGCCAAGTGGAGTGCCCCTATACCACTGCTGTTGTTTCATACAGTTCTGCAGACTGCTATAACTGTTCTGTTGCCCGCGCCCTGTTGCAGCTGCTTGTTGCAGCTGTGGGGTTGTACAATGGCTGCCAAAAGGTGGAGCCGAAGCAGAGCGAGTAAGCTCAACCGGGTTCACCTGCAATCCGCAGCCAGCTTTAACAGGGCCGCTTCCGCAGGGAGCCAGAGGCACACTCGCACAACAGCTGACTACAGCCATTGCACTCTCTCAGGCCCTCATTTATACTTTTTGACCCAAAACTGCACCAACACAGTTTTGTGACAAAAACGTTAGTGCTGACTAACACAATTTTTAAACAGCAGTAGGGGGTCAAATTTATACTTTGACGCTGGTTGGCGCTATAAAAATGTTTAGAGTCATTTTTCCCATGTTAACCATTGCCCCCTGTAATAAGGCAAAATGACGTTAATGGATGGAAAATTACTCTTATCCAGTTTACGACATGGAAACAGGTCACAAAGCAGAAATGCACAATTTTTGCCCGCAATAGCATCAAAAACAGATGCTCACGGATCAAACAATGCAAAGGAGCCACAAAATGGATCCCAGAAGTCAGGAGAGACCCCAGGCAGACCCCAATCAACCAGTAACTAGCCAGGATGACACAGACAAGACCCAGGGGACGGAGAAGAAAAAGAGGAAGTGTTGTTTAAGTGCAGAGGAGCACGCAATACTGGTGAAAGAGGTGACGGAGCATCAAAATCAACTCTTCGTCACCTCTAAGTTGCCAATTGGAAGGAGAGAGGCACTCTGGCATCAGATTGTGGATAAGTTCAACAGTGTGGCAGAGGTTAGGAGGACAGTGACTGAGTGCAAGAAACACTGGCATGACTGCAAGAGAAGGGCCAAATAAATAATGGCATGAAACAAGAAGGCAGCACTGCAAACTGGAGGTGGGATTCCAGCACTGCGAGAGGACATGGATGAGATGGAGGAGATGGTTGCAGCAATCATCCTGGAAGAAATCGTCACAGGGATACAAGGATAGCACAGTGCAGAATACCAGGAAACACCATAAATGCTGGGTAAGTTGCATGGGGGAAATATATGGTTAAATGTCAAGTGCAAGAAGGGGGAGGCACATAGGACTCACACAATGTATGTCAAAGGAGAGCAACGTAAGCTAACCCATGTACCTGCGCCTTGGGGGTGCCATGCACCATTGAAACATACACAACCTGGACATATTAAGAACTCCAGGCCTAGATTCCCTACAAATGCAGCACATGGGACGGTAGGCATGAATAATCACTGTGCCACTGGTTGTGATATCACTAGATCCCTTGCATGTAGTAACATCAGCACTACTAACACGACCAAGACATCAGAGACCAGGTAGTCAGTCAACACCATTCCTGGGGCAACTACATAGTGGCATCCTTTGCTGTAACAATGCAGGGCTGCATTGAGGGGAGGGCATAGGTGTTCAGTAACAGGAGAAGAAACAGTACTCTGCCAGGTACATGAGTGCCTTGCAAAGTAGCACACAAACACAAATCTCAACATGAGGAGACATCTATGGCAACAAGAGCACAGTGCGGCGACTATGCCATCCCTGGGGTGGTGCAAGGTCTCAGCACAGCATGGGTGTATGTGAAACATGTAAGCTTGGAACATGTGAAAATTGCCATGTGTGGTGCTGTGCCATGAGCACAGCAACACACATTGGAAGGCAACACCATGCAAATGGATGCAAAGGGAGGGTAGAACAAGATAAGAGGCCGTCAAGACACAATTAGGAACGATAAAACACTTAGAAGGTATGACGTAGACAATTGTGGCAACTCATTGCAGAGGGTGATGGCTCTCCTGCGAATCTGCCTATCCCGGAGTACCCTGATGACCTGGATGACCAGCTGACAACTATCAGCCGAGAGACCCTCCAAGAAGTACTTGTGAACATGCAGACACCGCCTTCAGTCGCAAGGAGGAGTATTGAATTATCAGACATCCCACAGGCCCCACTTAGCACCCCAAGAGTACGAACTGTCAGCACCAGCACAGCAGAGGACTCCGAGGACATAGGTACCAGCTTCGAGAGGACAGTGGTGGAAGTCCAGCTGGAGCTGTCCAAGAAGGTGCAGGTATTGATGCAAACAATGGCAGCCAGCCTTGAGGGGATGTAGACGTGCATGGTCACGGCAACAGAACAGACTGCAGCCAACCGACGCACGCACTCCCCAATGTGTGGAGTCCAGGAGTGTCTGAGGGACATTGCTGCTGCCATGAGGGAGTGGCGACAACAACTGCCCTCCCAAACTGGCAGCAGTGTGCTTGAGGACAATAAGGACTCCATGCACCGGGAATTGGTCTCCCTCAGGGCAGACATGACTGCCTACCACAGGGATGTTGCACCTATACTTAAAAACCAGCAGCTCATCCTTGCTGCAGTGATGCCATATGTAGTGCCACATATGACAGCTGCCGGGAATTGGGAGTCCACATCTGCAACCACTGAGGTGTGTGTGGCCCCCTCTATCTCCCCACTGCCATGATCAAGGGTAGAGGAGGCACCACACACATCGGAGGATGAAGATGTGGAACAGGTCATCTTCACCCGTGGGAGTTCCCGGTAACACCAGCCCAAGCCACCTGCGCAGTGTTTCCCTTAGTCCTGTGCTTGACATCATGTCAGTGTTGGCACTCTGACACATATGCACTCCACCTCAACACAATGTTGACCTCTCTGCTATGGACTGCTATTGTACCTAACTTTCCATTTGGCAATTTATGTAGTCCTGCACTGAAAGACACTTCACCCAAACATATCCCATGACATGCCCCTCAACCCTGGACTTGTGTTGTGTCCCAATTGGATGGATTCCACAAATGGGGTCACAGACCTGGACATTATATTTACTTTGCACTGTTACACTAGTAAATAAACACCACCTACACAACCAGCATGTTTATGTGTGTTATGACACTTCTACTATGTCTAGTGTTTGTGATGTGTGTAACATGTCTCAAGTCACAGAGTGTCAGTACAAGAGTGCATGAATATGTAGGCACATGTCTATGCACATGGTACCTACATGTTGTACGTTGATGTTGGCCTCATCGCCTACAATCAAATCACTGAATATGTGATATATTTTGAAAACATGTATGCTACTCCAAATACATACTGCAGGAATGGGTGTGAAACAGTAATCGGGCAATTTCATCAGCTGGGAGTACCACAAGAACACATTGGTTTGAAAGAGGGACTCAAACTCATCCATAATGGCCAATGGTCAGTTAACAGGATAGGAATTATATGTAGGCAGTTGTAACATGTCCCACAGTGCCCAACATCCCAAAACAAAACACATACAATGTTAGCTGAATTCCCACTCCTATCCTGTCCTGTACATGGTCAACATAGTCAGCTTGAGTGGTGGGAACCCTGGATGGCAGTTGCACAGGTAAGTAGATGTGTTGTAGCTGCCAATGTGACAGCTCAGTCATAAGGAGGTGTTGAAAATGTAAAGAGAGGGATTTGAATGCAGGACGGAGTCCCCAGGACAACACACAATTTGCACTGTACACCCATGGGAAGACCCTAAAACCTAAGCATATGACACATGAAATAAGGGAGTACCCAATAACATTTATTATGATAAATAAATCAATTAAACAATAGTAATTAACACCTATCTTAATATAACCTATCCTAACTATTCATAACCCACAACAGACCCTAACTACTCTATGCTACACTTACCTTACACATTTAACTACACACTCTAAACATTCACCCCCACCCGCCTTATATCACAGGACACACACAGGACAATATAGACTAAACTACACATTTACTAACTATGACTAAACAAATATATATATATATATATATACATTTTTAAATAAATAAATATATTTATATGTATATATTTTTATAAACTTATAAAACCCCAACATCACTCCCCGCCCACCCACCAGCATAGTAAAATATAAAAAGGAGTAAACCCACAACCCAAACCTACTTATCCTAACTAACCAACTAACCTATTCTAACCTACAACTAACTCTCTAATACCACAAAAAAAGTAGAAAAAGAGGAGGAAGGTGAGTCAAGTTGGGAGGAGTGACATAATGTCATTCAGAGGTTGGCCCTTTTGAGTCTTTTTTTATATTCTTGAGGGCCTGGCTATTCTTGGCCACCTCCTGCACAATGGAGTCCGGCTTTTGGAGAACCAGTTGTAAATCCCTCTGAAGATCTTTTAAGACATTCATGTTGATGGCATCTGATGAGGTTGGCTGTGTCATGGTACTTGTGGGTGAAGCAGCTGGAGCAATGGTAGTGTTGGCAGCTGTGGGCCCCTGCACAGCAGTTGTGCTTGGTCTGGCCTGTGTGGCCAGTGTGGGTCCCCCTTGGCTGAATGCCCGCCTCTCACCAGTGGATCGCTCTGAGCGATAGCGGCGTGCCATCCTCCTGAACCCAGATTCCTCTGCCAAATTGAGCCTATAGCGCACTGCCCTCTTCTGAAACACAAGGAGTTGACCGTTGTTCATGTTGGCAGCTGTAGAAATGGGGCAGGCAACCATCAGTGTCAGCATTGTGTGGAGTATGTACAGTAAATTAGCTTACTATCAACATCGAACAGCACATGCACTCCTACTCAAAATCCAGATGATACAATGGCCCTGATGGATGAAAGGACAACGCTGCCTTAGTACCATTTCCCTTACCCCATAGCCATTCACAACAAGATTAGGTAACAAACAAATTCAGATGTGCTTAGACTTTGCAGCATGTATGACAATGCTAAGGCAGCATCACATTCACATTGATCAGGGCCACTATTCCTCTTCTTAAGTGTCAAATTTTCAAACATACATCACCTGAAATTTGATGCTGTTATTGTGAGTAAGGGATAATGTTGCTTACCAAAAGGGTTCAGTGTTGTTAGGTACACATGCAAGCCTGATCAAAAGGACTGTCACCTACACAGTGAGCATCACATCTACCTACACATTTGTTGATCCCACCCCCTGTTCCCTACGGGGTCAGGCCATGCAGATCAACATCTCAACTGTCCATGTCATGCACCAATGCATGGCCTCTCATACATGGAGTCGGGGTGGACCATAACTTAGGTGATGACAAAATATGAAGCTAGTATGCATAGGTCTCTCACTCCTACATTCATGTGTCAAGGTGTAGACACTCATCAATACCAGATCAGCCAATACCATTCCTCACACATCCATAACCATGCCAGCACACAATTGTACTTGACCTGCATGCACGCCTATCACATTCCATTTAGTTGTCACGTATGTGGACTACAAGATTATTGGCACCATGCTGGTGGACAAATGCCCACACATTCCTACATGTACATCACAATATAGGGATGCCCCAATTTGTCAAGAAAATGGTGCATCACTGTGTTGTGCGAATGACGGTGTGTTCCAGTGCTATTACATTCACAACGGTGCACATCTAAGTCACATAAGGAGCTACATGTGGCTTGTCATCACCTTGTTTACACAATGTTGGCCATTGAGCGCCAGAAGCCTCACAAGATATGACTCTCTGCTCGTGCATGGGGAACCACTTAAATGTGACACATTGTCACCATCCATCCTACTCTGCTTTCTGATCATTTTACAGCTCATCACTCCTAGCACTGGGTGCTGAACTCATGACTCACTCACACTAAACACTTCAACACTACAAAGTACAGACAAACCATACTTACTGGATCCATCTGGGTCCTCAAATCTTGCCACTTCACCTATGGTGTGGGGGGGTCCACCTGAAATATATGGATGGAAAACTCTGGTTAGTATCACATCACTGTCACTACTAGTGGAAAACATATGGCAGTATGTACTATTTCAGAAGAGTGAGGTATTCATCCAGGTTGTTGACAGTGCAATAGACACACCACTGTATACTCACAATGAGACTATCGCTCTGGTGTATGAGAGCCATACATCTGCACTCTTACATTGGGCCTGAGACTAATGTAGTGCTACACCCTGCAACAACCATGTGTGGCCAATCTGTAGAAGATGGAACTCCATGGTATGACGAGGAGTTGGGTGACATATAAAGGACGCGTTGGTTGTTGCTGGGATGCTGGTTGGGCGTGCTACCTGGGGTGGGACCACATCCCCCAGGCTCCTTTGCTCTTCCTGGCGCTTTTTGAGTGCACTTGACTCGCTCAGCGCGGGACGCGCTGGTTGTTGCTGGGGCGCTGATTGGCCATGCTGCCTTGGGTGGGACCACATCCCCCAGGCTCCTTTGCTCTTCCTGGTGCTTTTTAAGTGCACTTGATTCACGCAGCGCGGGACGCGCCCAGGCATGTGCTCGGTTGAAGACTGTCTACGCCTGTCATCGCCAGACAGAGGCTGGGCTGGGTGCATTTCTCTAACCTCTGGGAAGTAAGTTATTCATTCCTGGAAGTTGACATTTTTTTAATTCTTTTTTTTATAGTTTTGTTTATATCATTTACAGAACAGAGATGGGGAAACGTAAAGCCGTGGATGTACCCGCACACCCCAGTGGAATGCAAAAACCTAAAAAATGGTCAAACAAAAAAGTCACAGTTGTCTAATCCCCCCATAGAGGATGAACCAAATCTGGCACCTCAAGCTCCGAGACCTAATTCTTCTCCTATGCTAAATACCATCTTGTGCAGTGATTTGGTCATTACATCCTGTGCCACAGATGGTTCTCCCTTGGGGGATAAGGCTCCCCGTCCTCCATTAAGTCCTGAGGTCTTGGTGATTCCCAATATTCCGTGTTTTAATCAGTATGGGCCTCTGGCCGAGAATGGGGGGCCCTATGACTGCAACACATATTTACATTCAGGAGCTTGTGTTGATGATAATGCTGTGGCTAACTCGCCCCTGGACATGGGCAGTCTGTCACTGTTATGTGGGACACCTGTCCTGACCTCCATTCTTCAGAAATTGGACGAAGTTAAGAGGTTGGTACTTTTGATGATGAACAATCTTATGGGGGAATTGGCACAGAAGTGTGCGTGCAAATGTATGAGGGTAAACAGGGGTGGGATTTTGCCTGCTCCAGGGAGCATGTCCACTGTCTCTACTGCGCATTAATCTAGGCCTCAAGTAGATAATCATCCCCTGGAGCTAGTTACTACCTCCCCTTCTGAAAGTTTATTTGTACCCGATGCTAAGGGACCTTTGGTTGCACCTGCAACAGCAAGCCGAAAGCACATTACTGTTATCAAGGACAGGAATATATGTGGGCCAGAGAGGCCCATTAAAGCCCAGCCTGTTGACCGTATCAAGGGCTCCCAGGTTGTGGCTGGTACCCAGGTGCCTCCTGCAACAGCTACCCCCACAACTCTTTTTACAAGGTCCACTGATGATGCCTTACATCTGGATGGAATGAGTCGACCAGCTTTTAAGAAACAGGGTAGAGGTTTGTAGAGCAAAGGAGGCACTTATATATGGTTGAGGTACCGAAGTTGCCCTCAGGCTCTCTGGAAACCCAGGATTCTTTGATAAATAAGATTATCTATTGGGTACAAGTCCAGCGAAATTGCCTTTCTGTGATTCGTGCAGATATTTTTGAGGTGGGCAGACATAGGGGGTGATTCCAACCCTGGCGGTCCGAGACCGCCAGGGTTGGGGACCGCGGGAGCACCGCCAACAGGCTGGCGGTGCTCCCAAGGGCATTCTGACCGCGGCGGTATGGCCGCGGTCAGAAACGGAAAACCGGCGGTTCCCCGCCAGTTTTCCGCTGCCCTGAGGAATCCTCCACGGCGGCGCAGCTTGCTGCGCCGCCATGGGGATTCCGAGCCCCTCACCGCCATCCTGTTCCTGGCGGTTTTGACCGCCAGGAACAGGATGGCGGTGAGGGGGGTCGTGGGGCCCCTGGGGGCCCCTGCAGTGCCCATGCCAATGGCATGGGCACTGCAGGGGCCCCCGTAAGAGGGCCCCTAAAAGATTTTCAGTGTCTGCCATGCAGACACTGAAAATCGCGACAGGTGCTACTGCACCCGTCGCACCCTTCCCACTCCGCCGGCTCCATGGTCGCCCGCCAGCCCAGCGGGAAACACAGAATAACCGCGGCAGTCTTCTGACCGCGTAGCGGTATTCTGTTGGGGGAACTTTGGCGGGCGGCCTCCGCCGCCCGCCAAAGTTGGAATCACCCCCATAGTCAGTTTGTCTCAAACTTTGATTTCATTTCTATTTGTTTTGTAGATATGCTGCTGGTGGGTCATCTTATTGATTTTGGACTACGCACTTGTTATCTCAGGAATCCAAGAGGGGCGGGTATTAGACTTAAACTCTCCCCGCCCACTGGTAGCCCACCTGTATTAATTGATGGTCCAGTGGGAGGGAAGCATGATTCAAGCCAAAAGTGTGCTCTGGTTCAGACAGCAAATTACCTCCATACTCTATCAGAAGCTGACTGACTACATACTGATCCTCACTTAATATCTCCAACTGTGATTTCTGAGGCCAAATATGGAGTGTTAGATGGGACTGTAAATTATAGGGAAGCCCTGTGCCCCAATCCGAGCATTTTGATAACTAGCTCAGAACTTTCTATCATGTCTTGGAATTTGGCTGGGCAAGGTAGGAAGCTGGAAGATCCAGAGTGGGTAGACTATTTAAAGTGGGTAGACTATTTAAACAAGCAGGACATATGACTATTCAGGAGATTTGGGTTGAGGACCCGGTTTTCCTGGATGGGTTTCGGTCATATTATGTCGTGGCCCAGCCAGCAGAGGGGGGTATCAGCTGCGCCAAAGGGGGTTTACTGATACTGCTAAATAAGAAATTACAATGTGATCATTTTGCATTTAAAATAGGCTCCCCTGATATATTGGGTGTCCAGCTTGTATTTGACCGCAATTTTAAAGTGATTATAATCAATGTACATGCCAGGTCTGTCCCACGGGGATCAGAGACTCAGACTCTGGCTCAGGTACCCGAATATATAAACACCCTGCATCCTTCGACTAAATTAGTGGTTGCAGGGAATATGAATTGCACTTTTGAACCACTTTCCTTAAGTAGCGATTTGATGGCCGAAGAGGACGAATTCTGGGGAATTCCACAACTGATGAATACGTCACAGTGTATTTGATCGTGTACTGCCTTACAGTTGACATCCTTGTGTTTAAAATATGGACTTAGGGCCTGTAACAGCCGCACACGCTCTGATCTGAACACCGCTCCAACTTTTAAGTGAGGTCTGTCCCTCAGTGTTATCGACAACTTCTTAGTGGACATCAGGCTATGGCCACTATTAAAAGATATGAAGGAGGATTTTTGTCACGAGAGTGACCACAATCCCTTGCTTCTCACCTTATATAGTGACGTATTCAGGAGATCACAGAATATCCATCTCACTGAGGTCCCAGAGCCACCTTTGGATAATAGCTATACTCGTGTCAGTTGACCAAAAGTTATGTCTAACCCTTGTTTGAGTAAGAAAATCTACCAACTTTTTATTGATGTCATGGCTGATTATGAGGAGCGTGAGGTCAGTGACATTCCAATCCTCAGCATACATGAAGTAATGATGAGGAAATTACAGGATCTTTTCTATAGGAAGACTGCTACCAAGCAACTTTTTGAAAATTATAAAACCAGGGAGTGGTTTAATAAGGACTGTTCTACTGCCAAATCAGGTCTAAAATCAGCTATTACGTCTTGCTCACAGGGGGCGATTAGAACAGCTAGACTTGCCTATAATAAAACTTTAACACATGCAAAGAAAAGTTGGGAAGACATAATGTGGCAGAGATTCCTTGATGCAACTAAACATAATGACAACATGACATTTTGGTAGCTATTGTCCAATAGACATAGAGGGGTTAAGGGTACAATCCGTACTTCAATATTCAACCTGAAAGTTGGGTGGAATATTTTTCTAAACTCTATGCTCCACCTAGCAATTCTGTGATTTATGGACCCCCCTCAGCAGATGGCTAAAACGTGCTTCCCCCCTGACGATCCAGGTATGGACACTCCTGGCCATGGCGATCTTATTGTTTTTACTTTAGAGGAAACCACAGCTGCTATTAACTCCTTAAAATAAGATACCGTGGGATCTTTTTAAATCTAAACCAGTAATTTGATCCTGGTATATAAATATGATCTCAAATGCCATAGCAGCAGAAGGCCCAATTCCCAGTACTTGGAAAGGGGCCAAAATAATCCCTGTTCACAAAAGGGGTGATGTGAGCTCTCCTGTTAACTACAGGCCAATTAGTCTTATTGACAATCTCCAGAAAACGTTTGCCAAACAGCATTTGGACAGGCTACTTGACTGGGCACAAGATCACTGCTATCCCTACTCCAGACGGACTTTCACCCAAAAACCAGTACGGTGAATCAGGTTTTTAGGCTGTTCCTCCTATACTGGAAATATGTAGTCCTTGCCAAGCAAAATGTATATGTCGTTTTGTGGATCTTCGGTCTGCCTTTGATATGGTCCCCCGAGAAAAGTTCTGGAATGTCCTGCACAGAATGGGTACTCCTGCCAGTATAATGTATTTATTACAACGGCTACACGAGAATACATCTGCCCAGGTGAGATGGGGCAATCAGGGAGAATTAACCGATCACATAGCCATTCAGCGGGGGGTTCGTCAAGGATGTGTTCTTGCACCAACTCTTTTTACCCTATTTATAAATGAGGTGGTACAAGCTGTGTCCTTTTGCCAAAATTACGCCGCCTCCCTTAATGTGCAGAAAATCCCTATATTACTTTTTGCTGATGACTCCCTCCTCATCTCTAAGACCCCAATGGGTCTCCATATTCTTGTAGGCATGTTTAAGGCTTTCTGTGTAGACTATGGTTTGGAACTAAACGCTAGTAAAACCAAATTGATGGTGCTTAGTTCAGGACCAGCTAGGAGATGTACCATTACTCTAAATGGGGCCCCTGTCGGTAAGGTTAGCTCAATAGAGTACTTGGGAGTGAGGATTGCAAATAACTTACATTGGGAGGACCAGATCAGCAAAAGTGCGTCACTTCTCCAACATAGGTCAGGTGCAATTCCGGTGCTTCTATAAAAGTATTGCCACAAAAGCCGTTTCTCTGGCTATTACGATCTATTTGGCAAAAGCGCTGCTGCCTATGGTGATGAGGTATGGGGATTTTGTAATGCTAATAAATTGTCTGTGGGAGAAAATAATTTTGCCAGAGCTTTATTCGCATGTCTACGTAGCACAATCCTGATTCCGGTCTTTTTGTACCTCGGGCTTAATCTCATCTCTGACGTGATAGCTCTGAGACCCCTACTCTTCTGGGTGAGGATCTGGACCACACCAGAGCTCACCATCTATATGGACTCCCTTCTTGACATTCTCAAAAGACCTAATGCAAGTTGAAATTCCTTGCGTTTCTTCGAGTTATATATAATAACAAAATGCATAATATAAGGGATGTAAATGGAGCGAATGATTAGTTGGCAGTTATCAGGAGTGGGCAGGCCGAACACCAGTGAAGGTTTCCTTCTTTTTTTTTTGTTTGAGTGAATGATTATACCCAGGAATACAGGAACGTTCTAAAAATTTGGCCAACATCGGCCCTTAAATTGGGGGGGTTCTCCATGGGAGGGGTGGGGAGGGAGGAGGGTGTGGGGTCACTGGGTGGGGAGCATACAGGAGAAATGGAAAAAGAGCCTTGTTCACCCCAGTCAGTTTTTATATTCTACTTTAGAGATAGCTAGCAGGGGTGGGGGCCAGGGGTCAAGTGAAACTGTATCTCAAATTCTTTCATGGAATGTTAATGGCTTGAGAACCAGAGGAATAAGAGATATAATATTGCAATATTTAAGGGACTCATCAGCACAAAGTTTGGTTTTGCAAAAGACCCATCAGGCAAGAGATGAGTGTATGAAGTTATTTAAAATGCAGAGGTGCGTCCAAAAGTTTATTTGTATCGAGTATAATTTTCATACAAAAGGTGTACTTATACTATTTAAACAACAAGCTAATACAGTAGTATTGGATGTAAGATCACATTCAGCAGGGCGTTGGGTTATAGTCAGGGTACAGGTTGGTGGTAGGAATATTGTACTGGTAGGGTGTTATGGTCCGAACTGTGACGATATAGAACCACTTAGACGGTTGTTCTCCCAGCGTTTTTGAGTTTTCAGACCCGGTTATAATGATGGGAGACTTTAATGTAGTTCTAGATAATAAATTAGATAGTTCAGATAACTGTAAATCCTTAGGTACTCTGAAATCCCAGCAATATTTGAGGGGGGTGATGAAGGAATTTGGTTTGTGCAATATATGGAGGCAGAGAGTCGGAAATAAAAGGGATTTCTCCTTTTTTAACAAAAAGTATAGACACGCCTCCTGTATAGATTATTTTTTGTTAGATACACAGTTGAGAGAATGTGTGGAGAATTTAGTATACCTGCTGGCTCACTTATCCAAGCACACAGCTGTTTTGTTAGAAATTGCTTTGATTCAGAGGACAATTAGTAAAAGATGGACATTAGACCGTTCATTATTATTAGATGATGAGGTTGTATTTCAATTACGTAAGGAAACAGAGGATTTTTCAAGTGTTAATGTAGGGTCTGCTTTGCCATCAGTGGTTTGGGATACCTTTAAAGCTGTTATAAGAGGGAGGATTATGAGTATATCCTGGTATAAAAATAAGCTATTTAGGAGTGAAATACGTTTTCTAGAACAGGAAATGCTTAGGAATGAGCATAAGTTGGGGAGACGGGTGAGACAGAGGTTTTAAGGACAAACTTGGATGAATTGCGGCGACAGCTGGACGACGTGCCACAAGGCAGAATTATAGAAAGGTGGGAGGCAAGTAAATTGGCCCTTTTTGGATATGGTGAAAACACAGGGAAGTTATTAGCCTGGAAGAGCAAGTTAGACCAAATAAGGAACTATATTAAGGAAATTGAAGTAGATCAGTTAGGGGAAAGAGTGACGAATAGTAAGTCCATTGAGTTGGTCTTTAAAAATCTTTTTGCTCAACTTTATACAGAGGAGTTAGAGGTGGAAGAGGACAAGGTTGATGATTGGTTGGGGCCCGATATACTTCCTAGTATCTCACAGCAGGAGCAGGCACTTTTGAATGTACCTATAACATCAGAAGAAATAAGGAGAGCTTTGAGTGGGAGTAAGGGCGGGAAGGCTCCTGGCCCGGATGGTATCCCAGTGGAATTATATAAGGCATTTGGGGGCTCAGTTATCCCAGCCCTAACGGAATTGTTTGGAGGGGTTCTTGAAAATGGAATTTGTATACTCACTTCGTGGAATGAGGCTATTATTACATTAATTTTGAAACCAGATAAAAATCCTGCAAAATATGCATCATATAGGCCTATATCATTGTTAAATAGTGATTATAAATTATTTGCTAAAATATTAGCTGATAGGTTGAGTAGTGTAGTGAATAATTTGATACACCCTGAGCAGAAGGGTTTTTCTAGAGGAAGATATCTGCATGAGCTGACTTTTAATCTGATTGGGGTGATAGATTTGGCTACTTCTCTTGAAACCCCCCAGGCGATTATTATTATAGATGCAATGAAAGCTTTCGATCAGGTTAATTGGAATTATTTAAAATCAATTTTGAGACGGTATAACTTGGGGGACAAGTTTTGCAAGATTATCGATCAGATTTACAGGGCCCCCTCGGCTAGGGTATTACTTAACGGGAACCTTACAGGATCCATTTCAATTACAAGAGGTACTATTCAAGGATGCCCATTGTCTCCTGTATTATTCAATTTGTATATAGAACCATTAGCTAGAAAGATCAGGCAGAATTTGTCAATCTCTCCTTTCAGTTGTGAAGGTTGGGAAAAAAAGGTACACTGATAAGCTATCAACAGCTCTTCCCGCAGTGATAGAATTGGCTGAGAAATTTGGCAGCAATTCAGGATACCAGGTGAATGTTGAAAAAACAGATACAATGTCTTGGAATATGAAGGAAGGCTCGGTATATGGTAAGAAGGAAGTGAGGTATTTAGGTATATTGGTGACGCACGATCTTAAGCATTTGGCAGAAAGGAATCAACATAAATTGTTGGTGGAATGTAAAGGTATAATGCAAAGATGGGCACACCTTCCACTGAGTATACTTGGAAGAGTCAACCTGATTAAAATGGTAATTTTGCCTAAGTGGAACTTTCTGTTCTCGCTATTCCTCTTATTATGCATACAGGATATTTAGACAAAATGCAGCAGGTCATAAACACTTTCATATGGAGGTCAAAAGGGCCAAGAATATCTAGGAAACAATTGTGTAGAAGAAGGGAAAAGGGAGGTTTGGCATTGCCAGACTTGAGGTATTACGCTTGGGCATTCTTACTTAAGAACTCAAGGATGTTATTTGTATGTCCAGATACTACAGCAATTGGCCTGATGTAGAAGGCTATGGTTATGACTGTTAAAGGGGCATCAAATATTTTCTTTTCAAATTTGGAGCCCCCAGGTTTTTCAAAAAGGTTAAGCTGAAAGTATTGCAAGGTCTCGCAAAGTCTTGGTATGAGTTAAGACAAGCAGCAAAAGCAACCTATGGCAGCTATAATACGCCCATTTGGGACTCTCTGGGCACACCAGAGTGCTTTAAAGATGTTTTAGCTTTGCCAATTAAAAAGGTGGGGGTTGAAGTTTGGGGGATCTCTTCCATGAGGGAACCTTGCTCTCATGGGAAGAGTTGATGGAGAAACTGGAGGATCTCTGTCCAGACTGAAGTTCTTGCAGCTAAAGGTATGGGCACGGGGGTTAAGGGGTGTTTGGGTTCAGTCAATGTTCTGGAAGATACTCTCCCTGTGTTCTCCTCGGTTTCGAGAAAGGTTGCGGTTTGGTATTGTGAAATTGTGGAAGGATTAGACTTTAAATTGCCTATAGATCTTTGGGGGGATCTTATAACTAGGGGGTGGGTCCATAGATGGTGGAAGAAGTCCTTGTCTATTTTGTTTGACGTAGTAAAACCAGTCTCATTAAGGAAAAATCATATTTACACTATAGTTGGAGCTTACATTTTGCCGTATAAATTATCCAAAATTAAAAAAGGAGAGGTGGTTAAATGTTCGAAATGTGGTCTTGAAAGGGCAACAGATGTTCATATGTTTTGGGAATGTCCGAGTATTTATTCATTTTGGGAAGAAGTATGTAGTATTATCTCAGGCATACTAGGTTGTGAAGTTATAGCATCTCTCCCCTTGATAATATTTGGGCAGTCAAAGGAATTGGAAGTGGGGAGCAGAAAGGGAATGAATGATAGGCTTCATTTCTTGTTTTATGTTATATTGTTGGCCAGAAGGGAACTTTGCAAAAGATGGATGTCTGTCTCCCCCGACATACTTGGATTGTCTTAACGTTGTCTTTCATACTTCAAAACTAGATTTGAAATTACGAAGTACTTGGAGGACAAGGCCGAACCTTTGGAACCCTTTGATAGAATGGAGAGAATCAATTTGAGATTTTTGAGTGGGTGGGTAGTAACAGATAGATAAAAACTTTATTCGGCTTTCCAACAAGTCATAAAAGCAACACATAAAAAAAAAAAACTTACGTATAAAAAACATATTTAAGATGTAACAATAAATACAAGGATTAAAATGCAGTAACATATTGATTAATCAAGTCATGAATATTTAGATAGCCAAATTATCATGTTACCAATCCACCCAGAGACTTTCTTACTGTTATTATGTAACATAAAAAATGTGCTAAAATTCCACATATTTCAATAGAAGGTAACATCTGTAAGTTAATATATGCGATGCGACACTGGATCTTAAAAAAGGCATTAACAAGCACTTTCTCTGTTTTCCGTAAAATTTACAGAAAAGAACCACATGTATCGTACTTTATACTGCCTTTGTATCGCAAGGACATGCCCCTAAAGTTGCACTCCAATCATTCATAGTCGGAAAAGTTACTAAACAATGGAACGTATCTAGCCTTAGTCTCATGAGGACAAAGCGATGTCGAGGTTTTACTACATTTACCAGGTAAGGCTGCATGCCCTCCGTGGACAGAATCAGTTGGTTAGACATAACACTATATTTTTTTGACTCTACTGTCCACGTCTGATCTTCTAGGTGCTTCAAGGACAGGGACCTCCATTCCTTCCTAGTCAGTCTCTCCAGTGATTCTGGGTTTGCATAGTATTCTTTATGGCCCAGGTTTCGAAAAAAGTCATAATATACCTCAACCAAGGGAATCTTAAGGAATAAGCTGATACCATGCAATCCGGTAAGACTGCCTTGTTTAGGCCAGTATGTTCTGAAGTCCAAATTTTCTGCCATAATAATAAGGGCTGTATCATTATTAGGTCGTCTAGGAAGGGGACCCCTAGTTCAGCGGGGCTAATGAATGATGAGGTGTCATTTGGTACCATTAACAAATGTCTCAAAAAATCATTTTCCAGCGTTTGGACCAGGTTACGGTTGGTATACCCCCAAACGCCTGCTCCATACATAGCAGACGAGATGCATTTAGCTAAATAAACTTTTACCATGTTCTGTGGGGTAACCACCCCTAACCTTCTTGAGAAAATCTTCTGGGCCGCCGTTGTCTTCATGATCTGTAATTTCTTACTTTTTACACACTGTGCCCAGGAGCCTTGTTTATCAAACATTATGCCCAGATAGGAGAATGTTGGAGTTATATCGATCTTTCCACCTTGTATGGTAATATCATGAATCTTGTTTGATTTCCTGCCACAATTCATTATAAAAGTTTTCGAGCGGTTAACAGTGAGGCCCAAGTCTGTCATAAACGTTATACAGGTTGTTAAAAGTTTTTGGAGGGCTAATGGGGTCCGGGCCATAAGTACGGCATCGTCTGCATAAAGTAATGCCGGGATCGGCGATGACCTATTTGAGGGAGATCTTTACATTTACTTATTAGTTCTCGTTTGAAGTTATTTATGTACATTGAGAACATGAATGGGGCTAATACGCAGCCTTGACGTCCTCCTCTATGTATACCAAAAGGCCAAGTGCATTCTCCTCTTATCCCGTATCTCACCCTTGCTCTACACCCTGAATACAGTTATCGTATGAACTGTATTATTGTCGGTTCTACCCCTATACTACTTAAAATGTCCCATAATTTCTCGTGTACTACGCAGTCAAATGCTGAAGATAGATCAATAAAGGCCAAATACAAATTGCCTTCCCTAATCTTTGTATATTTCCCAATTATTATGTTTAGGTTCAATCCTTGTTCCACCCTGCCTATTCCTGTGCGGAAACCATACTGTAATTCAGTTAAGATGTTATTTTCCTCAGCGCAGGATTGCAATCTATTCAATATAACTCTCCCAGCTATTTTAGCTGATGTGTCAAGTAGAGAGATAGGTCTATAGCAAGCTGGGTTGAGGCGGTCGCCTTTTTTATATATAGGAACAATGATAGAATATAACCACAATGGTGGTGTTCCTTGCATACAACAAGCCCTCAGTACCTGCGTCAGTAACGGGCCCCATACTTGTATATTTGCCTTATATAAATCTACCGGAACACAGTCAGGGCCAGGTGCTTTCCCCGCTTTACTTGAGTTTATGGCTTCTACCACTTCCTCCAAACTAAACTGAGGTGTTATAATCATGCGTGAATTTTCCTGGATGGTAAGACTCGTTAAAGAGTCTATTGATTCTTAGTCACTGGCCAGGCTTTATATCTTGGAGAAATATTCAATCCAATCCTCTTCTGTTATTGCAATTTCCATTCTGGGCACATGTCTAGCCCCTAGCATGGGGGTGTTTATTGTTTTCCAAAAGAGTATGTTATCTTTTGTAGAGCTAGCTTTGTGTAACGTTTCCCAGGTGTTTTCTTTCAAGGTGGATTTCCTTTTTTTGATGGCCACCTTATATTCCTGTCTCCATATGCGTATCTCGTTCAAACATCTTGTTGAGGCGCTTAAGGTCTTTTTTAATCTCTTATGTGCTTTTATGCAATCATAGTCAAACCAGCCCGTTTTCCTTCTCTGTCCTTTCTTTCCCGTTTTGTTGGTCAGAGCTTCTTTCACGCCTTGCGCTATCGAAGAAAAAGCGCTTAGGCATTTTTCTGGATCTATATCATCGCTAAGGCAATCTGCGAAAGCTTGGTTATGATCACAGATTAACTGTTTCAATAGATCCTTTGGCTCTATTTGGGACCATCGCAATGAGTATCCATTATGCAAGACTAATTCAATATCATTTACCAACACAATGTTATCCTCCTGTGCCAGTATAGAAGAAGTTAATGAGACCTTTAAACTCTGGGGGAAATGGTCACTTATCGCAATATTATGGAGTGTATGTTTGGTGAGGTACTGTGCGAAGTGAGTAGACATTAGGACATGATCAATCACTGTATCTGCACCCCTTCCGTTAAAAGTTGGTTTGAACTGTGGGTCATCAGAATAAATTTTATTTACGAAGGCCAAATTGAATTTATGCGCCAGTATGTTCATCGCATCTCCTTGCATGTTATGTGTAAAATGAGGCCTCAAACCAATGTCTTCCCCATCCCAGCCACACACCTTCTTAGAGGTTTCTTTACAGAGATGGACATTAAAGTCACCGCCCCATAGAATGAGGCTTTCCCGTCTGGATTTTGTACAAATTCTCTCTAGCTCCTCTCCCAACTGTGTTAAGATAATAGGAACCTCTCCCGGTAGTGCATTGTTATAAAAATTAATGACCAATAACTGGGTCTTCTGATCCAAATCACTCCCAATCACTTGGTAATGTACCCTTGAGATTTGCATATTTAAATTTGATAGGGGAAGCTTATTTGAAATATATGTGTATAAACCCCCTTTAGGACTACCATGTCCTGTGGGTACTGCTGATGTATGATATGTTTTATATCCATTTATATGGATAGGATTTAAAAGCCAAGTTTCCTGGAGGCATAAAAAAGAAAAATCTTCAATAAAATTAATCCAGGGCACATTGCCAAGCTTATTGCTTAGGCCTGCCACATTCCTATAGAGTAGAGTTACTTCCAATTTCTGCTGCTTCTGTTGCTGTGCATTGTTTGTGGTTGGGGGGTATACTGCTATGAGTTGCATGAGTTAGTACCAAAGGTGGTTCTCTCTGCCTTATCTGCCCCCTTCTATATTCATTTCCAGTGCTATCTCGTAAGGTGTCTCTTTCTTTGCCACGCTGAGTCAATCTAGATCTTCTAGTGTTGAGAGGGTCTGAAATCTATTACAAGAAAGAATGGGGCCAAGACTGGGTAAGACTATTTTATGCAGTGGTTATGCGTTATTAGAAATTTTCCCCACAAAGCTTTGATAAAAGAATCCCAAGGGTAATCATACAATACCTTGATGAGTAACATGCCTTGTCCCAAGTTTGCGAATGACTCTTTCCACTAGTTCTGGAGATTTAAACAAGAGAACCACGCACTCTCTCTCCAGTGCTTTCTGACTACTACCTATCCACTTGATTCTCCTAACCATTTTTATACAATCAAAAAGGGGCCCCACCATTCCGGGATCCAAACGTGATCCTATCGAATTGAGGGACTTATTCCTCAGGGCTGTCCATGTTTCCTGTTAATGATCAGCCACAGGTGGAACATTAGCCAGGACCACCACGTATGGTGTTGCCTCTGGGGGAGATGTAAAAAGTCACTTGGTGTGTGCAAAGACTCGGAGGGTCTCCTTCTTCTATGCTGTTCCCCCCCTAAATTTGTCAGAGACCGGGTTGTCCTGTCTGTTGGTGGAACACTGTTCAACGTTTTTGCATGTATAAGTCTGGTAGTTGGTACTGATGTTGACGATTGTAGGTTACTCATAAGATTTGAAGTCGAGTAGAATTCAATGAGGGTTTTCCTACTTTGTGTTACAGGTTGTAAGTTACTCACAGGGTTTAGAATTGGTGGTGGTACACTAGGGCCTTTCTTCAGAGGATCTAAATCCTTAGGCTGTAGAGATTTCATAATTAGTAAGCCTGCCTCAAGATTACTCTCTACCACTCTTAGACGTTCTGAAAGGGAGTCCAGTGAAGCCCCAAACGATGATTTCAGGGTGTTTACTAGTTCATAGATGTTCACAAGAAGGGTTTGGGTTGTGTCAGCTGGTTTATTTAAAGTTTTCCTCCGGATTACTTTCTTTGGCGGCTGCCTTCCGGGGATAGTTACTAACTCTTTCTTTGGCTTTTTATTAGAAGAATTATCTGTCCTCCCTATCAAAGGTTTCCTTGGGTGTTAAGGTGAGGGTGAGAGATCATCCGGGACATAAATTAGGTCTGAGGTGTTTTGAATACACCCATTTATATCACATTCCTGGTTCTTTCGTATTTCCGCCTTATTACCCCTATTATTACAATGCTTGGAATCACCTTGTATCTCAGCGTTCTTTAGTGGGCGAATAGTATAGTCACTAGTAGTCAGCAATTTTTCTTCAACGTTAGAAATTTGCTTATCGAGCACCCCCATTGCTCCTGAAATGTATTTTAATATGGATGTACTGTCTTTTGCGTTTGGGGGAGGGTTCAGCATTGAATGCTTTCTTTTGCCCATGTTTTAAGTAATAACAAACCGGTTCCCTATAGAGAAAGTAGCAAAGAGAAGAGATGTACAAATCAGGTTAATTTGCCAACCAGCAGAACTCCTCATGTGGTAGTACGCATGGCCCAGCCTGACCCCAAATAAATATCTAGTTGTGCAATTTTATATGTACACAGTCTCAATCAGGGGCCATCAACGAAACCACCTGGTCCATAAAGTAGAGTCATGTGTTATATAAGAAATAATGGAAAAGAAAATGTTCTCACTTGTATGTCCAGTTCTTTTGTCCAGTGCTCCTTTGCCTCTTGGTTTTGTTGTTGGGGGGTTGGCCCAGCCCGGCCTCCTTCGGGCTCCGACGGGTGTTGTTGGGCCCGCCCTTGGCCCAGGCTTTGCCTGGGCGCGGCCCGCTCCGCAGGGCAAGGCGGCACGATTTGAAGTGCCCGCGAACCAAGTCCAGCCCCCTGGTGACAGCAAAGGCTCCTGGGACTTAGAGTCCCACCAGGAGCAAGAAGAGCGATGGCAGCAGACTCGCGGGGCAAGGTGGCGCACTTTCGAGCACCCGTGAACCAAGTCCAGCCCCCTGGTGACAGCAAAGGCTCCTGGGACTAGGAGTCCCACCAGGAGCAAGAAGAGCGATGGCAGCAGACTCACGGGGCAACGCGGCATGCTTTTGAGTGCCTGCGAACCAAGTCCAGCCCCCTGGTGACAGCAAAGGCTCCTGGGACTTAGAGTCCCACCAGGAGCAAGAAGAGCGATGGCAGCAGACTCGCGGGGCAACGCGGTGCGCTTTCGAGCGCCCGCAAACCAAGTCCAGCCCCTTGGTGACAGTAAAGGCTCCTGGGACTTAGAGTCCGACCAGGAGCAAGAAGAGCGATGGCAGCAGACTCACGGGGCAACGCGGCGCGCTTTCGAGTGCCCGCGAACCAAGTCCAGACCCTTGGTGACAGCAAAGGCTCCTGGGACTTAGAGCCCCAACAGGAGCAAGAAGAGCGATGGCAGCAGACTCGCGGGCAACGCAGCGCGCTTTCGAGCGCCCACAAACCAAGTCCAGCCCCCTGGTAACAGCAAAGGCTCCTGGGACTTAGAGTCCCACCAGGAGCAAGAAGAGTGATGGCAGAAGACTCGCGGGGTAACGAGGCGCGCTTTTGAGCGCCCGCGAACCAAGTCCAGCCCCCTGGTGACAGCAAAGGCTCCTGGGACTTAGAGTCCCACCAGGAGCAACAAGAGCGATGGCAGCAGCAGGGTGGGTAGTAGTTATTCAATGATATTTTTTTGGATGGCCAATGATTATACACCTCTCTCTAGGATCTCTTGCCCAGTAATGGTTTCTCCCTCCAAGGCGGAAGATTGTATGAGAGTTAAATGGAGTCCCATGGCATGAGCCATTCTCTTGTTGAGAGGGTGAGAAAGGTGCTTTGGAAGAGAATTTGTTCAGGGGCTGTGGTGAATGAGGACAAAAAAAAAGACCTTATGCAGCTTCCATTCCATGGCTTAGTTATGTGTCAAAATGGTTTCGCACCCTGGGACTTGGGAATTACTGGAAGAACCCACAGAATTTAGGGAAGGCCCAGAAGCAATTTTTGAAATCTGCCTATTGGTCCTATGTTAGAAATAACTATCTCCTTTGTACATCATATGGACGATTGACTATTAATTTCCTTGATTTTAAGTGATATCCCCAATTTGAATCTTACCTAGATCTTATCCCTGATTTATTGGGTAAGAGCTTGTACGCCCGTTTTCGTTTCGGGTGTTTACTTCTAATGTTCTTAACTAGTAGCTGGAGACCATCATTGACATCTGATTCATGCCCTGGCTGTAATGATGTTCTGGAATCTGTCGAACATTTTATGTTTTTTGGCTTAGCGTATGCCCTTCTCCGGCGTAAATGGATTCGTCCAGTTTGCCTGAATATGGGCATTAGACAATATGGTACAACCTTAAGGATTCTGAAGAGCGACACTTCACCTGTTTTAATCTGTGCTGTTAGCAAGTTTCTCGTGGCTGCATGGCAAATACGCACTGGCCTTTTAAAAATATAGTAATTTGTAATTATGTATGCTGTAGAATATGAAAAGTGAGTTTGTTTATCTTCTTTTTGAATGCTGATTGATGTTTTTTGACCCTTTTAATTTTTTTATTTTTTTACTCAATATGTAATTTTGGATTATTGTGGTTTTTATGCTTCGATGGGTATTTATGACCGAATAAAGCTTGTGTTGATGATTGATACAACCTTTGTGCTCTGCAAGACAACTGATTCAGGTATTCTGGCTTGTCCTGTAAGGCACACAGAGGCACTTTGTGGAGGACATGCGGCTAAATAGTCTGCAATTCTGAAGTACTGGGTTTTTTAGAACCCAGTGGTGCCAGGGAACACACTCTAAGACTTCGAGTCCTTCCTGTTTCAGACTACAGAAACACAGAGTCTTCTTGGTGAAGTCAAAGATCTTGTTTATTGGCTGCAGCCAGTAACAGGTATCCTAGAAGTACAACACAGTGTATATTCTCAGGAGACTGCTCCCTTTGCAAATCTAACCTTCTCTTTTATGCAAAATATTATGCTTTTGGCAAACATTCCTTATTTTACAGTTGACCATTCACATATTTTCACTACAAAGAAATAGCAGGTTTATGATGACAAGCCCATATTTCAGTTTGTCCAGCCCTCAATCAATTACCCGGCAAGGCTTAGTACTTTCATCAGATATCGACGGACCCCCAATATAAACGGGCACCTCCTCCTTGTAAAGCAAGTCATAAAGAAGAAACAGGGACACGTGTGTGTAAGATTAGGCATGGTTTGTGTGTGATGAAAGGTTTATGATGTGTTGTGCCTTGATACTAATCTCATTCGGCCACTGGGAAAGAAACTGGCCGAACAGGTTTGGCTTCAGGCAGTGGAGTCAGCTTGCCCAGGTCACAGTGGAGTCAGCAAAGGTGTACGTGTCCTTCAGACTCCTTTTCAGCATTAGTCATTGGCCTATGTGAGGGCAATCATAAAATAGCTGTCGTTTAAATGGAACACGAGAGTTCAGGACGGAAGCTCTGATATTCGGGTGATTTCGTTACCCGAATATGAATACAATGCTTGTGCATATTATTGTAATCATTCTCGGTCTGCTGATACCAAAATCATTGTGATACGACGATGTTTATAACACGGGTCCAGAATTTTCAGTACCACAGACCCTCCTTTTGCCCTTACATAGGCAATAACCTATACTCACGCTAATCTTAGTCCAGGTCTATATTCATAAAGTCGTTGAGATGTTGCTGTAGCATCATCCTATTACTTAGCTCGTCCCTTGATACAGGTTTCCTTACACACGATGTAGCACAGAGGCCACATATTGCAGGAGCACACTGTACACACAGACAGGACAGGAAAAGAATGGCTAAGATCATCCCAATGACTACCAGAGTCTTCCATCCCCAGGCGGATATCAGCTCCCAGAACCACCCCATCAATGACCAATCTCCTTTATCCACGTGAATAGACTCGGAGATCTTATGCAGTTTGGAAATGGCCTGGTAGACTGTCGGAGCGTTATCTGGGATGAAAACACAGCAACTTGATTGGATCACTTTACATACCCCACCTCGGTCTGCAAGTATGACGTCTAATGCGACCCTGTTCTGAAGAGTCATAAGGCGATCCGACTGGAGCTCAGCAGTCAAATTACCAAGGGCACCGGCGGTTTCAACTACCGTGGATTCAACCACCTTTGTCAATTGCCTTATGTTCCTGCTGTTAACCATAGGGCCCCAAAACGGCAGAAAACCCTTTACGAAATCTCCAAATTCTTGTCCTGTAGTGTCTTCTTTACTTATGACACCTCTAACTATCCTTGTCTTATGGTAATCTGCCGCGGCCGTGTAGGTGGGAGGTAACAGGAACGAAACAAAACATGTGCCTGAGAAGTCAGGGGGCAACCATGTATAGGCTCTATTATGGCAGATGAAATAGGTACCCTTAGCTGCTAAGAACGAAGGAGAAGTCTGAGACGCAAAAACATATGTTTCAGTGCAGATACTTTTCCCTAACTGAGCTCTGGGATTCTTGCCAATACCTTGCAGACATAGGTGACCCTGATGGGGTACAATCCAAATCGGGGAGGATCTCTTTGCTCGTTGGTTCCCACTCAGAGTAACTCCATATCCTGTTATGTTCCATCCAATATATGCTAGTGTCTCATCTCTCGGTAGGTCTCATAGGAAATATCTTCCCTAATCATATCTACTATACCCTTAGCTAGAGCACTATTCTTAGGATTATCTTTCACAGAACGTAGGGGGTTGGCTTCATACGCGTATATGAACACCGTTCTATATGCCCATACAGAACCATTATGGCTGAAAGGTAGGACCAGATAAGGGATACCTTTATCAGTAGTATGAGGCATAAGACCACACACCCAACAGTTAGCTGTGTTCACTACTAATTGGTGTTAGTGTAGAAGCTGAATGAATGAATTGTTGGCAAACTCTAATCTTCTGGCAGACTCGTGTTCAGGCAGGGGGTGAAAAGAATGCGAGGAAACAGTAGAAGAAGGTATGGGCTGAGTAATGGGTGCAAATGTCACTTGAAAAGAGAATAAAACATATCCTATTAAAAACGTCATTACACTAAGCAACATGAAAATACATAATATCAAAAATCGTTTCTTTGTCATTATTATACCCATTCTGGCTTTAAAGTCCATCTGTCTGGCAGGTCTCTCATTCTTGAAAAACTCCATCCTCTCTAATTGCTGCTCGTGGTGGTAGGGTGTTCTATGCTAGGGAATGCTTCTGTCAGTCCAGGGCAACTCCCTTAGACTGACCAGAACTGTCGACCTAACGTCTTCAGCTGCACTCCAAAGACTTGGGCAACCACGACCCTACAGCTGAACCCGGATGGCGGTTCGAAAAGAAAAAAACAAAAATAAGAAAGTTTCTCAGATGATAGAGCTGCACTTTAAAAAAAAATAGCAAAGGAACGGGAAAAAAATTATTTGTCCTTAGTTCTTGGTCTCAAATTATAACGGCTTTTTCCAGGAACTGTCTGGTTCTGGAACAAAAGTTCAGGCTCTGTAGTGTTCAATCGAATTGACGGTGGCACAGCTTCTTGTAAATTATTGTCACTTTCTTGATCAGAAATTGTTCCTTTTACACGTGCATCGCTAAATGGCAAAAAACGAGGCACAGTCTCAGTCTCAGAGTCAGCGATCCCCTCCTGGACCCACCGGTCGTACGGTAGAGGAAAAGGGACTCTCTTGCAGTGTACGCCGTGGATCCAGTTCTTTTTCCCTTCCACTCGAACAGCTGATCTTGTTGAGAGAAGGACGAGGTAGGGGCCGGTCCAACGGGGCTGGTCATTCTTTGTCCGCTGGAAGTTCTTGACCAGTACCCATGATCCAGGATCGATAAGATGTCCTGGAGCTTCAGAGACCTGAGGCAGAGTATCGTGAACCTGTTGGTGTAGAACACGCAATTTAGCCGTCAATTCATACAAATAATCAAGCAGTACAGGGTGTTCGATCTCACTGAATTTTGTTGGTCTTGGCACTCCCCATATGTTGGCCGGGCAGCCAAACACGATTTCATAGGGACTAAGTCCCACTCGCGAATGCACAGTCATTCTTGTTGATAGGAGTGCTAGAGGCAGAGCGTCAGGCCATTTAAGACCAGAGCTCGCTTGTATCTTTGCCAACTTCAGTTTTAGCGTGCCATTATAGCACTCTACTAGTCCAGCTGATTGGGGGTGATTTGCAGCGTGGAATTTTTGCTGGATACCTAGCCCTTCACATACTCTTTTCATTACTCGACCCACAAATTCACTCCCATTATCACTCCAGACCATTCGCGGCATTCCAAACCTAGGGAAGAATTCTTTGGCAAGGGCTTTAGCTGTGGATAAAGCAGTGTTGTCTTTTAGGGGATATGCTTCTACCCATCTTGAAAAAGCACAAACAACAACGAGTACGTATTTCAGATTGTTGCACCTTTCCATGTGGATGAAATCTAGCTGTAAAACCTCGAACGGATACGTTGGAGGCGCAAAATGACCAGCTGGAGTTGGGGTTCCCCTACCAGGATTGTATTTCAGACACACCATGCAATTCTTGACCACATTCTCTGGACATTTAGGAATTCCAGCATTTTGCCATACTGGAGCCAACAACTTACAAATCCCTTTCACACTGATATGGGCCATTCCATGAGCCATTGTCACCACTGCAAGCACATACGCATCGGGTAACAACCATCGCTGATGTTCTGACAAGTCAACCCAACAACCATTTTCATCCAATTTACCTGTACTTTCTTTCCACACACTCAATTCTTTCTCTGAAGCTTCAGCTTGAATAGACTTCACACCCTCTATCGTATCTTCACATATTCCAACGTCACCAACCCATCTTGCGGGGCCTGCAACATACATTTGATTCATCACATCTTTTGCTGTTTCTTTTGCGATTTCGTCAGCAAATGCATTGCCACGACCGACATCATCAGTAACCTTATTGTGTGCACTGCATTTCACAATCGCAACTTGTAATGGCAAGATCAGTGACTCAAGAAGCTCATTCACCAACTGACCATGCTGAATTTTAGCTCCATTCGAAGTCAGGAACCCACGTTCTTTCCACAATCGTCCAAAACTATGGGCCACACCAAACGCATACTGGCTGTCGGTATATATGGTCACTTTCATTCCTTTCGATAACACACACGCTCTCGTAAGTGCAATCAGCTCTGCTGCTTGAGCCGAATTATGTGGTATTCGTGCAGCTTCAACAATCGTATGCGAAGTTGTGACAGCATATGCTGCAGTCGTATCACCATTCGGAAGCTTGAAGCATGACCCATCCACCCATAAGGTACCATCACACTCTACAAGAGGAGTATCTTTAAGATCTACTCTCCCTTTCGTTTCTTCTTCTGTCCTAAGAAAACAATCATGTTGTTCAACATCATCTGTCTCTACTGAAATTGGCAATAACGTGGCTGGATTCAACGTATTGCACCTCTTTATGTGCACATGACTCGCTAGCAGTGTCAACTCGTAACCTGACAATCGAGCACTAGTTAAATGCTGTGTCTTGGTCCTGTTTAACAACGTGTCCACTGCATGTGGAACCATCACAATCAACATATTATTCATCACTAACCCAGCAGACTGTCGAATAGAAACAGCTGCTCCCGCTGTGGCTCTCAAGCAACTCGGCAATGCTTTAGCTACCGGATCCAAAGTTGACGAAAAATATGCACATGGGCGTTGCTTGTCTCCAAAAGACTGTGTCAGCACTGACAATGCACAACCCTCTTTCTCATGGACATACAGTGTAAAGGGCTTACTGTAGTTGGGGGTACCCAACACAGGAGCCGAACACAATGCATTACGCAATTCGGAAAAACTTTTCTGACAATCTTCAGACCACGGAACGGGGTTTGGTGTATCTTTATAGGTCAATGCTACCAAAGGTTTGGCCAGCAAAGAAAAATTTGGTATCTATTGTCTGCAGTATGATGAAATGCTCAAGAAAGCACGTACTTCTCTCTGTGTCCTTGGCACACTCAATTTTGCAATTGCCTGAATTCTTTCTGAGGTCAGTTTCCTTCCCTCCTTCGATAAGAGATGACCTAAGTAGGTCACTTCTTGTCGACAATATTGCAGTTTTGAAAGGGACACTTTGTGATGTAAATCAGACAAATGACGCAACAACAACAAGGTGGCTTCTTTACAAATCTCTTCAGTATCTGTAGCGACTAGCAAATCATCAATGTACTGAATAAGGGTAGCGCCGTCAGGTAAAACAATTGCATCAAGCTGTGTTTTTAAAGCCTGACTATATATTGATGGACTTTCACAGTAGCCTTGAGGAGCGCGTTTGAAGCGGAAACTTCGGCCTCCTAAACTGAATCCAAAAATATCCCTGCTCTCCTCGGCAATCGGGATGCTGAAGAAAGCATTCTTTAAGTCAATTACCGAAAACCAGGTGGCGGAAGCTGGAATCATAGTCAATATGGCAGTGATAACTGGAACAACTGGAAACTGTGGCGCAACTATTTTATTTACCTCTCTAAGATCAATCACGAGCCTGTAAACAGGTGGCTTAGAGGGGTCAGTACGTTTCAAAACAGGCAAAACAGGACTATTACAAACGTTGCCTCTTGTCTCTTCAATTACATCTTTTTCAATTAAATCATAAATGATCGCTAGCAACGCCTTTTCACCTTCACTAGAGATCTTGTATTGTTGAATGCGTGGTAATTTAACATT
Organism: Pleurodeles waltl; assembly: GCF_031143425.1. Lineage (NCBI taxonomy): Eukaryota > Metazoa > Chordata > Amphibia > Caudata > Salamandridae > Pleurodeles > Pleurodeles waltl. Next base: position 878,126,199 of record NC_090444.1, read on the forward strand.
GGCTTTCAATGTCACAACATAAGGCAGTATTTCCAACAGACCCACGTCATTAGGACCAGTAGCCCAAATGGTATCAGGAAGAAACGACAATTCGGTCGGAAGTTTATCCTTCGACAAATACATTGGAGAGACCACTTTCCTACCCAGTGTAAGTTGTACTCCCGAAGGAGAACAATATAATGTTGCATACAATCTTTTCAACAAATCCAATCCTAACAAGTTTTCACCACAACCTGTCGTCAGAATAAGGGGTGCTTCCAATTCACAAGGTCCAACAGAAAGGGACATAGGACTAGAAATCGGGTTCCTAACCGGGGCGCCAGAAAAACCTACTGAAACATTCATCTCGCCAGACAAAGGTGCGCCAGGGAGTTTTGAGTGCATAATAGAACTCTTTGTAGCACCAGTATCCAACAGAAAAGGCTCCGACACACCTGAGGTAATCACCTTAACATAAGGTCCATACTGATCCACTGGAACTAAAAAAACTCCCTCTCTTCGTCTATGGCTGTCCTAGCAATTATTACCTTCCAAGTTCTCATCTTCTGCATAGTAGTCGTCAGCATAGTACTGAGCCATCCTACCAGACGCGTTATGTTGCTGGTCAAAACTATTCATTGAGTTTTGAGACGGAAAGGAACGCGTGTTCTGGGGGAAACTTCCACGTCCTCTACCTCTAGGAGCTTGTTGAACACCTCGACCTCTTGCGCCAGAAGCACCATTCGTACGCTGTAACAAAATAGGACAACTATACTTGAAATGACCCTCTTCTTTACAATATGAACACTGATTTGGACCTACAGGAACACGTGGTTGAGAAAACTCGAACCTTTGCGAGTTTCTCTGGGACTGTTGAGGTTGCTGATAGTTACTCTGACCACCACGTGGCGGATACGCCTGTTGCAAAAGAACCTTCGTCTTTAATTCTTTAGTTTTCTTGTCTGCTCTATCCTTCTCATCTTTATCCCTATTTTCGTAGTACTGTGCAGTAGGCAATATTTGTGTTGAAGAGGAAATGGCCCAAGAACTCTCTGAATCCTTCAATTTCTTACACAGCTCTGCAAACAAATTGTGCACAAACTTGTCGACGAACAACCGTTGACCACCTTCTGTACTCATATCTTGACCACTGTGGTCGATAAACGTTTCCTCAAACCTGGTGAAGAAATCAGACACTGTTTCATCTTTCTTCTGCTTACATGCAGACAATTTATCCCAATTCACACGCATCGCAGGCATTAAAGTCTTCATGTAAGTAATAATCCTAGCAGGCAGTTCTGCTACCAAAGGCTCAGGCTTGGCACCACCAACTTGTCTATCATTTGCAGCACTAATATTAGCCCATGAGTCACCTAACTCTTGTGCATAATCTGTATGGCGAATCAATCCCCACAAAGGCTGTGGAACAACATTCCCAAATAACATGTCTGTGTCGGCTAAATTCATAATGCATGAGTCTGCAGTCTGTGATAATTCCTTATAATACCCTGCAGGGTTTTTACGGGGATCAGGCAAAGTCTGCTTAAGGGCTAAAACTTCAGCTCGCTTCCACGGGACATGTACCCAAACACGCTGAAAATGAGCTGGGACAGCATCAATGTGATTAGCATCATCAGCCTCAACAGCGTCCTTCCATACTGGAGGGACTTCTCTCATTGGGTACTGTTGCACCTTTTTTTTAACAGAGGAGTCATGTTGGAACAATGACTGAGAAGGATCCTTATTCCTAAAGGACAACAACGTCGCAACTGCTGTCTCAACATCGGGACCCACAATCGTGCCCTTTGCAAACTCAAACCGTACACGGCACAAATCAGGCGGATTTGTTTCCAAATCATTATCTTCCAATTCCTCACAAAGGAAAGCACACATTTTCTCAAAAACGTATCTTTGTTTTGGTGCTTCCCATTGACAGAAGACATCCATAACAGACTCTACATCGTATCTTATAGGGTAAACAACCCATTTACGCGCCATACGGTCAAACATTTCTCTCTCTTGAGAATTAGGCAGTTGACTACGCGACTGCTTACGCTCCGAATCTGGGGTCACACTAGACGACCCAAAGAGAGGAAATATAAGGCTGGCAACAGTATCTGTCATTCTCTGTCAGACAGAAGGAGAAGTTGATGAAAGAACAGGAGGAAAAACAGAGGGAGGCAAGGCAGACGCAGAAGCAGACGCAGAGGCAGTATCAGGAAGAACACCAGAAGAGTCAGTCGATGTAGTACATAAAGTTGTAGGGGGTACAGATGGAGCAGGTAGCGAAGTCGGCGGCCCTTGAAGGGGCTGCGCCATGGTAGTAGGAGCCAACTGAAAAGGAGCTGGCGGCTGTGGAAGAACCTGAGGCACAATAACCGGAGGTTGAACAGCTAAAGGTTGTGGAGGTGCTGTAGCATTCTGCGCATAAGGGGGTGGCGACCTCAACAAGTGTGACATTAAAGGATCTTTCTCAAGTTCTTTTGCTGCATCTTGCTGAAGAAGCGGAAGAACTGGATAACATTTATCGGTCACCAATTTACATTGCCTGTGCAACTGCTCATTCATCTGTTCTTCCTCATCATCTTTAAACTGCATGGCAGCTTGCATTATCGAGATACCCTCTTCCCTCTTATTTCTCTTTGCTAATTTAATTTCCTTCTGTTTGGCTTCCTTACGCCATAGGCGGAAAGAGTCAAACATCGCCGGCCGGGCTTTCTTCTTGAAGAGTTTAACCTCCAGATTATTCAGAATCTCTGTGTCAAAACTACCATATTGGGGCCATTTTAAAACACCATCTTTCCTGGTGTATCGGATCCATACTTCATTATATGTGAGGGGGCCTATGCCATGTTTCACATATAGTTCATAGGTTGGAGTTCCAATCGGAGGAACCGGACACGAGTCCTCCAATCGGGAATCCCTATTATAACCAAGACAAAACAAATTTCCATATCTGCTAAGACCAGGCATCTTCGCTCTCTAGTCTAGCTTCAAACTTCAAAGGATTATCAAATACGATAGTCTCGTGAATACACGAATCCCTCGGCTTTGGTACTTGCAAGTTCCAAATCAAAAGATCCCAAGGGGATACCAAACTAAGAACCAAACTAAGGACTGGGAGACGCTCAACTTATACTTAACTGAGGTATCGATGACGTCACCAGAAGACTCGTTTATCGTTTCGCTCTACCAAATCATCAAGGGTCCAAAACAGGGCGATAGTCAGGGCAGCAGTCCTTCGTAGCCGTCGGAAAGCGGGGAACCTCGCAGCAAAGACTTTCGGACCACGTCGACATACAGGGGTCGATGAAGTGGCGGCCTTCCTCCAGAATTTTCACACGAAGCTCCTCACGAACCTCTGGCTTGGACTGGTACCGCTGAAATCGCCCCACGTTGGGCGCCAACTGAAGTACTGGGTTTTTTAGAACCAAGTGGTGCCAGGGAACACACCCTAAGACTTCGAGTCCTTCCTGTTTCAGACTACAGAAACACAGAGTCTTCTTGGTGAAGTCAAAGATCTTGTTTATTGGCTGCAGCCAGTAACAGGTATCCTAGAAGTACAACACGGTGTATATTCTCAGGAGACTGCTCCCTTTGCAAAGCTAACCTTCTCTTTTATACAAAATATTATGCTTTAGGCAAACATTCCTTATTTTACAGTTGAACATTCACATATTTTCACTACAAAGAAATAGCAGGTTTATGATGACAAGCCTATATTTCAGTTTGTCCAGCCCTCAATCAATTACCCGGCAAGGCTTAGTACTTTCATCAGATATCGACGGACCCCCAATATAAACGGGCACCTCCTCCTTGTAAAGCAAGTCATAAAGAAGAAACAGGGACAGGTGTGTGTAAGATTAGGCATGGTTTGTGTGTGATGAAAGGTTTATGATGTGTTGTGCCTTGATACTAATCTCATTTGGCCACTGGGAAAGAAACTGGCCGAACAGGTTTGGCTTCAGGCAGTGGAGTCAGCTTGCCCAGGTCACAGTGGAGTCAGCAAAGGTGTACGTGTCCTTCAGACTCGTTTTCAGCATTAGTCATTGGCCTATGTGAGGGCAATCATAAAATAGCTGTCGTTTAAATGGAACACGAGAGTTCAGGACGGAAACTCTGATATTCGGGTGATTTTGTTACCCGAATATGAATACAATGCTTGTGCATACCATTCTAATCATTCTCGGTCTGCTGATACCAAAATCGTTGTGATACGACGATGTTTATAACATGGGTCCAGAATTTTCAGTACCACAATTCACATGCATTGAGTAATCCATGACTGATGTGTCACAGATGGCTGATGGCATCAAATGGCCCATTGTCAGTGCCCCTTATGGCGGGTATTCCCCCTTTGTAAACATAATGGCAGGGATGATCTATGTGAAACTCTGACATTATTGCACCATACATGGATTGTCGTACGTAGTTATCACAATCCACTCACAAATGGTATGCTGGCAGTGTTTAACCTTATCATACATGACACAATGCTGGAGCACAGATGTTGCCTTGGCCCATGAAATGTGTGACTTAGTGATGGATGTGCATGACTATCTGAACTTCTGACTTGCATTGGTTAAATGTTAGGATATGTGAAGCCCATGTCTATACTGACACAGTGACACTTCATTCTGTTGTGTAGCCATTTTAGTTATAGCTCCATGCATGTTGTTTTAACAAACTAGGCCAAGCTGTACTGCACTCTAACCTAGATATATTTTATTCAGCTTTATTTTATTATTATTATAACAGCCACTTTTACAGTCTTGTTTTATTTTCTGTTTATCTAGCTGTTTTGCCTAGGCCAGCACTCTGTTCTCAAACAAGACATTCTTGATCACTCTGTGCTTCTTCCAAGGCTACACCAAGGTACATTGCCGGTGAACATGGTATAAGTTTAGTCTCTGACATTCGCAGAAAACATACTTATGTAAGGACATTTTCTCAGAATATTAGTTGTTTTATTATAAAAACACTTCCCTGTCCCTTTCATGTTAGAGGGAGATTCCAGCCAGAGAACTACATCTGTATGCTGATTGACAAATGCTTCTCTGCAGCTGTTTTGCAGTCTGCAGCTCTTTGCTCAGGTATGGTGGATGATGTCTTCCCAGGGGAACCTGAAGGGCAGAATTAGAGCTTAACATGCTGTGCTCTATCATAGCATAGGTAGGAGTTAGTCTCCTGACTGTAGTGACAATATGGTGGCGTTATTCTTATGCTTCACTCTCCTTGTCACAATTTTAATACTGTCATGCTGTGTTGTCCTGGTTTTGCAGCTCACGATTTGCTATCTAGGATGCATTTGCTTCATTAAGAACATCATTGAAACATATACTGCGTTTGTTTGTCATTGTATATATGAGACTAATGTAACTGAGAGAAACGGATGAGACCTGAGTGACCACAGCTTCCCTGAGAAACCAATCATGTCATACGCTTGTCTGCCCAGTCATCCCTGCCCTTGGGTAGAGATGAGGCACTACTAGTTAGCCGGAACAGAACCCAGATTGGAGCCACAGGTGTCACCTGCAGTGGGTCAGACTCAGGCCCATATTTATACTTTGTGACGCAAATCAGCGCCAGGGCAGATTTGTATCAAAAAGTTTACCGCCGGCTAACGCCATTCCAACGCGCCAGCCGGGCGCCTTATTTATGGAATGACGTTAGCCAGCGCAGCGGCCTGGTTATCATCAAAATAAATTATGGTAACCGGACAGGGGAAGCGAAGGGAAGACTGAGGGTTGTGCGCCAAAGAATGGTGAAAGTCAGGTTAGAGTAAAAAATATTGGCTCTAACCTGACTTGCCCCATTTTTTGACACACAGCCCCCATGGAAATGACTCCTGTCTTAGCGCTAGCGGGTCTACCGCCAAAGTATAAATATGGAGTTAAGTTTGCGCCGAAATTGCGTCAAAACAAATGATGCAAATCTGGCGCAAACAGAGTATAAATATGGGCCTCAGTCTCCCCACACCGTGGGTGATTCTGCCGCTCAAAATCCAGTAGTCTCATTAGAATAATGAGAGCATACGTGACAATTCTGGTTGCATGCAACCTATCAACAAGCATTGCATCCAGCACACCAACACATCTGCTACGGGCATTCAAGTGCAGTGAATAATAATTAGTTAGCCAATGTGGTACTCACCAACAGGCCCACCATTCACCACACCAAGATGGTCCAGAAGATCCTGCGCTCTGCCCACACAGCCCAGCGATGCTTCAGCTAATGGTCTTTGTGACTGCTGTGGTACACCCTCTTCAGGTGGTGGAGCACCTTTTCCCAACGCACCCGCCTTGCCTCCATACGGTAGCCCTGGATCACACAGCCACCCATCCCTTGCATCAATGGGAGGTAGTGGACTACCAGCCAAATAAAGCCTCCCAATTCCTCCTCCTCCATTCTGGTCAGCCACCCCCTGCCAGACATTCCACTGGGGTACAAGTAAAACAAAACAGAAATAATGAAAGGAATCTTAACACCCAAAAATTCAATAACTCAACTAACCCACCTATAGTACTAACCCAGACAGACACCCGACAGCACAACTACAAGGTAAAATACACTAAACACAACAAATTCACAGACACTAGGACAAATGACAATAAAATACAACAGTACACAACAGGATGGATAGCGCAAAGAGAAAGTGAAAGTACACCTACTGTACCATGCCTGTAAACAAGATATCCTATTACATCACTTCCTGGGCCCTTGCGACACGATTTCTGTTATGTGTGTATTTTTTTAAAGCATCTGGTATTTGCGTGAGTATTTCTGACTCTTTACTTACTTGTGCAAATTTACATAGACCCATTACCCTTATGTGTCGATTTCACAGTAAATCAGCATTGCGAGTAGTGCAAAGGTGGAACATGCTCCAGGGGCCCCTGGGACATGTAGTTTGCGTTTGCTGATATTTTTGACGCATTTGCGTCACTTTTTGTTCCTCTAATCGTGATTGTGTGATTTTGAGATTTGTTGATGTATGCATCCTGTATCAACCTATGTGAGGGCAATCATAAAATAGCTGTCGTTTAAATGGAACACGAGAGTTCAGGACGGAAACTCTGATATTCGGGTGATTTTGTTACCCGAATATGAATACAATGCTTGTGCATACCATTCTAATCATTCTCGGTCTGCTGATACCAAAATCGTTGTGATACGACGATGTTTATAACATGGGTCCAGAATTTTCAGTACCACAATTCACATGCATTGAGTAATCCATGACTGATGTGTCACAGATGGCTGATGGCATCAAATGGCCCATTGTCAGTGCCCCTTAAGGCGGGTATTCCCCCTTTGTAAACATAATGGCAGGGATGATCTATGTGAAACTCTGACATTATTGCACCATACATGGATTGTCGTACGTAGTTATCACAATCCACTCACAAATGTTATGTGTGTATTTTTTTAAAGCATCTGGTATTTGCGTGAGTATTTCTGACTCTTTACTTACTTGTGCAAATTTACATAGACCCATTACCCTTATGTGTCGATTTCACAGTAAATCAGCATTGCGAGTAGTGCAAAGGTGGAACATGCTCCAGGGGCCCCTGGGACATGTAGTTTGCGTTTGCTGATATTTTTGACGCATTTGCGTCACTTTTTGTTCCTCTAATCGTGATTGTGTGATTTTGAGATTTGTTGATGTATGCATCCTGTATCAACATAATAATTGTATGTGCTGGACTGCAGTATGACATTTTTGTATGGCCTCATGTGGTAGTCCATTGTACAATGTGATTTGTGTGTGATTGTTGTGTGTGTTACAGAATCAACAGCATGCAAATATATACACGTCATGCATATGTCTGTATGTGTGACAACAGTGTATCCACATATGTATGGCAGTCAGTACTATGCAAGGGTCATGGTATGTGATCGTGATTTATGTTCACTTAGGTGCTGTGTGTAGTTGTCTTACAGACCATCACATCTCATGCAACATTCACAGCTCAGGGATTGTTGATGATGGCTGATGCTTGCAAATTGACAAATGTCTCCATATGTTGATCTTGAGTATATGGTTGACTTGTGTGTGGATTACACATATGTCTGACATGTGTACATCTTTACTACATACTGTGATTGACACACTCTGCGTACATTCCTACCATTTCATGTATTGAACACAATAGCCAGTTGAAAATCATAACATTTTGCTTTGTAATTACAATTACTTTGCGGTGGACCTTCAGCCATAGCTGCATATGTTCTCATCCATTCTGATGTGCATTCCATCGACATGTCCGTGCAAAGTGTGAGGTCATGTGTAACCTGTGACAGGATTGGCCACCATGGCAGTGACAGGTGTGATTTCCATGAATGTACTGCACATGCTCCATTTCTCCCATTGCTTGTCATACCTGGGCTAATAATTTTGGGCATTGTCACCAATTATGTCCCCACCTTGTCACACATGCTCCATATAACCATTGCAAATCTCACACTGAGTTGTGTTAGTGGTCTCTTCAAGCATTACAGTTTCACCATATTTTGACATCCACTGCCTCATGTGTGGACCTTTTATTTAGGTCATTTTCAGACACGTTGTTGATGTGTGTGATGTGCTATTGTTATACAAGTTGGCAATGTGGATGTAAATTATATGTTGTGGTCCATAAACTGTGTCCTTCAGTTGTCACATTCAAGTGATGGGGCTAATTGTGATGTGTGTGATGGTAGCAGTTCACTCCTACGCTTCAAATGTGATGTTGCTACAACACTCTTCAGATTTGTATTTGTGACATGCTCCCTGAGGTTAGACTAATAATCCTAAAGCATATGTTGGAGAGATTGAAGACACCAAAGCCAGATTGTGTGGATGAGTGAGACGTTTAATGACAAAATTTACAAGGTGAGTCACGTGATGATTATGTGAAGTTCTGTACAATTTGCAGTCTGCGGCATATACAAGCAGCTGTGTTATGGTCTTCCCCCTCATTTACTTCTCCACCATCATCTTCCTCTTCCTCCGGCAGGTCATCAACCTGCTCATATAATGGTACCTTCATCCGTACACATATGGTGTGCAGGATGGCACAAGTCAATATGATCTTGCAGACCATTTCTGGGGCATATAGGAGGCTGCCTACTGTGATGTCCAGGCACCTGAATCTGGACTTCAGGATGCCAAATGTTCTCTCCACAAGGGTCCGTGTCCTCCGATGTCTCTCATTATTTGCACGCTCTGCTACTGTGCTTGGGTTGTGAATTGGGGTCTTTATCCATGGCTGTATGCCATATCCCATATCCGATGCAAAATATTACAGGAGTAAATCATTGTGAGGGCTAGACAGATGTAAGTCATATAGCATGGCAGTTGGTATTAGGATCTGGTTGTGGCTCATATGTATTTGTGTTTTGGTGTGAGTTCCTAACCTTGTGTGATCTTTCCTCAGCACTAGGTTGTTGGACATGACAATCTTGTGTATGGGTCAAGGACCTACAACACTTGATTTGGATTCCACACTGATAGTCATTATGTATGTATCATGTGTTTTGTAGTGCACTTTTGTATCAGTGTCCTTTGAGTAGAGGGGACATGACACATCCTGAAAACACAATGAGGTCAGATGTGGTGGCAACATGGTACCACTACAGAGCCTGTACATATCATCCCTTTTGACATGTGTCATTGCAGATGAAATATGACACTTAGGGCCTATGAAATTGGTTAGTGTGAATTGGCTGCTTTCCTGCAACATTTCAACAATGCAAGGATGCCCCATGTATGATATGTTACTTGGCAACGCTTTTGTTGTCCCCTACGCCAGTTGCACATGTGTAGCCGTGCACCAACACTCCCTATCCTACATCAGGGTAATTGGCTATCTGCCATGTGGAGGTGGATGTATCTGCGCTGTACGGTCCGACCTATTCTTTTTTCTTGGCCAATTGGCTCTTCCTGTGTGTGCAGCCGTGTGCAGCATGCATTTGTGCCACATTCATCTGAGTTCACAGCACCGTCTACATTCTATTTGCAAACTGCATATTGCACCCCTAGGGTGATATTTTTTTGTTGGCACTTCCTGAGGTCTTAGGGGACAGCAACATGTGAGTCTGCACCTTCATGCTATGTATCTTTTAGTGACAGCGAGAAACAGTGCACACCCCTTCCACGCTACATGCAGCATGGGAGGGTGGCCAGTTTAGAATGTGGCTTAAAGTAATGTAGAGATGGTCATCTGCCAATATGTACATAGCCATGACTATGGAGCTGTGGGCTATTACATTGTTCCGTTGGTGTTCCAGAGTGGCAGCTAATGTTTGTGTCAGCCATGAGGTGTCCAAGGGTGTGTATCCCATTGTCACTGGATGATCAACATAACTAGCAGTGTCTCTCCCATATTCCAAAACAATAATGTGCATTTCTACTGTCGACACATGCACAGTGCAGGCTATGGGATGTACTTCAGCTACTTAGCACATGTGTCCCTTGGCACAGTGCATGTGAGGTCAGTGATGTGCTGTTGTCTCCTACTCGGTCTCACTATGACATCTATGATCTGCACTGTCTGACTGTGTCTCTGCCCCCGTTAGGCCATTTCTTGTATCAGGTATAGACATGATGGTGTTGTGAGTCAGTGAGTGTTGCATGTGAGGTTGCACTACAGTGACTTTGGTTCCACTTCTAACACATCTGGCACATGGTATGTGTTTCCCAAAAATTGTGACTCCAAATAGGGAATCGCAATTTGCGGTTCTCTAAATAGGAAATCGCAAATAGGAAATACCTATTTGCGATTACCTATGCACGTGTATCATGCATTTCCTAAATGCCGGCTGGGCATTTAGGAAATACAATTACCACCAACTCAAAATTGGTGGTAACCATGTGCAATTTTGAAAAATCCTTTACATGTGCAAATCTTTTAGGGGTGGGGTGTATTAAAGGGGGCCTTATGATGCCAGCACCCTTAAATTTGTATTACCTAAGTAGCAAAATCCTAAAGGGAAATGCAAAACCATTTGCCTTAAGGCCCATAGGGATAAATGGAGTCCCATTCCCTAAAAGTGATTCCCTAATAGCGATTGCGAATTTTAAGAAATCACTAATTGGGAATTACTATTTTCTTACATTCCATTTTGCATTTCTCAAATAGTGATTTCATAAAATTTGCTGTTTAGGAAATGCTAAACAGTACTTTGATACATCTGGCCTATAGTTCCTTGAGGTAACTCTAACTATAACTGCTGAATTTCTATGGTTTTGTACGTTGAAGAGGTGAGCCTATCTATATCATCCCTATAACCTTTGTTTATTTCAGTGATTTCTATGGTTTTTTTAATTTGATTTCCTACTATAACGTCCAGGTAACCTTTGGTATTTTCAGTGAATTTGTAGTTTTTTTTAACATATAGTCATTTTCATGACTATACGTTAATCCAACCGCTACTGTGCACTGTGTTTAGCCACGCGCGGTGACGCTTCGGCTTGGGGCTAGGCCTGCTGTCGGGCCTTGAAGTGAGCCCCTTTATGAGTATCCAACCTTGCTGTGTGCACGTCCTTCATGTACAGCGGAGGTTGCCCACAAGACCTGGCCTGCAGCCGGACCCTGCGGCCAACCCCACTAACCATCCAAACCCATGCTGTGCACAGCCCTTTGGCCGTGCACAGCAGGAGATGGCCACGGCCCTCTATGGGTGTGTGAATCAGAGTCAGAGGGTGTATCTTGGGGTGATAGTGGTTGGGTATGTGTCTCTCTGGGTATAAGAGTGCGTACATCAGTGTTTTAATGGGTGCATCAGTGTGTGTATGGGTCTGTGAGTGGGTACATAAGGGTGTCAGTGGGTTTGTGAGTGGGTGTGTGAGAGTCTGAGTAGGTCTGTAATTGGGTACATAACTATCTGAGTGTAACATACCTGTGTCCAGGGAAACAGAAATTATACCTCCTCTTTCTGACAGCAGGACATGCTAGACAGGTCCTGTTGTCAGAAAATGGAGTGTATGCTGTGGCTTGGCAGCTGCTTCAAAGCTGCAGCAAAGCCACAGCAAAAGGCTATGGCATGAGGGTGGGCACTACGGGACATAGCAGGAGCTAGCCCTGAAGGGGTTGTGGTCCCCAGGTCCATCAGTGGCTTCATGAGGGGGGCAGCCCCCTCCAACCAAGAGTGCCCCGGGAAGTGATGTTCCCTGGGGCTCGAAGGGTCCAAAACGAATCCCCATCATTATTTTCGAAATAGCCTCAGGTAGGTGGTGGTCCTTGGGCTGTGGGGGGCCATGCAGCCCCACTCACACAATATTTGGAATGCACCAGGGTGGTGGTAGTCCCCAGGGCTGTGGGGGGCGTGCAGCCCCCTGCAAGTCAATAAAATGAAGCCATGTGGTGGTGGTGGTCCCCAGGGCACCATGGGCCCCCTGCCAAAATGACATTAATCGCCCCAGGGAGCTGGTGATCCACAGGGCTGTGGGGGGGTGGGGGGGGCAAAGAATACAATGCCCCAGGACCTGGCCCACCCAGGGGCTTATTTAAAAACACGCGTGCAACACTGCATTTGTCTTTTTTTTATTCTTACCACTAATTCGCAACCCCATCACAATTCTGCTGTAACATTTTTTAAAAATCCCTTTGGGACCCCAGCACCAGAGCTAAGGGGTCATGGTGTTAATATATTGGCCCCTTTTGTGTTTTTAATTCTTTTTTTCATGTCTGCCAACATTTCCTTACTGAAGTGTTGGCAGCCAATCAGATCTCAGCAAAATATTGGAGGGGTTACAAATCCTTTGTGTCCTTAGATATACAAATATGGATTCCCTTAAATTTCTCAAAAACTACTGAACAGATTTACACCAAATATCAACAAGCATTTGCAATACTATGGGTCTCACATTTTCTTGAGTTAGAGCTATTGGTATTGTAAATTCATAACTGGACGTTTCTTGCCATATAAATTTGTCTACCATGCCTGATAATTTCATCTTTTCTTGCCATACAATTACAGTGGCCCTGCATATAACTAAAGCACTTCCATTTACCTTCTTCCTCTATCTGCAGCAGAAAATGAAAATGTTGATATTTAGCATCCTAATTTAAATCTGCCGTACTAATTCCAATAGAATACCACTTTCAACACACCACCATCAGAGTTGCTGGCTGGCTAACACAATTCCCCCCAAAAAACCCACAAGACAGCCACAGAGGAGAATACACTAGAAGGGTCACCTAAACATATTAAGAGTGTTTTAACAGTCATAGTGTAATAAAGATGTTAAATTGGCCTAAATTAAGGTCATAATTGTAATAAGGAGAGATTATTAAAATAAATACAATTATCATATAAACCTTTATCAGATATAAACTTTTGGCATTAAATTGTAATGCTCAACACAGCCCCTAGAGGACACCATAATAAAAATATTATTTGTAAGAAACATGGTTATGTAACCATATTGTTAGTCCATAGAGGGGATAACACCATGAAAAAACACAGGAGAAAGTAATGCAGTGTAACCTTATACTTAGCCTTTAGAGGCCATAATTGGTCCTGGTATAGCGCCTGGATACCCTCCCAGGTGACAGAGTGCTTTATAATCTATCTTCACAAATTATTTGCCCAACACTACCAGTTGCTACAAGATATATGACAGCAGGTAATTTACTGAATTTTGTTCCTGGTGTAAAATGTATCTACATCAGGGAATAGGTGCAGTGTGTCCAGGGCACCATGAACCTCCTGACTAAAGACTGCGCATGAGTGGTACCTCTAGCATGCCTTGCACAAAGCAGGAACTCCATTTACAAGAGCATGTATGAGTATGTGAGGAAATACTCCAGAAGTACCCTTATGTACTCACAGGGGGCTTTGTGAATTTGCACCCAAACGTCCAACTCACTATTACTAAAAGTGCAAAGAGGACATAACACTTTCTATGTGTACTTAGTGTATATAACTATCCCTGAATATTCCCATTTTATTCCAATTTTACATGTTTTTCCATCCAAGTCACTTGAAACAAACATAAACACGAAGCCACTGAAAAGAAGGCAGCATAAAAAATTAAATAGATCTGTAGTATAAAACGAAAAATGTATTTTTGGGGTGGACTGCATTTTCAAGATTACACCATTGCAGCTCCTAAACAATGGGGGCTGTTTTTGCTACAAGGAGCCAGTTCTGTAAAAGTAGTTTATTTATTTTTTAAATAGCAGAATGCAGCATATATTTATTAGTTTTACCACTGAACATAAAGACACGCACTAAAAAAACAAACAAACAAATATAAGTAAATAAATAAACTGGAGCTCTCACTTACACTTACACCAAGAGAAACACTGTAACAAAATAAAAGGAAAGGCACGTACCAAGCCACTTAAAACAAACACACATACGAGTCCACTAAAAAAAAAAACAGTCCAGTACAAAATTCAACACATTGGTATTATGAAATGAGCAAATTGTTTTTAGCGGTAGACTGCATTTTTAAGATCACAGCATTTCACCTACATATATACAATATCTGTTGCGTTAGCAACATAAATATATTGGAGGATGTTTGTTGCTATACGGAATCGAGTTTGTAAAAGTACTTTATTTTTAAAAACAATTGCTAAGTGCCTCACCTTTTGTTTAGTTTTGAGGTGACTAAAATTGCCAAGATGCTTTAAATAATTAATGTATGTGTTTTAAAAGGTTTCGTAATTTAGTAATATTCGCTCATCTACCACTAACTGCACTGTGCACTGTGCATTTTCCAGAATGCTTGAAGGGTAGAGACTGCTTTTCTCGCAATGCATGAGCCATAATATAAAAGGCTACGTGAAGCAGACAAATGATTAAAATGAGTTCACATCTCCCGAGATGCCTGCACAACAAAAGAGTGTGAAGGAAACCAGCAAAAGGAACAATAAAGATCGCTATCTTTATTGTGACCAGATGTGTATGCAATTCACAGGCAGACATTAACTAACTTGTCCAACATCAGAGCAGACAAATCTTCCACCCGAGACCAGAGACTAGTTGCCAAGGTTGCCAAATGTTTGATCCAGCTACAAAGCAACAGCTGGTGGTGGTGTCGTTTTTTATTTAAACCAAAAAGACAAAAACAGAAAATAAATACTACAATAACCACACTGAGCATTGAGCGTTTACTCCAGAAACTAGAAGAATGTGGCCCAGTTATGCAGTAAGTGGTCGGTTATGCTGACAGCAACATTCCAATATGTTGCATTCTTTTATAACAATTCCCATGAGCAAATTGAGTAATTTTGTAAATCGCTGCAGTGCTACAAGCAGCCTTTAAAAGGTAGGGGCTGTTTTTCGCTACAAGCAGCCAGTTTTGTAAAAGTAGTTCATTAAAAAAAAAAAAAGAAATGCACGCATTAAGCAAAGCATATAGTTTAAAACATAAAAACACACACACACAAACAAATATAAGTAAATAAATAAATGGGTGATCTCACTTACACTTCATAAACACTGTAACAAAATAAAGGGAAAGGCAGATACGAAGAAAGCTGCAACTCAGATAATGGCCCATCACCCTGTTCCCAATTGCTCGTCGTACCAATCAGAACCTGGCCTCAGAGGGCACTGTGGTGTTTGGGTTTTTAGGAAATGTACACCTTCTTCAGAACTATCCTGAGTCAACTGAACTTGCCCTCACTCTAGTTCAGTTTTTTTAACCTGAAGGCTTCAGGTCGAATCTCAGCTTTTAGACTGGACCAACATTGTGTGATCCTCGGAAAATCAGTTTTCTACTCAGGAACAACTTGGAAGAGACAAAACAGAATATGCTACTGAAAACAAAGACACGCATAAACCATTTGAAAACACAATCGCCGCATAAAACACATGCAAACAAATAATAAACACAAAACTAAATGGATGCTTTCACTTACAAAATGATTAACACTGTAACGAAATGAATACAATGGCATGTACAAAGGCACTGAAAAGAAACACATGCATAAACCATTTGAAAACACAATCAAAAATTACAAGAAAAAAACACAGCACCATCGCGCTATGTAAAATACAGAGCCATCGCGCTGAAATCGAAAACGGAAAAACGGAGCGCGATTGCACAGGTAAACCCCAGGACAATCGCGCTGCATGGAAAATAGAAAGGTAAAGTGGTCTGGAAACCATGTTGAAAACGTCGAGCCTCGAATGGTTTCAGTAGTTTACCGGTGCAGTGTAGGTAGGCTAAACACTGGAAAAGGCATGACGTATGCATGCCTTTCACAAATGAAAGCAAGCGGATTTAAAAAGGCAAGCCCACGAACCAATGAAAGTGACTGACGTGACATGGGCGTGGTTAGAAACCCAATGAGATTTTACAGCCTGGGACGGAGCGCTTTGCGCTCGCCCATAAAAAGGGCTCTTTCTGGACCAAGCGCTACCTTTCTGCCAAATTTGGTTTAATTCCATCCAATGTGTTTTTTGCTCTATAGCTGTTCAATTGTTCCTATGAGAATTAACATTGGAAACACTCTAAATTTCACCCCTCATTTATTTCAGCCCTCACATGACAGATCACCCCAAAACTTTCAAGACAGCAGTCCACGTGACTGTCAAAACATTTGGGAAATTTAGTGAAGATTCGTCCAGAAACGTAAAAGATATAGGCAAGCAATAAACCACTTTATCAAGCCACTAGAAAAATATATATATTGACTGAGAAAAGTAATTCACCACATATCACATCACTCATTACATATATCAATGCAACATTTGTGGTAAATTTATTGATGAAAAAACTGTGCTTGGAAGGGGCTCAAGTTATAGTTAGCTTAGAGCACGAGTTATAGCTACTTGAGATAACTAGAACTATGACTGCTGAATTTCTATGGTTTTGTGTTTGTAAAATGTGAACCTAACTATAACTGCTAAATTGATATGGGTTTGTGTGTGTAAAATGTGAACCAAACTATAACATACCTGTAACCTTAGGTTTTTTCAGTGAAAATATGTGTGTGTGTGTGTCTATAGTCATATGAGCAAAAAACGTGAAATTAAAAATATACTTGAGGAGTAAAGTCTTGTTTGGTAAACTGGTAAATGCAGTTATAATTATTTTCTGTGGAGTAAAGGCTTGCTTAGTCACATCCATGGAGTAAAGGCATGTAGAGTAAAAGTTTACAGACTAACGTTTGACATTTACAAGAACTGTAGCATAAACAAATATGGAGTGAAAGTGTACCCACTGACAAGACCTTATAGGACCTACTGACCTATTACATTTGACCCATATACTTTGTAGGTAGGAAGCCAGTACCTTATTTCTTTAGTAAGTGACAATACAACACGCATGCAGGGTCTACAAGGAATATAGACAGATAGAGGCTAACCGAAAAACTCAGTAATCGCCAAATAATATACTTTTTATCTTTCAAAAGAGCAAATACAATTTATAAAGGTTCAAGTTCATAGATCATATGTTAGAGGTCATTTAGGCCAACAAAAAAGGAATAGATATGTAAAATTGACAGACGATTAGGTACTGCTGACACGTAGCACCTTTACGATCCAATTTCAAATTTTGGTTTAAACTATAAGGGCCAGATTTAAAAGGCCCTAGTGCCACTGGAGCTTTTCACTGCTCCATATTTACAAGGAGGTGTAACTCCACTTTTTGTGGTGTTACGACTCCTTGTAAATATGAGCCCCTCCGACGCAGTTTTCTGTGTTAGAGTGGCATGCAATCGGTGTTGCAGTGGGTGTTCCATTGCAATACCCATTGTTTTTTATGCTTCCCCAGATTTATGAGAAATCGTAAATCTGTGACAACGCCAAAAACAAACAATCATCCATGGCATGTTGCTTCTTCTATGTGTGCTGCAGAATGCAGCACACATTGAAAAAGCAAAGAACGAGGAGGAATAAAAGCATTCCCCTTCATTTTGCCATGCCAACGTCACCCCTGGGGTGGTGTTAGTGTGCAGGAAGGTTTCCCTTCTTCCACATAAACAAGCATTCAAAAATGACGCTTTGGTACTTCAATGGGTGCTGCATTCTGCAGCACACATAGACATGCCACATCGTCATTGTAGATTGTTTATGTGCCGGAAGGACATACCTTCCTGCACATAAAGAATCACTCCCTTCGACACAGACAACCTTGCACTTTGGTGCAAGGATGCCTACATTGGCGCAGGCAGCTTAATTTAGCGCTGACACAGGGGGAAACACAGTGCTGTGCTGTACTCTTGTGAATATTGGGCCACCCTGCATTTCAAAACTGGTGCGGTGCTGTGGATTTTGTCACAGCACCGTGCAGCACCAGTTTCTTTTAAATCTGGCCCTCAGTCTCTATGCATGCCTATTAATTATCTTGTAGTCCCTCCACTTCTTTATGCGTCCTCTTCTGAATAATCAGATTACTTCAAAATATATTTCATATCACATGGGAACCTATATTTAATAGTAATATTACTATACCTAGGTGGAGCACTTTACCATCTGTGTGCTTTTCTATGTGCTGTTAACAGTGGCTAATTATTGCAGGATCTGAGATTCGAACCTGTGCTTAGCAGGCTGCGCGAGAGCTCAACAGTGGATGTGTAGGACCATTGGGCTATTTTAGCTGGTGCAGTAAAACATTTTACTCATAAACCTTAACAAACAATACATAAAGCCATCCACAGTATAATCCTTTGAATTCAATGTAAGTAAGGTTGTTACATTGGCAACATGGCACGGCAGGTAGTGTTTTCTCACTGGGACAGAATGAGTGAGGCTATGGTGCAAGGGGACTCTCAAAACATGCACAAAAGTGTAAGTGAATGACTTTTTTATTTAATGCACAGAAAATTCACTCATGGTGCTGATTATGGAAGTAAGCAATGTCTTATGAATAAGAAAGAAATGTTTTCTGCAGTTAGTTGTCCCTCTTACTTGAAGTCCATTGGGCAAACTTTACAGGTACTTGACAGAGTGGGTGAAGGTTATGGTGGAGGGCTGCACTCATGCAGGTACAAACTTGTGGTGGTAATTGATCTGCGTTGGGGCAAAAACTGGCATCACCTTGATCACTCCAGTTTAGAATGGTTGGGAGGGAAGTGGAAGTTGGAGCTGGAAGTTGCTCTCACTACACTCTACCTCTGAGCCCGTTCTCAATTTGCCTGTAACCAATGTCAGTCCACTATGCTGTTTATGATCGGCTTAAGGGTCAAGAAGACAGTACTTTCCCTGTTGAAATGCTAATAGTAATAGGTTGCTCAAGGTGAGCAGATTTTAATATACACAGGCACTGGTACCAGTATATGTAACAAAATAGTTTTAGGTTCTATGTAAATCTGCTATTGTTCTGAAATTAATGTTTTATTGCTCAACATAAATTAGTTCTGAGAAGAAATGCTTCCCTAGGGCTCTCAACTATGGGAGCTCACCACAGGCCATCTCACCAAAGCTCAAGTGCTGGTCAGCATGAATCAGTGACCAGAGGTAAAGCAAAGGGTCAAGGGCTTGTTGTGTGTGGCAGGACTTTCATCTGATAATAAAGCACATGCATGCAACAATGGCCTCATTTCAAGGAAACCCAACTGCATTTAGTATCAGAGAATGTCTGTAAATGCCACAGGGCCTAGAGCGGACTAAACGATTGAATTGTAATGCTTAAAAATGTGGGTTTCATTGCCATGTTCTCAATTTAGAAACTCCATGGTTTTCTAAACATTTTAAGCAATTGTGTTACTGGTTAAGGCCTGTAGTGGCTGCACTTTGCCACCACTGACTTGGTGACCCAAGTATACCAAAGATCACTGCCCAATCTGGCACTTACTGGTCTTGATAGTCAGGCCTGCCTTCTGTATGGCCTGAATCACTTTTTAGAGGTGGAATATGTGGTCCTCTCAACTGGACCTGAAGAGAGCAGTATTGCCTACATAGGCAGCACTGAAATTCTCCAACCCAGCCAAGGACCAGTTGACGAACCTCTGACCCTCTGTGCTCTCCATATCCCCCTTGATTAATGCACTCTGCTAGTACCCTGATGTTAAGTCAACTGTACTCAGGTACTTAGCTGCTCCTAAATGGTTGTAAAGCTTGTTAGCTCGGGGATGGGATGAGCATCAGCTTTCCACTTCTTGACCTCATACGGTCTACTGGCCCAAGGCTCCACAAGCTCCTTAACCAACACTTTTGGCAAGATTGGTACTCCACCAGAGTGGCCCCCCAACAATAAACAATATGCTGACCTGAACAGGCCAAGGTGAGCTCTCTGAACTCCACATAATGTTCAAAGTGTAGCTGTGGGCATTGCTCCTCGAGAGATCATCGTGCTGGTCATATGTCCTGGATCCTGCTGATACTGTTAGCAAGTTGTTCCCTACCAGTTTGGTATCCTTGTGGGTTTCCCCTGTGGATTACGTTTTTTAAACCATGTGAACTTGTAGAGTGAGAAAGCATAGCTTCATTTAGCTATATCCATGTGTTAGTCCTTCATTTTGGACTACAAATTTGAAGTTGGAGAGTGTTTAATCCAGCCTGTAAGGGATATCTAAGTTCTTTCATAGGCAGATTACAAGATGTACGTATGCCAATTATACTGAATCATAAAGTCCTGATGAAGGTGTATTTATATTTTTCTTCACTCACCGAAACGCGCGTCGGCTTGTAAATTGGCATGTCTTGAACATTGGCATGAAGTGTTTGAAATTGGCAAATTTTGAAGCCCTGACCAGGATTGGCTACCATCAGGCCTGTAACACGAGAATTTGAATCAGGAAATTATAACCTAGAATTGGCTGTTATTATGTTGAATTTTATACAATCCAAACTACAACGCATAATTGTAGCATCAAAGCAGTAACTTTATTGTGCTGTTTAAATATCCTCTCATGTATGAGGCGGTTGTAAATTTGTATGTATACTATTTTGTGATTTTGTTGGTTCTGTGTTATTTGTTTATTTTTGCGTATTTACTATTATGTTAGTTATGTTTTCATATATGTATGTTTCATTTAGGGTAGGGGGTTGTATTATATTTTTTTGGTTGATTCTATGTTGATTATATTATGTGCGAACTGAATGTTTAATTAGCTACAATAAATATCTAAATTGAAATATATTGTATGTTGTATATTTGAATTTAAGATTTCCATTCCTATGTTTGCTATGTTAATGGAGAGTAAACTACGTTATACTCATACTCATTTCAAGGAAACCCAACTGCATTTAGTATCAGAGAATGTCTGTAAATGCCACAGGGCCTAGAGCGGACTAAACGATTGAATTGTAATGCTTAAAAATGTGGGTTTCATTGCCATGTTCTCAATTTAGAAACTCCATGGTTTTCTAAACCATTTTAAGCAATTGTGTTACTGGTTAAGGCCTGTAGTGGCTGCACTTTGCCACCACTGACTTGGTGACCCAAGTATACCAAAGATCCCTGCCCAATCTGGCACTTACTGGTCTTGATAGTCAGGCCTGCCTTCTGTATGGCCTGAATCACTTTTTAGAGGTGGAATATGTGGTCCTCCCAACTGGACCTAAAGAGAGCAGTATTGCCTAGATAGGCAGCACTGAAATTCTCCAACCCAGCCAAGGACCAGTTGACGAACCTCTGACCCTCTGTGCTGTCCATATCCCCCTTGAATAATGCACTCTGCTAGTACCCTGATGTTAAGTCAACTGTACTCAGGTACTTAGCAGCTCCTAAATGGTTGTAAAGCTTGTTAGCTCAGGGATGGGATGAGCATCAGCTTTCCACTTCTTGACCTCATACGGTCTACTGGCCCAAGGCTCCACAAGCTCCTTAACCAACACTTTTGGCAAGATTGGTACTCCACCAGAGTGGCCCCCCAACAATAAACAATATGCTGACCTGAACAGGCCAAGGTGAGCTCTCTGAACTCCACATAATGTTCAAAGTGTAGCTGTGGGCATACTGTTGACACCACATGGTAAGATTCTGCTTGACAACTCTGTTAAGCACACCAGTGTCACTTGGACTTGACTTTGCTGTTGCTCTCTGTCTGACACCCTGAGAGTATCTACATGTGCCCCTTGAAGTATCGGGGCTATTGCAAGTGTATTTCTATGAATATTTGGGAATCAAAAGAAGTTTTGGAAGTTTTTCAAATATTTCTCTCTAGAGCCTCAAGCGTCCCACTGACAAAAGTATCCAACTGGCAGCCCACGACATGTGCTTGAATATCAAATATGTCCTGTGTAGAGAAGAGTTTTCCTGATAAAAACACTAAAGTCCACTTTCACGTTGGGATTTAGAAACTTCTTCAAACGTATTTTGACATAAATGTTTAAAAATTCATATCACCAGTTCTCCTTACTAGATGTTGCCTATTTTTGTCATTAATGTTGCACACTTTTTCTAAATTGGAGTTGGATTCTTCTTGTGGTGTTTTTTTTTTTACAACTTTTTAACTGTTTTATTACTAAATCCTTTACACATTTTCTCTCAGTTAAGCCTGTCTTCTCTGTGCTGTCACTATCAGGGGTTGATCTCAGATTTAAATTGCTGAAACCTTTGACTGGCCAAGCAAGATAGTGGTATTACTGTTAGGACAACCATCCATCTCAACGAATAAACCACTTTCCCACACTTATCATCTTCAGTGTAGTATACTCACTTAAAATTGATATAAATGATCTCACTAGCAACCGTACATCACTATTATAAATATTGTCTTATTTATTGGTTTTGGCATGTATTATTATTTAATGATGTGTGGTTAGATGTTCTTACTTTTTGAGATAAGTTTTGTGAGGTTAAAGGGAGAACATTTGGGGTGCATTTTATAAAACATATGACAATATGCTAAAAGTAAGGACAACAATATTTCAGTTTAACAGAGTCTTTTTCAGTGATTCTTTTAAAACAACTTATTTCCCATTTGTTGAATCAAACCTTATATACAACTTCATTCCCATTTGTGAAATCAAACCCCAGTCTTTTTCTGTGGCAGTGGCAGGTGGCCATGGTGTCTGGCAGCACCATACATACCATGAATGGCTAACCACCTGTTTTCAACAGTCTAGAGTAAGAAGTTAGCAATGGGACCCATAAGTAAGAGCAACAGTGGGTGATTCTCTGAAGAACTGTTTTTTATATTTTTATGATTTTGTATTCATTTTTTTGTGTTTTTATATTTCTTAATAGCCTAGGAATAACTGTAGTAGCTAACAGACACTTTTAAATGAGAAACACAGTGATGATTTATTATTTCTTTCTTCATGATGATTTGGTAGTACACTTTCATCTTCTATGTCCAGACCTATGATTTTGCTTTCCACAGCATGGTGCTTTGTACTGCATAAAGTTCAGTGCAAATATACTCTGCGGACTCACCTCAAATCCACAAACTTTAGAGGAAAAGCCCTGCTAGGCATGTTGAGTCAACAGACCTGAGGTCATGGCTACACACACCTCACTAGGAAATGTTTTACTTTAAACTCAGGAGATCACTTTGGTACTCTCTAATGGATTTGGAGATCAAAACCTGGTTCACCTTCCCTCTTATGCTCTCTGTTTTCCCTGTTGCAGGCAGCGAGCACTGAATCAGTCTGACCTATTTTGCCAGAGTTGCTGTTCCAGTGATCCATTAGCATGTGCTGTAATTGGTTAGACAAGCTTTGCAGCAAAGTGCTTTTCACACTATCAACCTGATGACAGACATGTAAACCAGTTGTAAAGCAACTGATTACATGTGTATCACTGCAGACAGGATCTCTTTTGTGGAGGTTAAGCAATAGCTATCTACAGGTCTCAACACTGAAGATACTTTTAAGGGCATTCTTTACTGTATGCCTCAGTATGTTAGTATTTTCATGAATATGTGCCTGGGTATCTCAGTTTATGTTTAGTGTGCCTCAGTGTTGGAATGTGGATTATTGATAACGGCAGGTAAGTCCCTACACTTAGCATTAGGCCACAAACCCCCACTAGGTCCAGACAGGGCCTCAATAAATTAATCCCAGCTCAACCCTTCATTGCTTGGCAATGAGCAGTTAGGCTTAACTTAGGAGACAGGTGTGTAAAGCATTTAAAAATCACGAAACAGTAAATAAGTAAAACACAAAACACAATAAAAGTACAATACCAATATATACAAATAGATGCTATTTTTATCTTTGAAATGACACTACAATTACAAAAATCCAATAAAGGGAACCAGAGATATGAATTTTTAAAGAATAAATGTTTATTACCACACAGAAATCAAAAGTTCTAACCTGGACATCTGGTCGCACTCAAGTGGGGCAAAGTCAAAATTTGAGGCCGACCTCAATGGAACCCTGCTCATCTACAGTCAGTGGGAGGCCTCGGTTAAAGTTTTACCTTCGGACTTAGGCCCTCATTCCAACCCTGGCGGTCTCTGACCGCCAGGGTGGAGGGCAGCGGAAGCACCGCCAACAGGCTGGCGGTGCTTCCAGGGCTATTCTGACCGCGGCGGTAAAGCCGCGGTCAGAAAAGGGGAACCAGCGGTTTCCCGCCGGTTTTCCCCTGGCCCAAGCAGCGCCGCCATGGGGATTCCAACCCCCTTCCCGCCAGCCTGTTTCTGGCGGTTTTCACCGCCAGAACCAGGATGGCGGGAACGGGTGTCATGGGGCTCCTGAGGGCCCCTGCACTGCCCATGCCACTGGCATGGGCAGTGCAGGGGCCCCCTAACAGGGCCCCACAAAGATTTTCACTGTCTGCTTAGCAGACAGTGAAAATCGTGACGGGTGCCACTGCACCCGTCGCACCCCTACAACTCCACCGGCTCCATTCGGAGCCGGCTTCATTGTTGCAGGCGCTTTCCCGCTGGGCCGGCGGGCGCTCTTTTGGAGAGCGCCTGCCGGCCCAGCGGGAAAGTTGGAACGGTCATTCGGCGGGGGAACTTTGGCGGGCGGCCTCCGCCGCCCGCCAAAGTTGGAATGTCCCCCTAAGTCTTTTTCTTGATGATTTTCCGGACCGGGCGAAGTTAGTTGAATACGATCTCCCTGGACCCCTCTTCGGGTACAAGCCACAGGAGGCCTCGGTCAATGGTTCTACATTCGGACTTAGACAATTTTTCAGAATGGAAATATTGGTCTGGGACCAAATTGAAATTGAGGCTGACCTCCCCGGGAAGCCTCGGTCAACTTTTCACGTTGTGACCTGAAACCTTTTTGGAGCTTTTTCTCTCCATCATTAGTTGACCCTCCACAGCAAGCCGATTTTGATTTGACGCCATTGGATTGCCTCTCCATGTGCCCCCGGTGAAATCCTGGAAGTCTGGGGCTCCCAAGCTTTTCAGCGGGACAATCCTGCAAGTCAGGCTGGGTCCCAGTCGGCGTAAGCCAGCTTGACTCACAACTTCAGTTCAGTCCACTTGTGAAGCTTTTTTCAAAAGTTGCTCCAAACTTCTCCTAACTTCTGGATCTCCTTCCAGAATTTCCTCTAATGTTCTTTAGGTGTCCACAACTCACCCCAAGGTTCTAGAAGCTCTGCGTTGCTCCTTGGGGGTTAGAACTCCAACTCCCAGTATGCATCTCATTTAAATCCAAAAATGACCACTGGTCACGGGTCAGCTGGTGAATTTTTTCAGGGCTTGATGCAGGGGACTCTGATCAGCTATTTCCCACCTTCAGCATACAGGGTGTCCCTTCATGAAGGCGTAGAAGACAGGCAAAGTCCTTTTCTTTGTGGAGTCCAAATGGTGCAGCTGGTGCAGGCCTTTTGAGTGCAGTGTCCAGGTGCAGGCCAGGTGTCCAGAAGGGCAGTCATTCTTCTTCTTCTTGTCTTGTTCCTGTAAGGATCTGAGGTGGGGTGGAAAGCAGGGGGGCTCTCTCCAATCACATGCAGGCCACCACCCTCTTGGGTGACCACTTCCTAGGAAATGTGGCAAAAATCAATCCCAGAGTTCAACATTCCTTTAAAATCCAAGATGGCAAAAATGTAATCTTAGAGTCTAGATCTGACTGAGCTCACCCACTCTGTGATGTGTGCATAACTGTGTGGCTGGGTGTGTCAGTGTATCAATCAGTGTGTGCCTAGGTGTGCCAGTGTATCAAACAGTGTTTGCCTGGTAGTGTCAGTGTCTGTATCAGTATGTACCTGTATATGTCAGTGTCTGTATGAGTGTGTGCATGGATATGTCAGTGTATGCATAACCGTATGCCTTTGTCTGTTAGTGTTTATATTAATGTGAGCCTGGGTGTGACAGTGTATCGGTCAGTGTGTGTATGTGTGTGTGTCAGTGTATTTATTAGTGTGTGCCTGGGTATGTCAGTGTATGCATCAGTGTGTGCCCGGGTTTGTCACTGTGTTCATCAGTGTGCACCTGGGTATGTCAGTGTATGAATCATTGTGTTCCTAAGTGTGTCAGTGTCTGTATCAGTGTGTACTTGATTATGTCAGTGTATGCATGAGTGTGTGTATGGATGTGTCAGTGTGTGTGATAGTGTGTGCCAGGGTGCATCAGTGTATGCATACGTGTTTGCCAGGTTATACCAGTATATCAAAGATTGTGTGCCTGAGTCTGATAGTGTATATATGAATTTGTGCCAGAGTGTGTAAGTGCATCTGTCAGTGTGTGTCTGGGCATTTCTTTGTCTGTATCAGTGTGTGCCTGGATATGTCAGTGTATGTGTCAGTGTGTGTCTGGGTGTGTTAGTGATTCTATCAGTGTGTGCCTGGATATGTCAGTGTCTGTATGTGTGTGCCTCGATGTGTCAGTTGATCCATCAATGTGTGACTGTGTGTCTGTGTCTAAATGAGTGTGTTACTGGGTGTGTCAGTGTATGCATCAGTGTGTGCCTTGGCATGTCAGTGTATTTATCAGTGTGTGAGTGGGTATGTCAGTATCTGTATCAGTATGTGCCTGGGTGTGTCAGTGTAAGCATCAGTATGTGTTTGGGTGTGTCAGTGTATTTATCAATATGTTCCTGGATATGTCACTGTCTGTGTCAGTGTGTGCCTCGCCGTGTCAGTGTATTGGTCATTGTGTTACTAGCTGTGTCAGTCTCTGAAACAGTTTGTGCCTGGGTGTGTAAGTGCGTGTATCAGTCTGAGCCTGGGTGTGTCAGTGTAAGCATCAGTATGTGTCTGAATGTGTCAGTGTATCTATCAATGTATGCCTGGGTATGTCACTGTCTGTATCAGTGTGTGCCTGGGTGTGTCATTGTATCTGTCAATGTGTTCCTAGCTATGTCAGTCTCTGAAACAGTTTGTGCCTGGGTATTTTAGTGTATGCATCAGTGGAGCCTGGGTGTGTCAGTGTCTGTATCAGTGTGTGTTCCTCGGTAAGTAAGTGTGTGTATGAGTGTTTGGCTGGGTATGTTAGTGTATACATATCTGTGTGCCTGACTCTGCTAGTGTATATATGAATATATGCCTGTGTGTGTCAGTGTATCAATCAGTGTGTGCCTGGTTATGTCAGTGTCTGTATCAGTGTGTGCCCTGCTGTGTCACTGTTTATATCATTGTGTGCCTGGGTATGTAAGTGTATGTATGAGTGTGAGCCTGGATATGTCAGTGCATAAATTGTGTGCCTTGGTCAGTTAGTGTTTATGTGAATGCCTGCGGGGTGTGTCATTGTATCCATCAGTGTGTGCCTGGATGTGTCAGTGTTTCTATCAGTATGTACATGGGTACGTCAGTGTCTGTATCAGTATGTGTCTGGATGTGTTAGTGTATCTGTTAAAGTAAGTCTAGGTGTGTCAGAGTCTGGGTGTTGGTGTACGTTTCAATGTGTGCCTGGGTGTGTTAGTGTCTGCATCAGTGTGTGCCTGCGTGTGTCAGTGTATCTGTCAGTGTATGCCTGGGTAAACCAATGTATCAATCAGTATGTGCCAGGTTGTGTCAGGGTCTGAAGCAGTGTGTGTCTAGTTGTATCAGTGTAAGTATCAGTGTGTGTCTGGGTATGTCAGTGTCTATATCAGTGTGTGGCAGTGTGTGTCATTGTATCTGTCTGCTTGTGCCTTGCTGTGTCAGTCTCTGAAGCAGTTTTTGCCATGGTGTGAAAGTATATGTACCAGTGTGAGTCTGAGTGTGTCAGTGTCTGTATGAGTGTGTGTTCCTCAGTATATTTCTGTTAAAAAGGAAGAGAAACCTGTCCAACAAAAACAACAATTTAAAAAGAAAAAGGTGGCAGCAGTCGCAGTCTGACATGCCACACAGGAAGAGGGTCCTCTTGAAGAACAAGAACTGGACTCTAGCATTGCTAGGCAGCCCAGGACTGTTTGCAGCTCGTGTGACTGCCATCTTACACGAGATTGACTCTGAAGCATTGTCATATGTGGATGATATATATCTCATGGATGATGAGTTACTACAACATTTAAGACGGGTAGCCCGCATTGTTGTAGGGTTTGCCAAACTTGGCTACAAATTTAACTTTAAAAAAACAAAAATTGCCTTCCCCAGCATCCTGTTCCTGGGATATGAGCTGTCGAGTGAAGGGAAGAGCCCAGCACCACAATTTTTAGAAAAATCAGCACAATTACAACCACATAATACGATTAAAAAACTCCAATCATTGTTGGGTTTCTTAAATTTTGGCAGAACTTACATTCCCAATTATGCTACGCGCAAAAAAACCTTTATATGACTTAATACGTCCCGATTTTTCAAGTAAATTCTGGACAGTTGAACATACACGCATTCTTCAAGAGTTACAGACAGACATGCTAGCAGCAAAACATTTACACACAAGAGACAACAAAACACATTTGGTCATTAGGGTAATAGCTGGGGCCATTGGTTTCACCTATGTGACATTTAATAAAGGTGAGACAGTCCTGATTGCATACAAATCACATTTGTATTCAGCAGCTGAACAACGCTTTGCACCCACAGAGAAAATTCTCACTGCTGTGCAGATGGCTGTTATTAAAGAAAGACCTCTTGCCCAAGTAAAACGCATTATTGTCGTTTCACCAATTCCAGCCCTAGAGGCTGTTACAAAAGCTAGAGTTCCAAACGCAAAAGCACTATATCCACGTTGGATACAATGAGCTACGTCTTTAACAGCCACTGATTTAGATTACATTTTTTATCCAAAGTTACAAACTCAGGAATTTCTACAATATGAAGTAGAATATCCAGTTCCAGCAAATACCTTGCCCATCGATCAATATCATAGAGTCATGTACACCGATGGCTCTGCACAACCGGCGATTGGAACTAAACATCAATATTCTGCTGCTTACGCAGTCGTAAGTGGCTATATGGAAGGGGATAAATTCTGTCCCCTACATACCTTTACACAGACCTTAGGGGATTGTACAGCACAATTGGCTGAGCTAAAAGCTCTGCTGATGGCACTAGAACATACGGATCCGGCACAGCCTACGCTGATTGTTTGTGACTCATATTACTGTGTCCAGTCCTTTAATGAATATTTGCATTATTGGCGCCAGAATGGGTTCAGAGATTCCAAAGGCAACACCATAAAACACAGACTTCTGCGGGGGAAGGTAGCAGATCGGAAAGAGACGCTACCGAAGGTCCATGTTGTGCATACACTTGGACACCAGCACGTTGGAATACACGTTGCTGGAAATACTTTGGCTGATGAAGCCGCAAAGTCAGCAGTAGCAGTAGCCACTGTAGCTGAAGTGACTCGTTCGAGTTCCAAACCAGTTACAGACATTTTGGCTGCCATAAAGGCTACGGCTGATAGTACGCCCCATCCTAAAGGATTCCCAAACAAATATCAATACTATGTGGGAAGAATGCTGAACGCTGAAGCAAAAATACCACGCGTAGGCGTACGTGACATCCCTAACAAAGATATAAGACCACAATTGATCAAAGCAGCGCATGAGGGAGTGGAATCTGCACATGCTGGTGTAGCGGCTACAATTTCAATCTTACAGGCCCGTTATTGGTGGCACGGTCTCTACAAAGAGACTAAGCAGTATGTCCTTTGTTGTGACATCTGTCAACAAATTAAAGTTTCTACGACCAAGCGCCCGCCGCAGACACCCCTCTTGATTTCAAGTAAACCGTTACAGTGTGTGCACTAACACCTGATAGTGCATACAAATACATATTAGTCGCTGTTGATTCATGCTTGATGGTTTGTATGGGTGTGGCCACAACACTCGGCTGATGCTCGGACTGTTATTAAAGATTTGCAAATCTTTATCGGTGCATATGCAGTTGCAGCGTTCCACTCAGACCAGGGCCCTGCTTTCGCCTCAAGGGCATTCAGGGACACCATGGCTTCATTGGGGGTCCAACTGCAGTACTCATCTCCATTTCATCCAGAGGGAAATAGTGTCGTGGAACGATTAAACTGCGATTTAAAGCAATTCTTAACATCCAGAGTGTTAGGTACAGGTCGTAGTTGGCTTACTCACCTGTATTGTGTTCAGAGAGCACTAAATATCCTGCCTAGAAGGTCCCTGGGGGGTCATACTTCATATGAGTGCCTGTTCAGAACTCGAATGTTTGTTCCGGATCTTGATGGTCCTGGCGTGGAGGCAGCAGAAACACCTTTTGACATAAATGAACGTGTCACTGTTTTACAGGAATTACAACAGTTCTGTGAAGATGATTCTTATAAAAGTGCTGCCTCCACAGGAATTAAGGATGTGCCTGTAACATCTACCAGCTGGATTCCCAGAGTTGGGGATCTTGTACGTGAAAAGGTCGCAGTGAAAAAGGAATTTGGCCCTTCTTATCGAGCACCAGTCCCTGTACTAGAACCGTCATTCTACCACCGTTGGCAGGTGCCAAAGAAAATCATTTTGTTTCAATTGACAATGTCAAATTACACCATGTGGCCGATCCTGCACAGCCGACCAAGAGGAATATCCAGTAGTTCACGAATCCCTCTCACTACTGGAGAAGAAGTTCCGCTACAAGTTGTTCATACCAACACTGATACCTCTCCGAGCTTGGGGAGGGTGGATGATGATCTTGCAGTAGTTCCACTAACATCAAATAACTTAGAAACATTTGACCAAGTCAGCTCGACTACAAGCCAAGTGGATGGTGCTGTCTACAGTGTGCCACCACAGGAAACACCAACTCCACCATTGACAACGGTTACGCCATTTGCACGAACTTCCTCTGGGTATTTTGCTGAGTTCATCGATGATTTCTCAGACTCGTTCACTTCTTCGACAGCTGATTTGTCAAGAGCACGTAAGCTAACAAAGTGGCTTAAAGAAACATACTTTATTTTTCCATGGAACTATGTATGGCTTTCTTTGACTGTCGTAGCCTTTCTACTTTGGATTGGTTTTGTTATTACCTTTTTCTTATTAATACATGGTCATTTTCTTCCCGAGAGATCAGCGGTTGAACAGGTGGAGGAGGTTTTGAAACCACAGTTTTCATCACATAAGGTCCGAAGAGACTTATCCTTTGTGAACATTTCCGCAGTGCCAATTCCTGATGGGATTGTTTGGGACAAAGTAATGTATGACATATAAGGTCCCATGGAAATTATTCAAATACTGTGTGTGTTAAAATGATCAATGAATGATATAGTCATACCAGGCACTGTATCTGATGATTGCGATGTGAAAACAGTTGATTCTATGATGAAAGAATTACAATATTATACTGTCTTTGAAAAAGAAGATGTTTACCAATTCAAAGAAAATTATGGTGATATGTTTTGCTATAATTATTATGTGCACCACTTCATACATAGAGCGAGTAGTCCCAACACAATATTTAATTACATACAATGGGAACATTGTCCAACTCCACCGCAAGGGAGTTCTAAAACTTATACTGAAAAGTTTGCGTATTTTTCTGGGCATCATCAAAGGAATGCTGAGTCATATTATTTTAAAGTAACTCCTACCTAGGATATACATATGTTATTGACCAATTCGAAATTTATATATTCAGAATCCTTTGTTTCCCTGTTATCAATAGAAGGTTATGAATATTGGTCCAAATCCATTGATTTGAAAAGTATTTGGGGAACGAAAAATTGGAAGATCAAGGGAAAGGAAACATTGTTTAGAGCATGTCTCATCCCTGTTCAAATGATCTTTTTAAATGAAACAGTGCAACAAACAAGTTGTTTAGGCTTAGCAACAATCAGAGTATTAAACATGCCCAGTATA
Source organism: Pleurodeles waltl (assembly GCF_031143425.1). Classification (NCBI taxonomy): domain Eukaryota; kingdom Metazoa; phylum Chordata; class Amphibia; order Caudata; family Salamandridae; genus Pleurodeles; species Pleurodeles waltl. Next base: position 878,158,158 of record NC_090444.1, read on the forward strand.
CCTGCCCCTGCAAAATTTGACAACTGGCAAAAGTACACAAATTCAACTAAAGATGAGCTCAATGAGTGGGTCCAGAATGGTCCATTTAATGCTTCACTGACACGTCCAGGCGGGTGGTTATTGTGGCCCATAGATGCCAACGGGTGTCATCAACGTTTTGTCACCTCCTCGGGTGGTTTTAGGATGAATAGGCCGGATCCTCGCTACATATCACCAGAACATGCTGATATAATTACAACATATAGTGTAGGAAAATTGTGCAAACAGTGGCTTAAATCATCTTCACTAAATGTGGTTAAAGCACACCTCAATCGCTTGTCTAACACCACTGACTTACAAGATTTCTTGTCAGGCCCCAAAATACCACATAGGAAGCGTTTCTTGTATGCAGCATACAATGAAATATGGAAACTTTCCAAACAAGATGCTGCAGCCTGGTTAAGGCAAATAGATCAGGAAAATTTGAAAAAGGCATTAGCTGTTGTAGTTAATGGGATTAACACCTTGTCAGACCGGATATATACAATTAACAACATTGTTTCTTCTGCTATAGATATTATACGATCTGATATGTCTTCTTTATACCATGGACAGAGTCAGACCAGGTCCCTTATGCAGTTGGGTTGGATGCTTCAAACATTGAAGGCGGGTCGCGTTCCGTGGCAGCACTTTAGTGCCAGGGAAATATTTTTCTCCTTTAATCTAACGCGGCAACAACAACTAATGGCTAAGGCAGAAGCAACTTATGTCATGCTTAACATAGAGAAAATAGAAAGGTTGCCTTTCACCATGGCAGAGATACCATCGGCAGAGTGTTTAATACACGGGGTTATTAATCTGCCTATTTCAACACTACAATTCACCTCCTGTTTGAAACACATTCCAGTAGGCAGATATGAAAAAGATAGTTACATCCATGAGGTGTGGGAGCTTCCCTTCTCGTACAAATGCTTCAATGGCATGAAAGAGGTCTTTCTTAGCGGTAGTGAATGCAAGACTTCAGTCAGCCATTCGATGATTTGTAAACAGCTGTCCTTGCATGGGGCGTGTAACGCCTTGGCTGCAAACTTGGCTTGTTATCTGAAGGGAGTTCAAGTCCCCTTGATTAGACCTACGTTCCAGGTGCTTTCGAGCGGCAGCTACGTCCTTCTTAATAGTGAAGACTGTTGTGGCATGCGGGCCGGAATAGTTTACGTTGTTTCGTCTCTAAGGTCGTTACATGCTGCGGGAACGTGCTGTTTCCCCCCAATAAATAAAAGGAGGTAGCTGATTTCTGGCCTCATATTGCTACTTCAAAGGTGAATTTTGACAAGTTGAGTAGACTCAAGGCTTTATTGTTTCAGAAGCATGTGGCCCTTACATCTGCACGCGAGACCTACGCACTTCAAGTGGCAAGGTCATCAGCAGAAATACAGTTCCTGTTAAATACAAATTTTCCGAGACCCTTTGGTGAACTTGTGGGACGAATATTTAATGCGTCCAGCACGGCTGGATTGGCACATTTCTTCAAAGCTGTAGGTTTTGGTTTTGTTCACACCTTCTCCTCCATATTCATTTTGATACTTTCAGCTATCCACTCAATTTTCGGTAGTATTTTTGGGGGATTTCCAATAACTTTGGCTTTATTAGCCGGCATTTTGCTGTTGCTGTTGTTTTTCCGCAAAGGCTGTCCCACCGCAACAAGGACAAATGAAGGCGCTCCCATCAGCGCAGCTGTGTCGTGAACGTATGATGCAGCAATTTGGAGCAACACTCCTGGAACATTTGGGGTGTGACTGGTCTTTGTCATTCAGACCGGTTTTGGATTGTGTGCAGCCCGTGTTTCGGGGCCTTTGGTGTTCTTTTGAACAGTCATTGGAAGTTTGTCTTTCACAGCAACGCCCCCAGCAATTGATGCTGATCTGTTAATGTTCTCGTTGAGGGTTCATTACAAGACATGCGCACTGCAGTTGCGTTTGCTACGTGAAGCTGATTACGAGCTACCCTTCCTGGAGGAAGCTGCCATCAACCCGTCAATGGGCACTGCCCGGGATGCCGCCTTGGTTGATACTGGGGATATGGAACACACCTGCTCCTTGGTCGTTTTTGGCGTGGATTTTCTGGTTTTGTCATCTGCCAAAGTGGATATCTCTTGCTTTCCATGACTCGTGCTTGATTCGGAACTACTCTAAATTGGCATTTTTCATTGAATTCGGTTTCTAAGCCGCATGCTAATTTTTTTAATTGTCAAGTAGTATGCTTGTGTGTCCTCTTAACTTGTCAAAATTGAGCAGGGTTTTAGGTATATCTTAGGTTGAGATCTTTTAGTTTTGGCTTGAACCACTTTCTACCGACAAGGGGAGGGTGTTGTGTAGCCATTTTAAGTATAGCTTCATGCACGTTAGTTTAATACACTAGGCCGCTGTGCACCTTGACCTAGATATATTTTATTCAGCTTTGCATTGCTATTTTTACAATAACCAGTTTTATGGTCTTGTTTTAATTTCTTCTATCAAACTGTTTTGCTTAGTTCAGCACTGTGTTCTCAAACAACGCATTCTTGATCACCCTGTACTTCAGTCAAGGGTACAGTCTGGTACATTGCCGGTAAACGTGGTAGAAGTTTAGTCTCCAACATTCGTAGAAAATACACATCCTTACGTAGGGATATATTCTTAGAACATCTGCTGTGTTAGTTATAAAAACACTTTCTAGTCCTATTACACGTCAAGAGGGAGATTCCATCCAGGGAACCACAACTGTATGCTTAATGCTCCGCTGCAGATGCCGACGCCGATCACAGGTCCTAGCTCAGGTATGAGGGTTGATGTCGTCCCGGGGGAACCTGAAAGGCAGGATTAGAGCTTAACATGCTGTGCTCAAAATGTGACTCAGATAGGGAATAGTCCATCGATTCTAGTGGCACTATGATAGCATTATTCTTATGCTTCACTCTCATCGTCACTATTTTAATATTGTGTTGTGTAGTTCTGGTTATTGAAGCTCACGCTTTGCTATCCAAAATGCAGTTGTTTTATTAAACCAATCTTTAAAACTCATACTGCTTTTATTGTCATTTATATCTGAGACCGCACTGTGTATGAGAGAACCGGTTGTGACCTGAGTGACCACGACTTCCCTGAGAAGTACCAATATGTCATGCGCTCGGATGCCCAATCGTCTTTACCTCTTGGGGCACTGCTAGTTAGCCAGAGCAAAGCCCGGATTTGGGGTGACAAGTGTCATCCACCGTGGGTCAGACTCAGTCCCCCACACTGTGGACGATCTTGCTGCTCAAAATTCAGTAGTCTCATTAGAATAATGAGAGCCTACGTGACAGTGTCAGTGTGTGTCAGGGTGTGTCAGTGTAAGCATCAGTATGTGCCTTGGTGTATCAATCAATGTATTCATGGGTATGTCACTGTCAGTATCAGTGTGTGCGTAGGTGTGTCAGTGTATCTGTCAGTGTCTTTCTAGCTGTGTCAGTCTCTGTAACAGTTTGGGCCTGTGTGTATAAGTGTATGTATCAGCGTGAGTCTGGGTGTGTCAGTGCCTGTATCAGTGTGTGTTCCTCGGTAAGTAAGTGTGCGTTTGAGTGTTTGGCTGGGTATGTTAGTGTATACATAACTGTGTGCCTGGCTCTGTTAGTGTACATATGAATGTGTGCCTGGGTGTATCAGTGTATCCATCAGTGGGATCCTGTGTGTGTCCGTGTCTCTATCAGAGTGTGTGTCTGGGTTTGTCAGTGTATGTGTCTGGGTGTGTTAGTGGTTCCATGATTTTTTTATCAGGATGTATCTGTATCAGTATGTGCCTTGGTATGTAAGTGTATGTATGAGTGTGTGCCGGCACATGTCAGTGTATATAACTGTGTACCTCTGTGTATATCTGTTTATGTCAGTGTGTGCCTGGGTGTGTCAGTGCATCCATCAGTGTGTGCCTGGGTGTGTCAGTGTCTGCATCCGTGTGTGCCTGGGTGTGTCACTATTTGTATCATTGTGTGCCGGGGAATATAGTGTGTGTATGAGTGTGTGCCTGGATATGTCAGTGCATAGTTGTGTGCCTCGGCCTGCTAGTGTCAATATGAATGCCTACTGGGTGTGTCAGTGTATCCGTCAGTTTGTGCCTAGGTGCGTCAGTGTTTCTATCAGTGTCTGCATGGGTATGTCATTGTCTGTATCAGTGTGTGCCTAGGTGTGTTGATGTATCCGTCAATGTGTGCCTGGGGATGTCAGCATATCTATCAGTGTGTGCCAGGCAGTGTTAGTGTCTGAAGCAGTGTGTGCCTGGGTGTACCAGTGTAAGTATCAGTGTTTCCCTGGGTATGTCAGTGTCTGTATCATTTTGTGCCTGGGTGTGTCAGTGTGTCTGTCAGCATGTGCCTGCCATGTCAGTGTCTCAAGCAGTGTGTGCCGGGGTGCGTCAGTTTACCTATCAGTGTTTGGGTGTGTCAGTGTCAATCTGTGTCTGAGTATGTAAGTATATGTATGAGTGTTTGGCTGTGTATCTTAGTGTATGCATAACTGTGTGCCTAGCTCTGTTAGTGTGTATATGAATGTATGCCCGTGTGTGTCAGTGTATTCATCAGTGTGTGTCTGGGTGTTTCAATGTCGGTATCAGTCTGTGCCTGGGTGTGTCAGTGTCTGTATCAGTGTGTGCCTGGGGATGTAAGTGTGTGATTGAGTGTTTGCCTGCATGTGTCAGTGTATGCGTAACTGTGTACCTCGGTCTGTTAGTCTTTATATGAATGTGTACCTGGGTGTGTTAGTGTATTCATCAGTGTGTGACTGGGTGTTTCAGTGTATGTATTAGTGTAACCTGGGTATGTCAGTGAATGCATCGGTGTGTGCCTGAGTGTGTCAGTTTATCAATCAGTGTGTGCCTGGGTAAGTCAGTGTCTGTATCAGTGTGTCCCTGGGTATGTCAGTGTGTGCCTGGGTGTTAGTGAATGTAATAATGTGTTCAGGGAGTGTCAGTGTATGCATTAGTGCATTAGTGTTTGCCTGAGTATGCCCATGTATGCAAGATTATGGCCCTCATTACAACCGTGGCGGTCGGTGTTAAAGCGGTGGTAATACCGCCAACAGGCCGGCGGTAAAAAAAATGGAATCACGACCACGGCGGAAAGTGGCAACACAGACAGCCACTTTAACACTCTGACCACCACGGCGTTAGCAACAAACACTGCGGCGGTCACCACCAACAGACAGGCATAAGACAATGTATCGCCTACCCCATCACAACCTGCCAATCCGCCAGCTTTTCCGGGGCGGCACCAACGCCATCAAAAGCACAGCAGAATCAGAACACTGAAGGGAAACCACTCACCTCTCGACACTCAACGAAGAACCAGGACGCCATGGAGCCCAAGTTACAGGCCCTACCCATGCTAGTCCACCTCCTCATCTGCCAGGAATACCAAAGGTGACGGTGACGACCACGGTGAGTACTGCACCTGGTACACAGGGGAGGGGGGGAGGAAAAGGAGAGTGACACACGCAACACGCAACACCCCCACCCTCAAACACAACACCATACACACAAACACATGCAACAACATTACATTTACACCCCTTAATCCCCCTGGAAGAATGCAAGGACAAAAGGAATTGAGTTAAATCAGTGATGTATTAGAAATAGGCAGATATATGTAACAAATTGAAAAACAGTATTTACAAAAACACACAATATGTACATAAGGCCGTACATTGTCCTTCCCAACTGTCCGTGGGCCACTGGGCACACTTGACTCCTGCCTCAATATGGAAAGAACACTGCAGGGGCATCAGGTTGAAAAAACACAGGCACCCCCGGGGGACGGGGAAGGGGTGTGCACCTCAGATGGAAGATGGGACAACGCCACTGCTCCTGGAGGGGGCTCCATGCCCACAGCGATGTCCTGGGGAGTGCAAGGCCACAGTCTCTCAAGTGGGTGGTTTGCCCACTGCTTGGTCCTGGGGAGTGCAAGGCCACAGTCTCTCAAGTGGGTGGTTTGCCCACTGCTTAATCCTGGGGAGTGCAAGTCTACAGTCTCTCAAGTGGGTGGTTTGACTGCTTGGTCCTGGGAAGTGCAAAGCCACAGTATCTCTAGTGGATGCATACCTCCACTGGTTCTGGAGGGGCCTTGTGCCCGGTGTGCTTCATCCTGCCAAGGAGGGGGTGAGTGGATGCATATCTCCACTGGTTCTGGAGGGGGACTTGTGCCCAGTATGCTTCATCCTGCCAAGGAGGGGGTGAGTGGATGCATATCTCCACTTGTTCTGGAGGGGGCTTGTGCCCAGTGTGCTCCATCCTGCCAAGGAGGGGGTGAGTGGATGCATATCTCCACTGGTTCTGGAGGGGGGCCTTGTGCCCAGTGTGCTTCATCCTGCCAAGGAGGAGGTGAGTGGATGCATATCTCCACAGGTTCTGGAGTGGGCCTTGTGCCCATTGATGCAGCACTTGGGGACTGGCAGTTCATATTCCCTCACCTGGGTGTCTGAGACACAAGATTTGCAGGGTCCATGGAGGCAGGGCTACAGTCCATCCTGCGGCGGCTAAGGCTGCAAACTGGTGGTAGTGCCTGGACTGGTGGGGGTATTGCCAGTAGTGGTGGGAGGCTCCAGCCCGTCTCCTGCAGCCTCGGACGGCTGCCCACTGGGGCTGCTGCTGCTAGTAGTGGTCCCACTGTCAGCGGTGCAGGTGGTGGTGTTTGCGGCGGTGCTTGCGGCGGGGTTGCTGACGGTGCTGGCGGAGGTGCAGGTGCCGGTGCTGCCAGTGGTGGAGGGAGGCTCCAGCACTTCTCCTGCAGCCTCGAACGGCTGCCCACTGGGGATGCTGCTGCTGACAGTAGTGGTGCTAGTGGCGGGGCTTCTGGAAGTGCTGCCCGTGGTGCAGGTGGCAGGGCTGGCAGTTGTGCTAGTGGGCACCAGGCCTTCACCTGCAGCCTCCAATGGCTGAAGTGTCTTGCCATGGGTTTTCTGCCCCTTACTCACCTTGGCAGATGCTGTTGTGACCTTGGCTCTGGCAGCTGGAGTTTTGGAGGAGGCCTTGCTGGGTGGGTTGTGCTCCTTGCGCTTGCTGCATGCTGTCCCCTTCTTCACCTTGGCAGGTGGTGGAATGGTTTTGTCCTTTGCAGGGGTTGGTTGCACACTGACTGGGCTGACGGGTGCCCACTTTGAGCCTCTGTGAGTTGCAGGTACCACAGCGGATGCCGACTTGGTGGCTGAGGTGCTGGCCTAGGTTCTGGACACCGTGTCCTAAGGGGAAGGACGGGGGAGGGGTAGGGAATAGGTCAATGTTTGCCAGGAAAAGCTTTTTAGACACACTGGGGCAGGAAGAGGGAGAGGGTTTGGGAGTGGAGGAAGAGGGAGTGGTTGTAGGAGGTGTCTGTCTGCTGCGTTTGGATGAAGGTGCATGGGCTGGGTGCTGTTGTGAGGTGGATGGCAGTTGGCTGGGTGGGTGCTTGCATTTGTGTACTTTGGGAGGAGGGGTCACAGGCACACTGGGAGATGACACAGGAGAAGTGTGCATGGATGTGGGGTGGTGGCTGCCAGTGAGGGGTGAGTAGAGATGGGCGTGCCTATGATGGAGATAGTGGATGAGGATGTAGTGCATGCAGGTGTGAGTGGGGACGATACTTGGAGGGAGGTGGACAAGGAGGAGGAGGGGGACACAGTAGAGGAAGTGGATGTTGTTGTGTCTGCATGGGGATGGTGCTTGTGTAAGTGCCTGTGGGATGATGTGTGGTGCTTGTGTTTGCCTGAGCCACTTCTCTGTATTGATTTGGGTGAATGCTGGTCTGAAGGTGTGCTTGGGATAGGCTGGGTATGAGGGGATTGTGACTGGGCAGAGCAAGTTGGGGGGGAGGCTAGAGACAGGGACAATGGCTGCCATTAGTGCGGAGGCCAGAGCCTGAAATGTTCTCTGTTGGGCCGCCACGCCAGAGTGAATGCCCTCCAGGTATGCATTTGTTTGTTGCAAATGCCCCGCGACACCCTGGATGGCACTCAGAATGGTTGACTGCCGAACAGTGAGGGAGCTCAGGAGGTCAATAGCCTCCTCACTGATTGAAGCAGGGCTGACTGTTGCAGGGCCTGAGGTGCCTGGGGAGAAGGAAATGCCCACCCTCCTGGGTGAGCGGGCACGGGAAACACGCTGAGGGGCTGGTAGTGGGGTGGCGGCTGTACCTGTTGTTGGGGTGAGCACAGACGTGTCCGCCACCGCCAGGGAGCTTCCATCGGAGGAGGAGTCTTTATCTGTGGTCTCCCCTCCTGTCCCCATCGTGGTGCCCTCACCCTCGGTGGATTCGGCCTCCAGGCCCATGTGGGATGCAGCTCTCTCCGTTGCCGGTGCCTCTGCTCCACCGCCAGATGATGCTAATGCACACAAGAACAGGGTGACAAAACAAAAAGGGGGGGGTGTAGGAAAGTACCATCTTGCCTGGCATGTTGCCCCCATTTTTACATGTATGTCAGTTTGTTTTTGCCTGTCTCACTGAGATCCTGCTAGCCAGGGCCCCAGTGCTCATAGTTTGTGGCCTGGATGTGTATACCTGTGTAGTGACTAACTGTGTCACTGAGGCTCTGCTAATCAGGACCTCAGTGCTTTAAAATTGTCACCATAGGCTAGTGACCATTTTTACCAATTCTAATTGGCACACTGGAACACCCTTTTAATCCCCTAGTATATTGTACCTAGGTACCCAGGGTATTGGGGTTCCAGGAGATTCCTGTGGGCTGCAGCATTTCTTTTGCCACCCATAGGGAGCTCAGACAAATCTTACACAGGACTGCCAATGCAGCCTGAGTGAAATAATGCACACGTTATTTCACAGCCATTTTAAACTGCACTTAAGTAACTTATAATTCACCTATATGTCTAACCTTCTCTTAGTGAAGGTTAGGCGCAAAGTTACTAAGTGTGAGGGCAACCAATGCGAAGTTGCGTGGCGGTCTTGTGGTACTGAAAAATTCTGGACCCGTGTTATAAACATCGTCGTATCACAACGATTTTGGTATCAGCAGACCGAGAATGATTAGAATAGTATGCACAAGCATTGTATTCATATTCAGGTGACGAAATCACCTGAATATCAGAGTTTCCATCCTGAAACTCTGAGGTTCCATTTAAACGACAGCCATTTTGTGATTGCCCTCACATAGGCCAATGACTAATGCCGAAAACGAGTCTGAAGGACACGTACATCTTTGCTGACTCCTCTGTGACCTGGGCAAGCTGACTCCACTGCCTGAAGCCAAACCTGTTCGGCCAGTTTTCTTTCCCAGTGGCCGAATGAGATTAGTATCAAGGCACAACACATCATAAAACCTTTAATCACACACAAACCATGCCATCAAGATCTTACACACACCTGTCCCTGCTTCTTTCTTTATGACTTGCTTTACAAGGAGGAGGTGCCTGTTTATATTGGGGGTCCGTCGATATCTGATGAAAGTACTGAACCTTGCCGGGTAATTGATTGAGGGCTGGACAAACTGAAATATGGTTTGTCATCATAACCCTGCTATTTCTTTGTAGTGAAAATATGTGAATGGTCAACTGTAAAATAAGGAATGTTTGCCTAAAGCATAATATTTTGTATAAAAGAGAAGGTTAGCTTTGCAAGGGGAGCAGTCTCCTGAGAATATACACCGTGTTGTACTTCTAGGATACCTGTTACTGGCTGCAGCCAATAAACAAGATCTTTGACTTCACCAAGAAGACTCTGTGTTTCTGTAGTCTGAAACAGGAAGGACTCGAAGTCTTAGGGTGTGTTCCCTGGCACCACTGGGTTCTGAAAAACCCAGTACTTCATTTGGCGCCCAACGTGGGGCGATTTCAGCAGTACCGGTCCAAGCCAGAGGTTTGTGAGGAGCTTCGTGTGAAAATTCTGGAGGGAGGCCGCCACTTCATCGACCCCTGTATGTCGACGTGGTCCGAAAGTCTTTGCTGCGAGGTTCCCCGCTTTCCGACGGCTACGAAGGACTGCTGCCCTGACTATCACCCTGTTTTGGACCCTTGATGATTTGGTAGAGCGAAACGATAAACGAGTCTTCTGGTGACATCATCGATACCTCAGTTAAGTATAAGTGGAGCGTCTCCCAGTCCTTAGTTTGGTTCTTAGGGCCAGATGTAGGAAAAATAAAAATTGCGAGCCGCATTTTGCGAGTCAATGCGACTCGCAAAATGCGACTCGCAATTTGGTATGCCAGGAAAATAACCGGTCCGATTTAGCGACTCACAGCCGGACTCGCAACGCTGTGTGCGAGTCCGCAGATTGCGAGGTCGCTGTTTGCGAGTGTGCAAAAAACGAACTCGCAATTAGCGAGTGGGTGTCGCAAATTGCGAGTACCCTCAAAATTGCTTGCAGGTGCAGCAGAACACTCCAGAAAGCAAACCAGAACACTCTGGAAACACTTCCTGGCACATGATGATGACATCACAGCCAGGAAGTTAACAAATACACCTGGGAGGAGGCAGTACCACACCCTTTTATAACTGCCAGTCTTCACACTGAACAAGCAGCAGCAGCCATGGAGGGAACCCCCCGAAAAAGGAAAATGAAATTCTCTGAGAGGGAGCTTGAGGTGCTGACCGAAGAATGTTGTCAGCACCATGATGAGCTCTTTGGGAGAGCAGCCCACACTGTTCCTGAGGCCACCAAAAAGAAAATCTGGCAGGAAATGCAAGAGAAAATTAATTCCCTGGGTGTGAGCCACAGGACAAATTGAGGACATAAGGAAGAGGTGGTATGACCTCCGCTCCCGGACCAAGGAGAGGGTGGCAGAAAGGCTCCTGGAGATGAGAGGCACTGGAGGGGGACCATCATCTGTGCCACCACCCACACCCCTTGAAGACATGATTGAGGAAACCTTTGAGCCGGAGGCAGTGTGTGGATTTGGGGACCTGGACACCTCAGAGCCCAGCACATCAACCGGTGAGTACCGTGTGACATGCCTGTACCCCTATCAATGTCATACCCCACCCACCATGTACACAGGTGCATGCACAACCAAAATAGCTCCATTTCAGGGTAGAAAAAGCCAGAATGATGCATTATGGGAAATGTAGTCCAATAGGCAGTTCATAGGCAAATGTTTATTAGGAATTGTGCAATAGATACTAGACACTGACAGTGTGTTCCCCATGTCCCACAGGTCTCCAGCAAGACACCCCCTACACCCCAAGCACCCAGGCCCAGGAGGACACCCCAGGACCCGCCAGCACCCCCACATGCACAGTCAGCAGCATTCCTGCAGTGGTAACGCCTGCTGCAACAACAACGCCAGGAGCTGCCCCAGCAACAGCCAGGGAGGATACAGGTGGGAGCACAGGGCAGCCACCACAGCGCAGGCGTCGCAGGGCAAGAGCGTCTGGATCCCGGATACTTCCTCCAACCAGCAGTGAGGCACATCTGCTGTAGGGGTCAGCGCCTGCAGAACACAATATTGGGCAGGATTAGTGGGGTGCTGCACCACTTTGTAAGACACAACCATGCAAACATGCAGCACCTCAACAGACGCATGGACCTGATGTGCCAGAACACTGGGGACATTGCCTCTGCCATCAGGGAACTGGCGGCCGGACTGCTGGGCCAGGCAGAGGCTGGGCGGCGCAGAGATCGCCAGATCATGCTAAGACTGGACAGGATGGCCACATCGATCGGCAGGCTAGCCATCAACACAACAGGCCTGTCGAGGAGGACAGTTGGCCTGCAAATAGAGATGGGCCATTTTGCTGGGGATGTTGCCAGGGGCCTGGGACGTCTCACACATATAATAGTACTAATGGAGACACGGGAGATGTCGAGGGCCACCGGGGAAACACCCCAAGATAGTGAGGAGGGCTCCACAGTGAGCAGTGTATCTGCTACTGACAGTAGGGTGCTAAGGAGTGGGAGGCAGAGCACCATGGACGCAGCAGGGACCAGCCAGGCTGGCAGGAGGGGCAGGAGAAGCTAGAGAACAGCCCGGAGAAATAAATGTGGCACATGGCGTTAATGTGCCACATGACTGGTTGGCATTTCCCTGCCCATTGACAAATTCATCTTGTATATAGTTCATTCATTACATTATTAAAACAGTTATTTTTCTTCCACTTAACTAAAGGAGTGTTTGGTTAATGGGTAAGTATGGTGGGAGTTGACACGTACCGTCCAAAATATTGCGTTGAAATGTGTTCCCGTCTCAGTCTGCCTTGATTAGCTAGACTCCTATCCCCATGATGGCGATGTGGTTGTTCTTGCTCTTCCTCATCAGGATCTGGCTCTGCAGGGGTGAGAGGTAGCCCACGTCGGGTGGCTATGTTGTGGAGGATGGCGCATGCGACCACAATTTTGAATGCGGTAATGGGGGTGTATTGGAGGGCGCCTCCACTGCGGTGGAGGCATCTGAGTCTTGCCTTCAGGAGTCCGAAGGTCCGCTCTATCAGGTTCCTGGTCCTCTTATGCGCACTGTTGTATTGCCTCTCAGATTCATTACTTGGTGTTAAAAACGGAGTCATGATCCAAGGCCTGAGAGCATATGCACTGTCACCTGTTGGGCACAAAAGTACACTGTTAGTAAGTCCAGATAGTCGTGCACAGTGACCTGTGTGTATGTCTGCAAGTGTCTGTGGCTCTACCTAGGAGGTATCCGTCTCCAAATTCCCCACGTTCCAGGCGTTGATGTATCCCACTATGCCTAAAAATGTATGAGTCATGGGTACTGCCTGGAAACTTAGCAACGATGTCCGTGATGACGTAATGGGCATCACAAACAACCTGTATGTTGAGTGAGTGGGTACACTTTCTGTTGCGGAAAATATGTTCCAGATTAGCAGGGGGGCATATTTGAATGTGTGTCCCATCTACACATCCAATGACATGGGGGAAGTGGGCAATGCGGTAAAAGTCCAGCTTGGTGCTGTTAATTTCTGCCTCATTCCTTGGTAAGTATATGAAGTGAGACCTGTGCGTGACTAAGGCATCTAGGAATGCCCTGAGGAACCTTGACACTGCACTTTGGGATACCCCACCTGCCACGGCAATGACCCCCTGATAGCTCCCTGAGGCCAAGAGGTGCAGTGCGCATAGTACTTGCACATGCGTAGGGATGGCGCAGCCACGCAGAGTCTTGTGTTCTAGCTGTGGTTTTAGTAAATCTATTAATTCTAGAATGGCTGCGCTGCTAAGGCGGTATTTATCATAGATCTCCTCTTCAGTTTGCTGGAAAAGGGTCTGCCTGGTTCTATATATCTTCTCCTGTCTGTGGCCCCTCCTCCTCCTCTGCTGGGCTGCGTAGACTCTCCTTCTCACTGCTATCAGGTATATGTCCGCCATCTTGAGTAACCCAGATGCCTTCTGGTTCTCCTTTTATACTTTGGTAATGGTTACCACCTGCTCTGAGTTAGTGGTAAATGCGACATGCAAACTGGGCTTTTTGCGACTAGTCGCAATTTGCGACTTGCAATTGCATATTGGTTGCGAGTCGCAAAATGCGAGTCGCAATTTGCGGGTCGCAAAATGGGGTCGCAACGGATGCGACTCGCAAACGGGTCCCATCGCTTTTTGCGAGTCGGAAATGGGCTTTTTGCATCCCATTTCCGATTTTGCACTGTCGCAAATTGCGAATCGGCCCGTTTGCGAGTCGCAAACGTTTGCTACATCTGGCCCTTAGTTTGGTATCCCCTTGGGATCTTTGATTTGGAACTTGCAAGTACCAAAGCCGAGGGATTCGTGTATTCACGAGACTATTATATTCAATAATCCTTTGAAGTTTGAAGCTAGACTGGAGAGCGAAGATGCCTGGTCTTAGCAGACATGGAAATTTGTTTTGTCTTGGTTATAATAGGGATTCCCGATTGGAGGACTCGTGTCCGGTTCCTCCGATTGGAACTCCAACCTATGAACTATATGTGAAACATGGCATAGGCCCCATCATATATAATGAAGTATGGATCCGATACACCAGGAAAGATGGTGTTTTAAAATGGCCCCAATATGGTAGTTTTGACACAGAGATTCTGGATAATCTGGAGGTTAAACTTTTTAAGAAGAAAGCCCGGCCGGCGATGTTTGACTCTTTCCGCCTATGGCGTAAGGAAGCCAAACAGAAGGAAATTAAATTAGCAAAGAGAAATAAGAGGGAAGAGGGTATCTCGATAATGCAAGCTGCCATACAGTTTAAAGATGATGAAGAAGAACAGATAAATGAGCAGTTGCACAGGCAACGTAAAATGGTGACCGATAAATGTTATCCAGTTTTTCCGCTTCTTCAGCAAGATGCAGCAAAAGAACTTGAGAAAGATCCTTTAATGTCACACTTGTTGAGGTCGCCACCCCCTTATGCGCAGAATGCTACAGCACCTCCGCAACCTTTAGCTGTGCAACCTCCGGTTATTGTGCCTCAGGTTCTTCCACAGCCGCCAGCTCCTCTTCAGTTGGCTCCTACTACTATGTCGCAGCCCCTTCAAGGGCCGCCGACTTCGCTACCTGCTCCATCTGTACCTCCTACGACTTTATGTACTACATCGACTGCCTCTTCTGGTGTTCTTCCTGATACTCCCTCTGAGTCTGCCTCCGCGTCTGCCTTGCCTCCCTCTGTTTTTCCTCCTGTTCTTTCATCAACTTCTCCTTCTGTCCGACAGAGAATGACAGATACAGTTGCCAGCCTTATATTTCCTCTCTTTGGGTCGTCTGGTGTGACCCCAGATTTGGAGCGTAAGCAGTCGCGTAGTCAACTGCCTAATTCTCGAGAGAGAGAAATGTTTGACCGTATGGCGCGTAAATGGGTTGTTTACCCTTCAAGATACGATGTAGAGTCTGTTATGGATGTCTTCTGTCAATGGGAAGCACCGAAACAAAGATACGTTTTTGAGAAAATGTGTGCTTTCCTTTGTGAGGAATTGGAAGATAATGATTTGGAAACAAATCCGCCTGATTTGTGGCGTGTACGGTTTGAGTTTGAAAGGGCACGATTGTGGGTTCGGATGTTGAGACAGCAGTTGCGACGTTGTTGTCCTTTAGGAATAAGGATCCTTCTCAGTCATTGTTCGAACATGACTCCTCTGTTAAAAAAAAAGTGCGACAGTACCCAATGAGAGAAGTCCCTCCGGTATGGAAGGACGCCGTTGAGGCTGATGTTGCAAATCAAATTGATGCTGTCCCAGCTCATTTTCAGCGTGTTTGGGCACATGATCCGTGGAAGCGAGCTGAAGTTTTAGCCCTTAAGCAGACTTTGCCTGATCCCCGTAAAAACCCTGCAGGGTATTACACGGAATTATCACAGACTGCAGACTCATGCATTATGAATTCAGCCGACATAGACATGTTATTTCGGAATGTTGTTCCACAGCCTTTGTGGGGATTGATTCGCCATACAGATCATGCACAAGAGTTAGGTGACTCATGGGCTAATATTAGTGCTGCAAATGATAGACAAGTTGGTGGTGCCAAGCCTGAGCCTTTGGTAGCAGAACTGCCTACTAGGATCATTACTTACATGAAGACTTTAATGCCTGCGATGCGTGTGAATTGGGATAAATTGTCTGCGTGTAAGCAGAAGAAAGATGAAACAGTGTCTGATTTCTTCACCAGGTTTGAGGAAACGTTTATCGACCACAGTGGTCAAGATATGAGTACAGAAGGTGGTCAACGGTTGTTCGTCGACAAGTTTGTGCACAATTTGCTTGCCGAGCTGTGTAAGAAATTGAAGGATTCAGAGAGTTCTTGGGCCGTTTCCTCTTCAGCACAAATATTGGCTACTGCACAGTACTACGAAAATAGGGATAAAGATGAGAAGGATAGAGCAGACAAGAAAACTAAAGAATTAAAGACGAAGGTTCTTTTACAACAGACGTATCCGCCACGTGGTGGTCAGAGTAACTATCAGCAACCTCAACAGTTCCAGAGAAACTCGCAAAGGTTCGAGTTTTCTCAACCACGTGTTCCTGTAGGTCCCAATCAGTGTTCATATTGTAAAGAAGAGGGTCATTTCAAGTATAGTTGTCCTATTTTGTTACAGCGTACGAATGATGCTTCTGGCGCAAGAGGTCGAGGTGTTCAACAAGCTCCTAGAGGTAGAGGACGTGGAAGTTTCCCCAAGAACACGCGTTCCTTTCTGTCTCAAAACTCAATGAATAGTTTTGACCAGCAACATAACGCGTCTGGTAGAACGGCTCAGTACTATGCTGACGACTACTATGCAGAAGATGAGAATCTGGAAGGTAATAATTGCTAGGACAGCCATAGACAGAGAGAGGGAGTTTTTTTTGTTCCAGTAGATCAGAATGGACCTTATGTTAAGGTGATTACATCAGGTGTGTCGGAGCCTTTTCTGTTGGATACTGGTGCTACAAAGTGTTCTATTATGCACTCAAAACTCCCTGGCTCACCTTTGTCTGGCGAGATGAATGTTTCAGTAGGTTTTTCTGGCGCCCCGGTTAGGAGCCCGATTTCTAGTCCTATGTCCCTTTCTGTTGGACCTTGTGAATTGGAAGCACCCCTTATTCTGACGACAGGTTGTGGTGAAAACTTGTTAGGATTGGATTTGTTGAAAAGATTGTATGCGACATTATATTGTTCTCCTTCGGGAGTACAACTTACACTGGGTAGGAAAATGGTCTCTCCAATGTATTTGTCGAAGGATAAACTTCCAGCCGAATTGTCGTTTCTTCCTGATATCATTTGGGCTACTGGTCCTAATGATGTGGGTCTTTTGGAAATACCACCTTATGTTGTGACATTGAAAGCCAATGTTAAATTACCACGCATTCAACAATACAAGATCTCTAGTGAAGGTGAAAAGGCGTTGCTAGCGATCATTTATGATTTAATTGAAAAAGATGTAATTGAAGAGACAAGAGGCAACGTTTGTAATAGTCCTGTTCTGCCTGTTTTGAAACGTACTGACCCCTCTAAGCCACCTGTTTACAGGTTCGTGATTTATCTTAGAGAGGTAAATAAAATAGTTGTGCCACAGTTTCCAGTTGTTCCTGATATCACTGCCATATTAACTATGATTCCAGCTTCCACCACCTGGTTCTCGGTGATTGACTTAAAGAATGCTTTCTTCAGCATCCCGATTGCCGAGGAGAGCAGGGATATTTTTGGCTTCAGTTTAGGAGGCCGAAGTTTCCGCTTCAAACGCGCTCTTCAAGGCTACTGTGAAAGTCCATCAATATATAGTCAGGCTTTAAAAACACAGCTTGATGCAATTGTTTTACCTGACGGCGCTACCCTTATTCAGTACATTGATGATTTGCTAGTCGCTACAGATACTGAAGAGATTTGTAAAGAAGCCACCTTGTTGTTGTTGCGTCATTTGTCTGATTTACATCACAAAGTGTCCCTTTCAAAACTGCAATATTGTCGACAAGAAGTGACCTACTTAGGTCATCTCTTATCGAAGGAGGGAAGGAAACTGACCTCAGAAAGAATTCAGGCAATTGCAAAATTGAGTGTGCCAAGGACACAGAGAGAAGTACGTGCTTTCTTGGGCATTACATCATACTGCAGACAATGGATACCGAATTTTTCTTTGCTGGCCAAACCTTTGGTAGCATTGACCTATAAAGATACACCGAATCCCGTTCCGTGGTCTGAAGATTGTCAGAAAAGTTTTTCCGAATTGCGTAATGCATTATGTTCGGCTACTGTGTTGGGTACCCCCGACTACAGTAAGCCCTTTACACTGTATGTCCATGAGAGAGAGGGTTGTGCATTGTCAGTGCTGACACAGTCTTTTGGAGACAAGCAGCACCCATGCGCATATTTTTAGTTGACTTTGGATCCGGTAGCTAAAGCATTGCCGAGTTGCTTGAGAGCCACAGCGTCAGCAGCTGTTTCTATTCGACAGTCTGCTGGGTTAGTGATGAATAATATGTTGTTTGTGATGGTTCCACATGCAGTGGACACGTTAAACAGGACCAAGACACAGCATTTAACTAGTGCTCGATTGTCAGGTTACGAGTTGACACTGTTAGCGAGTCATGTGCACATAAAGAGGTGCAATACGTTGAATCCAGCCACGTTATTGCCAATTTCAGTAGAAATAGATGATGTTGAACAACATGATTATTTTCTTAGGACAGAAGAAGAAACGAAAGGGAGAGTAGATCTTAAAGATACTCCTCTTGTAAAGTGTGATGGTACCTTATGGGTGTATGGTTCATGCTTCAAGCTTCCGAATGGTGATACGACTGCAGCATATGCTGTCACAACTTTGCATACGATTGTTGAAGCTGCACGTATACCACATAATTCAGCTCAAGCAGCAGAGCTGATTGCACTTACGAGAGCGTGTGCGTTATCGAAAGGAATGAAAGTGACCATATATACCGACAGCCAGTATGCGTTTGGTGTGGCCCACAGTTTTGGACGATTGTGGAAAGAACGTGGGTTCCTGACTTCGCATGGAACTAAAATTCAGCATGGTCAGTTGGTGAATGAGCTTCTTGAGTCACTGACCTTGCCATTACAAGTTGCGATTGTGAAATGCAGTGCACACAAGAAGGTTACTGATGATGTCGGTCGTGGCAATGCATTTGCTGACGAAATCGCAAAAGAAACGGCAAAAGATGTGATGAATCGAATGTATGTTGCAGGCCCCGCGAGATGGGTTGGTGATGTTGTAATGTGTGAAGATACGATAGAGGGTGTGAAGTCTCTTCAAGCTGAAGCTTCAGAGAAAGAGTTGAATGTGTGGAAAGAAAGTACGGGTAAATTGGATGAAAATGGTTGTTGGGTTGACTTGTCAGAACATCAGCAGTTGTTGTTACCCGATGCGTATGTGCTTGCAGTGGTGACAATGGCTCATGGAATGGCCCATATCAGTGTGAAAGGGATTTGTAAGTTGTTGGCTCCAGTATGGCAAAATGCTGAAATTCCTAAATGTGCAGAGAATGTGGTCAAGAATTGCATGGTGTGTCTGAAATACAATCCTGATAGGGGAACCCCAACTCCAGCTGGTCATTTTGCGCCTCCAACGTATCCGTTCGAGGTTTTGCAGCTAGATTTCATCCACATGGAAAGGTGCAACAATCTGAAATACGTACTCGTTGTTGTTTGTGCCTTTTCAAGATGGGTAGAAGCATATCCCTTAAAAGACAACACTGCCTTATCCACAGCTAAAGCCCTTGCCAAAGAATTCTTCCCTAGGTTTGGAATGCCGAGAATGGTGTGGAGTGATAATGGGAGTGAATTTGTGGGTCGAGTGATGAAAAAAGTATGTGAGGGGCTAGGTATCCAGCAAAAATTCCACGCTGCAAATCACCCCCAATCAGCTGGACTAGTAGAGTGCTATAATGGCACGCTAAAACTGAAGTTGGCAAAGATACAAGCGAGCTCTGGTCTTAAATGGCCTGACGCTCTGCCTTTAGCACTCCTATCAACAAGAATGACTGTGCATTCGCGAGTGGGACTTAGTCCCTATGAAATTGTGTTCGGCCGCCCGGCCAACATATGGGGAGTGCCAAGACCAACAAAATTCAGTGAGATCGAACACCCTGTACTGCTTGATTATTTGTATGAATTGACGGCTTAATTGCGTGTTCTACACCAAGAGGTTCACGATACTCTGCCTCAGGTCTCTGAAGCTCCAGGACATCTTATCGATCCTGGATCATGGGTGCTGGTCAAGAACTTCCAGCGGACAAAGAATGACCAGCCCCGTTGGACCGGCCCCCACCTCGTCCTTCTCTCAACAAGATCAGCTGTTCGAGTGGAAGGGGAAAAAGAACAGGATCCACGGCGTACACTGCAAGAGGGTCCCTTTTCCTCTACCGTACGACCGGTGGGTCCAGGAGGGGATCGCTGACTCTGAGACTGAGACTGTGCCTCGTTTTTTTGCCATTTATCGATGCACGTGTAAAAGGAACAATTTCTGAATGAGAAAGTGACAATAATTTGCAAGAAGCTGTGCCACCGTCAATTCGATTGAACACTACAGAGCCTGAACTCTTGTTCCAGAACCAGACAGTACCTGGAAAAAGCCGTTATAATTTGAGACCAAGAACTAAGGACAAATAATTTTTTTCCCGTTCCTTTGCTATTTTTTGTAAAGTGCGGCTCTCTCATTTGAAAAACTTTCTTATTTTTGTTTTTTTCTTTTCGAACCGCCATCCGGGTTCAGCTGTAGGGTCGTGGTTGCCCAAGTCTTTGGAGTGCAGCTGAAGACGTTAGGTCGACAGTTCTGGTCGGTCTAAGGAAGTTGCCCTGGACTGACAGAAGCATTCCCTAGCATAGAACACCCTACCACCGCGAGCAGCAATTAGAGAGGATGGAGTTTTTCAAGAATGAGAGACCTGCCAAACAGATGGATTTTAAAGCCAGAATGTCTATAATAATGACAAAGAAACGATTTTTGATATTATGTATTTTCATGTTGCTCAGTGTAATGACGTTTTTAATAGGATATGTTTTATTCTCTTTTCAAGTGACATTTGCACCCATTACACAGCCCATACCTCCTTCTACTGTTTCCTCGCATTCTTTTCACCCCCTGCCTGAACACGAGTCTGCCAGAAGATTAGAATTTGTCAACAATTCATTCATTCAGCTTCTACACCAACACCAATTAGTAGTGAACACAACTAACTGATGGGTGTGTGGTCTTATGCCTCATACTACTGATAAAGGTATCCCTTATCTGGTCCTACCTTTCAGCCATAATGGTTCTGTGTGGGCATATAGAACGGTGTTCATATACGCGTATGAAGCCAACCCCCTACGTTCTGTGAAAGATAATCCTAAGAATAGTGCTCTAGCTAAGGGTATAGTAGATATGATTAGGGAAGATATTTCCTATGATAATATCCCGAGAGATGAGACACTAGCATATATTGGATGGAACATAACAGGATATGGAGTTACTCTGAGTGGAAACCAGCGAGCAAAGAGATCCTCCCCGATTTGGATTGTACCCCATCAGGGTCACCTATGTCTGCAAGGTAATGGCAAAAATCCCAGAGCTCAGTCAGGGAAAAGTATCTGCACTGAAACATATGTTTTTGCATCTCAGACTTCTCCTTCGTTATTAGCAGCTAAGGGTACCTATTTCATCTGCCATAATAGAGCCTATACATGGTTGCCCCCTGACTTCTCAGGCACATGTTTTGTTTCGTTCCTGTTACCCCCCACCTATACGGCCGCGGCAGATTACCATAAGACAAGGATAGTTAGAGGTGTCATCAGTAAAGAAGACACTACAGGACAAGAATTTGGAGATTTCGTAAAGGGTTTTCGGCCGTTTTGGGGTCCTATGGTTAACAGCAGGAACATAAGGCAATTGACAAGGGTGGTTGAATCCACGGTAGTTGAAACCGCCGGTGCCCTTAGTAATTTGACTGCTGAGCTCCAGTCGGATCGCCTTATGACTCTTCAGAACAGGGTCGCATTAGACGTCATACTTGCAGACCGAGGTGGGGTATGTAAAGTGATCCAGTCAAGTTGTTGTGTTTTCATCCCAGATAACGCTCCGACAGTCTACGAGGCCATTTCCATACTGCATAAGATCGCCGAATATATTCACGTGGATAAAGGAGATTGGTCAATGATGGGGTGGTTCTGGGAGCTGATATCCGCCTGTGGATGGAAGACTCTGGTAGTCATTGGGATGATCTTAGCCATTCTTTTCCTGTCCTGTTTTGTGTGTACAGTGTGCTCCTGCAATATGTGGCCTCTGTGCTACATCGTGTGTAAGGAAACCTGTATCAAAAGACGAGCTAAGTAATAGGATGATGCTACAGCAACATCTCAACGACTTTATGAATACAGACCTGGACTCAGATTAGCGTGAGTATGGGTTATTGCCTATGTAAGGGCAAAAGGAGGGTCTGTGGTACTAAAAAATTCTGGACCCGTGTTATAAACATCGTCGTATCACAACGATTTTGGTATCAGCAGACCGAGAATGATTAGAATAGTATGCACAAGCATTGTATTTATATTCAGGTGATGAAATCACCTGAATATCAGAGTTTCCGTCCTGAAACTCTGAGGTTCCATTTAAACGACAGCCATTTTGTGATTGCCCTCACATAGGCCAATGACTAATGCCGAAAACGAGTCTGAAGGACACGTACATCTTTGCTGACTCCTCTGTGACCTGGGCAAGCTGACTCCACTGCCTGAAGCCAAGCCTGTTCGGCCATTTTTCTTTCCCAGTGGCCGAATGAGATTAGTATCAAGGCACAACACATCATAAAACCTTTAATCACACACAAACCATGCCATCAAGATCTTACACACACCTGTCCCTGCTTCTTTCTTTATGACTTGCTTTACAAGGAGGAGGTGCCTGTTTATATTGGGGGTCCGTCGATATCTGATGAAAGTACTGAGCCTTGCCGGGTAATTGATTGAGGGCTGGACAAACTGAAATATGGCTTGTCATCATAACCCTGCTATTTCTTTGTAGTGAAAATATGTGAATGGTCAACTGTAAAATAAGGAATGTTTGCCTAAAGCATAATATTTTGTATAAAAGAGAAGGTTAGCTTTGCAAGGGGAGCAGTCTCCTGAGAATATACACCGTGTTGTACTTCTAGGATACCTGTTACTGGCTGCAGCCAATAAACAAGATCTTTGACTTCACCAAGAAGACTCTGTGTTTCTGTAGTCTGAAACAGGAAGGACTCGAAGTCTTAGGGTGTGTTCCCTGGCACCACTGGGTTCTGAAAAACCCAGTACTTCAGTCTTTGACCGCCTACCGCGACGGCACACAACGCCAGCGCAATTACCTCATTTCCACTTGTCCCTCCTCACAGGTCAGGCATCCGCCATTTCAGGGGGGCACAGGGCATGGCACCTAACGGCATCACAGCAGACACTGGCACATCAACTGATTGCTGGATTCACATCTTGTTTCTGTAAAGTAAGCAAATCATCATTAGTGCACATGCGCAGCTACATCGTGTTCCCCCAGGTGGAGGATTTGGCCACAGTGAAAGCTGACTTTTATGCCCTGGGACATATCCCCAACATCATTGGTGCCATTGATGGTACACATGTGGCATTTGTCCCCTCCCCCGGAGAAATGAACACGTTTTCAGGAATAGAAAAAGCTATCACTCTATGAATGTGCAGATGGTGTGTTTGGCGGACCAGTACATCTCCCATGTGAATGCCAAATATCCTGGCTCTGTGCATGACGCCTTTATCTTGAGGAATAGCAGCATCCCATATGTGATGGGCCAACTCCAGAGGCACCGGGTGTGGCTAATAGATGAGCCCAAAGTCCCCACATAGTATGAGTAGGTGTCTGGGTATGGGGTTGTCCCTAAGGGTTAGTGTATGTCTAACAGTTGTCCCTCGATATTTGCATGGCACTCTGGTTACCCCAACCTCTCATGGCTACTGACCCCAGTGAGGAATGCCAGGATAGGGGCAGACGAACGTTACAATGAGGCACATGGGCGGACAAGTAGGATTATTGAAAGGACCTTCAGCCTCCTGAAGGCCAGGTTCCGGGGCCTCCATCTGACAGGTGGCTCCCTGTACTACTCACCCAAGAAGGTGTGCCAAATCATCGTTGCATATTGCATGTTGCACAACCTGGCCTTGAGACGTCAGGTGCCTTTTCTGCAGGAAGATGTGCCTGGAGGTGGTCTTGTGGCAGCGGTGGAGCCTGTGGACAGTGAGGAAGAGGAGGCAGAGGAAGAAGATGTTGACAACAGAAGCAATATAATTCAGCAGTACTTCCAGTGGCACACAAGTAAGACACTGTAACTTCACTTTACATTTCAGTTTTCTGTTGGACATTGTACCTGGCAGCCTGTTTCCCTATGTCTATGGCCACTAACTGTACCCTTTGGCATCTCTAATTTCAGATCTCTGTGCCCCACTCTGGCTCCTGCTATGTGTACTGCAGCCCACCACAGGTTATTTCAAAGTATATTTCACTGTACATTTGAGTTGCAATGCTTTGATAATGTTGTACTAATACATATGTGAATCATTTGACAGACTCCAGATTAGTATTTGTTCAAAGGGTGTTTATTTAAGTGCTCATAAGTAGAGGGGGATGTGCAATGGGTTGGGCTGATGGTGGAGGAAAGTCCAGGGTAGAATCCAGTCTCTTGGTATCACAGGTGCATTGTCCAATGGGGCATGGGAAGAGAGTTATGGCAGTTCATGGTAGACAGGGTGAGAGAGTGGGACAGAAGGGTGACAATCAGGAGAGTCCTATTTCCTGGAGTGGGTCTTGGAAATGTTCTCTGGCTTCTGCCTGGATTGCAGGGACCATTTGCGGGGTGGTTCTCCTTCTGCAGGGGGTGGGGTGCTGGTGGTCTGTTGGTCCTGTGGCTGGGCCTCCAGTCCACTAACGCCTTCGGAGGTGGAGGGCTGTTCTTCGGTGTGGCTAGTGTCAGGGGCCCGTTGTTGTGCCACTGCCTCCCTCATGGTCTTGCCCATGTCAGCCAGCACCCCTGCAATTGTGACCAGGATGGTGTAGATGTTTTCTAGGGCTTGGTATTGGGATGGGTGGGTTGTGATGGTGGGGTATATTTGAGGTGGTGGAGTGATGGGGGTCAGGGTAGGGGTAGGAGTTTGTGATGGCATGCAAGTAGGGTGGGGGATATAAATCAGTAAATATTTGACTTACCAGAGTCCAATCCTCCTGCTACTCCTGCGAGGCCCTCAGGATGCATTATTGCCAAGACTTGCTCCTCCCATGTTGTTAGTTGTGGGGGAGGAGGTGGGGGTCCACCGCCAGTCCTCTGTACTGCTACCTGGTGTCTTGCAACCACGGAACGCACCTTCCCCTGTAGGTCATTCCACCTCTTCCTGATGTCATCCCTTGTTCTTGGGTGCTGTACCACGGCGTAGACCCTGTCCACGATTCTCCGCCATAGCTCCATCTTCCTTGCAATGGATGTCTGCTACACCTGTGATCCGAATAGCTGTGGCTCTGCTCGGATGATTTCCTCCACCATGACCCATAGCTCCTCTGAAAACCTGGGGTGTCTTTGGGGTGCCATGGATGTGGTGTGAGTGATATATGTGAGGATGTGTGGGGTGATGTGTGGGGTGATGTGTTGGGGTGTATGCTGTGTGCATGGATGGTGTATGGGTGATGGTGTTCTGTGCCTCTGATTGAGTGGGTGCTCCTGGCTTGTCTCTCTCTGATTGCTATCGTTTTTTTCATTGAAAGGGTTGTGGGTAATGTGGGTGTGTGTTTTATAGTGGTGTGAGCGTGTGGGTGTGGTGTGTGTATATGTGTCAGGTGTGTGTAGTTTGAATTGTCCAATGTGGTGTAGTTTTGGAAATGTGTGTGTATTTTGAGCATGGCGGTGTGTACCGCCAATGGTTTAGCGCGTTTGAAAGACCTCCGCAGTGATTCGTGGGCTGTGATACTGTGGGCGTATTCCCGTTGGCGTAACAGTGTGGGTTTTGCTATCACCATTTTATCACTGACCTTTGGGCTGGCAGACTTGTGTGGGTGTCTCTATAGTGGTGAAATTCTCAGTGTGGGTCATAAAAATACCCGTAGTGGAATACCGCCACGGTCACGGTATGTTGGCGGCCGTCAGCACGGTGGTAGGCGTCATTTACCGCCAGGGTTGTAATGAGGCCCTATGTGCCTGAGTCTGTTAGCGTACATATGAATGTGTGCCTGGGTGTTTCAGTGTCTATTTAAGTGTGTGCCTGCGTATGTCTGTTCACTCATCAAAGTGTGCCTGGGTGTGTCAGTGTCTGAATGAGAATGTGCCTGGGTGTGTCAGTGTGGTTCTGGGTGTGTCAGTTTATCTATCATTTAGTGCCTGGATATGTCAGTGTCTACATCAGTGTGTGCCTGGATGTGTCAGTGTATCTGTAAGTCTGTGCATATTTGTGTCCGTATCTGAAGCAGTTTGTGCTTGGGTGTGTAAGTGTCTGTATCAGTGTGTTCCTGGGTATGTCAGTGTCTGTATCAGTGTGTGCCTGGGTATGTAAGTTTATGTATGTCTGGCTGGGTATGTTCGTGTATGCATAAGTGTGTGTCTAGCTCTGTTAGTGTATATAGGAATGTGTGCCTATAATTTGCAGTGTTGACAATTCAAAGCTTTCATCTATAAGTAAATATACAGCCAATTCTTGCCACTTATCTCTCTTCTCTTTTTCAGTTTTTAAGAACGCGGTTTACCGCGTTTGAAAGACCTCCGCAGTGATTCGTGGGTCGTGATACTGTGGGCGTATTCCTGTTGGCGTAACAGTGTAGGTTTTGCTATCGCCACTTTATCACTGACCTTTGGGCTGGCAGACTTGTGTGGGTGTCTGTATAGTGGCTGAATTCTCAGTGTGGGTCATAATACCTGTAGCGGAATACCGCCGCGGTCATGGTATGTTGGCGGCCGTCAGCACGGCGGTAGGCGGCATTTACCGCCAGGGTTGTAATGAGGGCCTATGTGCCTGAGTCTGTTAGCGTACATATGAATGTGTGCCTGGGTGTTTCAGTGTCTATATAAGTGTGTGCCTGCTTATGTCTGTTCATTCATCAATGTGTGCCTTGGTGTGTCAGTGTCTGAATGAGAATGTGCCTGGGTGTGTCAGTGTGGTTCTGGGTGTGTCAGTTTATCTATCATTCAGTGCCTGGATATGTCAGTGTCTATATCAGTGTGGGCCTGGATGTGTCAGTGTATCTGTTAGTCTGTGCATAGTTGTGTCAGTGTCTGAAGCAGTTTGTGCTTGGGTGTGTAAGTGTCTGTATCAGTGTATTCCTGGGTGTGCCAGTGTCTGTATCAGTGTGTGCCTGGGTATGTAAGTGTATGTGTGTCTGGCTGGGAATGTTCGTGTATGCATAAGTGTGTACCTAGCTCTGTTAGTGTATATAGGAATGTGTGCCTATAATTTGCAGTGTTGACAATTCAAAGCTTTTATCTACAAGTAAATATACAGCCAATTCTTGCCACTTATCTATATTCTCTTGTTCAGTTTTTAAGAACTAAACAATATCTTGAGTTCAGCTTTTGTAGATAATCTGTCAACAATAAATACAATCATGGTTTGTTTTTTCTGAAGAAACTGTGTAAAACATTGCAATCTATTGAGTAAAGATTTCAATACTAATACTTGTGCCTTCTTTCTTCATACTTTCAGTAACCATCTCCTTATTATCCCTAGACTCCTGTGAAACTGAACAACTTCACAAACTTTTTCTACCTCTGCCAGAGAACCATGCAAAGAGTGCTATTCATCTCTCCTAAACGTAGCAGAGGAGTTCCACAAAGTAAAGACTTCTAACATTATTATTTTAGAGTGATGAACAGCTGACATTCTAATGTGGTGAAAGGTGTTTCTGCACACTTTCTTTGATAGACACACCAGTGAATGCCCTAGTAAGTTAGTGTATTTCCTTACTTTGATTGGATCTAATCCTTGGCAAATTCAAATTTTCTGCTTCAGATTTCTGCATGGAAATGCTTGTAGGAAGGTTCTCAATATATCAGTTGAACCCTGAAAAACTCTGCAAATACTGCTACATTTCCACTTGTAATATAGAGACCTGTCTACGCCTCCCTTGTACCTCTTCAGCTATCACTTCCTCTACATTCCTTGCAACCATCTTCTCTTTTGCAATAAGAGTGCCGTCTTTAACCGCATACCATTGACCAGTTGTTTCAACTGCATGCACTAATGTGTTCTCTTGAAAGTAGCTTTCTTAATTAAAGAAAGGCTCACTACTGGATGTGTGCTTCCGTTCTCTCAAAAACTTACAAAGATGATTTCTATTTACAAGACTTTTTTGGCTTCTCCTTTTCATACACAAGACTGTTTTATCCAGTGTTCTCATTCTGTTCAGTATCAAAATAAACAGTTTCCTCTTCAGGGCAAATGCGTGGCTAACTACAGTCTCAACGTGTTGTTTTTGTTTAACTGCTTCTCTTCTCCTTTTATACTGCCTCCTTGTATGTACCAAACTCTGTATTAATCTACTTTGAAACACTCTAACTCTTATTTCCTTAAATTGCTTCTGTCTTCTAGTTAAGCTATCTGCTTTTTAATAAAATATATTAATTTTAATGTAATTTAGTTTATCTCCTTTCTTAGCTGATTTCAACATTGTGTTTTATTTGCATGGTGCTGCTCACTTTGCATTTTCCACATACTATTTTAAGAAACTTCTCAGTTTTCTAACCAACAGCTCTTCCCTTTAGCTACATTCTCCTCATTATGTCCCTTTTCTCTATTAGTTGTGATAATGAGATATTATCTTTGCATCTTTTTCTTTCCTTTATCTGTTTTTTGGCATTATAACTGTCTGTTTTTACGTACAAGAAGATGTCTGCGATAAAAAAGTACAGCATGTTTAGCTTTCATTAAACACTATTACATTGCATAATTTAGGCACTTAAGTACCAATGAAACAGTCATGTGATTATATTACACCAACTCTAACTCTGTTACTTTTCAAGTTTAAATGAGTGTGTAATTGGAGTGTCAGCATATGTATCAGTCTCTACCTATATTAGATATACCTATACCTACATATCTATAATTGTATGCATCACTGTGTGTCTGGATGTATCACTGTATGCATCAGTGTGTGTCTAGGTGAGTATGCAGCATTATGTTTCTCAGTGTGTTAGTGTATGCATCAGTATGTATCTGGGAATGTGTCTTTGCATTTGTGTGTGCCAAGGTGTGTCAGTGTATGTATGAATATGTACCTAGGTGTCACAGTGCATGCATCTGTCTGTGTCTGGCTATGTTACTGTATGCATTAGTTTGTACCTGGTGTACCAGTGTATGCATGAGTCTGTGCCTGGGTGTGTTTGCATTTGCTTCAGTGTGTGCCTAGGTGTCTTAGTATATGTATCAGTTTCTGCCTGGGTATGTTACTGTATCCATCGGTATGTCTGGGCGTGTTACTGTATGCCTCAGTGTGTTTCTGGATGTCTCTGCATTCGCATGAGCGTCTGCCTGGTTATGCCAGTGTATGCATGACTGTGTGCCAGGGTATGTTAGTGCATGCATAGGTGTATGCCTGGGTGTCTCAGTGTATGTATGGGTGTGTGCCTGGCTGCGTCAGTGTATGCATCAGTGTGTACCTAGGTGTGTTGGTGTATGGATCAGTGTATCCCTGGGTTTGTCATTGTACACATCAGAGTATACCTGTTTGTGTCAGCGTATCCATCAGTCTGTGCCTGGTTGTGTTAGTGTATGCATCAGTGTTTGCCTAGGTGTATCAGTGTGGGCATAAGTATCCGACTGGTTGTGTTAACATAGACATCAGTGTGTGTCTGGGTGTGATATTGTATGTATTAGTGTGTTTCTGGTTGTGTGTTCATACATATGAGTGTGAGCCTGGGTGTGTCAGTGTATGCATAAGTGTGTTCCTGGGTGTGTTAGTGCATGCATGAGTGTGCCTGGTTGTCTCAGTGTATGCATGAATATGGGCCTCGGTGTGTCAATGTATGCATCAGTGTATACCTGGGTGTGTTATTGTATGCATCAATGTCTGCCTGGGTGTGTGACTATACGTATCAGTGTATGCCTGGGTGTATTAGCACATGCATTAGTGTGTACATGGGTGTGTCAGTGTACACATCAGTTAGTTAGTTTGTATTTATGAATGCATATATCAGCTACTGTATGGCTAAGTGAGTAGGTGTATCATCATATGTTTAAGCAATTTCATAAATGCCTCTTTGGTTGTGATAGTAGAGTTGTATGCAACTATGTCACTGGATGAGTACCAGTTTAGCTACTTCTATGGCTCTCTTAATAGGTATATAAAACATTCTATAGATAGCTTGTCTGCTGTGTTAATTAATTTTGACATACACTTGTAATATACAATAATTTAATGCAGTGCGAAACTTACTCTCTGGCCATAGCAGTTTACCGATCAAACTCACTTCTCAAAAACTGAAACTTGCTCTTTAAATATATATTTGAGTTTCTTACTTCGCAGAAACTATGTTCTACTAACCTGTTTACTGATATTTTTCAAGTACATATACTTCCATAATACGTTTGGCAAATTTGTATTCCTTCTTTGCTGGTCACTGTTCGATACCTTACTAACAAAATGTGCACTCCCTTTTATGTAGCCTTTCACACTTTTGTATATACTACACATTTTCATCCACCTTATACACACACTAGATTTTTTAAAACACCTTTTTTCTTTAAACTACAGACTAATTCACGTACCTGTGAAATATGTTTATTGGTCCACAATTTTGTCTCTCAGTATCAGTTAGAATCTCTTCTCACTGAAAATACAAAAAAACAAACAGAAGAATGGTACAACACTCTCATACAAGTCAACCTTTAATGGCAACCTTTTCAACTTTGCTTTCAAGGTTACTCAAGCAGAAAATGTATTATAAGCTTTCCTTCATATTTGCCCTATGTCACACTAGCTCTGAATGGTCAATATTGTGAACCCTTTCTCACAACTCTCTGAAGAAGCCTAATTTGGTACCCTGTTTTGGGTGAATTAGTGGATGCACTGCGGTACTCAGCGTGGCCCCCGCATACAGTTACGGCAGTCCAAAAGCCATTTTTCATAATCTGCTGTTGACTGGCATTCATACTCTATTTGCTGTACATAAGTAAATTTGCACCTAAACACCCTATAATCGCCATTACTTCTATCAGCACACTTCCTTCAAAATCACAGTCTAGTCGTTTTGATTTCCTTCCCCCCATGCTCCTGTAGCTCTGTTACCATGGTGATCAAATTAAAAACATTCTCTGCTCGCCGTAGGCTGTACGTTTACAACACTTTCTGAGAGTAGCATGCTAACCTCTAAACCAACTGTAGCAGTTGTGGTTGAGTATTTAGATTTTTAACCATATCACAAAACATTTACTTTTGTTATTTCTCTGAACCCAATTACATATGCACTTTACTTTCTCTTACTATCACTGCTAACTTTTAAGCACTACCATATTTACATCATATAATCAAATTTAATAATTTAAATTTCAGGTGCTAGGCTCCTTTTTAACTGCCTTTCATTTGAAATTTGTCTCATTCAGATACAGCCTTCTCCTGTGTGCTTCTCCAGATTCCCTTCCAAAATGCTCAGAGTTTGGATAGTGGGGCATAGCTTTGTGTTTTGGGTCAGAGAGAGTGGTAGAAAGACTGATATTGACAGGGACCTGGGCTTACCTAATGTGGATATTACTTGGGCTGACCAGGAAGGGTTATAGTGGTATCAATTGCTGCCTTTGGTTGAAACCATTTTGGATTACCAACATCCAGACCACATGATTGTGCACTATAGTAGCAAGGACCTGGGCACACTTACTGGAGTAGGTTTGGAAATACTAATGAAAGAAACTTTTGGGAAATAAATGGCACTTTTCCCACACACTGCCTTGGTATTTTACAACATTTGCCAAAGGCAGAAGTGAAAGCGGTCAAGTCAGTTCTATCCACAGATAGACAAATCCAAGAAACATGTTAATAAAACTGTTTAACTGTTTCAGCATTCCTAATGGAGCGAGTGCCCACAATCTCCCTGTTTAAGTTAATAAACTTCTACATCTTCCATATAGCATAGCTGAATAAGATGTTTCAGATGTCGGAAAGCAAATGTCCCAGAAGTCGAGAGGAGGGTGCCGGATTTCTGCTTATGTTCTGGAGTTGCCCGCTGCTCTCTCGGTATTGGCAAGAAGTAACAGACTCCCTCTCCGAACTAGTTGAAACGGACTTTCCTAGAGACCCCACTTACTGCCCATTGAGTGAATTCCCACATACTCCCAAGACTAAAGTTACCAGCAACTTTCTAGACTTAGGCTTTATAGTAACCAACCAGGAAATAGCCCAAAATTGAAAAGCTTGGCAAAAATAACGATTAAAATGGGCAGACTATGAAGAGGCAGTGCTGACACTGGAGGCACAGAAGTGAGGTTGTCCTTCGGAGAGGGCCAGAGGGTAGTCGATCTTAGTGGAGGAGCTCAGACAATTGATAACGCCAAAGATCATCTTGTCAATCGGCACTCCATTAATATGTAAGGTGCGATAAGAAACTTTGGGAACTGGGGCAAGGCAGAGCATGCATAGGTTGCACTGAATGGTTAAGTTGAAGGGCTAGACACGCAGCTATAGACCATAGATTAAACACTGCACAGTTTGAGTGGGGGATAAGGGGGAATGGGGTTGGGAAATAAGGGAGTGGGGGATAGAAAGGGAAGTTTGAATAGGATAGTCCATTGACATGTGGAGAGTTGAACTGTGAAACTACTATGTGGAGATATTCATTTTGTTAAATGTACTATCCAGATGGTTATCTATTAAAAGCAACAAAATGTGTTTAAAAAAATAAAGTGCTCTGGAGTCCACACAGACAGCACAGAATTATTCAGTGTTTATGACCATCAATGAAGTTCCTATTTGCACAGACAATTTATTTCCATCTAGTGCATGAAAGCACGGCCCCTGGCTCTTTCAAGGACAGTTTCACTGGTTATGTAATGGACTGACTGGAAAAGCAACCCAATACAGTTTTCTGGTTGCATGATGGGCCTAATGCCAGAAAAAACACGAAGAAACAAACTGATTGATGTTGTACGTCTCACTATTTGGGAGAGTGTAGCCATCTACTATAAAGCAGTACCAGGATACCACTTTGAGGCATGGGCTATGGATTCATTAACTTTTACACAGGCTGTACTAAAAAGAATAAGAAAAAACAAAGGAGGTGTGGATGGAGAACAGGTCAGGGGCTGTGTAGAACACTCTACTCTGCAAACCTTTTCATGACTGCTGTTATGGATATTTGTAGTTCGGAAGTTTAACATTTATAATTATTGCCTGTATGGTGTAAAATAATGCAAAAATGCTGAAAAATGGCCATGCTGGGGTAAATCAGAATGTCAAATCAAAATTTTGCTCTGTACAATAAGGTGGACACCAGTAGATTGTAATCCAAATTGTGGACTATCTATTCGAGTAAACACCAAATTAAAATTAACTAACTCTGAAATATACACTGCAATGATTGTATGGCTAAAAGTTAATTGAAGTAGCATTTACTTGGAAAAATACAAAACATTCAAATAAAAAATGAAAATAAAAAACTGTTTCAACATTCCACAGAGACAACAACATGGGTTCCATATGCCACAAAAATGAATGTTTTAATATGGATGGTACATATAAAAATGATGGAGTTCATTTGACAGATAAAGGTAACAGGGTGTTCCTCCAGAACATGAAATATTGTATCCTGTTTTATGTGTGGCTATCAGCAACACATCATGAACACAAAGGCTCTTTTCAAAGCCAATCCTTTCACTAAACACATATCATTTTTAATTTCAATTCCAGTTTTGTCAATATTATTCGGATCTGCGGATCCATCGCAAATTCACAAACCAAAAGCACTCATCCAGTATACACCAGCATCACTACAAGGTCTATCAATAGATGTTTAATTGCTTTCACCACTGTCACAGTGAGTGTGTCAGTGAATGTATGTCTGTGAGTGGGTGTCAGAGTGTCTGTCTGGGTCTGTGAGTGGGTGTGAGAATGTCTGTGTAGGTGTGAGAGTGGGTCTGAGAGTATGTGAGTCTGTGAGTGAGTCAAAGAGTGTCTGTGAGTCTTTGAGTAGGTCTGAGAGTGTCTGTTGGTTGGCGGGTGAATGTATCTGTGGGTCTGAGAGTGGATGTGTAAGTATCTGTATGGGTCTGTCAGTGGGTATCAGAGTGACTGTTTCGGTCAGTGAGTGGGTATAAAACTATCTGCATGAGTCTGTGAGGGGTCTGAGAATACGTCAGTGGGTCTGTGTGTAGGTCTGAGAGTATCTGTCTCTGTGAGTAAATGTGTGACTTTTTCTGTAGATCTGTGAGTAGGTATGTTTGTTTCTGGGTCTGTGAGTGGATGTGTGAGTGACTCTGTGGGTCTATCACTGGGTGTGTGAGTGTCTGTGTGAGTCTCTGAGTTGGTGCATGAGTACCTCTGTGGGTCAGTGAGTGTGTGTCTGAGTGTCTGAATGGGTCTGCAAGTGGGTGTCTGTATGGGTGTGTGAGTGTCTGTATGGGTCTGTGAGTGTGAGTGTCTGAGTGGGTCTGAGAGTGGGTATGACGGTGTCTCCATGGGTCTGTGAGTGGGTGTGACAGTGTCTCCATGGATCTGTGAGTGGGTGTCTGAGAGTCTGTATAGGTATGTGAGTGTCTGCGTGGTATGTGAGTGGGTGTGTTAGTGTCTATGTGGATCTGTGAGTGGGTGTGTGAGCCTCTTTATAGGTCTCTGAGTGGGTGTGTAAGTATCTCCATGGGTCTCTGGATGGGTGTGTGAGTGCTTGTGAGTACCTCAACAGGTCTGTGTCTGAGTGTCTCTATGGGTCTATGAGTGGTGTGTGAGCTTGAGTGGGTCTGTGATTGGGTATGTGAGTGTCTGCGCAGGTCTGTGAGTGGGTGTGAGAGTGCCTGTGGGGGTCTTTGACTGGGTGTGAGAGTTTCTGAGTGGGTTTATGTGTGGGTGTGTGAGTGTCTTTGTGGACCTGTGAATGGGTTGTTCAGTGTCTGTGTAGGTCTGTGAGTGGGTGTGTGAGCGTCTCTGTGGGTCTGTGAGTGCCTGTATGAGTCTGTGAGTGGGTGTGAAAGTTTATGCATGGGTCTGTTAGTGGGTGTGTCAGTGTTTGTATTGGTCTGTGTGTGGGTGTGTGTCTGTATGGGTCTATGACCGGGGTGTGTGTATATATATTTATGTATATATATATTTTTTAATATGCAGCAGGCTCGGCAGATCTGTCACTGTGCTCAGCGTGGCCCAGGTGTAGTTTCATGACTAATCTGCCAATCTTGCACACAACAAAAAAGCCTTTGTAGATTCTTTTTTAGTACGTCAAGGCTACTTTTTACACCAATACAACACAAACATGGGGTCAGTTTGGGCTGTAGTTGTGTCTAAAAAAAACCCTATGGAAATTTCTTGAAGAAAAAAGTGTTTTGGGACCCCCACTTTTTTTTGGCCCCCGCTTGACGAATCATCCCAAAACTTTCAACACAGCAGCTGAACTAACTATCGCACTAACTCTGAAAATGTTGTAATGTGTGTATGTGTGTATTTATCTATATATATATATATATATATATCTCCCAGTGGTGGCTATACAAAAAGCATTTTTTGTTTTGCTAATAACTTTGGCACCTTTTGATGATTTTTCACAAAATCTTCCAAGAAAATACATCGCTCACTTCAGCGTCTGTCTGGAAATTTTCAGGATGATCCATCATGCGGGGGCTGAGGAAAATCAGGGGTCCCAAAAGGCTTCGCCTCATGCATTTTCCATAGGGATTTTGAACAGAAAGAGCAAATGAATCACTGGGTGGAATTCCACAAAATTTGCAGAAAAGTAGCTCTTGGTCCATAAAGCGATCATTTTGTTATTTGTTGTAAATCCTTTCAGTAGTTTTTGACAAAAATCCAAAGGTTTATATATAGAGATGTGAAGGCTCCGCAAATCATCCCGGTCCTGTGCTGAGATCTGTTTGGCTGCCAACACTTCATCAAGGAAGTGCTGACAGCCATTTTTGGAATTGGCTTCAGCCGAGTCCCTGAAAAAAAGATTTAAAAAAAGAAAAGGAGCCAGGATAGTGACACCCTGATCCCTTGGCTCTGGTGCTGGGATCCTAGGGGGGCCCCCGGAGAGCAAAAAAGCATTTTTTTTAAAATGTTCAGTGGGAATCGTGGTGGATCTGCTGAAAATAAAGGAAGAAAAACATGCCCAGGTTCCAGTGCATGTTTCAGCAAAGCCCCTGGATGGGCCAAGTCCCAGAGGCATTTACCTTTTGAATAGGGGGGCCGCCCTGACCTCCCGCAGCCCCAGGGGCCACCACCTCCCTGGGGCTTTATACAAAATGGATGCGGGAGGGACACTCGCCCCCCCCCCACAGCCCCTGGGACGGCCACCTCACCAGGGCACAATTACAATTAAATGTGGGGGGAACGCTTAGCGCCCTGCAGCCCGGGGACTGCCACCTCCCTAGGGCAGGATTTGTAATCAAATTCAGGGGGCTGCGTGACCACCATCTCTCCGGGGTGAAATGTAGATATGTGAGGGGGGCTGCACGCTCCCCGCAGTCCAGAGATCACCACCTCCGCAGGGCCAATTTAATATTGCATGTAGGAGGCCACCTGCCCTCCCACTGCAGCCCCGGGGATCACCACCTTCCCGGGCCAAACATTTACTTCTGTGCAGGGGAGCCGTGTGCCCCCCCCCCCCATAGCTCCATGGACCACCACCTTCCCAGGGCTAAAATACTATAATGAAGGGGGTCTGTTTTGGACCCCTGACCTCACTGGCAGAAAGCAAATAAGTGGGGTTGGGTAGTTATATGGTGCTGGCCGCAGGTGCAGTGGTTGGATTAACGTATTGTAATAAAAATTACCTTATGTTAAAAAAAATAGAAATTTACTGAAAAAAACTACATTTGCAGGGACATTCTAGTTAGAAATTAGAATTTTAAAAAACATAGAAATTCACTAAAAAAACAAAGGTTACAGGGATGTAATAGATAGGCTCACATTTTAAACCTTCAAAACCATAGAAATTCATGTGTAATAGTTAGAATTATCTGAAGTAACTACAACTTGTGTCCTCGCTATGTACTGCTAATTACCCCATAAATTAGGGTACATCTTTGATAACATCATTGATAATATCAATGTGATATCTACAGTAAAATTTTGACAAAAAAACTGTGCATGGCGGGGGCGCGAGT
Source organism: Pleurodeles waltl (assembly GCF_031143425.1). Classification (NCBI taxonomy): domain Eukaryota; kingdom Metazoa; phylum Chordata; class Amphibia; order Caudata; family Salamandridae; genus Pleurodeles; species Pleurodeles waltl. The sequence goes on from NC_090444.1 coordinate 878,194,759, forward strand.
TATAGTTAGTTACCCTAGGGTACGTGTTATAGTTACTTGAGATAACTCTAACTATAACAGGTACATTTTTATGGTTTTGTACATTTAAAATGTGAGCCTAACACTTTTGTTTTTTTTAACCAAAGTGTACAAGGACATTATAGCCAGATTCTGAATTTCCTCGCTCAAAACCATAGAAATTCAGCAGTTATAGTTATGGTTAACTTGGATAACTATAACTCGTGCCCCACCATGCACAGTATTCTCATCAATAATTTTATTACAAATGTTGTAGTAATCATTTCAATGATGCCTAAAAGGTGTCATCAATGATGTAATATGTGCAGTAATTAGCTGTGCATGGCAAAGGCGCGAGTTATAGTTACCTTCGGGCGCAAGTTATAGTTACTCGAGTTAACCATAACTATAACTGCTGCATTTCTATTGGGTGAGGAAATTCAGAACCTAAATATAACTACCCTGTAACCTTTATTTTTTTGCAGTGAATTTCTGTGTTTTTTTAGCACACACAGATGTAAATACAACCAGTGCCTATGGCCAGGCCTGCCAACCAATCCCCCTGCGTACACCAAAACCCAAGCTGCACACCGCCTTTTGTAATGTGCAGCATGGGGTTGGATGAGGTATTTTTCAATTTGTCTCTGGATATGCGGATCCGTAGATCTATGGATCTACCCATGGATCTGCAGATCTGTGGCTTGGACAAAAAAAATAATTGGCTACTTTTTTGCCCACGAAGAGTCCCCCCTCTATGGCCCTCATTACAACCCTGGCGGTAAACGCTGCTTACCGCCGTGCTGACGGCCGCCAACATACCGTGACCACGGCGGTAATCTGCCATGGGTATCATGACCCACACATAGAATACCGCCACAATATGGCGAAGAATAGTGGACAGGGTCAACGCCGTGGGACAGCATCCAAAAACAAGGGATGACATCAGGAAGAGGTGGAACGACCTACGGGGGAAGGTGCATTCCGTGGTTTGAAGACACCAGATTGCTGTACAGAGGACTGGTGGTGGACCCCCAGTTCCTCCCCCACAACTAACAACATGGGAGGAGCAAGTCTTGGTGATCATGCATCCTGAGGGCCTCGCAGGAGTAGCAGGAGGACAGGACTCTGGTAAGTCAAAGCTTTATTACATTATCCCCCCCACCTACATGCCATCACAAACTCGTACCCCCACCCCATCACTCCACCACCTCAAATATACCCCACTAACACAACCCACCCATCCCAATACTAAGCCCTGCATGCACCCCCAATGCATGGACACCCATCACAGACCTGCATGGGCACACATCACCCAAGCATGCCCAATAGAGAGACTCACCAAGCCCACATAATCACCACTCACACAAGGCCAAGCCGACAGGGAAATCACATTCATAGAGGGAAACACAGCCATGCACAAGATGGCACACGCAGATCCATTGACAATGCATTTGCATCCCAAGAGGACCCCTACCCAACGTCCCTGGAGAGGAGGAGCCAGCCTCATCAAGCCCCCCCCCAGAAGAGGCCCACAGTGATGACAGCAGCTCTGCACGCCTGGATCACGATGACCAACCTGGCCCATCAGGGACCTCCGGACAGGCGGTTACCCTGCCACAGTCCCCAACCACCACAAAGCCTCCCCCCTCAGGAAACACCAGCACAACATCCACCCAGTGGGCCCATGCCACTGTCCCCAGGACACGTCAATCAGTAGTGTGTCCACCACTACAGGGACCCCTGGCAACCCCACAGACCCAGGATGATCAGGGACCTGAGGTCAGTGGCAGTGGGCACATGGTTAAGGAGACAGAGGCACAGGACAACAGGGAAGCTGGGAGGACTGCTGTGCAACAGGGGGAGGACAGGCTCAGGGAACCGACCCTCCACGAGGCACTCTCAAACATAATGGGAGCATACCACCATTCCCAGGAATCCATGGGTCAAGTACTGGCCCAGTTACAGGAGACCCAGCGGCTGCAGGAGGGACAGTACCGGGGAATCAGGAAGGACATAACAAAAATATACACCATCCTGGTCACCGTTGCAGGGGTGCTGGCTGACATGGGCAAGACCATGAGGGAGGCAGTGGCACAACAAAGGGCACCTGACACTAGACAAACCAAGGAACAGCCTTTCACCTCCGCCGGCGCTAGTGGACAGGAGGCCCCGCCACAGGACCAACATGCCACCAGCACCCCACCTCCCTGCAGAAGGAGAACCACCCCGCAAACGGTCCCTGCGATCCAGCCAGAAGACAGAGAACATTGCCAAGACACCTGCCAGGAAATAAGACCCTCCTGATTGTCACCCTTCTGTCCCACTGTGTCACCCTGTCCACCTTGAACTGTCATTGCTCCACTTCCTATGTCCCCTTGGACAATGCAACTTTGATACCAATAGTCTGGACTCTAACTGAACATTCCTCCACCATCACCCCAGCCCCTTGCACATACCCCCATACTTATTGCCACACAAATAAACACCCTTGAAACAAATACCATACTGGAATCAGTGTCATGAATCGAAAAATGTATAAGTACAACATTATCAAAGCATTGCAATGTATATGTTCAGTGAAATATACTACAGGATGACCTTTGGTGGGCTGCAGTACATATAGCAGGACCCCGAATGGGGCACACAGATCTGAGAATAAAGAATCCAAAGGGTACAGTCAGTGTCCATAGACAGAGGGCAAGAGGCTGCCATGTACAGTGTCCAAAAGATTAATGAAAAGTAAAGTTGAGTTACAGTCTCATAACTGTGTGTCACTGGAAGCACTGCTGTATAATGTTTGTTCTGTTGTCAACATCGTCTTCATCTGCCTCATTTTCCTCACTGTCCACAGGCTCCACCGCTGCCACAAGACCATCTCCAGGCTCATCCTCCTGCAGAAAAGGCACCTGACGTCTCAAGGCCAGGTTGTGCAATATAGAGCATGCCACGATGATCTGGCACACCTTCTTCGGTGAGTAGTACAGGGATCCACCTGTCAGATGGAGACACCGGAACCTGGCCTTCAGAAGTCCGAAGATTCTCTCAATGATCCTTCTTGTACGCCCATGTGCCTCATTGTAACGTTCCTCTGCCCTTGTCCTGGGATTCCTCACTGGGGCCAGTAGCCATGAGAGGTTGGGGTAACCAGAGTCACCTGTAAATATCAAGGGACAACTGTTAGACACACACTAACCCTTAGGGACAACCCCATACCCAGGCAACTACTTTTAGTGGGTGGGGACCTTGGGCTCACCTATCAGCCAAAGCTGGTGCCTCTGCAGTTGACCCATCACATAAGGGATGCTGCTATTCCTCAAGATATAGGCGTCATGCACAGAGCCAGGGTATTTGGCATTTACATGGGAGATGTACTGGTCCGCCAAGCACACCATCTGCACATTCATCGAGTGGTAGCTTTTTCTATTCCTGTAAACCTGTTCATTTCTCCGGGGGGAGAACAAATGCCACATGTGTACCATCAATGGCACCAATGATGTTGGGGATATGTCCCAGGGCATAGAAGTCAGCTTTCACTGTGGCCAAATGTAGGAGGCTGGCCTGGCTTGTAGTGGGTACCAGAGGTACTTACACCTTGTGCCAGGTCCAGTTATCCCTTATTAGTGTAGAAGAGGTGTTTCTAGCAGCTTAGGCTGATAGAAGGTAGCTATAGCAGAGCAGCTTAGGCTGAACTACGAGACATGCAAAGCTCCTACTATACCACTGGTGTCATATGCACAATATCATAAGAAAACACAACACACAGATATATTAAAAATAAAGGTAATTTATTTTTATGACAATATGCCAAAAGTATCTCAGTGAGTACCCTCAGTATGAGGATGACAAATATATACAAGATATATGTACACAATACCAAAAATATGCGGTAATGGCAAAAGGAAGTAATGCAAGCAGTGTAAAGTTACAATAGATTGCAATAGGAGCACATAGGTATAGGGGCAACACAAACCATATACTCCAAAAGTGGAAGGCGAACCACAAATGGTCCCCAAACCTATGTGAGCTTGTAGAGGGTCGCTGGGATTGTAAGAAAACAGTGAGGGTTAGAAAAATAGCCCACCCCAAGACCCTGTAAGGTTGGTGTAAAGTGCACCTACAACCCCAAGAGAGCACAGACGTCGTGATAGGGGGATTCTGCAAGGAAAACGAACACCAGCAATGCAACAACAGTGGATTTCCGGACCTGAGTACATGTAAGACAAGGGGACCAAGTCCAAGAGTCGCGACAGTGTCGAGAGTGGGCAGGAGCCCAGGAAATGCCAGCTGATGGTGCAAGGAAGCTGCCACTGGATGGAAGAAGCTTAGTATTTTGCAAGAACGAAGAGGACTAGGAACTTCCCCTTTGGAGGATGGATGTCCCACGTCGTGAAGAAGCTTGCAGAGGTATTCCCACGCGAGAAGACTGCAAACAAGCCTTGCTAGCTGCAAGGGTTTTAGTTAGGGTTTTTGGATGCTGCTGTGGCCCAGGAGGGACCAGGATATTGCCACTTGAATAAGGAGACAGAGGGGGTGCCCAGCAAGTCAGGGAGCCCTCACAGAAGCAGGCAGAACCTGCAGAAGTACCGGAACAGGCACTTAGAAGAGGAGTGAACTGGAGTCCATGCGAAGTCACAAAAGGGAGTCCCACGACGCCGGAGGACAACTCAGAAGGTTGTGTACTGCAGGTTAGAGTGTCGGGGACCCAGGCTTGGCTGTGCACAAAGGAAATCCTGGAAGAGTGCACAGGAGCCGGAGCAGCTGCAAATCACGCGGTACCCAGCAATGCAGTCTAGCGTGGAAAGGCAAGGACTTACCTCCACCAAACTTGGACTGAAGAGTCACTGGACTGTGGGAGTCACTTGGACAGAGTTGCTGAGTTCCAGGGACCACACTCATCGTGCTGAGAGGGGACCCAGAGGACCGGTGATGCAGTCTTTTGTTGCCTGCGGTTGCAGGGGGAAGATTCTGTCGACCCACGGGAGATTTCTTCAGAGCTCCTGGTGCAGAAAGGAGGCAGGCTACCCCCAGAGCATGCACCACCAGAAAACAGTCGAGAGAGCCGGCAGGATGAAGCAATACAAGGTTGCAGTAGTCGTCTTTGCTACTTTGTTGTGGTTTTGCAGGCGTCCTGAGCAGTCAGCGGTCGATCCTTTGGCAGAATGTGAAGAGGGAGATGCAGAGGAACTCTGGTGAGCTCTTGCATTCGGTATCTGAAGAATTCCCCAAAACAGAGACCCTAAATAGCCAGAAAAGGAGGTTTGGCTACCTAGGAAGGAGGATAGGATAGTAAGAAAGGTAAGAGCCTATCAGAAGGAGTCTCTGACGTCACCTGATGGCACTGGCCACTCAGAGCAGTCCAGTGTGCCAGCAACACCTCTGAATCCAAGATGGCAGAGGTCTGGGGCACACTGGAGGAGCTCTGGGCTCCTCCCTTGGGAGGTGCAGGTCAGGGGAGTGGTCACTCCCCTTTCCTTTGTCCAGTTTCGCGCCAGAGCAGGGCTGGGGATCCCTGAACCGGTGTAGACTGGCTTATGCAGAGATGGGCAGCATCTGTGCCCATCAAAGCATTTCCAGAGGCTGAGGGAGGCTACTCCTCCCCAGCCATCACACCTATTTCCAAAGGGAGAGGGTGTCACACCCTCTCTCAGAGGAAATCCTTTGTTCTGCCTTCCTGGGCCAGGGCTGCCTGGACCCCAGGAGGGCAGAAACCTGTCTGAGGGCTTGGCAGCAGCAGCTGCAGTGGAGACCCTGGAAAGGCAGTTTGGCAGTACCCGGGTTCTGTGCTAGAGACCCGGGGGATCATGGAATTGTCTCCCCAATGCCAGAATGGCATTGGGGTGACAATTCCATGATCTTAGACATGTTACATGGCCATGTTCGGAGTTACCATTGTGAAGCTATACATAGGTAGTGACCTATGTATAGTGCACACGTGTAATGGTGTCCCCGCACTCACAAAGTCCGGGGAATTTGCCCTGAACGATGTGGAGGCACCTTGGCTAGTGCCAGGGTGCCCACACACTAAGTAACTTTGCACCCAACCTTCACCAGGTGAAGGTTAGACATATAGGTGACTTATAAGTTACTTAAGTGCAGTGGTAAATGGCTGTGAAATAACGTGGACGTTATTTTACTCAGGCTGCACTGGCAGGCCTGTGTAAGAATTGTCAGATCTCCGTATTGGTGGCAAAAGAAATGCTGCAGCCCATAGGGATCTCCTGGAAACCCAATACCCTGGGTACCTCAGTACCATATACAAGGGAATTATAAGGGTGTTCCAGTATGCCAATGTGAAATTGGTCACTAGCCTGTTAGTGACAATTTGGAAAGCAGAGAGACCATAACCACTGAGGTTCTGGTTAGCAGAGCCTCAGTGAGACAGTTAGTCATCACACAGGGAACACATACAGGGCACATACTTATGAGCACTGGGGCCTTGCCTGACAGGGTCCCAGTGACACATAGACTAAAACAACATATATACAGTGAAATATGGGGGTAACATGCCAGGCAAGATGGTACTTTCCCACACCAAATCATCCACCTGCATGTGTTTCAGCAGGGCAGACAACACACTGGACAACACGTTGGAGAACATTGGCCGAGACATTCCTGATGCCATGGCCACTGTAGTTTGAAAGGAACCACTTACCAGAAAATACAGCACTGACAGAACCTGCACTAGAGGGGATATTCCTGTGGTCTGGTGGATAGCTGACATCAGGTCTGGCTCCAATTGATCACACAGTTCTTGGATTGTGGCACAATCAAGTCTGTATGTGATGATAATGTGTGTGTCCTCCATTGTCGACAGGTCCACCAGGGGTCTGTACACCGGAGGATGCCGCCATCCCATCATCTGCCTCCGCGGCTGTAGCCTATGGAGGAGAACGGTGGGCAGAAGGTCATATTTCCACATAGAATGCACAACTGTTGCTGAATTTAGGTCACACAAGCAGTATGTGAAGTCGAGAGTCAGTTGATGGCCCAATGTCTGCTGTGACACAGTTAGGTGCCATGCCATGTGCCCCCCTGAAATTGCTGCTGCCTGACCTGTGAGGAGGGACAAGTGGAAATGAGGTAAGTGCACTGGCGTTGTGTGCCGCCGCGGTAGGCAGTCGATGACCGCCGCGCAACTTCGCATTGGTTATCGTTGGGCCCTTTGGGTTCCAGGAGCCAATGGCGATGGACGCCGGTGGTGACGGTACGCACCGCCGCGGACGTCACCGCCATTTTCTAACTATTCACTCACTTGCTACCTGACCATCAACATGAGAGGACCTACACTGCAAGTGCTGCTGTGACCTGAGTCTGGAAGCGACAATGGCTACAGTGTCTGGGGAAAGGGCCCCTGCCTTCACTGAGGAGGAGTTGGAGAAACTGGTGGATGGGGTCCTACCCCAGTACACATTACTCTAAGGTCCTCCAGACAAACAGGTGAGTACACTGTTATCATGAGGTGTGGGCAATGCATGTTTGGAGTGGTGTGGATGTAAGCCACATGTTGGGAGGTGCTGAAGAGTCTTGGCCCAAGTGCTGCATGAGAGGTGGTCAGTGTATGTGCGTCAGGGCATGGGTGGGAACTGGGGGGCAATGAGTATGCCGGTCCGGACGGGTGAGTAATTTCCTTTTCTGCTGTATTTTCCTCTAGCTCAGCGCCCACCAGAAAAATGGTATTTGGCGCGCCATCGCCAAGGAGGTGCGGACCCTGGGGGTATATCACAGGCGGAGCACCAACTGCCCAAGAGATGGGAGGACCTGCGCCGCTGGACCAAGAAAACGTCAGAGGCCCAGCTGGGGCTGGCCTCCCAATGTGGAAGGGGTGCCCGTCGCACCATGACCCCCCTGATGTTCCGCATCCTGGCAGTGGCCTATCCGGAGTTGGATGGGTGCTTGAGGGCATCACAGAAACCACAAGGGGGTGAGTACAGATTCTGAATCCTGAATTAGCGTGCTTTAGGAGCTGGATGGTTGGGGGATCTGGGCTGTGGGTGCCCCTAGGCCAGGGCGATCATGGCAGGGTAAGTTCCTTGTATGCAGGCTCTGAAGCACTCCAAACCCAATGGTGTTAGTGGGCATATACCACTGGGCACGGTCCTGTGGGTGTCAGGTGTCAGACATTGTACCCCATGGGCTTGTGACTACCTTAGTGACTGGTTGGGCATGGCCTAGTGCATAGGGCAGCTCCCTGTGGGTTGTGTATGCCAACGGTAGTGTTGTTGCTGGCATTGACCAAGTGTATCCTCTGTCCACCCCCCCTTTTTGTTTTGCCACCCTGTCTTTGTGTGCACTAGCATCTGGCGGAGGATCAGAGGCACCGGCGACGGAGGGAGCTGCATCCCACATGGGCCTGGAGGCCGAATCCACCGAGGGTGAGGGCACCAGTGGGACGGAGGGCGAGGGGTGCACCACAACGGGGACAGGAGGGGAGACCAGTGACAGCGACTCCTCCTCCGATGGAAGCTCCCTGGTGGTGGCGGACACCTCTGTGCCCACCCCAACAACAGGTACAGCCGCCACCCCTCCTACCAGCACCGCCATCCCAACAGCCCCTCAGTGTGTTTCCTGTGTCTGCTCACCTAGGAGGATGGGCATCTCCTACGCCCCAGGCACCTCAGGCTCTGCCCCAGTCAGCCATGCTGCCCTCAGTGAGGAGGCTATTGACCTCCTGAGATCCCTCACTGTTGGGCAGTCAACCATTCTGAATGCTATCCAGGGTGTCGAGAGGCATTTGCAGCAAACAAATGCATACCTGGATGGCATTCATTCTGGCGTGGTGGCCCAACAGAGAGCATTTCAGGCTCTGGCCTCAGCACTGATGGCAGCCATTGTCCCTATGTCTAGCCTCCCCCTCCAACTTCCTCTACCCAGTCCCAATCCCCTCAACCCCAGCCTATCCCAAGCACACCTTCAGACCAACAATCACCCAAAGCAACACACAGAATTGGCTCAGGCAAACACAAGCACCACACTTTATCACACAGGCACTCACACAAGCACCATCCCGATGCAGACACACCAACATCCACTGCCTCCACTGTGTCCCCCTCCTCCTCTTCGTCCACCCCACTCCCAGTAGCATCTCCACTCACACCTGCATGCACTACATCCTCATCCACTACGTCCATCACCAGCATGCCCATCACAACACACCCCTCACGAGCAGTCACCACCCCACAACCATGTACACATCCCCTGTGTCCTCTCCCAGTGTGTCTGTGACCCCTCCTCCCAAAGTACACAAGCGCAAGCACCCACTCACCCAACAGCCATCCACCTCACAACAGTATCCAGCCCATGCACCTTCACCCAAACTCAGCAGACGTACACCACTTCCGGGAGTACAGCCACAGGTAAATTCTCAACTTCTGGACCTGTCTGGCATTGGGATGACACTCCTTTGGCCAGTACTTGACCCATGATGCCTATTCCTTAAATTGGGAAGGGTTTTGACGCCGAATGAGGCTTTTTCCTTTTGCGTAGCTGTTTATGGGAGTCCAGTCTCTCATATGTGTAATTAATATTTTAATTTTTTAGAAGAACTGTTTATTGTGGTCGTGATGAAATGCCATTTGATCCTTTGGACAGCTGAGGCATGAAACATGTCAACCTTTTAGTGGGGGTGGGAGCTATTGTCCTCGATACCCCTCTCAGTTAGAGTATAGGAATTTTTTTTTCCTGGTACTCCTCTTGTTTTTAATCTTGTCCGAAGCCCTCACTCCTGAATAAAATTTGATTCAGCGGCCCTCGAGTAAATTTCATCTCTAGTTCTCACTGTTTTGCACAGTAAGCCTGACTCTTCACTTACTGACCCTTGTGGCATGCTTCTAAGAAAAGAACTCCGGCATAGAGCCCCCTTGTAGGGGCCAGTCGGGCATTGCAGTGCCAGCCCGACGTGGCGCAGACCCAATGATGAAGCATGGCATCCAACAGATGTGTGAGGGTTCTAGCTTCTAAATTAGAAGTGCCCATCTTTTTAGGAACTGTATGCTTATTTCTGATTGTAGACTCATGTTTAGGGAGACTGCACACTGGACCTGACTAAGATTCTCTCTGTCCCTCCTTGTTGTGGTACACCTCCTACAACCCCTTCCTCCACTCCCAAACCCTCTCCATCTTCCCATCCCAGTGTGTCTAAAAAACTTTTCCTTGCAATCTTTGACCTCTTCCCTAAGCCTCCCCCGTCCTTCCCCTCGGGCCAGGGTGTCAAGATCCCAGGCCAGCACCTCAGCCACCAAGTCGGCGTCCTCTGTGGTACCTGCAAGTCCCAGGGGATCAAAGGGGGCACCCGTCAGGACTGCCAGTGTGCCACCAACCCCTGCAAAGGACCATCATATTCCGCCACCTGCCAAGGTGAAGATGGGGCCAGCACGCAGCACGGCCAGGAAGCACGACCCACCCAGCAAGGCCTCCTCCAAAACTGCATCTGCCAGAGCCAAGGTCTCAGCAGCGTCTGCCAAGGTGGGGAGGGGGAAGAAAACCCAAGGCAAGGCACTTTAGGCCTCTGAGCCTCCAGGTGAGGGACTGGTGTCCACCATCAATGCTGACAACCCAGCAACCTGTACCGCGGAAAGCACCACCGCAGGCACCGCCACCTGCACCGCCATCTGCACCGCCACCTGCACCACCCCCTGCACCGCCACCAGCACCGATGCTGCCACAACAGTCAGCAGCATCATCCCCAGTGGGCAGCCGTCCGAGGCTGCAGGAGACGGCCTGGTGTCTCCCTCCACTACTACCAGCACCTGCACCTGCACCATGGCCAGCACCAGCAGCATCTCCGCCGCAGACACAGCCGCAAACACCGCCACCTGCACCGCCATCTACATGCCACATGCCCAGCTGGTGCCACTACATGTGTCATCAGCAGCATCCCCAGTGGGCAGCCGTCCGGGGATGCAGGAGGCGGCCTGGACCCTCCGCCCACCACTTGAAGCACCAGCACCGGCACTGCCAGCAGTTTGCAGCCTAAGTCGCCGCAGGATGGAGTCTGGTTCTGCCTCCATGGAGTATCATGCTACCTGTTCCCTGCACATCTCATGCCTCAGACACCCAGTTGAGGGAATGGGAACTGCCACACCCCAGGTGCTGCATCGCTGGGCACAAGGCCCCCTCCAGAACCAGTGAAGATATGCATCCACTATCACTTTTCTTGGCAGGATGAAGCAGACTTGGCACAAGGCCCCCTCCAGAACCAGTGGAGTTATGCATCCACTATCACTTTCCTTGGCAGGATGAAGCACACAGGGCACAAGGCCCCCTCAAGAACCAGTGGAAGAAGGCATCCATTTGAGAGACTGTGGCTTTGCACTCCACAGGAGCAAGCAGTGGGCAAACCACCCACTTGAGAGACTGTGGCTTTGCACTCCCCAGGACCAAGCAGTGGGCAAACCACTCACTTGAGAGACTGTGGCTTTGCACTCCCCAGGACATCGCTGTGGGCATGTTGCCCCCTCCAGGAGCAGTGGCGTAGTACCATCTTCCAGCTGAGGTGCCACCCTCCCTTTTCCCCGCGAGGTGCCTGTGTGTTTTCGACCTCATGCCCCTGCAGTGCTCTCTCTGTTTTGAGGCAGGAGTCAAATGTGGGCTTCACCCATGTTTTTATGCCCACTGGGCCATAAACATTTGCAAAGGACAGTGTATGGCCTTCTGTACAGATCACCGAAACTTTCAAGACCAGCAGCTGAACTGACCAAAGTGTAACTTTTGAAAATTTTGTGAAGATTGATCAAACAGTGCCAAAGTTATTCGCAAAACAAAAAATGCCCCATCTATGGAAAAAAAGGTCCTATCTATAACTACCAAGAGGCAACCGCCACTAGGTCATATGACTCCTGCAATCTCCCAAGGTACCCACCCTCTGGAGATAGCTGTTTGCTTTTGCTTGGCGGGAGTTGTGACAGCTCCCACCAAGCAAAAGCAAACACTAACTCTGCTCCCAGCAAGCTCCCCCTCTGCTGTTTCTCTTGCCCTAGGGAAGTGGTGGACCACAGGGCATCCTTAACACCAAGGAGAGGGTCCACATAGCCCCCCTCCATGTATTAAATAAAGCTCCCAGGAGGTGGTAGTCCATGGGGCTCATTGAGCCCAATGAAGAGAGGTCAGTGCGGCCCCCTCCCTTTTTTAATCAAGCCCCAAGGAGGTGTTTTTTCCCAGGGTGAAAAAGAGCCCTAGTAAGGGGGCCCCATGCACCCCACACCTTTTATTTAATATATTTGTGTATGCGCCCATGGTCTGACCCACACGGGGGATTTGTTTGAAATCAAGCTTGTTTTTTCTTTAATGTTTGAGTCAAACTTGCAGTAAATTAGTAGCAATGTTTTTTTTTTAAAAGACTCATTTTTCTTGGCGGGATTCCAGGGGATCCTAGCATCTAGTCTAGGGGGGTTAGGGTTTTACTACATGAACCCCTTTTGTTTTCTTTCCCAAGGCTGAGCGTCTCATGGGGTTGACTGGCTAATGGGATTTTGGCTGCATAGCCTGGTTGTAGCCATGCCCTGTAGTCAACCCCCACTATAGATGGCTGAAGGACGTACAGGGTTGACTGCTTATGAGGCCGAAGACCGTGTGTTACGTAGGCTTGGGTTGTTTAGGGGTGTGCTGCAGGGCTTGGCCTGAGGCTATGTCCTGCATCCAACCCTCTTCCCCCACTGCAAAGCCCATCCACGCAGGTGATTTGATTAGCATAAAGTAATTAAAATTACTTAACGTTCCAAAAACATAGAAATTCACTGAAAAAAACAAAGGTTACAGGGACGTTATTGTTAGGAGATAGAATTAAAAAACCATAGAAATTCAGTTAAAAACTAAAGATTACAAGGCGTAACTATAACATTCTTACCAAACATCCTGCTAGTCAGACTCTTTGAAGTCATTGTATGTTTATATACTGGTGCCTGCGTCAGGGATGGACCATTCCCTTGTGTACAATTTTAATAAAAAATGAAGTCACAGCACTCCAAGAGACTGTTTTTCTTTTGATAATCACCACCAATCCTCATCACCCACACATTTCGACTAACAAGTCTTAATTGCGGTAGGCAGTCACCAGTAAGTAGTTATAGTGTTAAGTCCATGTTTCCATAGAAAAAACATTTTTTTAACTTGCCTATATTTTTAGAACTGTTTGACTGATCTTCACAAAATTTTCCCAAAAAATGTGCTGTGATTCTTTTTGCACATGGACAGTTTTGGGGTGATACTTCAAGGGGGGCCCAAGAAACAGGGGAGTCAGAAAAAGTGGGTTTCCCATGTTAATTCCCATAGGAGTTTTGAACACGACTACAGCCAGAACCGCTGGACAGAATTACACCAAATTTGGCAGAAAGAAAGATTTTGTTCTGAAGATTTTACTCTTTGTTATTTGGTATAAATCTGTTCAGCAGTTGATGCGAAATGTAAGGAAATCCAAATTTGTATAACGAGGGCAGCGGATCCTCCCTGACGACTTTGCAAACAATAACGAGCTCATGCAGAGAAATCCAGAGCTCTGATTGTCTGCCAACACTTCAGAAATCACAGGATTTTGAGCTGATACGAAGACTAGAACCTGGTTCCAACATCTATAGCTCTGACCATAGACATGCACCCAAATTTATACACCCCTCTCCTCCTCCTATCAAGTCCTAAAAGACCCTCGGACTGAAGGGATAGCACCTGGCCACTAGGGATGCCATTTCTCTTACTACCCCCTTCCCAACCCAGTATAGCTTCAGGGCAATGACCTAGAAAGAGGTGTCAAAGAAGCACACTGCCGCTCCATGGGGGGGAGGGGCTTATGTGGGACTGTTCCAAATTGTATTTATTTATTTTTGCAATTTTTTATAGCACGGACATGGCCTGAAGGCATCGGAGTGCTGTACAACACACAGGGTTATAGTGAGTTACATTAATAGTAGTTAAACTCAGATGTTTACATCAGTGTGTGTATACAGGAGTTACCACAAAAAACAGTTACAACAATAGGGCAGAGGACATGAACAGCTGAGAATGTAAATAAGTCTGGTTGAGGGTGAATTAACCACTATGTCTGTCAAACAGCAGGAGCTTGAGGTCCTTTTTGAAGGTTGCTAGGCAGCTGGTTAGACAGAGTGAGGGAGGCAGAGAGTTCCAGACTCCAGTGGCGCTGCTGGGGAAGGACTGGTTCATGTACCATTCTCGCATGAAGATGGGAGTTCCAGGAGAAGGGATTGCACATTTCTGGAACCCTTATTTGCTCCTGAGAGGAGAGTGGTTCCATAGTCCAGTCTAGAGAGAATAAGATCTTGCACCAGTGCTTTGATGTGTTGTTCCGAAATCAATTGTCTGATGTCGCAAAGCTGCCCAAGTTGGTGTTGTGCACTGTTGGCCATGGCTTCTATGTGGCTGTGAAGATTGAGATGATTATCAAGGGTGATGCCAAGTGATATGGCACTCGTGACAATGGCAGGACAGCATTCGAAGGCGGTAAAGTTGGCAACCCATACTTGCACTAGTATTTTTGCTTTCTGGGGTAAGTTTTAAATGGTGGTTGGCACTCAATCAAACTTAAACAGAATTTCTATTGATCTCACATGGCACAAAATTAAATCACCTGGCCCCCTGAGAGGCCCCTTCATACTCCCATCCTCCCCATGCCAACCACGGCCTGAACGTGATGGCCCGACGGGGGATGACACTGCATCTAGGCAAGCCACACAGGCCGAGGTGAGAATGCCCCCAAGGGCTAGCCTCAATTTACAGTATGGCAGAAGAGTGAACAAGATACTGTCACCACATGAAAGTAACTTGGCAGGGACTGCGAAAGAAAGCAAGTTTCTTGGGCTGGTTTAAAGAGGCACTAAAGATTCAGCCCACAGATAACTCAGAGGCACCAGCTCATCGCCCAATGCTCAACTGCCTGCCTCCCCAATCCAGCCCTGCTCTTAGGGCATTCAGCTTCAGCCTCTCAGGTATGCACAGCCACAAAAGACAAAATACTTAAAATCTGTATTATGCACAATACAATTGCCTCCTTGCACGCAACAGCACATGCACTATAACCTAAAGGTCCTCATTTTTATTAAACTTTACAGAACATCGACAGGGTGAGTCAGTGTTGCCTGGATTACTGAGCATGGTTCTAAGAAAAGCTACTCATGATACCAAGATAAACTAGATCATAAGCACTTTCAGTCTTTTGCCAAGCTTGTGTTCTTAAGCACTGCAATTCTTAATGGGGAAACATGTTTTCAAGAACTCATGATCCCTTAAGAGGGTGTTTCTAATCACACTCCACTCTTCCCTAAAACGGTGGTGATTTTGCTTCGAAACACTCTCACTTAGAACCAGGGTGTAGTGGCCATTGTATTGTACCTTTTTGATGATGTGTTGACGCTCAGCAAAGACACCCCCTTCTTCCTACATACTTTCAGTCCTTGAAATGGAAACTACAATCTAATGGAGTGGTGACAGAGGAGATCGAAAATGCAGAACTACAAGTACCAGAACGCAATGAGAAATATAATCAGGATGAACTGATTACGCCTCTTTAAAAACACGTTGGGATTCTATTCATTCTAGTTGCTCTTCTAGGGGGGAGGGATGTTAGTGTTTGATAAATGCATCAGGCCACACCACCTTCTACCCCATGCACCACAGAGATGCAAGGTCAGAGTGGCTGTGAATGATGAATTGTAGGCGGGAGAAGAGTGCACACCTGTCATTGATCGATCTCTTTGTGTATATTTGAGATTTCTTGCAGGTAACCATGACATTGTGTACAATGAATGAAAGGTGCAAAATAGATGAGGAAAATGTAGATTAAACCCTACCCTGCTAGCCCCCCACTCGTGCTGAGCCCTTTTATGGCTATTCAGAGTAGTTTGTGCTTAGGCCCCCATGACTTTTTATACACATAAGGTATCCACATCAAATTTGCATCCTACTTTTCCAGCATACTGAGGATTCTAAAGCTACCCAGGGTTTGTGACTTTACCTGGAGAGGACTGACAAATTAGCCAAAATACAGCTAAAGTTAGATTTTTTGGGGGGAAATGGAAAAACAATTCCTGCAGAATAAAACATCTGTTTTTTCCCTGCAAATGGCATCAACAAATGGTTTGCAGTGCTAAAATCACCATTTTCCAGCTTTCAAGAACAGGCAGACTCGAATCACAAAAAAAAAATTTCGATACAGTTTTGGGGTTTTACTTGGAGACAGACAATTTATCCTATATTTTGTGCTTTCATCCTCCTCTCACTTAGTGATACAAATGGGTGTGAAACCAATCATGGATCCCGGAAAGGTAGACATTTCTGAAAAGTAGATACAATTTTGAATTCAGCAAGGGGTCATTCTATAAATCCTTCAAGGTTTTCCTATTTAAAGTAACAGTTGAAATAAATTAAATTTGTAATCGAGTTAAAAAAAACAGACATTTGTGTCTACGTTTTTATCTGTAACTTCTTCTAACTGTGGCAGATTTTCAAAAGCTGTATACCGTTATGGCAGCTAGACCCTTCTGGTTGTGGGGATATAAAGGGCTTCTGGGCTCACCAAGAACCACAGGTATCCATAGCCAATAACTGAGCTGCACCATGCAATGGTTTTTCATTGTGTACCAGAAATTAATTTGGTAAAATAAAAAGAATGAAAAATAGGTATCCAGGAAACCTATGTATCCGACATAGGCACAAGATATGGAGTTTAGATGCAGTGGTTATTTGCACATCTCTGAATTGCTGTGTACCCATACTAGCATGTGAATTAGAGGGCATTTCTCAAAAAAGCTTCTTACACACTGTCTTACATTTGGAAGGTACAAATGCAGAGAAAGACAATTGGTAAAAATGGTACCTCACTTGTGTGGTTAGGCCTTGTGCATGTGATAGGGAATGGCCTAAAACACAACTTGGGCACATCACATTTTTCCACTGAAAACTGATCATTTTTTGGATTGTGTTTAGCTATGAATTTTAGGCTCTAGTTTAGCCAGCACCTCTGGAAACCTAGCAAACCTATACATTTTTTAGGACTAGATACCCAGGGGAATACAGAATGGGGTGACTTGTGTGGCTCCCACCAGGTTCTGTTACACAGAATCCCTTGAAACCATCCAAAACACATTTACCTTATATTTCTGTGATGGAAAGTTCTGGACTCTATGGAGAGCCACAAACTTCCTTCCATCCAACGTTACCTCAAGTGTCCTGATAAAAATGTAACCTTGTGTGTGTGGGTAGGCCTAGTGTCCTCTACAGGAAATAGCCCAAAACAGAACATGGACACATCACATTTTTCCATCCAAAACTGAAGCTGCTGTGGATTTTGGGCCCTAGCTCAGCTGGCACCAAGGAAAACCTAGCAAACCTGGGGCCAGATGTATCAAAGGGTTTTTCCCATTCTGTGTCAATGGGAAAATGAGTTCATACATATGGCCCCTGTACATTTTTTAAAACTAGACACCCTTGGGAATCCAGAATGGGGTGACATGTGTGTCTCTCATCAGGTTCTGTTACCCAGAATCCCTTGCAAACCTCAAGATTTGCTCAAACATACATTTTCCTCACATTTCTGTGGTGGAAAGTTCTGGAATCTGAGGGGAGCCACAAATGTTCTACCACCCAGCATTCCCCCAGGTTTCCAAATAAAAATACAACTTCACTTGTATGGGTGGGCAAGTGCCAGTGTCAGGGATGGACCCAAAACATATTGTGGACACATCAAAATTATCTATCACAGAACAACCTGTTTTTGCAAGAGAGCACCTGACTTTTTGGTCCCGGACTCTATGACTATCTAGGAAAACCTACCAAACCCAGATTTGTCTGAAAATTAGACACCTGGGAAGCCTGGGGAGGTGTGGCTTGAGTGGATCCCCCAACTTTTTCTTAACCAGAATCCCCTGCAAACCTCAATTTTAGCTAAAAATGTAATTTTCCTCACATTTCAGTGTTGGATCACCAAACTGGTACAAATTTCCTACCACCCACTGTTCCCCTTGGTCTCCTGATAAAAAGGACCCCTCACTTGTGTACGTGGGTCAGGTGCAGGTGACAGGGAAGGGCCACAAATGTGTAGAAATTGAAGGGGAGCCAACATGGGCCCAAAAGGGCAGGGTTTTTTCATAGGTTTTCGGTCTGACTCTGCTTTGGGCACCCACACAAGCGAGGCTGAGTTTTTATCAGTAGAGATGGGGCAGTGCTGGGTTGTAGGAGTTTGAGGATTCCAGAAGTTTCCAACAAAGAATTGTAGGAAAAATACATGATTTCAGGCAAAGTTGGAGGTTTGCATGCCTTTGTAGGTAAGAAAATGGTGCGGGTGCATATGAAGCATACCACCCTGGACACCCCCAGATGTTTAGTTCCAAAAGTGTCTGGATCTGGTAGGTTTTTCCAGTTGGCAGCATACCCAAGTCCAAAAAGTGCAGCCGCTCACCATCGCCAGGGGGATGGTATTGGGAGCTAGCCAAGCTCTCTTGGCCCATATGTAAAATTAAAACCCAAAAGAGTAAAACGTCTTCTTGCTTGCCATTGAGATGAGAGACTTTAGTCTGCAGGGTGCAGAAAGATGGTTGGCCCCTTCAGTTGAGGTGGGCATTACCGTGCCCATAGTGGTGGGCAGCCATCATCCCTCTATTTTTTTAATTCCCTGCTGTCTAGTGGGTTGTCTGCCCCCTGGGGGCTAATCAGGGGTAATTATCTGCATCTGCCCCCCAGGGGGGCTGAAATGCTGTGTCCCCATCTATTTGAGGTAGGGGCATGGCCATATCCATGCTGGGTAGCCCCCACTCCTCTTTTAAAAAAAAGACATTCTCTGGCACCCAGTGGGCACTTTATTCCCGTGGGGGGGGGGGAATCAGGGGAAATTACCCTAGCTGATCCCAAGGGGGGCAAAACGACTTTTGTCCCTATTTTTGTGGTATGGGGGCATGCCCATGGTGGCAGTGCTGACCCCCTCTTTTATACAAAAAAAAGAATCCCTGGTGTCTAGTGGGCTGTCTGTTCTCTGGGGGCAGATTGGGGGTAATAACCCCCATCTATGTCCGAGGGGGGGCTAGAAAGACACTGCCTATTTTGAGGGGGTGGGAGCACTGCTGTGCCCACTCTAGGGAGCCCGAAACCCTAGATTTTCTGAAAAACATTCCCTGGGTTCTAGTAGCTTTCTGCCCCCGGGGTCAGATCAGGGGCAAATACCTTAGCGCCTTGAGGTGGCTTAGAAAGACTTTGGTCTCCATTTAAATGGGGGGACACATGGCCATGCCCATGGTGGGGAGGCCCTGCCCCTCCTTTCTAGAAAATAAATTCCTGGTGTCTTGTGGGCTTTCTGCACCCCCCAGGGGGCAGAGCAGGGGTAATAACCCTCTTCTGCCCCCTGAGCAGGCAGAAAGACTGTGCCTCTTTTGGGGGTGGGGCATTACCATACTCACTCTGGGCAGCCCGCACCTCTAGACTTTTCTAGAAAAAAATCCCTGTTGTCTTTTGGGCTTTCTCTGCCCCCTCGGGGTGCAGATCAGGGTAATTACCCTATCTGCCCCCAGGGGGCAGAAAGAATTTGGTCCCCATTCACATGGGGCAGGGGCATGGGAAAACCCCCCACTCCTGTTTTAAAAAAAAAATCCCTGGTGTCTAGTGGGCTTTATGCCCCCCCAGGGGGCAGATCATGGGTATTAACCCCTACGTGCCCCCCGGGGGACAGAAAGACTGTTTTTTTTTTTTTATGGTGGCTGCTGCGGGCATTGGCCTACCCATTTTAGATATCCCCCACTCCTATGTATTCAAAAATATTCCTGGATCTGGCGGGCTTTCTGGCACCTGGTGGTAGATCGAGGGCTATTGCCCCCATATGCGGGGGCAGAAAAACTGACCATTCCACAAAATTAAGGGGGGGAGCAAAAGCCCTTGCCCAAGGATCGCTCCTCCCTTCTTGGTGTCTGGTGGGTAGATCCCTGCTTGGGGATCTCCCTCCCTGGGTGATCCCCAAGCAGGGATCCACTAGGGAGGGCTACCATTGGAAAGGGAAGATTCTCCCCATTCCTGTGATACCTCTCCCATTTGCAACTGTGTTTGGGGGGCTGAAATAGTAACCCCGGAGCACTGAGACAGTGAAAGTGAGCGCTGATAGTCATTTTCACTGAAAACCTAGAATAACCTTTAGAGTTGGGTCAGCTATTCTCCAGCTAATGAGGCTGTTTTGGAAACAAGGGAATTCTTCTGGTGCTCAACCCAGAAGGATTTTCAGTGCCATGTGCGCAGATGGCCAAGAGCTGCCTGATGCACATGAGCACTGATGCATGGGACAGCATTCGGCCGTCTGATGCATCAAAGGGGTTAAGGTGGTGCTGTTGGCTGGGAGGGTAATAGGGAGGGTGAAAGAGGTATCATAGTAGCCCTATTAAAATAAAAGGGGCAGGCTCTGCAAGTGTTGCTTCTTCTTTTCTGGGAGTGGCAGAGGAAAGACTCCCTTGAACAACATTAAGGGTGATCTTCACTGGGCCCCTCTGAACCCCACAAAATCTGTTTTTTGTCTTTCCTTTTAGCTATCATCACAGAATAGGACTTCATTTCAATAGGTCTTGTTAACATGTGCCTCGACTACAGCTCCCAGAGAACATTTATCTATCTGTGTATCACGCAGTGTAAACTAATCTACCTGTAAGCACTAAAGCTGGTGGAAAGGGTGTGCTATAATGGTTGAGTGCATCTAAGTGCTCCTCCACCGAGGATCAGGGTCGAGTCTCTATTTCCTGCGTGTGAATACATTACATGACTTTTCTGGCATATTATAATAAAACATGTTTATATAGTTCTTGCTGGTGGTGTTTTCTAGTTCTACAAGTGAAATAAGAATACCAACTTGGTTTATGCATTGCACTTGCTACTTACTGTTTCTCAGCACTAAGGACCTCATTATGAACCTGGCGTAAACACCATCGACCGCCGTGGTGACGGCGAACAGAAGACCGCCTTTGGCTGTGAATAGAAATTCACCATATAATAATTCAAAAATCTGAATCCAACAAAAATCACCCTGCCACCAGTCACCGCCAGGACCTTGTCGGTAAAAATGCTGGACCTCCCACCCTGCCACCGCCGAGCACACTAACACCCCGCCCTCCAAATAATGATGCACAAATCACTGCAGTGGTCAGTGGAAGCCTAACGACCATTGGCGGTGCAGACCGCCATCAGCGACAAGTGGTCCCAACAGTAAGAAGTGCACACATTGGATAAGTTAGAAACCCACACACCTGACACACATCCATAACACTATAAAACACTCACAGACACACCCCACAATCCTTTGCAGTAAAAGTAGGCCAATTAAGACAGAGAACACCAGAAGCAGACACTGAACGCCACAATCCACGATACTTACACCCAACCACACAAGAGCACCATCACCTAGATCCATATAAGACACCATTCACAACACTCATCATGGCACCCCCAAATACCCACGCTTCACAGATAGGGAGCTAAGGACCATGGTGGACGAGATCCTGAAGGTCGAGCCACAACTATTCGGGCACAGGTGCAGCACACACCCATCGCCAGGAAGATGGAGCTATGACAGACAATAGTCAACAGGGTCAATTCAGTGGGGCACCATCCACGCACCAGGGACGATATCCGCAAAAGAAGGAACGACCTGCGGGGGAAAGTCAGGTCCATGGCATCCAGGCCCCACATTGCAGTCCATAAGACTGGGGGAGGACCTCCACCACACCACCCGAATACACTGCCTGTGGGGAAAAGGTATTGGCCATCCTGCACCCTGAGGGCCTCACTGGACTCACTGGAGGAATGGACTCAGGTAAGTCATCTACAATTACCCCATATCCATCACACCTGTAATGCATGCACCACCTCATCCCTCCAACAGCCATGAGGACCACTACTCCACCCAGCCCACAATCACTACATCCAGTCCCCCTTGATGCCCACAAACCCACTAACAAGCCCACATCCCTCCTCCTGTGCACAGCCACCCACCCCTGCAAGGAAACACAATGGCCTACAGCACCCACAATGCACCTCCACATCCTAAGCTAAAAGCAATGCTGACCTCACCAAAGTATTCTGCATGGCCTCAAAGTGTGTAACATGCACAAACCCGCCCAGGCCTGTGCACCCCATCCGACCATGCTAATATAACAGACATGTCCGTTCCTTCCGGACAGGACAAGGAGTGGCAGTGCCCCACAGGGAGACAGAGGCACCTCTCAGGACACTGGGGATGGAACCCTGGACACTGACGATCAGCCTGTCCCCTCACACAGCCCTGAACTGTCACCATCCTGCAGCCCCACCCAGAATACCACTAACCCCCCTACCACCCAGGCAATAACATCAGCCCAGGGCAACCGTCCTCTCACCTGTGTATCCAGGCCACCGACTGGTGGAACACAAGTACATAAGCCACAGTCACCCCCTACCAACAGGCAGGAAGACGATGGCCCCAGTACAAGTGGTACCACCAGACCTGTGTGGGGGACACAGGCACAGGGGACTAGGCCCAGTGGGAGGACATCAGTGGTCCAGGGGGGAGACCACAGGATGGATGCCGCAGCTAATGATGTGATTTCGGAGGTCCTGGGAGCATATCTCCATACCCAGGACAGATTGTCCTACCCTGGAGCAGAGCCAGAGGATGCAGCAAGCACACCACCAAGAGGCCGTGGAGCAGTAGAAACTGCACCATGCCACAATGGCCAGCATAGCAGTTGTGCTGCTGCAGCTTGTCCAAACACAGCCTGAGGCCCACACAGAACAGGAAGACCCCAATACAGCACAGGATACAGAGCGGACAACAAGAGCATCAGCAGCAACTTCACATGTACCACCCTCTGAGGACACACAGGTGACATCCATCTCAACCCCTACAGGCCAACAAGAGGGTCCCAAAAGGACCCTCAGGCCAAGATATGGCACAGGAACACCTGCCAAGAACAAGGCCCCTTCCAAGAAGTGACTTTGCCAAAAACTGTCCTCCAAGTGTCCCACCTAATCAACCACCAAACAGTGCTACAAATACTGCAAACTCATGTAAGCATGGATTGACCTACCACTACTGCCAACAATGCTGCAACCATGTTGCCATATTGGACAACCACCAGTAGCCCACTCCCATCACTGTAATCTGCACGATTTAATCCCTGCACCAAATAAAACACCTTTTCACCTGTTACAATGTCCCCTGTCATTAAGTTTGAACAAAGTGAAGTATGGATGCAACTGGTTGAAAACTCCTTTATTGGTATCTGAGTAGCATGAAAAGCACCACACGCCTCACATGTTGTTGTGCCTACATATGTGTTGAAATATTAGACTATATTGTAATCTGTCCAATGCAGACCTGGTCACAGTGGCAATTAGCATTGCCTGAACACCCCCCTAGATGACAAGGCACACTGACAGTATGATGCCCAGACACCAATCTCATCCAATTGTCCCACATAGTTACTGGAAGTAGAGTTGTATCAGTTGGGTCCTGGAATTTACATTTTCCCTTCCTCATCATCACCATCACTCTCATCCCCTCTCTGAGGAAGCTGGTCTGGATCTACAGCACCCTCCTCCTCCAAGAGGGGGATAGAATTTCTCACAGCCATGATGTGCAGCATGCAGCAGGCCACCACTATTCTACACACCTTTTCAGGCCTGTAGGCCTGGGAAGCATCAGAGATATGTAGACAACTGAATCTAGCCTTCAGGAGACCTATTGTGCGCTCTATCACCCTCCTAGTACGTCCATGGGCTTCATTGTAATTCCTCACTGCATCTGTTCCAGGTTTCCTCACTGGTGTCAGGAGCCAATGCAAGTTGGGATAGCCAGAATCACCTAGAAAAAGGTGCAAAACAGAACATTCATGGACAAGCCTCAGAGGCAGACAGCCTGGCTGTCTGCTAGATGGCAATCAGTGACAGAAACACATACCTATGATCCACCCTCTGTCCTCTTGTAGTTGTTCCATCTTGTGTGGCACACTACTGTTTCTCAGCACAAATGAATCATGGACTGAACCAGGGAACATGGCATTCACATGTGCAATGTACTGGTCTGCAGTACACTCCAATTGAATGTTCATGGAATGAAAGTTTTTCCTGTTTCTGTACACCTGTTCACTGACTCTTGGGGGGATGATAGCTATGTGAGTGCCATCGATAACACCTATCACATGGAGTATGTTGGCAAAGGCATAGAAGTCCGACTTGATGGCAGGGAGGTCAGCACTTTGGGGAAATCTCACATAAGACTGCAGGTGTCGTACAAATGCATTCAGGAATCTTGACAGTATAATGCTAAACATTGGCTGTGAAAAACCTGCACCCATGCCTACTGTCACTTGAAATGAGCCTGTGGCCAGGAAATGGAGTGCAGAGAGCACCTGCACTTCAGTTGGGATGGCATGCTGATTACGATTTGTCGGTGTCAGTGCAGGATCCAGTAATGCACAAAGTTCAAGAATAGTTGCATAAGTGAGTCTGTAATTGATAATGATGTGACACTCCACCATGGTCCGCAAATCAACAAGTGGTCTGTACACCGATGGGGCCCTTCCTCACCACAAGGGTCTGTACCTAGGAGGAGTTCAAAACACGTGTTAGTAACACACATACATCCGTACACATTGTTATTCATTCAGCACTGCTGGCATGATTGTCGTAGACACTAATGCATAGTGTGTGTGACATAACAGCAACATGACCACAATGGTAGATCAGGGCTGGTCAGGTGAGGTAATGTTAATTGTCACATGCCTATGGGTGTTTGGGGAACAATAGGGCCTGCATTGTGCAGATGAGAGTTTTACAAATGCGTAGTTTTGGCCAAAATGTCTGCCCCCTGTAATCCAGAACTGTGGTTGTGGAAGTGACCTCATACCGCTAACGGTTGATGTAACAGCGTAAGGCGGTGTTTACCGCAGTGCGCAAATTAATTGGTTAACATGGATGTCAAAGGGGAATATCATGATCGCCGCCGGCAATGACAGTGCACACCGCCACGGTGCGTACGCGAACTCGTCACCCCAACTTCACTTGACTCCCTGATCTCGTGCAAGCAGGTACTCCACTGAGTGTACTGCTGTGTCCTGCTTCTGGGCATGGAAGTGGCACATGTTGCAGGGGAAAGGGCCCCGGCCTTCACCCAAGAGGAATTGGAGAGGCTTGCGGACGGGGTCCTGCCCCTGTACACCAAGCTCCACAG
This sequence comes from Pleurodeles waltl, assembly GCF_031143425.1. Taxonomy (NCBI): domain Eukaryota; kingdom Metazoa; phylum Chordata; class Amphibia; order Caudata; family Salamandridae; genus Pleurodeles; species Pleurodeles waltl. The sequence continues at coordinate 878,219,927 of NC_090444.1, forward strand.
GCAGGCAGAGGTACAGGTGAGTAGGAGGATTGCGGGCCATGGATGTGTGTAGTGATTGGTGTTAGCTGCATACATGTGTGCACCTCTGACACTGGATGGTCCAGGGTTCCTGACATGCCGCGTGTGTCTGTGCTGTTAGTCGGTTTGAACTCTAAGTCCCATAGTGGACGTATAGCCAGCTGTATATGATTGGCCAGTGTCTGACCTCTGTGTTACATTTCTGTGTGTCCCTTCTAGGTAAGCGCCCACCAGAAGAGGGGACTTTGGCATGCCATCGCCAAGGAGGTACGGACCCTGGGGGTCTACAACCGGCGGAGCACCCACTGCAGGAAGAGGTGGGAGGACCTGCGGCGCTGGGCGTGAAAGATCTGCGAGGCCCAGCTGGGAAAGTCCTCCCAACGGGGAAAGGCTGCCCATCGGGCACTGACCCCCCTTATGCAACACATCCTGGCGGTGGTGTATCTGGACCTGGATGGGCGCTTGAATGCTGCACAGCAGTCACAAGGGGATCAGTACATATACCATATTTTAGACCCTTAATGGATGTGTGTGTGTGCATTGGGATTTATGCTGCCTAGTTGCAGGGACTATCACTGATGTCCATCTCCATTGTGGCCCCCATGGGGAGTAGGGGTGTTTTGGTCAGGTCTACTACACGTCAGGTCCTTAAGTTATTTGGGGAATGGCTGTAGAGCAGGGTTCTGGCCACTAGTCAGGGGCATGGCCATGGGTATAGCAGAAGGTGCTGCCTGTTGGAGGGTTTTCTGGGTGTGTGAACCACTATTGTACCTCCATTCAGCTATTTACAAAATCTCTCCTGCTTTGTCCCCCCATCCCTGTTCTCTTGTGTTGTCTGTGTACATCAGCATCATCTGGCACGGGAGCTGAGGCACCGGCGAGTGGGGATGCAGAGGCCCACGGATCCTCGGAGGCAGAGTCGTCCAACGCCAAGGGGAAAAGTGGGTTGGAAGGCGAGGGGAGTACCGCAGGGGAGGCAACTACCACTGGAGGTAGTGACTCCGATATCTCCTCCGATGGGAGCTCCCTGCCTGTGGCTGGCTATAGTGGGCCCACCCCTACTGTGTCATCTTCCGCCAACCCACATACCATCACAAAGTTCGGGGAAGTTACCCTGAATGATGTGGGGGCACCTTGGCTAGTGCCAGGGTGCCATCACACTAAGTAACTTGGCACCCAACCTTCACCAAGTGAGGGTTAGACATATAGGTGACTTATAAGCTACTTATGTGCACTGAAAAATGGCTGTGAAATAATGTGGACATTATTTCACTCAGGCTGCAGTGGCAGGCCTGTTTAAGAATTGCCTGAGCTCCCTATGGGTGGCAAAATAAATGCTGCAGTCCATAGGGATCTCCTGGAACCCCAATACCCTGGGTACCTAAGTACCATATACAAGAGAATTATATGGGTGTACCAGTGTGCCAATGAGAATTGGTAAATTTAGTCACTAGCCTGCAGTGACAAATTTAGAAAGCAGAGAGAGCATAAACACTGAGGTTCTGGTTAGCCGAGCCTCAGTGATACAGTTAGGCACCACACATGGAACACATACAAGGCACATACTATGAGCACTGGGGTCCTGCCTAGCAGGATCCCAGTGACACAAGGGCTAAAACAAACATATATACAGTGAAAATGGGGGTAACATGTTAGGCAAGATGGTACTTTCCTACACCCACTGAGTTGCCCGTGCCCACTCACACAGAAGCGTGGGCATCTCCTTTGCAGCTCTTCCCCTGCCCCAGTCAGCCCTTCTGCCCTCGCGGAGGAGGCTATTGAACTCCTGAGAACCATCTCTGTAGGGCAGACACCCATCGTCAATGCCATCCAGGGGCTAGCATCAGAGATGCAGCAGACCAATGCCTATCTGGATGGCATTTACTGTGCCGTGTTTGGCCTACAGAGATCTTTTCAGGCTCTCGCCTCCTCTTGGATGGCAGCCAGTGTCTCTGGTCATTCCGTCCCCCCTCCATCCTCCTCCACCCCTTCCAGCACCCCACTCCCTTCGCCCATCCAAAGCACACATTCTGACACGCAGGCACACACCTCAACACACAAGAAGCACACTTCAAAACACAAGCACCACACCTCCCACCACAAGCATACACACAGCCAACATACACATGCACATACAACAACATCCACTTCCCCCAGTGTGTCCACCTCTTCCGCCTCCCTGTCTGTCCCCAGTACATGCACACCCCCTGGCACTGCACCTTCGTTCACTGTTGCTGACCCTATTCCTGCAGTCCCCACAATAGCACACATCCATTTATTCACCCCAGACACCACACCTGTCTCACCACAACTACTTTAGTTGACACATGCAGCACACTCACCAGACTTGCAAACACCCAGACAACATCCATTCACACTGGCAGCCTGTCTTGTCCCACTGTGTCCTGTTCACTACTGCTGATCACTACTGCGCTTGTGCTGCCAAATTCCTGGTGAAGGTGGAAGCCTACCATGTCTGTGTGGGTAGCACTTTGAGCACCCTCTTGGTCCAACAAGACTACAAACTGCTCATAACGTGTGCCCTGTATGTGTTCCCTGTGTGGTGCCTAACTGTATCACTGAGGCTCTGCTAACCAGAACCTCAGTGTTTATGCTCTCTCTGCTTTTAAAATTGTCACTGCAGCCTAGTGACTAATTTTACCAATTCTGATTGGCACTCTGGAACACCCATATAATTCCCTAGTATATGGTACCTAGGTATTGGGGTTCCAGGAGATCCCTATGGGCTGCAGCTTTTCTTTTGCCACCCACAGGGATCTCAGACAATCCTCACACAGGACTGCCACTGCAGCCTGAGTGAAATAACGTCCACATTGTTTCACAGCCATTTTACACTGCACTTAAGTAACTTATAAGTCACCTATATGTCTAACCTTCACTTAGTGAAGGTTAGGTGCAAAGTTACTTAGTGTGTGGGCACCCTGGCACTAGTCAAGGTACCCCCACATTGTTCAGGGCAAATTCCCTGGACTTTGTGAGTGCGGGGACGCCATTACACGTGTGTACTACATATAGGTCAATACCTATATGTAGCGTCACAATGGTAACTCCAAACATGGCCATGTAACATGTCTAGGATCATGGAATTGTCACCCCAATATCATTCTGGTATTGGGGGGACAATTCAATGCATCCCCGGGGCTCCAGCACAGAGCCTGGGTACTGCCAAACTAACTCTCCGGGGTTTTCTCTGCAGCTACCGCTGCTGCCAACCCTCAGACAGGTTTCTGCCCCCCTGGGCCCTGGGCAGCCCAGTCCCAGGAAGGCAGAACAAAGGATTTCCTCTGAGAGGGGGTGTTACACCCTCTCCCATTGGAAATAGGTGTAAAGGGCCTGAGAGGAGTAGCCTCTCCTGGCCTCTGGAAATGCTTTGAAGGGCACAGATGGTGCCCTCCTTGCATAAGCCAGTCTCCACCGGTTCAGGGATCCCCCCAGCCCTTCTCTGGCGTGAAACTGGACAAAGGAAAGGGGAGTGACCACTCCCCTGACCAGCACCTCCCAAGGGGAGGTGCCCAGAGCTCCTCCAGTGTGTCCCAGACCTCTGCCATCTTGGATGCAGAGGTGTGATGGCACAATGGACACCTCTGAGTGGCCAGTGCCAGCAGGTGACGTCAGAGACCCCTCCTGATAGGTGTTTACCTTTCTCTGTAGCCAATCCTCCTCTGAGGGCTATTTAGGGTCTCTCCTGTGGATATCTCACCAGATAACGAATGCAAGAGCTCACCAGAGTTCCTCTGCACTTCTCTCTTCTACTTCTGCCAAGGATCGACCGCTGACTGCTCCAGGACGCCTGCAAAACCGCAACAAAGTAGCAAGAAGACTACCAGCAACATTGTAGTGCCTCATCCTGCCGGCTTTCTCAACTGTTTCCTGGTGGTGCATGCTCTGAGGGCTGTCTGACTTCACCCTGCACTGGAAGCCAAGAAGAAATCTCCAGTGGGTCGAAGGAATCTTCCCCCTGCCAATGCAGGCACCAAACTTCTGCATCACCGGTCCTCTTGGTCCCCTCTCATCTTGACGAGCATGGTCCCTGGAACACAGGAGCTGGATCCAAGTGTCCGGGACAGTCCAGTGGCCCTTCTGTCCAAATTTGGTGGAGGTAAGTCCTTGCCTCCCCACACCAGATACTAATCCTGTGTACTACGTGAACTGCAGCTGCTAGGGCTTCTGTGCACTTTTGCATGACTTCCTTTTTGCGCAGCCTAGCCCAGGTCCCGAGCACTCCGTCCTGCATTGCCCAACTCACTGAGTTGGACTCCGACTTCGTGGACCCTCTTTTGTTGTGCTGATTCGACTGTCATGCTCAGATATTCTTTATGCCTGTTCAGGTACTTCTGCGGTTGCTGCCTGCTTCTGAATGGGCCCTCTGTATTGCTGAACACCCCCTCTGTCTCCTCCTCCAGGGGGCAACCTCCTGGTCCTTCCTGGGCCCTGGCAGCACCCAAAATCCTCAACCGCAACTCTTGCAGCTAGCAAGGCTTGTTTGTTGTCCTTCTGTGTGAAAACACCTCTGCATCCTTCAGCACGCAGTGGGACATCTTCTGACCAAAGTAGAAGATCCTGGCCCCTTACGTTGTTGCAGAATCTTTGGCTTCTTTCACCTGGAGGCAGCCCTTTTGCACCTTCATCTGGGGTTTAGTGGGCTCCTGCCCCCCCTGGACACTTGCATGACTCTTGGACTTGGTCCCTTTCCTTTACAGGTCCTCAGGTCCAGGAATCCCTCTTCAGTGCTTTGCAGTCAGTTGTTGTCTTTGCAGAATCCCCTATCTCGACTTTACAGTCTTTCTGGGGTAGTAGGGTAACTTTACTCCTACTTTTCAGGGTCTTGGGGTGGGGTATCTTGGACATCCTTAGTGTTTTCTTACGCTCCCAGCGACTCTCTACACAAGGCCTGGGGTTCATTTGTGGTTCGCATTCCACTTTTGGAGTATATGGTTTGTGTTACCCCTAGGCCAATTTTCTCCTATTGCATTCTATTGTGTTCTACAGTGTTTGCACTACTTTTCTGTTTACTTACCTGATTTTGGTTTGTCTGTATATTTTGTGTATATTACTTACCTCCTAAGGGAGTATATCCTCTGATATACTTTTGGCATATTGTCACTAAAATAAAGTACCTTTATTTTTAGTAACTCTGAGCATTGTGTTTTCTTATGATATAGTGCTAAGTGATATAAGTAGTATAGTAGGAGCTTTGCATGTCTCCTAGTTCAGCCTAAGCTGCTCTGCTATAGCTACCTCTATCAGCCTAAGCTGCTAGAACACCTCTATTCTACTAATAAGGGATAACTGGACCTGACACAAGGTGTAAGTACCACAAGGTACCCACTATAAGCCAGGCCAGCCTCCTACAGCTGAAGATAGGTTATAGTTAGGAAAACTTAATATATTATTTCTATACAAGACCAAATTTAATTACACAAACTTAGTGTGAGAAAGTAGCCTATTTCTAGCACGGTTACCCCCACTTTTGGTCTGTTTGTGAGTTTGTGTCAGTGTGTTTTTATTGTGTCACTGGGATCTTGCTAGCCAGGACCCCAATGAGCTTAGTGAAAACCCTATTTGTCAGTGAGTTTTGCCTGTATCCCTTGGATCCCCAGTGCTCATAGTTCATGGCCTAATGTGTGTGTTGTCAGTAGTGCTTAACTGTGTCACTGAAGTTCTGCTATATGCTCTCTCTGCTTCCAAATTAGTCACTATAGTTTAGTGACTTCATTTACCAATTCCAATTGGCACACTGGACCCCCCCCCTTTTAAGTCGCTAGTATATGGTACCTAGGTAACCAGGGCACTGGGGTTCCAGGAGATCCTTACGGGCTGCTGTTTTTCTTTTGCCACCCATAAGGAGCTCAGATAAACCCTTTCACAGGACTGCCACTGCAGCCTGCGTGAAATAGTGCTCACACTATGACAGCTATTTTCACTGCACTTATGTAACTTATAAGTCACCTATATGTCTAACCTTCATTTACTGAAGGCTAGGTGCAAAATTAATAAGTGTGAGGGCACCCTTGTCATAGCAAAGGTACCCCCACGCTGTCCAGGGTCAAATCCCCGGACTTCGTGAGTGCGGGGACACCATTACACGCGTGCACTACATATAGGTCAATACCTATATCTAGCCTCACAATGGTAACTCCGAATATGGCCATGTAAGGTGTCTAAGATCATGGAATTGTCCCCCATTCCAAATCTGGCATTGAGGGGCAATTCCCATGCATCCTGGGGGCTCCACCATGGACCCCAAGTACTGCCATACCAGCTGTCTGAGGCTTGCACTGGAGCTACAGCTGCTGCCACCTCACAGACAGGGTTCTGCCCTCCTGGGGTCTGAGCAGCTCAGTCCCAGGAAGGTAGAACAACACATTTTCTTTGGGAGGAGAGTGTTACACCCTCTCCCTTTGGAAATAGGTGTTACAGGCTTGGGAGGGGTAGCCTCCCATAGCCTCTGGAAATGCTTTAAAGGGCACAGATGGTGCCCTCCTTGCATAATCCAGTCTACACCGGTTCAGAGACCCCCAATCCCTGCTCTGGTGCGATACTGGACAAAGGAAAGGGGAGTGATCACTCCCCTGTCCATCACCACCCCAGGGGTGGTGCCCAGAACTCTTCCAGTGTGTCCCAGACTTTAGCCATCTTGTTTTCCAAGGTGTGGGGACACTTTGGAGGCCTCTGAGGGGCCAGTGCCAGCAGGTGATGTCAGAGACCCCTCCTGATAGGTCCATACCTAATAGGGTAGCCAATCCCCCTCTCAGGGCTATTTATGGTCTCTCCTGTGGGTTTCTGTTCAGATTCTACTTGCACATTTCCAGCAGGAATCCTCTGCAACTACTACTTAATCCTCTGACCTCGGATTGACCGCAGACTGCTCCAGGAACCGCTGTAACAGCAACAAAGTATCCAGAAGGGCTACTTTTCCTCTGCAACCTCAGCTCCAGCTAGCAACTGCAACAGTTTCCATGGTGTGCATGCTCTGGGGACTCTCTGTCTTCACCCTGCACCAGAAGGACTGAAGAAATCTCCCGTGAAGTGCTGGAATCACTTTCCTGCTCTTGCAGGCACCTTCTAAGTTGACGACCTGTTCTCCCGGACTCCTCTTCTGGCGACTAGCGTGCTCCTTGGAACACAGGAGGTGGACCCCTTTGACACAGACTGTCCTAAGGTCCTGCTGTCCAAATTTGGAGGAGGTAAGATCTTGCCTTCCCCATTATCAACAGTACCCCTGTGCACCACGTCATCTTCACCTTCTGAGGCCTCTGTGCATTATTTGCAGGAATCCTTAATGCACAGTCTGGCCCAGGTCCCCAGCACTCTATCCTGTGACGCTCAACTCACTGAGTTGTCCTCTGGTGTCGTGGAACCTTCTTTTGTAGTGCTGCACCAACCTCAATTTGTACCTCTGTGGGTGCTGCCTGGGCATCTGCGGGTTCCCTCCAGTGTTGGGACCCCCCTCTGCTTCCTCAGTCTGAGTTGAGGCCCCCAGGTCCCTCCTGGGTCCAGGCAGCGCCACTTTGACACAAAACATAAATTTGATTGAACTGAGGCTTGTTTGACGAATCCAGCACTGAAACTCGCCTGCATCCAACATCTCTTCATGGGACATCCAGTGCATCATGCAAGAACCTGCAGACATCTTCCTTTGGTGCATTTCTTCAGTCTTTGTCCAACCAGGGACTCTTCTTTTGCGCCTTCTTCTAGGTTGGCAGGGGCTCCTGTCCTTCCTGGAACTTCTTCTGACTTCTGGACTTGGTCTCCTCTCTTTGCAGGTCTTCTGGTCCAGGAACCCACCAGTTGTTGTTTGTAGTCTTACTTGGTTCTTGCAATAACTCTAATCACGACTTGTAGTGTGTCCTAAGGAAACTTGCAGTACTTTACTCCTACTTTCTTGGGCTCTGGGGTTGGGTATTTTACTCACCTTTGTGGTTTTCTTACTCTGCAAGCGATTTTCTATACACTAGACTTGTCTAGGGGGGAATTCAAGATTCGCATTCCACTTCCTTAGTATAGGGTTTGTGTTGCCCCTAGACCTATTTTCTCCCATTGCGTTCTATAGCATTTTCTATTGTTTGCACTATCCTATGTCTGATTAGTTACCTTATTTTGGTGTCTAGTGTATATATTGTGTATAATACTTACCTCCAGAAGAAGTATTGCTTCTAAGATATTTTTGGCCTTGTGTCACCCAAATAAACTACCTTTATTTTTGGTAACACTGAGTATTGTCTTTACTTGTGTATAAGTACTTTGTAACTATAAGTGGTATTGCAGGAGCTTTGCATGTCTCCTAGTTCAGACTAAGCTGCTCTGCTATAGCTACCTCTATCAGTCTAAGCTGCTAGAACACTACTACATTTCACTAATAAGGGATAACTGGACCTGGTGTAAGGTGTAAGCACCCAAGGTACTCACTACAAACCAGGCCAGCCTCCTATACTTAGAAATTAAAATGTTATAGCTTTAACCTTAAATTATAATTTACACCCTGACCAAAACTTTCTATGACTCACGCACCTTCATACACAGTGTTGGAAACTGGCTGGGCAGAGTGAAGTAGGGTAGCATAGAATGGCATTGAGTAAAGTGGCGTAGAGTAGAGTGGTGTGGAGTGAAGTTGGGTAGGGTGAAAAGTGGGGTAGAGTAGGATGGTCAGAGTAAAGTTCCATGGAATAGAGTGGCATACAGTCAAGTGGGGTGGAATAAAATTGGATAGGGTAGAGTGGCATGCAAACGAGTGGCAATGAGTGAAATAGGGTACTGTAAAGTGGAGTAGAGTTAGGTGGAAGTAGAGTAGAGTGGTGTAGAGTGGCATAAAGTAGAATGGCGTAGAGTGCAGTGGGATGGAGTGAAGTGGTGGAGACTGCAGTGGGGTGGAGTGAAATGGTTTAGAGTGAAATGGGTAGCATAGAGTGGCATAGAGTAGAGGGATGTATAGTAAAGTGGGTAAGAATGAAGTGGGGTACAGTGAAGTGGGGAAGAGTACAGTGGCATAGACTACAGTGGTGTAGCATAGTATGATGTAGAGTAAAGTGGGTTAGAGTTGAGTGAGCTAGAATGAAGTATGGTAGAGTAGAGTTCCATATAGTAAAGTGGCATAGAGTAAAGTGTGGTAAAGTGCAATTGAGTGCATTAGGGTACAGCAGAGTGGCATAGAGTATAGTGGTATAGCGTATAGTGGCATAGGGAGAATTGTGGTGGAGTAAAGTGCAGTGGTATACAGAGGAGTGGCATGGAGTGCAGTGGTGCAGAGAGCAGTGGTGTAGAGTTGAGTGGTGCAGAGTGGAATAGAGAGGTGTACAGTGTAGTGGTACACACTAAAGTAGAGCAGAGTACAGTAGAGTGCTGTGAAGTGGGATAGATTAAAGTGGGATGGAGTAAAGTGGCACATAATAGAGTGAAGTAAAGTAGAGTGACATAGAGTTAACTGGTTAGAGTGAAATAAGTCACAGTGAAGTGAGACAGAGAGAAGGTGGTAGAGTAGGGTGGCATAGAATAGAGTGGTGTAGAGTGTAATGGTGCAGGGTGAAGTGGGGTAGAGTGAAGTGGGCTAGAATGAAGTAGGGTAGAGTAGTGTGTCATGCGGTAGAGTAGCGTAGAGTACAGTTGCATAGAGTACAGTAGTGCAGGGTTGAGTAGATTGTAGTAGTATGGGGGAGAGTGGTTTTAAGGCCATAGAGTGCAGTAGCATAGAGTAGAGTGGCTTAGAGTTCAGTGGCATAGAGTTGAGTGGCATAGAGTGAATTGTGGTAAAGTGAAGTGGTGTGGAGTTGAATGGGATAGGGTTAGATGGGGTAGAATAAAGTGTGGTAGACTACAATGGTGTAGAGTAAGGTGCAGTAAAGTGCAGCGGTGCAGAATCGAGTACAGTAGCATATCGTGCAGTAGCATAGAGTAGAGTACAGCAGAATGGAGTAGAGTGATGTAGAGTGGGGTTGGGTGGCTTGGAGTAGAGTAGGGTGCAATGGTGTACAGTAGAATGGTGTAGAGTAGAGGGGCCTTCAGTGCAGTGGCAGACAGTACAGTGGGATAGAGTGAAGGGGGTAGAGGGAACTGGGGTATAGTGCGGTGGTGTGGTGTGAAGTGGAATAGAGTGAAGTGGGATAGAGTAGAGTGGTGTAGTGTGAAGTGGCAGAGAGTGAAGTAGCATAGAGTAGAGTGGCTTAGAGTGCATTGGCATAGAGTAGACTGACATAGAGTGAATTGTGGTCAAGTGAAGTGGTGTGGAGTTGAATGGAGTAGGTTAGGTGGGGTAGAATAAAGTGGGGTAGACTACAGTGGTGTAGAGTAAAGTGCAGTAAAGTGCAGTGGTGCAGAATCGAGTGTAGTAGCATATGGTGCAGTGGCATAGAGTAGAGTACAGCAGAGTGGAGTACAGTGATGTAGAGTGGGGCTGGGTGGCTTGGAGTAGAGTAGGGTGCAATAGTGTAGAGTAGAATGGTGTAGAGTAGAGTGGCCTTCAGTGCAGTGGCAGACAGTACAGTGGGGTAGAGTGAAGTGGGGGAGAGGGAAGTGGGGTATAGTGCGGTGGGGTGGAGTGAAGTGGGATAGAGTGAAGTGGGATAGAGTAGAGTGGCGTAGAGTGGTGTAGTGTGGAGTGGCATAAAGTGAAGAGGGATAGAGTAGAATGCAGTTGCGTAAAGTGCAGTGATGTAGAGTTGAGTACATTAGAACAGAGGACAGTGGTGTAGAGTGGAGTTGAGTGGCTTGGAGCGGCAAAGAGTTTATTAATGTAGAGTACTGTAGTTTAGAATGGCATAGTGTAGAGTGGCATACAGTAGAGTACTGCATAATTACTGTAGTGTTGTAGAGTAAAGAGCTGTTGAGTGAAGTGGGGCACTGTGAAGTGAGATAGATTATAGTGGTGTACAGTTGAGTGGCATACAGTAGATTGCCATAGGGTGAAGTGGGATACAGTCAGTGGTATAGAGTAGAGTTACATAGAGTAAAGTGGGGTAGAGTGATGTGGGGTAGAGTAGAGTGGTGAAAAGTAAAGTGCCATGGAGTCAAGTGGGGTAAAGCAGAGTAGCGTAGTGCAGAACGGCATACAGTAGAAGGCCATACAGTAGAGTGGCATTGTGTGGAGTGAAGTGGAGTTGCATGGTGAACACTGGCACTGTGTGTTGTGGAGTGGAATGGCATGCAGTAGAGTGGCATAGCGTGCAGTGGCATACAGTGCAGTTGCCTGAAGTAGAGTGGTGCAAATTAGAGGAAAGTTCTTAGAGTGCAGTGGCATAGAGTAGAGTGCAGTAGCATAGATTGTAGTAGCATGCAGTGCAGGGGCATATAGTGGAATGGCATATAGTACAGTGGGTACGTGCATCACCGGGGCAGCGGCACCAGGGCAGGAGCCCTTTAAATTTAATCAACGCGCTCCCGCCCAGCGGGAAGCGCATCACCGGGGCAGCGGCAGCGGTACCAGGACAAGGAGCCCTTTAAATTTAATCAACGCGCTCCCGCCCAGCGGGAAGCGCATCACCGGGGCAGCGGCAGCGGCACCAGGGCAGGAGCCCTTTAAATTTAATCAACGCGCTCCCGCCCAGCGGGAAGCGCATCACCGGGGCAGCGGCAGCGGCACCAGGGCAGGAGCCCTTTAAATTTAATCAACGCGCTCCCGCCCGCGGGACGCGCGCGGGCGGCGCCCGGGCGAAGCCCCGGCCAAGGGCAGGCCCGTCCTGCGCCCGTCATCGTCCGGAGGAGGCTGGGCTGGGCCTACTCTCTTTCATCTACTGTCTAATTAAACCAAGTAAGTTAAACTTATATATATTTGAGTATACCACAACTTTACAGGCACCATGGGGAAAAGAAAAGCTGCTGACTCACTAGGCCCCTTGTCAGATAGCAAAAAGCAGAGGAAGCGCACTGCCAAACTGGTCACCAAGCCAAAAAAAACCTTTGAGGAGATAGATCAGTTGTTTGAAGAGGTTGAGGCAATTCTAAACTGTTCACCTAATCATAATGGTGCCTCCCTCGGAAAAAATGCCCTAGTTCCACCCGGGAAGATACAAGACTATTTTAAGAAAAGGTCAAAGGATCAAGATCTGGACTCAGGGTTGATCAAAAACAGTGCAACCTTATCCAATAACGCACCTGCTATCCGTCCCCCCCACAAATGCTACAACAAACACGACAAATGTACTGGTGCACAGGAGTGGATCTCCTCATGCCGGAACAGAGGGCAACATCCCAAATCCTGCCATATCACTGAGTCCTGTGACCAACATGATCTCGAATATACCTTGCAGAAACCGGTTTGAGGCCCTAGCCGAGGATGATGAAACTCCTAGCGCTTTTGATACAACAACAGACGATATCAGCAAAGAAGCTACCAATTGCACTCCGAACCCAGTCCCTGTCTCCCCTCCAATGCACCCTGCCACCGAGCCTAGCAATGCCTTTATACTTCGGAGAATAGAAGAAGTAAGATCCCTGGTACTACAACTGGTCAAATGCTTCCGGGAGAACTTAGAGTATGGATGTAAGTGCAATCATAGGGATAAAGAGGCGAACATAGGCTATACAATGCCTGATCCAATATTATCAACCCAGCGTGCACAGGGGGGCCAGGTCACCGATTTACAAAAGGAAAAGATATATCGGGTTGGCTCAGATGGGGATGTAGCACGCCCAGAATTTAACACCACACAGGCGAGCCAATATTGCAAAAGACCATTAGATGAGGGGGATACCATGGGAAACCATAGTGCCATAAATAAACTCCCCTCAGGGCCCTCAAACTACCTGCCAGCAAAGAGCCGTAAACAGATTGACAATCTCCCACCCAGGAGATCCTATGCCATTCCTAATGACAGCGATCCATTTGCTCCCAAGTATGCTCCCAGTTGTTTTAATGCCCCTTCCCCTCAGAGGATTCCTCACGACCCAGTCTTATTGCCAAAACCCCAACGCCCCAAGCCTGGAACTAATACTCTCTTTTTGAAACAAGTCCCGAAACTGCTTCCTGGACTCAGTGAGGATCATGAGTCTAGGGTTAACAAAGTAATCCACTGGCTACGACACCAAAGAAACTGTCTATCAGTTATACGTTCAGATATTCGTAATACCAAGCGGTGGTGTCCCTTAGGATCAACATACGATGTAATTTCAATCGAGTTTCATAATAGATCCCTGGTAGAAAACCTTGTTCTGTTCAATGACCGAACTCTCCATCTTATGGAACAAAGAAGGGGGTACATCACCTTAGAGACAGTACTAGAGATGGAACGCCAACCATATATTCCTGATTACTCACGCAACAATTCAACCAGCAATCAGCCCAGGCATGTCGTTTCTATTCGGCCTAACCCTGTATGACTGGCAATAGCCCAGGGACCAACTCCCGGGACTAATCTAACGGAACCCAGTCTGACGAGTTCTGATGGACCTACCGATACAGAGTCGATTTCCGAGAGGCTCAACCCACAGTCACCAACCCCGGTCCTGGAGGAAAAAGGCATATCAATCATGACGTGGAATCTAGCAGGCCTTGGGAGGAAATTAGGCGACAATGACTGGTGCTCGTATATCAACACCCAAGACATATGTCTTTTTCAAGAAACATGGACCAAAGAGCCGATTACCCTAGACGGTTTTCTTTCTTTTAATGTGGCTGCTCAACCCTCCACAAAACCGACGGGCAGAGCTAAAGGTGGACTTTTGATGTTAATAAATAAAACTGTGCAGTGCACATATAAGATCCTAAAATTCGATAGCCCAGATCTGATGGGGCTACAAATTATGTTCCAACAGGATTTCACCATAACGCTTGTCAATATTTATGCCCGCTCGGTTTCACGAGGGGCTGAGTCCCTAGTCTTAAAACAGCTTCTTGATTTTCTAGACACCCTGCAATCAACCTCCTACCTAATAATAGCTGGGGATGTAAACTGCACCTTTGAACCCTCTGTGATACTAATTGGTCTCACAGAGGATGAAGATGAAACATGGGGGATTGCGCAGCTGACTAGTGACAACAACTGTGTTAATTCTCGTGTAGCTACCCAATTGGCATCCCTTTGTTTGAAACACGGCCTCAGGGCTTGCAATGGCCGAATGCCCTCTGACCTGGATACTGCACCCACTTTTAAACGTGGTTCAATCACAAGCGTAATCGATTACTTTATAGTGGATGTGAGACTGTGGCCCTTTCTGAATGATATGAAGGTGGACGCTAGAACCGAAAGCGACCACTATTCCTTGCTACTCTCTATGTCAGGTGAGGTTTTTGGTAGGACTTCGAACCAACAAACCACTATGGTCCCTATTCCTACCATGAACATCACATCTACGAAGGTCAGGTGGCCAAAGGTTCAGTCAAACCCTTACCTGCTACGCGAGATTTATCAGGCCTTCATAGATATTCTTGCTCCATATAGTGACCACGACTCTAATGATATACCCTTCCTATCTATACATAAAAATATGATCACAAGATTACAACGTACATTCTATAGGAAGGTTGGGGCAAGACATCAAGGAGCTAACTTTAACACATGGTTTGACGAGTCTTGCCACATGGCTAAGAAAGGATTAAAAGGTGCCCTCTTGAACGGTTCCCACGGGGAAATACTATTAGCTAGACGTACTTACAAAGAATCCATCACCCGAGCAAAAAAAACCTGGGAAGACACAACTTGGCAGAGTTTATTGGATGCTACTCAATACAATAACAATAAATTATTCTGGGAATTGTTAGGCAAACGAGAGAAAGAGGGCAGGATTGGTGTGAGAAGCCACATACAGCCAGAAAATGGGTTGACCATTTCTCTGGCCTATACAGGAAAATTGAGACCCCCATAATTTTAGCTACTGGGGAAGCAGACCAAGATCTTCCCTTTACCCCTGATGAGCATAAAGGCCCAGCTCCTCTTGTAGGGGGCACACATGTTTTAAAGAGACACATCTGCTTTACTACTAAAGAAACAGCTAATGCTATTAGTTCATTAAAACTTGGGAAAGCTCCAGGCCCAGACAAAATTCCGGGGGATCTCTACTCGTCTGAACCAATAGTCTGGACTTGGTATATCAATACACTCTCTAATAAAATTGCCGAGGGGGGGCAGATCCCCATGACATGGAAGGGTGCAGAAATTATCCCCATCCATAAAAAGGGTGACGTAAACCTTCCGACAAATTACAGACCAATCAGTCTAATCGATAACATCCAAAAAATATTTGCCAAACAAGTTCTAGGTAGATTAATCAATTGGGCCAAAGATCAGAATATCCTTTCCCCTCTCCAAGCTGGATTTCGACCAAGGATCAGTACAGTAGACCAGGTCTTTAGACTGGCCATTCTGTACTGGAAGTATACAGCCCTGGCCAAACAACCATTATACATCGCCTTTGTCGATCTGAGATCAGCATTTGATCTGGTCCCGAGGGAAAAGTTGTGGGAGGTGCTAAAAAAAGTAGGGACTCCGACCAATCTAATCCAACTTTTAAAGCGGTTGCATGAGGACACATATGCGCAGGTGAGATGGGGGAACCTAGGTGAACTAACGGATAAAATCCCCATAAATAGGGGTGTTCGCCAACGTTGTGTGCTGGCACCTTTTTTATTCTCTATTTTTATTAACGAGGTTGTACAGGTTTTAATGATGTGCCAGAATGATGCCCCCACCCTATGCGCTCAAAAAATTCCAATCCTTCTTTTTTGCTGATGATTCTCTTCTTATTTCTAAATCTCCCATGGGCCTTCAAACACTTATAAATAGATTTAATTCCTTTTGTCGAGACTACGGCCTAGAGCTAAACCATAAAAAGACCAAGCTAATGGCGTTCCGCTCAGGAGTGCGGAAGAAATGCACTATCCATTCAGAAGGGAACCTCCTGGATAAGGTTTCCTCCATTGACTACTTGGGCGTAAGGATTGCTGATAATTTAAACTGGGGAGAACAGATTAACAAAAGTGTGGGCCGCTTGCAGCATGGTGCGGCATCAATCCTGCGCTTCTACAGGGGTACGACAGTAAAAACTGTCTCCCCGGCAATTAAGATCTATATCACCAGAGCACAGAGTGCCGCCGCATATGGAGCAGAGGTCTGGGGTTTTGCGGACTGCAACAGGCTCACCATTAGTGAGAACAGTTTCGCGAGGTCATTGTGTGCTTGTCCTCCTAGTACTCCACTGTTACCACTGTTCTTAGATTTGGGCCTGAGACGCAGAGCCGATCTAATTATCTTAAGACCATTATTATATTGGATACGACTATGGACCAACCCCGAATTAGACGTCTATAAGACCTCACTCCATGACCTGCTAAGGTGTCCCAATTCAACCTCCATTCCTTGGGTCAAACATGTATCCAGTTGGTTTAACAAACTCGGCCTTAGTCACTTCTGGGAGGAACCCTATAAACTAGAAAAGGCTCACTCCATTGTGCTGAAACGCATATATTGGTCCTATGTATGTAATGACTATATTACCCACAGAACTTATGGCACCTTAACAAATCGCTTCACAGATTTTAAGTGGTATCCACAATTTGAACCCTACTTAGACAATATTCCTGACATCCTTGGTAAAAGCTTACATGCCAGATTCCGTTTCGGGTCACTGCCGTTGATGACGCTGATGTGTAGATGGGGTACAAAAACAGAAACAAGTACATGCCCAGCCTGTGGTGTAAAAGCAGAAACGGTTGAACATTTTATGTTTTTTTGCCCCATATACTCCCTTCCCAGGTCTAAGTGGATCCGTCATATTTGCCGCGATATGGGGATAAGAGATTGTGCCTCTGCTTTGAGGATTTTAAAAAGTCACCATTCCACGGTTTTAATACTTGCTGTCAGTAAATATTTATTAGCAGCATGGCGAATACGCAATTCCATTGTAAAGACTGTGTCTTAATCTAGAGCCTTATTTTCATTCTTTTACTCTTACAAGAACTGTAGGAAGGGAGGTGGAACCGTATTATATGTATTATGTGTATTATGTGTACTGAGAATTTTTATTAGACTATGCTTTTAGGAATCCATGTTTTAAAATAACCTTCATTTATGCCCTATAATATTATTACTATTGGTTTTAGTTCTATTTTATTCTTTATTATTGTACATTCGCTTTGATGATTGATTGATCGAATAAAGCATGTGTTAAACACACAGTGGGTACTGTGTAGCAACGTAGAGTGCAATTGTATACAGTGTAGTGGCATAGAGTGCAGTGGCATAGAGGGCAGTGGCAAAAAGTGCAGAGGTGTGGAGTGCATTAGCTTAAAGTGCATTAGCGAACACTGCAGTGGTGTAGAATGCAGTGATGTAGGGAACAGTGGTTTAGATTGCAGGGAAAAACAGTGCAATGGCATAAAATGCAATGGTGTAGAATGCAGTGACAAACAGTGCAGGGTTGTAGAGTGCAGTGGCATAGAGTGCAGTAGTATAAAGTGCAGTGCCATACAGTCCAGTGGTATAGACAGTTTTGGCATACAGTGCAGTGGCATAGAGTGCAGTGGCATAGAATAAAATAAAAAGGCAGCCATATTTTATTTATTGAGTTCATTCGGTCTAGAGATCTAGGCCATTTTGAGTAACAAAGATAACAATCATACATGATAAAATAGTATTTGTTAAAAAAAACAAGATAACAATAAAAAAAAAACAGTAATAATCAGGACAGTATAACAATAAGATCAACAGGACTAAGTATTTGATTATAGATAAAAAGTACAATAAATAAGACATGGCTAAAATATTAAGAATAAAAAGATAAAAGATAAAATATAAAATTCTGTCTGACAAACCAATGTGTGCAATTGTTTCCCCGTAAGAACTGGCCCTTGTCAATCCTCATATAGAGGCAAAAAAAGAACAGTTGAGACTCCTTCTGTCGACTAATGACAGGATGGCTCACATGCCCTTTGAAACAATAAGCCTACGCCGGATGTACCAGGCCTCCGCTAAAAATTTGGTAACTGTAATAGCTACCACGGAGGATGAGTCGTATGTACAGATTCTGGTGGCGTTTGCTCTATCATGTAATGACATATTTTTGCAGAGGGGAATGATCCACCTCCCTCTGGACTTTTATACAGAGGGCAGAAAAATAGTATATTCTCTATTGTTTCTTTACAATTTTGGCAAGAGATACATCTATCATTTGAAGCGATGTTAGATGACCAGTGAGCCGTAAAACCATTAATAGGCAGTGTACCATATCTAAGTTGGAGATATAAAGCACGGGCGTACGGAGGCATGGGAAGGTTCAAGAAGTTCTCAGGCCAGGGCTCGTGCTTGAATTGGAGAAATTCCATTGTTAGCCTGCCCGCCCCTTTTTGGTGCAAGGAGTCTTCGTTAACTTTCTCCCAATATCTTTTTGTGACAAGTTTCTTTGCATTATCGGGGATTTGATCCGGATAGTTCCAGTAGGAAGGAAAACCTATTTTGACCCAGGCAGATTTCATTTCCTTCAGCCATGGGATTTTCTCCAGTGCCTGGGGGGTGGCTATGAGCTCTCTTATAGCCAACCTATATGGTTCGAGTTCAACAGATTTCCATAAGCGGATCCAATAGGAGAGAGGCCTTAGGGCTGCTGTGGTTTTGATACTGTTTAGACCTAGGTCAAGCCTTAGAGGGGTCATTGGTGAGCCCATACCTAGCCGGGCAATCTGTCTAAGGAAATGGTTTTCCTTGGTTTGCAGAGTATCAAGGTTTTTGTGGGACCCCCAAAGTTCCGCTCCATAGAGGGCCGCTGCTCTGATTTGGACATTGTAGATCTCTGCAAGTATGTTCAAGGGGGGACTCGGAGCCTTTCTCGATCTACGGACAAGGGCCCCACCTCTCTGGCTTATAATGAGAGCCCCTTTGTCAATGGTTGCCATCCATTTGCCTGTGGTCGATAGTCTGAAACCCAAGTAGTCGAACTCTTCTACTTTCTCCAGTGGAATCGAGTTCATTTCTATGCTAACGCGCGAGCATTTCTTGGAGGTACTATATATCATGAGTTTTGTTTTCTTAATGTTTACATCCAGACCATAGTCACTACAAAAAACACAGAATTGGTTGATCAGGTTTTGGATTCCCATTGGCGAGTTAGATATCAAAATTGTGTCATCTGCATATAGCAGACACAGGATTTTTTTCCCAACCAACTTAGGTGAATCATTTATACAGTTCTCTAAGTAGTGGATGCAATTATTGATATATAGCAAAAAAAGAGTGGGTGCCAGAACACATCCCTGTCTAACTCCTTTTTTAATAACTACGGGGTCAGTCAACTCACCCCCCTGGCCACATCTAATTTGAGCGAAAGTATTTTCATGCAGTTGAGCAATGAGTTTCAGGAGACCAGATGGCACTCCCATGTTTGATAATGTTGACCACAGCAGGTTCCGGGGTATCAGATCAAATGAGGCTCTGAGATCTATGAAGACCACATAGAGATTACCCCTCCCCAGGTCAACATTCTTCCATTTTATTGACATGAATCTTAGGGCTTGGTCAATTGTACTCACTGCAGGTCTAAAGCCTGCTTGTAGGTCAGAAAGAGCTTCGGACTCCATAATCCATTCCTCAAGATGGAGCAAAAGATGCTTTGCATAGATTTTTTTGGAGTTATCAAGGAGACTAATCGGACGATAATTGGCAGGGATGTTCGGATTTCCTTTTTTTAAAATGGGTACTATTTCGGCCCCGTTCCAAGTGGGAGGAGCGGGGGCCCCTGCTGCAATAGCATTGCAGATAAGGTTGAGATATGGTGCCCATATATCTGGTCTTGATTTGTATAGATCGCCTGGGATCTTGTCTGGGCCAGGGGCTTTTCCCCATTTCAATGAGTCTATTGCTGCTCTTGTTTCGGTTAGAGAGAATGTGATCGGGGTAGTCTCATGGTTTATTGGGGCATCAGGGGCCCACAAAGATGTTTCAGAAGGCCCTTCATATAGTTGCCCAAAGTGCTCTACCCATGATGCTGAGAGGATTGATGAGCCAGGTGCGGCAGGGTAGTTGCTACAGTCATCAGTTATTAGTTTCCAGAACCTAGATGTGTCATTAGATTTGGCAGTCTCCAAAATAATAACCCATCTGGCCTCTTCCCAACTTCTGCGTGCCTTAGAACATTCCTTCTTATAAACTTTTCTGGCTGTTCTTAACAGCCCAACATGGCCATCTTTTATTGCTTCCAGGAGAGACAGTTGGGCTTCTCTGCAACAGTTGTCAAACCAAGGAGCGCAGTGCTTTTTGTTAGATTTATTGAGAAACTTTTTTGTGAAAAGATGCTTTAAAGATTGGAACAAGTCAGTGTGGGCTGCTAAGACTCTGTCACCCTCCCCGTTCTCATTTAGGCGGATCATACACTCCATCTGGTTGGCAAGCAGGTTGTAAATGGATGCCAGGTGATTAGGGGAAGAATTAACAGATTCCCATTTTAGGTTGCGTCTGTTATTTGTTAGAGCCAGCTGGGAGGCATGGCTCTTGGAGTAGGGCACAGTAAACGAAGGAAAAAGTCCTCTGGTTGATAAAATCAACGGGTCATGATCACTCTCAATTTGCTTTTGAACCCTCATATCAAACATGTGGCTCCACAGTCGGATGTCAAGAAGTATATAATCGATACGACTGCTGAGCCCTCCGCGCCTAAAGGTAGCTTGTAGATTTACATCCGAGCGTGAGCGACCATTGCAGGCTCGGAGGCCATGGGCTAGTGGGATGTCGGCCAGTAAGCGCGCAGATTTATTCAGCCTTGGTCTTTTGTTGGAGACTAGCTGAGGGATGCCCCAATGGGCATCCTCTTCTTTACATATTCCTTGGACTAGAGGATTAGGTTCAAAAGTGACATTAAAATCCCCTCCAATCAAAACAAAGAAGGAAGGATTGTTTTTAAGAAAACTGTCCAAAATGGACAGGACATCAGAATCGGTGTGGGAGCTCACATTCCTGTTATAGATATTAATTAAAAGTAACGGTCTCTCTTCAGAAATCATTATTAATAGGACTTGCAAGTCAGGGCAACCCGTATCTATTTCTTCTATCTTGCACCTAAGAGAAGTGTTGATCCACACAAGCAGCCCTCCCGATGGTCTCCCAGAAGAGGACTTGCGTGCTGGAACCCAATAGCTTTTAAAGCCTAGTCTATATTTGGGTTCTAATGCCCACGTTTCTTGGAAGAGGCAGATCAGGTGATCATCAATAAGACTGCCCCATCCTGGACTTTGTCATTTGCTTTCCAACCCTGCTATATTCCAGCTGAGTACCTTATCGAGATCCTCTGTTTTTATGGACCCTGCTTTATTCTGAGGATATTTCCTACAGGGGGAGGAACTGCTAGGAACCATACTAATTCCCTCGGGTATATTAGGACCAGTGGCTTTCTCGCTATGTGCCATGTGAACCGCGCTGGATGTGACCCCAGCTATATATGAATTAGGTAGGTTGGACATGCGGGTGGACCCCAGAATGTGTGGAACAATTGACAGGTACGGAATACATTCCTCGCTGGCTTGGCTCGTGGTGCTTGTGGGTGGTCCCTGGTTAACAGGATCTGCCAAGGGCGAAGGGGCAACAGAGTTAGAGATGCTGAGGGCAGTAGGGTGAATGTCCTCAGCCTCACCATTGCTCGGAGCCACTTCCGAAAGGTCATCTCCTAGTCAGTCTGTCTCAGAGAGAGATGACGAAGGGCATCTGGGGCCAAGTAGAGGGATAGACTGTGTGTGGGTAGCCGGGGGAGCCCCGTATAACGTTGGCAGTTGTCTACTCCAAGCTGGCGTGGGAGGTGGATAAAAGACTTGTAACCTGCAAAGGGAGGCTTTTCCAGTTATAGGATAAGGTCTATTAGCGTTTATAAAGAGCCGTTGGACAAGGTCTGGAGAATTAAAGTTGATAACTATGCAGTCCCCTGAACCGATCTTCGCTAGGGAACCCACCCACCCTACCCTTCTCACCATCAGTATTGAGGGTGTCATGGAAAAAGCAAACCCTGCGTTCACATGCAACCAATGAATAACCTTGTTTTTAAGTTCGGTAAAAGATTCAGTGGAGTGAGGTTTGAGTTCAGGAACATTCGATATAATGAGTACATAATGACATGATTCTGGTGGCAAGTGGAGCACTTTTGGATCTGACAGGCCCCTGGACTTGTCGCTCTTCTGGTGTTCTGTAAGCCGGTGATCCCAAGTGGGGTTGCCATCTTCCGGATTAGTTACAGGGTTATTCCATGTGGCGGTTCCTTTTAAAAGGGGAACTGGAACCATATGGGGCTTATTCATTAAAATACTAGCTGTTTTGACGGAGCTGGACCAATCTTGGTTTAAAGAGGAAAAAGGGATTTTTGCTATTTGGCCAGTAGGTCTGTTGGCAGTGATGGGGTCATGGTTGGCAAGGGGATGGGATTGAATTTCTACGGATGGAGCAATTTTGGGTGGCTGGCTATTGATAAGGCTTTCCAATTTGTCCTCAATCGATTGGAGGCGGGTTAAAATTGGAAGAAAAAGTTTGGAAAGCTCATCTCTTATGAAATCCCTGGTGTACTCATTTGTATGACACTCGTTTGTGTTGTGTAAGGGGATTGATACCGTATCCTTATTAAAAGGTTGGGCCATGTTAGAGGGGCTCAAAGTCCTAGATCGTTTGTTTTTAAAAGCGGGTTCCCTTCGTTTCCTTTTTCCTTTGGTACTGGAATCTGCTAAGGTGAGGGGGCCTTCGTTTGGGGGACTCCGGGCCAGCGGAATAGGTGCAGCACGGGTGGTAATTACAATTGGGGTTTCGTCCTGATCCTCCTGGGAATTTTTGGAGGGGGAAGGGAAAGGGGTAGTCAGTACAGACTGTAATTCTGGTCGCGGGGAGGGCTGTGGGGCTGAGCTAACATGAACTAGGCTGTTATTTGAAGAAGGGGGGGCAGCTAAGCGTCGCTGCACTAACTCTATTTCTTTTTCAAGTTCCCCAACAGCCTTTTGCAGAAAACCATCTAAGGTTCTGTTAGAGTGCTGTTTACCTTCCAACCCACCCCCACGTCGACGGCCCATTATTCTTTAAATCAGGGGCCTTTAGTGGGCCCCCGGCCTATAGGGGTGTGTAGGCCTTTGGGACCCAGCCACTGACACTATAGTGTGATTAATAAGCTTCTCAGACCCTGCTGTTAACAATTCCCAAAGACAAGACCACAGTAAGACGCCCAAACGTATATATATAAAGCCTGGCCCAACCACTTATCGGGCACAGACAGGCGTAGAGCGGGTAATGGATTATGGGCTCCTGCCCTTGGGGGAAGAAGAATGGTGCCGCCTCCTTCCACCCTCCAAGAAACGGAATTCAATAAGCAGTTATATGATGAACTGAGATAAATTCAGCTGAGTACGTGGATACACCTGCAAGTATCCGGTTTGGGATAATAGTTTTTCACGTGCTTGGTGGGGCCTGGGGCTCTGTGGAAGAACTACCCACGCACCGAGCAGAGGAACTTGGAGTCTCCTTCAGGCAGCCATAGACAAGTTTGCTGTATGGACCACGTCTTTGGGTAGATGTCAGGGGGGTGGCCCTGCCCTGCCTCTTCCTGGCAATGACGGGCAAGGACGGGCCCGCCCTTGGCCCGGGCTTTGCCCGGGCACCGCCCGCGCGGTGACAAGCCTCCCGGCACCAATCAGCGCGTCCCGCAACGGCGGGAGCGCAAATTCAGTTTAAAGGGCTCCTGCCCCTTGACAAGCCTCCCGGCACCAATCAGCGCGTTCCGCGAATTCAGTTTAAAGGGCTCCTGCCCCTTGACAAGCCTCCCGGCACCAATCAGCGCGTTCCGCGACGGCGGGAGTGCGAATTCAGTTTAAAGGGCTCCTGCCCCTTGACAAGCCTCCCGGCACCAATCAGCGCGTCCCCTGAACACTGTGTACCTCCGCCAAAACCATATTGTTTAGACCACATTTTGACTGTGTGTGAGACATTAATTAATATTAGAACACTGCAATGTTGAAGTCTCCATTGGAGACAAGGGAGTACTCTGGGCTTCTAATTGCTGGTAAACACCCGCGGACTCAACATTAGCTTTTATTTACTTTTGATAATTTGTGTTTATGTTGCATTAAACTTATTTTTGTGCCATATTAGGAAGAGTTCACCAATCATGTTTTTGTGTTTAGAAGCATTTTTAAGTGGTTTAGGCTATACAAAATACGGTGTTTTGTACTTTTTTGCAATTTACATTTTTAGACAAATTGTAACAGATAGTGATGCTTGTAAATACCCCATTGAAGCTTGGTGTTTTCTGTCTATACTGTAGTTGTACTGATATTGATTTCTATGCATCAAAACTGTGGGGGGTTGTCTTGCTTTGCAAGATGATGGCTTGTTCCCCTGTACCCTAGTCTGGAAGGCTCCCAGGCAGGTCTACATGTGGATAGCAGGTCACGCCTGTGCTTCCATTGTGACCCACACATTGTATTTAATAGGCAGCCCCCTGCAGGAAAGCCGTAGCATTGCAATCCTGGGCACTGAGGTGTGTGGCATGGCCTCCAACAAAACTGTAGCCCCTGCAGCATCAGACCACACCACAGGGTCTGCAGTGCTCTAGCCAGCATCTCTTTGTATGTGGGGCTGGGAGGCTCAGGAAGTACTGCACCTCTGGCTCAGACCACCACTCCCCAGCTCCAGTGGGTCTCCCCCTAGTCTGTCACTCTCCACCACTATAGGCCAGATGGGTTGTGGTGCAAAACAACAAGATGGTCACCGAGATCAGGCCAGGCCATGCCCCAGATCCTGCTATGACTTTGTCAGGATCACTGCAGCAAGTTGCAACAGCTGCCCCCAGCAACAGAGGGATGAGGGGAGCGCCCTGCTGGGGTAGCATCACTCTTACATGGTACCCATGCCCAGGATGGTGCTGGAAGGCCATCCTGGAGGGTTCAGAAAACAGATGAGATGCATCATACCCCATCTGCAGCTATGCCACGCCCCAATTAAATTACTTTGAATTCATTTTATATATCACTTGTAATCATTATTAATTCACAATTTTAATATTTTTTTTCACTTTGGGGGGGAATTTATTTTTTACATTTGAACTTAAGAAAATTAGTTTTCATTTAGTTTGACATATTTAAATGATGAAAGATTGTATTTCAAATTAAGTTAACAGTGCTGTGGCATTTTTTCTTTTGTTCTTTATCCAAAACAAATATATAAAATAAATGTATAATAATGTCTAACAAAAACTTTTTTTAGTAACTTTACCACAAGGAGATCTCAACCATGGTTAGGAGTCTCCATCTATATATATATTGTAGGAGGGTGGCTGGCTTATAGTGGGTACCAATGGTACTTACACCTTGTGCCAGGTCCAGTTATCCCTTACTGGTAGAGTGTAGTAGTGTTCTAGCAGCTTAGGCTGGTAGAGGTAACTATAGCAGAGCTGAAGTAGGAGACATGCGAAGCTCATGCCATACCACTATACCACTTATATCATATCGGTACTATATCATAAGAAAGACAATACTCATAGTTACTAAAAATAAAGATACTTTATTTTAGTGATAATGTGATAAAATATCTCAGAGGATAAACTTCCTTAGGAGGTAAGTAACATACACAAAATATACACAACAAACCAAATCAGGTAAGTAAAACAGTCAGAAAGTAGTGCAAACACTGTGGAATACAATAGGATGCAATAGGCCTAGGGGCAACACAAACCATATACTGAGAAAGTGGAATGCGAACCACGAATGGACCCCTAGGATAGTGCAATGTGTAGAGGGTCGCTGGGAGTGTAAGAAAGCACTAAGGGTGTAAAAGATACCCCACTCCAAGACCATGGAAAGTAGGAGTAAATGACTGCTATTTCCCCAGAAACACACTAAAGTTGTGATAAAGGATTTTGCAAGGACCACGACAAACTGCAAAGCACTGAAGATGGATTCCTGAACCTGAAGACCTGCAAAGGAAGGGGACCAAGTCCAAGAGTCGCTAAAGGGTCCATGGGGGGCCGGAGCCCACTAAACCCCGGATGAAGCTGCAAAATGGCTGCCTCCGGTTGGAAGAAGCTTCCGGTTTTGCAACAATTGAAGGAGGTAGGAAGTTCTTCTTCACGCAGAAGATGTCCTACAGCTTGATGGAGGAAGCGGAGTTGTTTCCTTGGCAAAATACAGCAAACAAGCCTTGCTAGCTGCAAGATTCACTGTTGGAGAAAAAGGGTGCTGTCCGGGCCCAGGAAGGACCAGGATGTCGCCACTTGGGAGAGGAGACAGAGGAGGCCCTCAGCAATGTAGAGAGCCCTCGGACAGGAAGGAAGCACCCACAGAAGTCTTTGAACATGGGTTCAAGGAGTCTGAACACGGCGGTTGTCTCAACACTGCAAAGAGAGGTCCCACGACACCAGAGATCAACTCAGGGAGCTGAACATCACAGGATCGAGTGCTGGGGACCTAGGATCGGCTGTGCATGCAGGATTTCTTGGAAATGTGCACAGAAGCCCTTGTAATTGCATTTTATGCGGTGCACAGGATTACCGTCTGGAGAGGGGAGTCAAGGACTTACATCCTCCAAGTTTGGACAGTTGGACCATTGGACAGTCTGGGTCACTTGGGTCTGCCACCTGTGTTCCAGGGGCCACGCTCGTCAGGATGAGAGGGGATTCAGTGTACACGTGAAGCTGAAGTTTGGTGCCTGCTGAAGCAGGGGGAAGGTTCTGTCGACCCACGGGAGATTTCTTTTGTGCTTCCAGTGCAGGGTGAAGGCAGACAGCCCCCAGAGCATGCACCACCAGGAAACAATCGAGAAAGCCAGCAGGATTAGGCGCTACAGTGTCGCTGGTAGTCTTCTGGCTACTTTGTTGCAGTTTTGCAGGCGTCCTGGAGCAGTCAGTGGTCGATCCTTGGCAGAAGTCGAAGAGTGAAGTGCAGAGGAGGCCTGCTGGATTCTTGCAAGTCATTATCTTAGGAAAAGCCCAATGGAGAGACCCTAAATAGCCCTCAGAGGAGGATTGGCCACCTAGCCAGGTAAGCACCTATCAGGAGGGGTCTCTGACGTCACCTGCTGGCACTGGCCACTCAGAGGCCTCCATTGTGCCCTCACACCTCTGGAAACAAGATGGCAGAAGTCTGAGACACACTAGAGGAGCTCTGGGCACCAGGGAGTGGGCACTCTCCTTTCCTTTGTCCATTTTCGTGCCAGAGCAGGGACTGGGGGGTCCCTAAACCAGTGTAGTCTGGCTTATGCAAGGAGTGCACCATCTGTGCCCTTCAAAGCATTTCCAGAGTCTGGGAGAGGCTACCCCTCCCCAGCCTTTAACACCTATTTCCAAAGAGAGAGGGTGTAACAACCTGCTCTCAGAGGAAATGCTTTGTTCTGCCTTCCTGGGACTGGGCTGCCCAGACCCCAGGAGGGCAGAACCTTGTCTGTGGGGTGGCAGCAGTGGTAGCTGCAGAGAAAACCCCAGAGAGCTGGTTTGGCAGTACCGAGGGTCCGTCGTGGAGCCCCCGGGATGCATAGAATTGGCTCCCCAATACCAGATTTGGCAAGGGGGGACAATTCCATGATCTTAGATATGTTACATGGCCATGTTCGGAGTTACCATTTTGAAGATACATATAGGTATTGACCTACATGTAGTGCACAGGTGTAATGGTGTCCCCGCACTCTCAAAGTCCGAGGAAATGGCCCTGAACTATGTGGGGGCACCTTTGCTAGCGCAAGGGTGCCCTCACACTTAGAAACTTTGCACCTAACCTTCAGCAAGTGAAGGTTAGACATATAGGTGACTTATAAGTTACTTGAGTGCAGTGAAAATGGCTGTGAAATAGCGTGTGTGTTATTTCACTCAGGCTGCAATGGCAGTCCTGTGTAAAGGTTTGTCTGAGCTCCCTATGGGTGGCAAAAGAAATGCTGCAGCCCATAGGGATCTCCTGGAACTCCAATGCCCTGGGTACTTAGGTACCATATACCAGGGAATTATAAGGGTGTTCCAGTATGCCAATTGAAATTGGAAAAAATGGTCACTAGCCTATAGTGACAATTCTAAAGCCAGAGAGTGCATGAACACTGAGGTTCTGATTAGCAGAGCCTCAGTGACACAGTTAGGCACTACACAGGTATACACATTCAGGCCACAAACTATGAGCTCTGGGGTCCTGGCTAGCAGGATTCCAGTGAGACAGGCAAAAACATACTGACATACATGTAAGAATGGGGATAACATGCCAAGAAATATGGTACTTTCCTACACAACCCCCCTCCCAAACGAGGGACAATAAGGCTAACCTTGCCCAGATGAGTCTTCATTGTCGAAGTGGAAATATGTGGAGAGTCCATCTGCATTGGAGTGGGTACTTCCAGGTATATGTTCCACTGTATAGTCCATTCCCTGTAGGGAAATGGACCACCTCAACAATTTAGTGTTTTCACATTTAATTTGTTTAAGCCATAATAGAGGTCTGTGGTCTGTTTGAACAATAAAGTGAGTACCAAAGAGGTATGGTCTCAACCTTTTCAAGGCCCAGACCACAGCAAAGGCCTCCCTCTCTATGGCAGACCAAGCTTTTCTCTGGGGGTCAACCTCCTGCTGATAAAAACAACAGGTTGATCCTGGCCCTCAGTGTTTAGCTGTGATAGAACTTCCCCTACCCCTAATTCAGAAGCATCAGTTTGAACTATGAATTTTTTGGAGTAACAAGGGCTTTTTAGGAAAGGTGCAGAGCACATGGCCTGTTTGAGCTCATGAAAAGCCTTTTGACATCTGGCTGTCCATAATACCTTTTTAGGCATCTTCTTTGATGTGAGGTCATTAAGAGGGGCAGCTATAGTGCCATAATTCTTTCTGAACCTCCTGTAGTACCCAGTGAGGCCTAGGAAGGCTTTCACTTGGGTTTGAGTTGTAGGGGGAACCCATTCCATAATGGTTTGGATCTTCCTCTGCAGTGGTGCGATCTGTTCCCCACCTACCACGTGGCCCTGATAAGCCACTTTCCCTTGCCCTATCTGGCACTTTGAGGCCTTGATAGTGAGGCCTGCCTTCTGCAGGGCCTCAAAACATTCCACAGGTGGACCAGGTGATCATCCCATGTGGAGCTAAAGACAGCATTATCGTCTGGATATGCTGCACTAAAGGCTTCCAATCCTTGGAGGACTGTATTCACCAACCTCTGAAAAGTGGCAGGTGCATTTTTCAATCCAAAGGGCATAACTGTGAACTGATAATGCCCTCCAATGGTTGAAAATGCTGTTTTTGGTTTAGCATCTTCTGATAACTTAACCTGCCAATACCCTGCAGTTAAATCAAAAGTGCTTAGATACTTGGCAGAAGCCAGTGTATCTATCAGCACATCTGCCCTGGGTATAGGGTGAGCATCAGTTTTTGTTACTTGATTCAGAACCTTATAGTCCACACAAAAAATCATTTCCTTTTTTCCATCTTTACTATGAGGTTTGGGGACAAGCACCACTGGGATGGCCCAGTGGCTTTCAGAGGGTTCAATCATTCCAAGATCCAACATATTCTATACTTCTTCTTTAATACAGTCCCTGATATGGTCAGGCTGTCTATAAGTTTTACTTTTGACAGGTAAACTGTCACCAGTGTCAATTGTGTGCTCACACCAGGTAGTTGTACCTGGAATTAGTGAGAAGAGGCCAGAAAACTGATCAAGGAGATTAATGCAGTTATCCTGCTCAGCAGTAAGGCAATCTGCCAATACAACTCTCTCCATTAAGCCATCAACTTCAGTGGTGGAGAAGAGGTCAGGGAGAGGGTCACTCTCTTCCGCCTGCCCCTCATCTGTGGCCATGAGCAGGGTTAAGTCAGCCCTGTCATGGTTAGGTTTCAGGAGATTGACATGAAGCACCTTAAGGGGGCTTCTGGCAGTGCCCATGTCTTCCAAATAGGTGACCTCCCCTTTCTTCTCCACAATGAGATGGGGTCCACTCCATTTGTCCTGGAGTGCTCTTGGTGCCACAGGCTCCAATACCCACACCTTCTGTCCTGTGTGGTACTGAGTCAGGACTGCCTTCTGGTCATGCCATTGCTTTTGGAGCTCTTGGCTGGCCTGAAGGTTTTTATTGGCTTTTTTCATGTAATCAGCCATCCTTGACCTGAGGCCAAGCACATAGTCCATAATATCTTGTTTGGGAGCTTTTAAAGGTTGTTCCCATCCCCCCTTCACAAGAGCAAGGGGACCTCTTACAGGGTGTCCAAAGAGGAATTCAAAGGGGCTGAAGCCCACTCCTTTCTGGGATATCTCCCTATAAGCAAAAAGGAGGCACGGCAACAGGACAAACCATCTCCTCCTGTGTTTTTCAGGGAGTCCCATGATCATGCCTTTGAGAGTTTTCTTAAACCTCTCAACCAATCCATTTGTTTGTGGATGTAAGGGGTGGTGAACGTGTAGGTAGCACAACACTCCTTCCATATTGCCTTGAGATATTCAGACATGAAGTTACTACCTCTGTCTGATACCACTTCATTAGGGAAACCCACTCTGGAAAATATTCCCATGAGGGCTTTTGCCACTGCAGGAGCTGTAGTGGTCCTTAAGGGTATAGCTTCAGGATACCTAGTGTCATGGTCCACTACCACAAGGATGAATCTATTCCCTGAAGCTGTTGGAGAGTCATGGGGGCCAACAATGTCAACCCCTACCCTCTCAAAGGGCACCCCAACCACTGGAAGTGGAATTAAGGGGGCCTTAGGTGTGCCACCAGTATTGCCACTGGCTTGGTAGGTCACACAGGAGCGACAGAACTCCTTGGTGTCCTCTTACATATGAGGGCAATGAAACAATGGAACAAGTCTGTCCAATGTCTTACTTTGGCCCAAATGCCCAGCCAAAGGAATGTCATGTGCCAAAGTCATAAGAAACTCCCTATACTGCAAAGGGATTACCAATCTCCTGGCAGCTCCAGGTTTAGGTTCCCTTGCCTCAGTATAGAGAAGGTTTTCTTCCCAGTAGACTTTGTGGGTATCAGTGACATCCCCATTCTGCTGTTTGACAGCTTGCTGTCTTAAACCCTCTAGTGTGGGACAGGTCTGCTGTGCCACACTCAGCTCTTCCCTAGCAGGCCCCCCTGGACCTAAAATCTCAGCAGTGTCTGCTGCCAGCTCATCTGGTGTAGGTTCTGCACAGGGAGAGGATTCCTCTTCCTCAAAAGGGGAATCATCTGGAGAGGGAGGGAAAGTTGGCAAGGATTTACCCTTTATACCCCGAGCTTTTGGGAGCACTTGGTCCATTTTTCCAGGATCCAAGTTTCCCTGTCCTCCTTGCTTCTGGTCCTGAGCCCTTGTGAGAGCAAAGATATGCCCAGGAATGCCCAGCATTGCTGCATGAGCCTCCAACTCCACTTCAGCCCAAGCTGATGTCTCCAAATTATTTCCTAGTAAGCAGTCTACAGGTAAATCAGTGGCTACTACAACTTTCTTTGGGCCAGTGACCCCCCCACCAGTTGAGATTTACAACAGCCATGGGGTGGCTAAGAGTGTTGTTATGAGCATCATTCACTTGGTAATGCTGACCAACTAGGTGTTGTTCAGGGGCAACCTGTTTCTCTATCACCATGGTGACACTGGCTCCTGTATCCCTGTAGGCCTCAACCTCAACACCATTTATTAGGGGTAGTTGCTTGTACTTACCCATATTAAGGGGAAAAGCAACCAAGGTGGCAAAATCAATACCACAATAAGAGACTAAAACAGCCTCTGTGGTCTCCATAACTAGACCAACCCCCATTACATTACCAATGGTGAGCCCAGCTACACCCTTTGACTGACTATTTGTAGTGTTCTTCCCACCACAACTGCTATTACTAGGGGCACTAGTGGACGCAGTTGGGGTTGTGGTGGTGAGAGCCTTGGTGTTTTACTTTGGACAAGTGGGATCACTTGCCCAATGGCCTTTACTTTTACATAAATAACACCATGGCTTCTTTTGATTGTGTGAAGAGGATTTGGACCCACCTCCCCCAGAGGATTGTTGTGGGCCTCCTGAAGACTCAGAATTATTTTTGTCTTTGTCCCCACCCTTGTCATGAGACTTACCATCCGTCTTCTTACCATCCTTGTAACCACCTGTATGAGCTTTTCTGCTCTGTCTTGTTCTGACCCATTTGTCTGCCTTTTTTCCCAATTCTTGGGGAGAGGTCAGATCTGAGTCAACCAAGTACTGATGCAACAAGTCAGACATACAATTATTCAAAATATGCTCTCTCAAAATTAGATTATACAGGCTTTCATAGTCAGTCACCTTACTGCCATGTAACCATTCCTCCAAGGCCTTCACTGAACAGTCTACAAAGTCTGTCCAGTCTTGAGAGGACTCTTTTCTGGTATCTCTGAACTTTGTCATGTATTGTTCAGTGGTTAAGCCCAATCCATCTAAGAGTGCATCTTTCAAAACTTTGTAATTGTTGGCATCACTCTCCTTGACAGTAAGAAGTCTGTCCCTACCTTTGCCAGTGAAAGATAACCACAATATAGCAACCCACTGCCTTTGAGGGACCAACTGTACCACACAGGCCCTCTCAAGTGCAGAAAAACACTTGTATATGTCATCCCCCTCCTTGTAAGTGGGGACAATCTTGTGCAGGTCTCTTGAATCTGTTTCTCTAACAGGATGACTATCAAGATTGCTGCTGTTGCTGCCACCATGGGGAACTAACCCCAACGTCTGTCTTTCTCTCTGTCAACACCAGAACAGTACGCGCTCTATTGGCGACAAAAATGCAAAAACCCAGCACTCTCAAAACAACGTAATTTATGCATTGTGCTGATATGTTGTGGTTTAACCTTTTGCATTGCAGAGTTCAATCTTGAAAACTTATTTTTAATATGCTTACAAATACTGTTCATTTGCAATGTATTGCTGCAGGTTTTCAGAGTGTGTTAGGGTGTGGCCCCTTTCCAGGGCCTTCCAGAGACTTTCCCTGCAACATGCCTGGGCGTGGTTCTGGGCTGGGCCAAGACTCTATAAAAGAGAGCCAGCCCAACTCCCAGTGCTCACTATTCAGAGGTCCCGGTGCAGAGCAGCAGCTTCTTCCTGAGCTCCTGTCCCGGCGGCCTTTTTGGATCTTCCAGTCTCCTGCCCTTCATCCTTCATTGGTGATCATTGTACCAGGCGGTAAGACAGTGGTTGGACTGTTCCGACACCGTTATTGAGAATTTTCATATTCTTGGTTTAATTCTTAAATGAGTGACAGATTACTTGCGCGCTACCATTTCTTGACATTTATATGGTAGTTTACAAATAGGCAAGACGCGCAATTTGTTTCATAAAGGTTTGACTTTGTTATTCATTGCGTGCTACCATTTCTTGACATTGGCATGGTGGCTTAAGAATCAGCAAGACGCGCGATTCGTTTTATGGTGTTTAAACATTGTTGTCCATTGCGCGCTACTATTTCTTGACATTTACATGATGTTTTACGAATTGGCAAGACGCGCAACTCATTTCATGAGGATTTAACTTTGTTGTTCATTGCGTGCTACCATTTCTTGACATTTACATGGTGGCTTAAGAATCGGCAAAAGAAGCGTGATTCGTTTCATTGTACTTTGATCTTGTTATTTATTGTGAGCTATTATTTCTTGACATTTACATCGTGTTTTACGAATCGGCAAGACGCGCGATTCGATTAATGATGATTTGACTTTGATATTCATTGTGTGCTACCATTTCTTGGTATTTTACATGGTGACACTCGAATCAGCAAGACACACGATTCTCTCCTCGAGTTTATTTCATGTCGTTTATTGTATGCCACTATTCTAAGATATTTATTATGTAATATTCGAGTTGACAAGTTATGTGATTTGTATCCTGAATCCATATTGTGTTATTCATGGTGCACAATCCTTTTATGGTGTTTACTATAGATATATATATATATATATATACATATATATATATATATATATGCAATATGCGCAATTTGTGTTGAAACATTTTAAGAGTACAGAGAAGGCCAGAGTTTCTAGATGCAATATTGTGTGGTCCTAGTATACATTCTCAAAACAGGATTTATATGACTGGTTTAAAAATTAGTCAGAATGTTTTTTCTGATTCTCATGTAAAGGAAAGTACTTGAATAAGAAAGTTTTCATTTAATTCATCTTGATTCCCTTACAGGTATCCGGCCATCTTGAAACTTAGTCATTTTAAACTTAACTCTTAGATTGTTCATGTTTTCAGAGTGACTAGGCTTAGAATCATAGTCTAGTATTGATTTCAGGAGATATAATTTTCATATTGTGTGTTCTAACCTTTTTCTTACTACAGGTCTCCTTCCCAGCTGTTCCCTTCCTAATCCCCTCTTCCCCTCTTGAACTCTCTCAGTCTCTGTGATTTATGTATCAGAGTCTTGTAGCTGTTCAGTGGTGGACGTGTTGGGAACGTGCACAGACCCCGAGGATCTGGTGACTCTGACACTCTCCTCTCTACATCTAAGGACTCCCTATGTAAGGCCCACTGCTGCTGTCTTAGTTTCAGTCTGGCCTCTTCAAACCTCAGCTTTCTGAGTTCCCTACCTAGGGTGTTATCCTCAGGGTGGGAGCTTTGGGAATTCTCTGACACAGAGGTAATGTGAGAATGGGCAGAAGTGGACGTTTCTCTAACTACCTGAACCCTAGTGATCTGGCCTTTTGGAATGAGTGGTGCCCTACTGATGTGTGACCCCCTCCTACTACCAGCTTAACTAGGTGGCCTGATAACTCAAAGGTCTTTGGAAATAACCTCCCTAGAGTCCTCAGGACCCTCCCCATATTCTATCTGGGTACCCCCTCCTCTACCTTCTGATCCTGGGTTTGACCAGTCTGACTCTGGTCACTTTCAGGGAGAAGGCTAAGAAGGAGATACTTAGCAGGGTTCTTCCCAATCCCCAAACTTTTTTCTATGCAGAGACCCCTCAAACATTTAAAGTTTAGACCATCATAAGTTGTTTTCACAACCTTGGGAGTGGCCTCTACCACAGGCAAGATGAAAGAAAGAGGTTAGGGGTAAGAGAAAGTTTAGAAAACTTTTAAAGAAAAGAGAAAAATGTTTTCAAACGTTTTAGAAACTTTTCAGAAAGATTTTAGAGTGAAAGTAAGACTGTTAAGGTTACTTGTGTATGTTTCTAAGTATTTAGAATATGATTTTCTTACGAAAAACACCAATGTCAAAGTGGTAAAGCAGTTACAAGTACTTATCCCACTGTTGCATCACCAATGTAGGAAGGTGGCCTGCCTCATAGTGGGTACCAATGGTAGTTACACCTTGTGCCAGGTCCAGTTATCCCTTATTAGTACAGTGTAGTAGTGTTCTAGCAGCCTAGGCTGGTAGAGGTAGCTATATCAGAACAGCCTAGGCTGAACTAGGAGACATGCAAAGCTTATGCAATACCACTTATATCATATAGGTACTATATCATGAGAAAGACTATACTCATAGTTACTAAAAATAAAGGTACTTTATTTTAGTGACAATGTGCCAAATATATCTCAGAGAATATACTCCCTTAGGAGGTAAGTAACATACACAACATATACACAAATAACCAAATCAGGTAAGTAAAACAGTCAGAAAGTAGTGCAAACACTGTAAAACACAATAGGATGCAATAGGCCTAGAGGCAACAAAAACCATATACTAAGAAAGTGGAATGCAAACCATGAATAGACCCCTAGGCTAGTGTAGTGTGTAGAGGGTCGCTGGGAGTGTAAGAAAACACTAAGGGTGTAAAAGATACCCCACCCCAAGACCCTGGAAAGTAGGAGTAAAGTACTACTATTTCCCCCAGAAACATACTAAAGTTGTGATAAAGGATTTTGCAAGGACCACAACAGACTGCAAAGCACTGAAGACGGATTCCTGGACCTGAAGACCTGCAAAGGAAGCGGACCAAGTCCAAGAGTTGCTAAGGTGTCCAGGGGGGACAGGAACTCACTAAACCCTGGGTGAAGATGCAAAATGGCTGCCTCTGGTTGGAAGAAGCTGCAGGTTTTGTAACAACCGAAGGAGGTAGGAAGTTCTTCTTCATGCAGAAAATGTCCCACGGAGTGCTGGAGGATGCAGAGTTGTGTCCTTGGTAAAATAAAGCAAACAGGCCTTGCTAGCTGCAAGAGTCACTGTTGGAGAAAAAGGGTGCTGCCCGGGCACAGGAAGGACCAGGATGTCGCCACTTGGGAGAGGAGACAGAGGGGGCCCTCGGCAACGTAGAGAGCCCTTGGACAGGAAGGGAGCAACCACAGAAGTCCTTGAAGTCGGGTTCAAGGAGTCTAAACATGGCGGTTATCTCAACACTGCAAAGAGAGATCCCACAACACCAGAGATCAACTCAGGGAGCTGAGCATTACAGAACCGAGTGCTGGGCACCTAGGCTCGGTTGTGCATGCAGGATTTCTTGGAAATGTGCAGAGAAGCCCTTGTGTCTGCAGTTCATGCACTGCACAGGATTACTGTCTGGAGAGGGGAAGCAAGGACTTACCTCCTCTAAATTTTGACAGTTGGACCACTGGACAGTCTGGGTCACTTGGGTCCATCACCTGTGTTCCAGGGGCCATGCTCGTCAGGATGAGAGGGGACCCAAAGTACCGGTGAAACTGATGTTTGGTGCTGCTGAAGCAGGGGGAAGTTTCTGTTGACCCACAGGAGGTTTCTTCGGGGCTTCCAGTGCAGGGTGAAGGCAGACAGTCCGCAGAGCATGCACCAGAAGGAAAAAGTCGAGAAAGCCAGCAGGATTAGGTGCTACAATG
This sequence comes from Pleurodeles waltl, assembly GCF_031143425.1. Taxonomy (NCBI): domain Eukaryota; kingdom Metazoa; phylum Chordata; class Amphibia; order Caudata; family Salamandridae; genus Pleurodeles; species Pleurodeles waltl. The sequence goes on from NC_090444.1 coordinate 878,256,590, forward strand.
TCGCTGGTAGTCTTCTGGCTACTTTGTTGAAGTTTTGCAGGCATCCTGGAGCAGTCAGAGGTCGATCCTCGGCAGAAGTTGAAGAGCAAAGTGCAGAGGAATCCTGCTGGATTCTTGCAAGTCATTATCTGAGGAAAAGCCCACTGGAGAGACCCGAAATAGCCCTCAGAGGAGGATTGGCCACCTAGCCAGGTAAGCATCTATCAGGAGGGGTCTCTGACGTCACCTGCTGGCACTGACCACTCAGAGGCCTCCAGAGTACCTTCACACCTCTTGTAACAAGATGGCAGAGGTCTGGGACACACTGGAGGAGCTCTGGGTACCATCCCTGGGGTGGTGATGGACAGGGGAATGGTCACTCCCCTTTCCTTTGTACAGTTTCATGCCAGAGTAGGGACTGGGGGGTCCCTAAACCGGTGTAGACTGTCTTATGAAAGGAGGGCATCATCTGTGCCCTTCAAAGTGTAGTGTGCTTAGTTTTACGTATTTATTGCGCTTTAGCTTCAGGCTTTAGGCCTGAATATATTTTATTCATTTGCTGATAGCTTAGAGCCTCTATGCACTTTGCTCTACATGCTTTTTATTAGGCCTCGTACTGTTATTTTTCAAATAGCCAGTTCTACGGTGTTGTTTTTTATTCATATCACACTGTTTTGCCTACTTCAGCACTGGAGTTCTCCATAACATATTTACTCTGTGCTTCAGTCAAGGATACAGTCTGGTACATTGCCGATAGACGTGGTAAGAGTTTAGACTTGGCATTCCTGTGTAGGGACATTTTGTGATCACGATGACATATTAGTTATAAAATCACTTCCTTGTCCCAATACACGCAAGAGGGAGATTCCGACCAGGGAACCACAACTTGACGCTGTAGGAGGCTGTACTGGTTTGTAGTGAGTACCAAGGGGTACTTGCACCTTGCACCAGGCCCAGTTATCCCTTATTAGTGTATAGGGTGTCTAGCAGCTTAGGCTGATAGATAATGGTAGCTTAGCAGAGCAGTTTAGGCTGAACTAGGAGACGTGTGAAGCTACTACAGTACCACTTAGTGTCATATGCACAATATCATAAGAAAACACAATACACAGTTATACTAAAAATAAAGGTACTTTATTTTTATGACAATATGCCAAAGTATCTTAGAGTGTACCCTCAGTGAGAGGATAGGAAATATACACAAGATATATATACACAATAGCAAAAATATGCAGTATAGTCTTAGAAAACAGTGCAAACAATGTATAGTTACAATAGGATGCAATGGGGAAACATAGGGATAGGGGCAACACAAACCATATACTCCAGAAGTGGAATGCGAACCACGAATGGACCCCAAACCTATGTGACCTTGTAGAGGGTCGCTGGGACTATTAGAAAATAGTGAGAGTTAGAAAAATAACCCTCCCCAAGACCCTGAAAAGTGAGTGCAAAGTGCACTAAGGTTCCCCTAAGGACAAAAGAGTCGTGTTAGAGGAATAATGCAGGAAAGACACAAACCAGCAATGCAACAACTGTGGATTTCCAATCTAGGGTACCTGTGGAACAAGGGGACCAAGTCCAAAAGTCACAAGCAAGTCGGAGATGGGCAGATGCCCAGGAAATGCCAGCTGTTGGTGCAAAGAAGCTCTTACTAGGCTGAAGAACTGTGAATACTGCAGGAACGACAAGGGCTAGAGACTTCCCCTTTGGAGGATGGATCCCCCACGCCTTGGAGAGTCGTGCAAAAGTGTTTTCCCGCCGGATGGATGCCAACAAGCCTTGCTACACGCAAATCATGCTTTTGGCGTTTTTGGACGCTGCTGGGGCCCAGGAGGGACCAGGAGGTCGCAAATTGGACCTGAAGAGAGAGGGGACGTCGAGCAAGACAAAGAGCCCTCGCTGAAGCAGGTAGCACCCAGAGAAGTGCCAGAAACAGGCACTACGAGGATGCGTGAAACGGTGCTCGCCGAAGTTGCACAAAGGAGTCCCACGTCGCCGGAGACCAACTTAGAAAGTCGTGCAATGCAGGTTAGAGTGCCGTGGACCCAGGCTTGGCTGTGCACAAAGGATTTCCGCCGGAAGTGCACAGGGGCCGGAGTAGCTTGCAAAGTTGCGGTTCCCAGCAATGCAGCCCAGCGAGGTGAGGCAAGGACTTACCTCCACCAAACTTGGACTGAAGAGTCACTGGACTGTGGGGGTCACTTGGACAGAGTCGCTGGATTCGAGGGACCTCACTCGTCGTGCTGAGAGGAGACCCAAGGGACCGGTAATGCAGCTTTTTGGTGCCTGCGGTTGCAGGGGGAAGATTCCGTCGACCCAAGGGAGATTTCTTCGGAGCTTCTGGTGCAGAGAGGAGGCAGGCTACCCCCACAGCATGCACAAGCAGGAAAACAGTCGAGAAGGCGACAGGATCAGCGTTACAGAGTTGCAGTAGTCGTCTTTGCTACTATGTTGCAGGTTTGCAGGCTTCCAGCGCGGTCAGCGGTCGTTTCCTTATCAGAAGGTGAAGAGGGAGATGCAGAGGAACTCGGATGAGCTCTTGCATTCGTTATCTGAAGTTTCCCCAGAGACAGAGACCCTAAATAGCCAGAAAAGAGGGTTTGGCTACCTAGGAGAGAGGAAAGGCTACTAACACCTGAAGGAGCCTATCAGCAGGAGTCTCTGACGTCACCTGGTGGCACTGGCCACTCAGAGCAGTCCAGTGTGCCAGCAGCACCTCTGTTTCCAAGATGGCAGAGGTCTGGAGCACACTGGAGGAGCTCTGGACACCTCCCAGGGGAGGTGCAGGTCAGGGGAGTGGTCACTCCCCTTTCCTTTGTCCAGTTTCGCGCCAAAGCAGGGGCTAAGGGGTCCCTGAACCGGTGTAGACTGGCTTATGCAGAATTGGGCACCTCTGTGCCCAACAAAGCATTTCCAGAGGCTGGGGGAGGCTACTCCTCCCCTGCCTTCACACCATTTTCCAAAGGGAGAGGGTGTCACACCCTCTCTCAGAGGAAGTTCTTTGTTCTGCCATCCTGGGCCCGGCCTGGCTGGACCCCAGGAGGGCAGCTGCCTGTCTGAGGGGTTGGCAGCAGCAGCAGCTGCAGTGAAACCCCAGGAAGGGCAGTCTGGCAGTACCAGGGTCTGTGCTACAGACCACTGGGATCATGGAATTGTACCAACAATGCCAGGATGGTATAGAGGGGGCAATTCCATGATCATAGACATGTTACATGGCCATATTCGGAGTTACCATGGTGAAGCTACATATAGGTAGTGACCTATATGTAGTGCACGCGTGTAATGGTGTCCCCGCACTCACAAAGTTCAGTGAATTGGCTCTGAACAATGTGGGGGCACCTTGGCTAGTGCCAGGGTGCCCTCACACTAAGTAACTTTGCACCTAACCTTTACCAGGTAAAGGTTAGACATATAGGTGACTTATAAGTTACTTAAGTGCAGTGTAAAATGGCTGTGAAATAACGTGGACGTTATTTCACTCAGGCTGCAGTGGCAGGCCTGTGTAAGAATTGTCAGAGCTCCCTATGGGTGGCAAAAGAAATGCTGCAGCCCATAGGGATCTCCTGGAACCCCAATACCCTGGGTACCTCAGTCCCATATACTAGGGAATTATAAGGGTGTTCCAGTAAGCCAATGTGAATTGGTAAAAATGGTCACTAGCCTGTCAGTGACAATTTGAAAGTAATGAGAGAGCATAACCACTGAGGTTCTGGTTAGCAGAGCCTCAGTGAGACAGTTAGGCACCACACAGGGAACATATACATGCACACCTATGAGCACTGGGGCCCTGTGTGACAGGGTCCCAGTGACACATACATATAGGCCACAAACCTATGAGCACTGGGGTCCTGACCAGCAGGATCCCAGTGACACATAACAAACATACTGAAAACATAGTGTTTTCACTATGAGCACTGAGGCCTGGCTATCAGGATCCCAGTGAGACAGTGAAAACAGTGACAAACACCCTGACATACACTCACAAACAGGCCAAAAGTGGGGGTAACAAGGCTAGAAAGAGGCTACCTTCTCACACAACCCCCCCCCCCAAACGAAGGACAATAAGGCTAACCTTGGCCAGTTGAGACTTTATTGTCTAAGTGGTGATAAGTAGACAGTAGCTCTGCAATAGACCGGTTACTCCCTTTATCATCCACTATATGGTTACTTCCCTGTGGGGATGTAAACCACCCTGTTTGAAGTTTTTTAGCTAAGCAACAATGTGAAGATGTATTTTCAGAGTTTCTATCAGTAAGTTTTAGTTTAGAGCAGTGGGAATTGTCCACTGAACCTATTTGTAGTGATGGAAATGCCAGACAGGGATGCTGTCTCAGTAAAGCCATAGCTGGGCAAAAACTTTGTCCATATGGCTGGAAGAGAGAACAGGGATGCTGTTTCTCTTGAGTTGGGGCAGGGCAGGGATGCTGTCCTATCAACTCCACACTAGGGCAGGGATGCTGTCCTAAGTGTTGTGAGGCAGTGCAGAGTTTCTGCACTAAAGTTTCTCTGGGCGGGTTGGAGGGATGCTCCATGTTAACTAAAATGGTGCTCTTTTTCTCACCAATGTTAGTTATCCCACAGAGAGGTACTTCCACCTCAGGGAGTACAGTTTTGCCAACTGATGATTCCCTTGGAACAGGTGCCACCCCAGGAGAGGTTTCTCCCACCACAGGAATGGTATCCTGAATGGTAGGGTGGTTAGGGGATACTGTGATACCCTTTTTACCTGTTGATGGAGAGGGTTCCTGAGTTTTCAGGCCTTCTCTCCTTTGCTTTTTCATTTCACTTGAAATGAGAGGGAACAATTCCTCAGGGATGCCCAGCATGGCTGCATGGGCATAAAACTCTACATCAGCCCAACCTGAGGCCTCTAGGTCATTACCTAAGAGACAGTCTACAGGTAAGCTAGGTGATACCACCACCTGCTTAGGGCCAGTAACTCCACCCCAACTAAACTGAATTATAGCTAAGGGAAGAAACTTAGTGGAGTTATGGACATCAATAATCTTATACTGTTGTCCAATGATGTGTTGTTCAGGAGGCACTAGGTTTTCAGTCACCAAAGTGAAACTGGCACCTGTGTCCCTGTAGGCCAAGGCCTCAACACCATTTATTGAAACTGTCTGCCTGTACTTATCCATTGTAAGGGGACAAGCAGCCAGTGTGGCAAGGCCAGTGCCACTAGGTGTGACAGAAACTGTCTTGGGACTGATTACATCAGTTTCCACTATGGACCCATAAGTGAACCCAACTACACCCTTTGCTTGACTGTTGCCAGCAGTCCCACCACTAGTACCACTACTGCTAGGGGCACTAGAGCTTGATGTATTAGTGGTGGTAGGCTCAGGGGGTTTACCTGGACAGGACTTATCCCCTGGCCTATGGCCTCTGTTTTTACACACAAAGCACCAAGGCTTTTTAATGTGTGCAGGTTGGGAAGAAGAGGAAGAATTTGTTTTATCCCCACCCTCTGAAGAGTGTTTAAGATTTGAAGTGGTATCTTTGGTTTTACCCTTATCCCCATGCTTATCTTGAGATTTTTCACCATCTTTCTTCTTATTGCCATCTTTGTCACCCCCTGTATGAACTTTTCTGTTCACCCTTGTTCTGACCTATTTGTCTGCCTTCTTTCCCAATTCTTGGGGAGAGGTCAGATCAGAGTCTACCAGGTACTGGTGCAACAAATCAGACACACAATTATTAAGTATATGCTCTCTCAGGATTGTGTTATACAGGCTTTCATAATCAGTAACTTTACTGCCATGTAACCACCCCTCCAAGGCCTTCACTGAATGGTCAATGAAATCAACCCAGTCTTGTGAAGACTCCTTTTTGGTCTCTCTGAACTTTATCCTGTACTGTTCAGTGGTTAAGCCATAACCATCCAGGAGTGCATTCTTAAGAACTGTAAAATTATTGGCATCACTTTCTTTCACAGTAAGGAGTCCATCCCTACCTTTTCCACTAAATGATAGCCATAGGATAGCAGCCCACTGCCTTTGAGGGACATCCTGTACAACACAGGCCCTCTCAAGTGCAGCAAACCACTTGTTAATGTCATCCCCCTCCTTATAAGGGGGAACTATCTTATGCAGATTCCTGGAATCATGCTCTTTTGCAGGATGACTATGGGGAATACTGCTGCTGCCACCATGGGTATCTAAACCCAACTTCTGTCTTTCCCTCTCTATTTCTAAAGACTGTCTATCCAAATCCAGCTGTTGCTTCTTGAGCTTCAGTCTGGTTTGTTCCACTCTCAATCTATTGAGCTCCCTTTCTAACAATCTGTCATCAGGGTGGGTGGGAGGGACATTTCTAGATACAGAGGTATGATGGGAATGAACAGAAGGAGACCTGTCCCTTACAGAGGGCACCCTAACAGCTTGGCTACCAGTATAATGTGAGAGCACACCATCAGTATGGTGTGATTCAACCTCTGTACCAACTATGCTAGACTGTCTAGTAATGGGCAGGCTGAGAAGTTTCTTTCCTGAACCTTTTCCTGGGGGAGTCCCTGGATCAGATTGAGAACCATTAGCTACTTTTTCTACAGATTGGGCACTTATGGCCTTATCCTGTACTCTAAGCATATTAATTAACAGTTCTAAGGAAGGATTCTTCCCTACACTCAAACCTCTCTCTATGCAGAGACTACTTGCTCCTTTCCAGCTAAGGTGATCATATGCAAGTTTGGACAGTTCAACATTTTTTCCTGTGCCAGACATTTTTTAGAGAGAGTTAAAGTGATAGAAAAAGAGAAAAAAAGTTTTCAGAACTTTTTGGAAAGACAGAAAAAACTTTTTAAACTTTTAAGAACTTTTTGAAAGTTTTAGAAGTACTTTTCAGCACTTAGAAAAGAGTGAAAAGAGGAAATGCAAAACTTTTTGGCTATGTGTATATACACTGACCTTGTTTTGTATATTTTTCTCTTATGAAAAGTACAATGACAAGAGTGGTAAGTAGTCTCAAGCACTTATCCCACCACTGCACAACCAATGTAGGAGGCTGTACTGGTTTGTAGTGAGTACCAAGGGATACTTGCACCTTGCACCAGGCCCAGTTATCCCTTATTAGTGTATAGGGTGTCTAGCAGCTTAGGCTGATAGATAATGGTAGCTTAGCAGAGCAGTTTAGGCTGAACTAGGAGACGTGTGAAGCTACTACAGTACCACTTAGTGTCATATGCACAATATCATAAGAAAACACAATACACAGTTATACTAAAAATAAAGGTACTTTATTTTTATGACAATATGCCAAAGTATCTTAGAGTGTACCCTCAGTGAGAGGATAGGAAATATACACAAGATATATATACACAATAGCAAAAATATTCAGTATAGTCTTAGAAAACAGTGCAAACAATGTATAGTTACAATAGGATGCAATGGGGAAACATAGGGATAGGGGCAACACAAACCATATACTCCAGAAGTGGAATGCGAACCACGAATGGACCCCAAACCTATGTGACCTTGTAGAGGGTCGCTGGGACTATTAGAAAATAGTGAGAGTTAGAAAAATAACCCTCCCCAAGACCCTGAAAAGTGAGTGCAAAGTGCACTAAGGTTCCCCTAAGGACAAAAGAGTCGTGTTAGAGGAATAATGCAGGAAAGACACAAACCAGCAATGCAACAACTGTGGATTTCCAATCTAGGGTACCTGTGGAACAAGGGGACCAAGTCCAAAAGTCACAAGCAAGTCGGAGATGGGCAGATGCCCAGGAAATGCCAGCTGTTGGTGCAAAGAAGCTCTTACTAGGCTGAAGAACTGTGAATACTGCAGGAACGACAAAGGCTAGAGACTTCCCCTTTGGAGGATGGATCCCCCACGCCTTGGAGAGTCGTGCAGAAGTGTTTTCCCGCCAGATGGATGCCAACAAGCCTTGCTACACGCAAATCGTGCGTTTGGCGTTTTTGGACGCTGCTGGGGCCCAGGAGGGACCAGGAGGTCGCAAATTGGACCTGAAGAGAGAGGGGACGTCGAGCAAGACAAAGAGCCCTCGCTGAAGCAGGTAGCTCCCAGAGAAGTGCCAGAAACAGGCACTACGAGGATGCGTGAAACGGTGCTCGCCGAAGTTGCACAAAGGAGTCCCACGTCGCCGGAGACCAACTTAGAAAGTCGTGCAATGCAGGTTAGAGTGCCGTGGACCCAGGCTTGGCTGTGCACAAAGGATTTCCGCCGGAAGTGCACAGGGGCCGGAGTAGCTTGCAAAGTCGCGGTTCCCAGCAATGCAGCCCAGCGAGGTGAGGCAAGGACTTACCTCCACCAAACTTGGACTGAAGAGTCACTGGACTGTGGGGGTCACTTGGACAGAGTCGCTGGATTCGAGGGACCTCACTCGTCGTGCTGAGAGGAGACCCAAGGGACCGGTAATGCAGCTTTTTGGTGCCTGCGGTTGCAGGGGGAAGATTCCGTCGACCCACGGGAGATTTCTTCAGAGCTTCTGGTGCAGAAAGGAGGCAGGCTACCCCCACAGCATGCACAAGCAGGAAAACAGTCGAGAAGGCGGCAGGATCAGCGTTACAGAGTTGCAGTAGTCGTCTTTGCTACTATGTTGCAGGTTTGCAGGCTTCCAGCGCGGTCAGCGGTCGTTTCCTTATCAGAAGGTGAAGAGGGAGATGCAGAGGAACTCGGATGAGCTCTTGCATTCGTTATCTGAAGTTTCCCCAGAGACAGAGACCCTAAATAGCCAGAAAAGAGGGTTTGTCTACCTAGGAGAGAGGAAAGGCTACTAACACCTGAAGGAGCCTATCAGCAGGAGTCTCTGACGTCACCTGGTGGCACTGGCCACTCAGAGCAGTCCAGTGTGCCAGCAGCACCTCTGTTTCCAAGATGGCAGAGGTCTGGAGCACACTGGAGGAGCTCTGGACACCTCCCAGGGGAGGTGCAGGTCAGGGGAGTGGTCACTCCCCTTTCCTTTGTCCAGTTTCGCGCCAGAGCAGGGGCTAAGGGGTCCCTGAACCGGTGTAGACTGGCTTATGCAGAATTGGGCACCTCTGTGCCCAACAAAGCATTTCCAGAGGCTGGGGGAGGCTACTCCTCCCCTGCCTTCACACCATTTTCCAAAGGGAGAGGGTGTCACACCCTCTCTCAGAGGAAGTTCTTTGTTCTGCCATCCTGGGCCCGGCCTGGCTGGACCCCAGGAGGGCAGCTGCCTGTCTGAGGGGTTGGCAGCAGCAGCAGCTGCAGTGAAACCCCAGGAAGGGCAGTCTGGCAGTACCAGGGTCTGTGCTACAGACCACTGGGATCATGGAATTGTACCAACAATGCCAGGATGGTATAGAGGGGGCAATTCCATGATCATAGACATGTTACATGGCCATATTCGGAGTTACCATGGTGAAGCTACATATAGGTAGTGACCTATATGTAGTGCACGCGTGTAATGGTGTCCCCGCACTCACAAAGTTCAGTGAATTGGCTCTGAACAATGTGGGGGCACCTTGGCTAGTGCCAGGGTGCCCTCACACTAAGTAACTTTGCACCTAACCTTTACCAGGTAAAGGTTAGACATATAGGTGACTTATAAGTTACTTAAGTGCAGTGTAAAATGGCTGTGAAATAACGTGGACGTTATTTCACTCAGGCTGCAGTGGCAGGCTGTGTAAGAATTGTCAGAGCTCCCTATGGGTGGCAAAAGAAATGCTGCAGCCCATAGGGATCTCCTGGAACCCCAATACCCTGGGTACCTCAGTACCATATACTAGGGAAGTATAAGGGTGTTCCAGTAAGCCAATGTGAATTGGTAAAAATGGTCACTAGCCTGTCAGTGACAATTTGAAAGTAATGAGAGAGCATAACCACTGAGGTTCTGGTTAGCAGAGCCTCAGTGAGACAGTTAGGCACCACACAGGGAACATATACATGCACACCTATGAGCACTGGGTCCCTGTGTGACAGGGTCCCAGTGACACATACATATAGGCCACAAACCTATGAGCACTGGGGTCCTGACCAGCAGGATCCCAGTGACACATAACAAACATACTGAAAACATAGTGTTTTCACTATGAGCACTGAGGCCTGGCTATCAGGATCCCAGTGAGACAGTGAAAACAGTGACAAACACCCTGACATACACTCACAAACAGGCCAAAAGTGGGGGTAACAAGGCTAGAAAGAGGCTACCTTCTCACACAACCCCCCCCCAAACGAAGGACAATAAGGCTAACCTTGGCCAGTTGAGACTTTATTGTCTAAGTGGTGATAAGTAGACAGTAGCTCTGCAATAGACCGGTTACTCCCTTTATCATCCACTATATGGTTACTTCCCTGTGGGGATGTAAACCACCCTGTTTGAAGTTTTTTAGCTAAGCAACAATGTGAAGATGTATTTTCAGAGTTTCTATCAGTAAGTTTTAGTTTAGAGCAGTGGGAATTGTCCACTGAACCTATTTGTAGTGATGGAAATGCCAGACAGGGATGCTGTCTCAGTAAAGCCATAGCTGGGCAAAAACTTTGTCCATATGGCTGGAAGAGAGAACAGGGATGCTGTTTCTCTTGAGTTGGGGCAGGGCAGGGATGCTGTCCTATCAGCTCCACACTAGGGCAGGGATGCTGTCCTAAGTGTTGTGAGGCAGTGCAGAGTTTCTGCACTAAAGTTTCTCTGGGCGGGTTGGAGGGATGCTCCATGTTAACTAAAATGGTGCTCTTTTTCTCACCAATGTTAGTTATCCCACAGAGAGGTACTTCCACCTCAGGGAGTACAGTTTTGCCAACTGATGATTCCCTTGGAACAGGTGCCACCCCAGGAGAGGTTTCTCCCACCACAGGAATGGTATCCTGAATGGTAGGGTGGTTAGGGGATACTGTGATACCCTTTTTACCTGTTGATGGAGAGGGTTCCTGAGTTTTCAGGCCTTCTCTCCTTTGCTTTTTCATTTCACTTGAAATGAGAGGGAACAATTCCTCAGGGATGCCCAGCATGGCTGCATGGGCATAAAACTCTACATCAGCCCAACCTGAGGCCTCTAGGTCATTACCTAAGAGACAGTCTACAGGTAAGCTAGGTGATACCACCACCTGCTTAGGGCCAGTAACTCCACCCCAACTAAACTGAATTATAGCTAAGGGAAGAAACTTAGTGGAGTTATGGACATCAATAATCTTATACTGTTGTCCAATGATGTGTTGTTCAGGAGGCACTAGGTTTTCAGTCACCAAAGTGAAACTGGCACCTGTGTCCCTGTAGGCCAAGGCCTCAACACCATTTATTGAAACTGTCTGCCTGTACTTATCCATTGTAAGGGGACAAGCAGCCAGTGTGGCAAGGCCAGTGCCACTAGGTGTGACAGAAACTGTCTTGGGACTGATTACATCAGTTTCCACTATGGACCCATAAGTGAACCCAACTACACCCTTTGCTTGACTGTTGCCAGCAGTCCCACCACTAGTACCACTACTGCTAGGGGCACTAGAGCTTGATGTATTAGTGGTGGTAGGCTCAGGGGGTTTACCTGGACAGGACTTATCCCCTGGCCTATGGCCTCTGTTTTTACACACAAAGCACCAAGGCTTTTTAATGTGTGCAGGTTGGGAAGAAGAGGAAGAATTTGTTTTATCCCCACCCTCTGAAGAGTGTTTAAGATTTGAAGTGGTATCTTTGGTTTTACCCTTATCCCCATGCTTATCTTGAGATTTTTCACCATCTTTCTTCTTATTGCCATCTTTGTCACCCCCTGTATGAACTTTTCTGTTCACCCTTGTTCTGACCCATTTGTCTGCCTTCTTTCCCAATTCTTGGGGAGAGGTCAGATCAGAGTCTACCAGGTACTGGTGCAACAAATCAGACACACAATTATTAAGTATATGCTCTCTCAGGATTGTGTTATACAGGCTTTCATAATCAGTAACTTTACTGCCATGTAACCACCCCTCCAAGGCCTTCACTGAATGGTCAATGAAATCAACCCAGTCTTGTGAAGACTCCTTTTTGGTCTCTCTGAACTTTATCCTGTACTGTTCAGTGGTTAAGCCATAACCATCCAGGAGTGCATTCTTAAGAACTGTAAAATTATTGGCATCACTTTCTTTCACAGTAAGGAGTCTATCCCTACCTTTTCCACTAAATGATAGCCATAGGATAGCAGCCCACTGCCTTTGAGGGACATCCTGTACAACACAGGCCCTCTCAAGTGCAGCAAACCACTTGTTAATGTCATCCCCCTCCTTATAAGGGGGAACTATCTTATGCAGATTCCTGGAATCATGCTCTTTTGCAGGATGACTATGGGGAATACTGCTGCTGCCACCATGGGTATCTAAACCCAACTTCTGTCTTTCCCTCTCTATTTCTAAAGACTGTCTATCCAAATCCAGCTGTTGCTTCTTGAGCTTCAGTCTGGTTTGTTCCACTCTCAATCTATTGAGCTCCCTTTCTAACAATCTGTCATCAGGGTGGGTGGGAGGGACATTTCTAGATACAGAGGTATGATGGGAATGAACAGAAGGAGACCTGTCCCTTACAGAGGGCACCCTAACAGCTTGGCTACCAGTATAATGTGAGAGCACACCATCAGTATGGTGTGATTCAACCTCTGTACCAACTATGCTAGACTGTCTAGTAATGGGCAGGCTGAGAAGTTTCTTTCCTGAACCTTTTCCTGGGGGAGTCCCTGGATCAGATTGAGAACCATTAGCTACTTTTTCTACAGATTGGGCACTTATGGCCTTATCCTGTACTCTAAGCATATTAATTAACAGTTCTAAGGAAGGATTCTTCCCTACACTCAAACCTCTCTCTATGCAGAGACTCCTTGCTCCTTTCCAGCTAAGGTGATCATATGCAAGTTTGGACAGTTCAACATTTTTTCCTGTGCCAGACATTTTTTAGAGAGAGTTAAAGTGATAGAAAAAGAGAAAAAAAGTTTTCAGAACTTTTTGGACAGACAGAAAAAACTTTTTAAACTTTTAAGAACTTTTTGAAAGTTTTAGAAGTACTTTTCAGCACTTAGAAAAGAGTGAAAAGAGGAAATGCAAAACTTTTTGGCTATGTGTATATACACTGACCTTGTTTTGTATATTTTTCTCTTATGAAAAGTACAATGACAAGAGTGGTAAGTAGTCTCAAGCACTTATCCCACCACTGCACAACCAATGTAGGAGGCTGTACTGGTTTGTAGTGAGTACCAAGGGGTACTTGCACCTTGCACCAGGCCCAGTTATCCCTTATTAGTGTATAGGGTGTCTAGCAGCTTAGGCTGATAGATAATGGTAGCTTAGCAGAGCAGTTTAGGCTGAACTAGGAGACGTGTGAAGCTACTACAGTACCACTTAGTGTCATATGCACAATATCATAAGAAAACACAATACACAGTTATACTAAAAATAAAGGTACTTTATTTTTATGACAATATGCCAAAGTATCTTAGAGTGTACCCTCAGTGAGAGGATAGGAAATATACACAAGATATATATACACAATAGCAAAAATATGCAGTATAGTCTTAGAAAACAGTGCAAACAATGTATAGTTACAATAGGATGCAATGGGGAAACATAGGGATAGGGGCAACACAAACCATATACTCCAGAAGTGGAATGCGAACCACGAATGGACCCCAAACCTATGTGACCTTGTAGAGGGTCGCTGGGACTATTAGAAAATAGTGAGAGTTAGAAAAATAACCCTCCCCAAGACCCTGAAAAGTGAGTGCAAAGTGCACTAAGGTTCCCCTAAGGACAAAAGAGTCGTGTTAGAGGAATAATGCAGGAAAGACACAAACCAGCAATGCAACAACTGTGGATTTCCAATCTAGGGTACCTGTGGAACAAGGGGACCAAGTCCAAAAGTCACAAGCAAGTCGGAGATGGGCAGATGCCCAGGAAATGCCAGCTGTTGGTGCAAAGAAGCTCTTACTAGGCTGAAGAACTGTGAATACTGCAGGAACGACAAGGGCTAGAGACTTCCCCTTTGGAGGATGGATCCGCCACGCCTTGGAGAGTCGTGCAGAAGTGTTTTCCCGCCGGATGGATGCCAACAAGCCTTGCTACACGCAAATCGTTCGTTTGGCGTTTTTGGACGCTGCTGGGGCCCAGGAGGGACCAGGAGGTCGCAAATTGGACCTGAAGAGAGAGGGGACGTCGAGCAAGACAAAGAGCCCTCGCTGAAGCAGGTAGCACCCAGAGAAGTGCCAGAAACAGGCACTACGAGGATGCGTGAAACGGTGCTCGCCGAAGTTGCACAAAGGAGTCCCACGTCGCCGGAGACCAACTTAGAAAGTCGTGCAATGCAGGTTAGAGTGCCGTGGACCCAGGCTTGGCTGTGCACAAAGGATTTCCGCCGGAAGTGCACAGGGGCCGGAGTAGCTTGCAAAGTCGCGGTTCCCAGCAATGCAGCCCAGCGAGGTGAGGCAAGGACTTACCTCCACCAAACTTGGACTGAAGAGTCACTGGACTGTGGGGGTCACTTGGACAGAGTCGCTGGATTCGAAGGACCTCACTCGTCGTGCTGAGAGGAGACCCAAGGGACCGGTAATGCAGCTTTTTGGTGCCTGCGGTTGCAGGGGGAAGATTCAGTCGACCCACGGGAGATTTCTTCGGAGCTTCTGGTGCAGAGAGGAGGCAGGCTACCCCCACAGCATGCACAAGCAGGAAAACAGTCGAGAAGGCGGCAGGATCAGCGTTACAGAGTTGCAGTAGTCGTCTTTGCTACTATGTTGCAGGTTTGCAGGCTTCCAGCGCGGTCAGCGGTCGTTTCCTTATCAGAAGGTGAAGAGGGAGATGCAGAGGAACTCGGATGAGCTCTTGCATTCGTTATCTGAAGTTTCCCCAGAGACAGAGACCCTAAATAGCCAGAAAAGAGGGTTTGTCTACCTAGGTGAGAGGAAAGGCTACTAACACCTGAAGGAGCCTATCAGCAGGAGTCTCTGACGTCACCTGGTGGCACTGGCCACTCAGAGCAGTCCAGTGTGCCAGCAGCACCTCTGTTTCCAAGATGGCAGAGGTCTGGAGCACACTGGAGGAGCTCTGGACACCTCCCAGGGGAGGTGCAGGTCAGGGGAGTGGTCACTCCCCTTTCCTTTGTCCAGTTTCGCGCCAGAGCAGGGGCTAAGGGGTCCCTGAACCGGTGTAGACTGGCTTATGCAGAATTGGGCACCTCTGTGCCCAACAAAGCATTTCCAGAGGCTGGGGGAGGCTACTCCTCCCCTGCCTTCACACCATTTTCCAAACGGAGAGGGTGTCACACCCTCTCTCAGAGGAAGTTCTTTGTTCTGCCATCCTGGGCCCGGCCTGGCTGGACCCCAGGAGGGCAGCTGCCTGTCTGAGGGGTTGGCAGCAGCAGCAGCTGCAGTGAAACCCCAGGAAGGGCAGTCTGGCAGTACCAGGGTCTGTGCTACAGACCACTGGGATCATGGAATTGTACCAACAATGCCAGGATGGTATAGAGGGGGCAATTCCATGATCATAGACATGTTACATGGCCATATTCGGAGTTACCATGGTGAAGCTACATATAGGTAGTGACCTATATGTAGTGCACGCGTGTAATGGTGTCCCCGCACTCACAAAGTTCAGTGAATTGGCTCTGAACAATGTGGGGGCACCTTGGCTAGTGCCAGGGTGCCCTCACACTAAGTAACTTTGCACCTAACCTTTACCAGGTAAAGGTTAGACATATAGGTGACTTATAAGTTACTTAAGTGCAGTGTAAAATGGCTGTGAAATAACGTGGACGTTATTTCACTCAGGCTGCAGTGGCAGGCCTGTGTAAGAATTGTCAGAGCTCCCTATGGGTGGCAAAAGAAATGCTGCAGCCCATAGGGATCTCCTGGAACCCCAATACCCTGGGTACCTCAGTACCATATACTAGGGAATTATAAGGGTGTTCCAGTAAGCCAATGTGAATTGGTAAAAATGGTCACTAGCCTGTCAGTGACAATTTGAAAGTAATGAGAGAGCATAACCACTGAGGTTCTGGTTAGCAGAGCCTCAGTGAGACAGTTAGGCACCACACAGGGAACATATACATGCACACCTATGAGCACTGGGGCCCTGTATGACAGGGTCCCAGTGACACATACATATAGGCCACAAACCTATGAGCACTGGGGTCCTGACCAGCAGGATCCCAGTGACACATAACAAACATACTGAAAACATAGTGTTTTCACTATGAGCACTGAGGCCTGGCTATCAGGATCCCAGTGAGACAGTGAAAACAGTGACAAACACCCTGACATACACTCACAAACAGGCCAAAAGTGGGGGTAACAAGGCTAGAAAGAGGCTACCTTCTCACACAACCCCCCCAAACGAAGGACAATAAGGCTAACCTTGGCCAGTTGAGACTTTATTGTCTAAGTGGTGATAAGTAGACAGTAGCTCTGCAATAGACCGGTTACTCCCTTTATCATCCACTATATGGTTACTTCCCTGTGGGGATGTAAACCACCCTGTTTGAAGTTTTTTAGCTAAGCAACAATGTGAAGATGTATTTTCAGAGTTTCTATCAGTAAGTTTTAGTTTAGAGCAGTGGGAATTGTCCACTGAACCTATTTGTAGTGATGGAAATGCCAGACAGGGATGCTGTCTCAGTAAAGCCATAGCTGGGCAAAAACTTTGTCCATATGGCTGGAAGAGAGAACAGGGATGCTGTTTCTCTTGAGTTGGGGCAGGGCAGGGATGCTGTCCTATCAGCTCCACACTAGGGCAGGGATGCTGTCCTAAGTGTTGTGAGGCAGTGCAGAGTTTCTGCACTAAAGTTTCTCTGGGCGGGTTGGAGGGATGCTCCATGTTAACTAAAATGGTGCTCTTTTTCTCACCAATGTTAGTTATCCCACAGAGAGGTACTTCCACCTCAGGGAGTACAGTTTTGCCAACTGATGATTCCCTTGGAACAGGTGCCACCCCAGGAGAGGTTTCTCCCACCACAGGAATGGTATCCTGAATGGTAGGGTGGTTAGGGGATACTGTGATACCCTTTTTACCTGTTGATGGAGAGGGTTCCTGAGTTTTCAGGCCTTCTCTCCTTTGCTTTTTCATTTCACTTGAAATGAGAGGGAACAATT
The DNA here is from genome assembly GCF_031143425.1 of Pleurodeles waltl. Lineage (NCBI taxonomy): Eukaryota > Metazoa > Chordata > Amphibia > Caudata > Salamandridae > Pleurodeles > Pleurodeles waltl. The sequence goes on from NC_090444.1 coordinate 878,273,584, forward strand.
CCTCAGGGATGCCCAGCATGGCTGCATGGGCATAAAACTCTACATCAGCCCAACCTGAGGCCTCTAGGTCATTACCTAAGAGACAGTCTACAGGTAAGCTAGGTGATACCACCACCTGCTTAGGGCCAGTAACTCCACCCCAACTAAACTGAATTATAGCTAAGGGAAGAAACTTAGTGGAGTTATGGACATCAATAATCTTATACTGTTGTCCAATGATGTGTTGTTCAGGAGGCACTAGGTTTTCAGTCACCAAAGTGAAACTGGCACCTGTGTCCCTGTAGGCCAAGGCCTCAACACCATTTATTGAAACTGTCTGCCTGTACTTATCCATTGTAAGGGGACAAGCAGCCAGTGTGGCAAGGCCAGTGCCACTAGGTGTGACAGAAACTGTCTTGGGACTGATTACATCAGTTTCCACTATGGACCCATAAGTGAACCCAACTACACCCTTTGCTTGACTGTTGCCAGCAGTCCCACCACTAGTACCACTACTGCTAGGGGCACTAGAGCTTGATGTATTAGTGGTGGTAGGCTCAGGGGGTTTACCTGGACAGGACTTATCCCCTGGCCTATGGCCTCTGTTTTTACACACAAAGCACCAAGGCTTTTTAATGTGTGCAGGTTGGGAAGAAGAGGAAGAATTTGTTTTATCCCCACCCTCTGAAGAGTGTTTAAGATTTGAAGTGGTATCTTTGGTTTTACCCTTATCCCCATGCTTATCTTGAGATTTTTCACCATCTTTCTTCTTATTGCCATCTTTGTCACCCCCTGTATGAACTTTTCTGTTCACCCTTGTTCTGACCCATTTGTCTGCCTTCTTTCCCAATTCTTGGGGAGAGGTCAGATCAGAGTCTACCAGGTACTGGTGCAACAAATCAGACACACAATTATTAAGTATATGCTCTCTCAGGATTGTGTTATACAGGCTTTCATAATCAGTAACTTTACTGCCATGTAACCACCCCTCCAAGGCCTTCACTGAATGGTCAATGAAATCAACCCAGTCTTGTGAAGACTCCTTTTTGGTCTCTCTGAACTTTATCCTGTACTGTTCAGTGGTTAAGCCATAACCATCCAGGAGTGCATTCTTAAGAACTGTAAAATTATTGGCATCACTTTCTTTCACAGTAAGGAGTCTATCCCTACCTTTTCCACTAAATGATAGCCATAGGATAGCAGCCCACTGCCTTTGAGGGACATCCTGTACAACACAGGCCCTCTCAAGTGCAGCAAACCACTTGTTAATGTCATCCCCCTCCTTATAAGGGGGAACTATCTTATGCAGATTCCTGGAATCATGCTCTTTTGCAGGATGACTATGGGGAATACTGCTGCTGCCACCATGGGTATCTAAACCCAACTTCTGTCTTTCCCTCTCTATTTCTAAAGACTGTCTATCCAAATCCAGCTGTTGCTTCTTGAGCTTCAGTCTGGTTTGTTCCACTCTCAATCTATTGAGCTCCCTTTCTAACAATCTGTCATCAGGGTGGGTGGGAGGGACATTTCTAGATACAGAGGTATGATGGGAATGAACAGAAGGAGACCTGTCCCTTACAGAGGGCACCCTAACAGCTTGGCTACCAGTATAATGTGAGAGCACACCATCAGTATGGTGTGATTCAACCTCTGTACCAACTATGCTAGACTGTCTAGTAATGGGCAGGCTGAGAAGTTTCTTTCCTGAACCTTTTCCTGGGGGAGTCCCTGGATCAGATTGAGAACCATTAGCTACTTTTTCTACAGATTGGGCACTTATGGCCTTATCCTGTACTCTAAGCATATTAATTAACAGTTCTAAGGAAGGATTCTTCCCTACACTCAAACCTCTCTCTATGCAGAGACTACTTGCTCCTTTCCAGCTAAGGTGATCATATGCAAGTTTGGACAGTTCAACATTTTTTCCTGTGCCAGACATTTTTTAGAGAGAGTTAAAGTGATAGAAAAAGAGAAAAAAAGTTTTCAGAACTTTTTGGAAAGACAGAAAAAACTTTTTAAACTTTTAAGAACTTTTTGAAAGTTTTAGAAGTACTTTTCAGCACTTAGAAAAGAGTGAAAAGAGGAAATGCAAAACTTTTTGGCTATGTGTATATACACTGACCTTGTTTTGTATATTTTTCTCTTATGAAAAGTACAATGACAAGAGTGGTAAGTAGTCTCAAGCACTTATCCCACCACTGCACAACCAATGTAGGAGGCTGTACTGGTTTGTAGTGAGTACCAAGGGGTACTTGCACCTTGCACCAGGCCCAGTTATCCCTTATTAGTGTATAGGGTGTCTAGCAGCTTAGGCTGATAGATAATGGTAGCTTAGCAGAGCAGTTTAGGCTGAACTAGGAGACGTGTGAAGCTACTACAGTACCACTTAGTGTCATATGCACAATATCATAAGAAAACACAATACACAGTTATACTAAAAATAAAGGTACTTTATTTTTATGACAATATGCCAAAGTATCTTAGAGTGTACCCTCAGTGAGAGGATAGGAAATATACACAAGATATATATACACAATAGCAAAAATATGCAGTATAGTCTTAGAAAACAGTGCAAACAATGTATAGTTACAATAGGATGCAATGGGGAAACATAGGGATAGGGGCAACACAAACCATATACTCCAGAAGTGGAATGCGAACCACGAATGGACCCCAAACCTATGTGACCTTGTAGAGGGTCGCTGGGACTATTAGAAAATAGTGAGAGTTAGAAAAATAACCCTCCCCAAGACCCTGAAAAGTGAGTGCAAAGTGCACTAAGGTTCCCCTAAGGACAAAAGAGTCGTGTTAGAGGAATAATGCAGGAAAGACACAAACCAGCAATGCAACAACTGTGGATTTCCAATCTAGGGTACCTGTGGAACAAGGGGACCAAGTCCAAAAGTCACAAGCAAGTCGGAGATGGGCAGATGCCCAGGAAATGCCAGCTGTTGGTGCAAAGAAGCTCTTACTAGGCTGAAGAACTGTGAATACTGCAGGAACGACAAGGGCTAGAGACTTCCCCTTTGGAGGATGGATCCCCCACGCCTTGGAGAGTCGTGCAGAAGTGTTTTCCCGCCGGATGGATGCCAACAAGCCTTGCTACACGCAAATCGTGTGTTTGGCGTTTTTGGACGCTGCTGGGGCCCAGGAGGGACCAGGAGGTCGCAAATTGGACCTGATGAGAGAGGGGACGTCGAGCAAGACAAAGAGCCCTCGCTGAAGCAGGTAGCACCCAGAGAAGTGCCAGAAACAGGCACTACGAGGATGCGTGAAACGGTGCTCGCCGAAGTTGCACAAAGGAGTCCCACGTCGCCGGAGACCAACTTAGAAAGTCGTGCAATGCAGGTTAGAGTGCCGTGGACCCAGGCTTGGCTGTGCACAAAGGATTTCCGCCGGAAGTGCACAGGGGCCGGAGTAGCTTGCAAAGTCACGGTTCCCAGCAATGCAGCCCAGCGAGGTGAGGCAAGGACTTTCCTCCACCAAACTTGGACTGAAGAGTCACTGGACTGTGGGGGTCACTTGGACAGAGTCGCTGGATTCGAGGGACCTCACTCGTCGTGCTGAGAGGAGACCCAAGGGACCGGTAATGCAGCTTTTTGGTGCCTGCGGTTGCAGGGGGAAGATTCCGTCGACCCACGGGAGATTTCTTCGGAGCTTCTGGTGCAGAGAGGAGGCAGGCTACCCCCACAGCATGCACAAGCAGGAAAACAGTCGAGAAGGCGGCAGGATCAGCGTTACAGAGTTGCAGTAGTCGTCTTTGCTACTATGTTGCAGGTTTGCAGGCTTCCAGCGCGGTCAGCGGTCGTTTCCTTATCAGAAGGTGAAGAGGGAGATGCAGAGGAACTCGGATGAGCTCTTGCATTCGTTATCTGAAGTTTCCCCAGAGACAGAGACCCTAAATAGCCAGAAAAGAGGGTTTGTCTACCTAGGAGAGAGGAAAGGCTACTAACACCTGAAGGAGCCTATCAGCAGGAGTCTCTGACGTCACCTGGTGGCACTGGCCACTCAGAGCAGTCCAGTGTGCCAGCAGCACCTCTGTTTCCAAGATGGCAGAGGTCTGGAGCACACTGGAGGAGCTCTGGACACCTCCCAGGGGAGGTGCAGGTCAGGGGAGTGGTCACTCCCCTTTCCTTTGTCCAGTTTCGCGCCAGAGCAGGGGCTAAGGGGTCCCTGAACCGGTGTAGACTGGCTTATGCAGAATTGGGCACCTCTGTGCCCAACAAAGCATTTCCAGAGGCTGGGGGAGGCTACTCCTCCCCTGCCTTCACACCATTTTCCAAAGGGAGAGGGTGTCACACCCTCTCTCAGAGGAAGTTCTTTGTTCTGCCATCCTGGGCCCGGCCTGGCTGGACCCCAGGAGGGCAGCTGCCTGTCTGAGGGGTTGGCAGCAGCAGCAGCTGCAGTGAAACCCCAGGAAGGGCAGTCTGGCAGTACCAGGGTCTGTGCTACAGACCACTGGGATCATGGAATTGTACCAACAATGCCAGGATGGTATAGAGGGGGCAATTCCATGATCATAGACATGTTACATGGCCATATTCGGAGTTACCATGGTGAAGCTACATATAGGTAGTGACCTATATGTAGTGCACGCGTGTAATGGTGTCCCCGCACTCACAAAGTTCAGTGAATTGGCTCTGAACAATGTGGGGGCACCTTGGCTAGTGCCAGGGTGCCCTCACACTAAGTAACTTTGCACCTAACCTTTACCAGGTAAAGGTTAGACATATAGGTGACTTATAAGTTACTTAAGTGCAGTGTAAAATGGCTGTGAAATAACGTGGACGTTATTTCACTCAGGCTGCAGTGGCAGGCCTGTGTAAGAATTGTCAGAGCTCCCTATGGGTGGCAAAAGAAATGCTGCAGCCCATAGGGATCTCCTGGAACCCCAATACCCTGGGTACCTCAGTACCATATACTAGGGAATTATAAGGGTGTTCCAGTAAGCCAATGTGAATTGGTAAAAATGGTCACTAGCCTGTCAGTGACAATTTGAAAGTAATGAGAGAGCATAACCACTGAGGTTCTGGTTAGCAGAGCCTCAGTGAGACAGTTAGGCACCACACAGGGAACATATACATGCACACCTATGAGCACTGGGGCCCTGTGTGACAGGGTCCCAGTGACACATACATATAGGCCACAAACCTATGAGCACTGGGGTCCTGACCAGCAGGATCCCAGTGACACATAACAAACATACTGAAAACATAGTGTTTTCACTATGAGCACTGAGGCCTGGCTATCAGGATCCCAGTGAGACAGTGAAAACAGTGACAAACACCCTGACATACACTCACAAACAGGCCAAAAGTGGGGGTAACAAGGCTAGAAAGAGGCTACCTTCTCACACAACCCCCCCCCAAACGAAGGACAATAAGGCTAACCTTGGCCAGTTGAGACTTTATTGTCTAAGTGGTGATAAGTAGACAGTAGCTCTGCAATAGACCAGTTACTCCCTTTATCATCCACTATATGGTTACTTCCCTGTGGGGATGTAAACCACCCTGTTTGAAGTTTTTTAGCTAAGCAACAATGTGAAGATGTATTTTCAGAGTTTCTATCAGTAAGTTTTAGTTTAGAGCAGTGGGAATTGTCCACTGAACCTATTTGTAGTGATGGAAATGCCAGACAGGGATGCTGTCTCAGTAAAGCCATAGCTGGGCAAAAACTTTGTCCATATGGCTGGAAGAGAGAACAGGGATGCTGTTTCTCTTGAGTTGGGGCAGGGCAGGGATGCTGTCCTATCAGCTCCACACTAGGGCAGGGATGCTGTCCTAAGTGTTGTGAGGCAGTGCAGAGTTTCTGCACTAAAGTTTCTCTGGGCGGGTTGGAGGGATGCTCCATGTTAACTAAAATGGTGCTCTTTTTCTCACCAATGTTAGTTATCCCACAGAGAGGTACTTCCACCTCAGGGAGTACAGTTTTGCCAACTGATGATTCCCTTGGAACAGGTGCCACCCCAGGAGAGGTTTCTCCCACCACAGGAATGGTATCCTGAATGGTAGGGTGGTTAGGGGATACTGTGATACCCTTTTTACCTGTTGATGGAGAGGGTTCCTGAGTTTTCAGGCCTTCTCTCCTTTGCTTTTTCATTTCACTTGAAATGAGAGGGAACAATTCCTCAGGGATGCCCAGCATGGCTGCATGGGCATAAAACTCTACATCAGCCCAACCTGAGGCCTCTAGGTCATTACCTAAGAGACAGTCTACAGGTAAGCTAGGTGATACCACCACCTGCTTAGGGCCAGTAACTCCACCCCAACTAAACTGAATTATAGCTAAGGGAAGAAACTTAGTGGAGTTATGGACATCAATAATCTTATACTGTTGTCCAATGATGTGTTGTTCAGGAGGCACTAGGTTTTCAGTCACCAAAGTGAAACTGGCACCTGTGTCCCTGTAGGCCAAGGCCTCAACACCATTTATTGAAACTGTCTGCCTGTACTTATCCATTGTAAGGGGACAAGCAGCCAGTGTGGCAAGGCCAGTGCCACTAGGTGTGACAGAAACTGTCTTGGGACTGATTACATCAGTTTCCACTATGGACCCATAAGTGAACCCAACTACACCCTTTGCTTGACTGTTGCCAGCAGTCCCACCACTAGTACCACTACTGCTAGGGGCACTAGAGCTTGATGTATTAGTGGTGGTAGGCTCAGGGGGTTTACCTGGACAGGACTTATCCCCTGGCCTATGGCCTCTGTTTTTACACACAAAGCACCAAGGCTTTTTAATGTGTGCAGGTTGGGAAGAAGAGGAAGAATTTGTTTTATCCCCACCCTCTGAAGAGTGTTTAAGATTTGAAGTGGTATCTTTGGTTTTACCCTTATCCCCATGCTTATCTTGAGATTTTTCACCATCTTTCTTCTTATTGCCATCTTTGTCACCCCCTGTATGAACTTTTCTGTTCACCCTTGTTCTGACCCATTTGTCTGCCTTCTTTCCCAATTCTTGGGGAGAGGTCAGATCAGAGTCTACCAGGTACTGGTGCAACAAATCAGACACACAATTATTAAGTATATGCTCTCTCAGGATTGTGTTATACAGGCTTTCATAATCAGTAACTTTACTGCCATGTAACCACCCCTCCAAGGCCTTCACTGAATGGTCAATGAAATCAACCCAGTCTTGTGAAGACTCCTTTTTGGTCTCTCTGAACTTTATCCTGTACTGTTCAGTGGTTAAGCCATAACCATCCAGGAGTGCATTCTTAAGAACTGTAAAATTATTGGCATCACTTTCTTTCACAGTAAGGAGTCTATCCCTACCTTTTCCACTAAATGATAGCCATAGGATAGCAGCCCACTGCCTTTGAGGGACATCCTGTACAACACAGGCCCTCTCAAGTGCAGCAAACCACTTGTTAATGTCATCCCCCTCCTTATAAGGGGGAACTATCTTATGCAGATTCCTGGAATCATGCTCTTTTGCAGGATGACTATGGGGAATACTGCTGCTGCCACCATGGGTATCTAAACCCAACTTCTGTCTTTCCCTCTCTATTTCTAAAGACTGTCTATCCAAATCCAGCTGTTGCTTCTTGAGCTTCAGTCTGGTTTGTTCCACTCTCAATCTATTGAGCTCCCTTTCTAACAATCTGTCATCAGGGTGGGTGGGAGGGACATTTCTAGATACAGAGGTATGATGGGAATGAACAGAAGGAGACCTGTCCCTTACAGAGGGCACCCTAACAGCTTGGCTACCAGTATAATGTGAGAGCACACCATCAGTATGGTGTGATTCAACCTCTGTACCAACTATGCTAGACTGTCTAGTAATGGGCAGGCTGAGAAGTTTCTTTCCTGAACCTTTTCCTGGGGGAGTCCCTGGATCAGATTGAGAACCATTAGCTACTTTTTCTACAGATTGGGCACTTATGGCCTTATCCTGTACTCTAAGCATATTAATTAACAGTTCTAAGGAAGGATTCTTCCCTACACTCAAACCTCTCTCTATGCAGAGACTCCTTGCTCCTCTCCAGCTAAGGTGATCATATGCAAGTTTGGACAGTTCAACATTTTTTCCTGTGCCAGACATTTTTTAGAGAGAGTTAAAGTGATAGAAAAAGAGAAAAAAAGTTTTCAGAACTTTTTGGACAGACAGAAAAAACTTTTTAAACTTTTAAGAACTTTTTGAAAGTTTTAGAAGTACTTTTCAGCACTTAGAAAAGAGTGAAAAGAGGAAATGCAAAACTTTTTGGCTATGTGTATATACACTGACCTTGTTTTGTATATTTTTCTCTTATGAAAAGTACAATGACAAGAGTGGTAAGTAGTCTCAAGCACTTATCCCACCACTGCACAACCAATGTAGGAGGCTATACTGGTTTGTAGTGAGTACCAAGGGGTACTTGCACCTTGCACCAGGCCCAGTTATCCCTTATTAGTGTATAGGGTGTCTAGCAGCTTAGGCTGATAGATAATGGTAGCTTAGCAGAGCAGTTTAGGCTGAACTAGGAGACGTGTGAAGCTACTACAGTACCACTTAGTGTCATATGCACAATATCATAAGAAAACACAATACACAGTTATACTAAAAATAAAGGTACTTTATTTTTATGACAATATGCCAAAGTATCTTAGAGTGTACCCTCAGTGAGAGGATAGGAAATATACACAAGATATATATACACAATAGCAAAAATATGCAGTATAGTCTTAGAAAACAGTGCAAACAATGTATAGTTACAATAGGATGCAATGGGGAAACATAGGGATAGGGGCAACACAAACCATATACTCCAGAAGTGGAATGCGAACCACGAATGGACCCCAAACCTATGTGACCTTGTAGAGGGTCGCTGGGACTATTAGAAAATAGTGAGAGTTAGAAAAATAACCCTCCCCAAGACCCTGAAAAGTGAGTGCAAAGTGCACTAAGGTTCCCCTAAGGACAAAAGAGTCGTGTTAGAGGAATAATGCAGGAAAGACACAAACCAGCAATGCAACAACTGTGGATTTCCAATCTAGGGTACCTGTGGAACAAGGGGACCAAGTCCAAAAGTCACAAGCAAGTCGGAGATGGGCAGATGCCCAGGAAATGCCAGCTGTTGGTGCAAAGAAGCTCTTACTAGGCTGAAGAACTGTGAATACTGCAGGAACGACAAGGGCTAGAGACTTCCCCTTTGGAGGATGGATCCCCCACGCCTTGGAGAGTCGTGCAGAAGTGTTTTCCCGCCGGATGGATGCCAACAAGCCTTGCTACACGCAAATCGTGCGTTTGGCGTTTTTGGACGCTGCTGGGGCCCAGGAGGGACCAGGAGGTCGCAAATTGGACCTGAAGAGAGAGGGGACGTCGAGCAAGACAAAGAGCCCTCGCTGAAGCAGGTAGCACCCAGAGAAGTGCCAGAAACAGGCACTACGAGGATGCGTGAAACGGTGCTCGCCGAAGTTGCACAAAGGAGTCCCACGTCGCCGGAGACCAACTTAGAAAGTCGTGCAATGCAGGTTAGAGTGCCGTGGACCCAGGCTTGGCTGTGCACAAAGGATTTCCGCCGGAAGTGCACAGGGGCCGGAGTAGCTTGCAAAGTCGCGGTTCCCAGCAATGCAGCCCAGCGAGGTGAGGCAAGGACTTACCTCCACCAAACTTGGACTGAAGAGTCACTGGACTGTGGGGGTCACTTGTACAGAGTCGCTGGATTCGAGGGACCTCACTCGTCGTGCTGAGAGGAGACCCAAGGGACCGGTAATGCAGCTTTTTGGTGCCTGCGGTTGCAGGGGGAAGATTCCGTCGACCCACGGGAGATTTCTTCGGAGCTTCTGGTGCAGAGAGGAGGCAGGCTACCCCCACAGCATGCACAAGCAGGAAAACAGTCGAGAAGGCGGCAGGATCAGCGTTACAGAGTTGCAGTAGTCGTCTTTGCTACTATGTTGCAGGTTTGCAGGCTTCCAGCGCGGTCAGCGGTCGTTTCCTTATCAGAAGGTGAAGAGGGAGATGCAGAGGAACTCGGATGAGCTCTTGCATTCGTTATCTGAAGTTTCCCCAGAGACAGAGACCCTAAATAGCCAGAAAAGAGGGTTTGTCTACCTAGGTGAGAGGAAAGGCTACTAACACCTGAAGGAGCCTATCAGCAGGAGTCTCTGACGTCACCTGGTGGCACTGGCCACTCAGAGCAGTCCAGTGTGCCAGCAGCACCTCTGTTTCCAAGATGGCAGAGGTCTGGAGCACACTGGAGGAGCTCTGGACACCTCCCAGGGGAGGTGCAGGTCAGGGGAGTGGTCACTCCCCTTTCCTTTGTCCAGTTTCGCGCCAGAGCAGGGGCTAAGGGGTCCCTGAACCGGTGTAGACTGGCTTATGCAGAATTGGGCACCTCTGTGCCCAACAAAGCATTTCCAGAGGCTGGGGGAGGCTACTCCTCCCCTGCCTTCACACCATTTTCCAAAGGGAGAGGGTGTCACACCCTCTCTCAGAGGAAGTTCTTTGTTCTACCATCCTGGGCCCGGCCTGGCTGGACCCCAGGAGGGCAGCTGCCTGTCTGAGGGGTTGGCAGCAGCAGCAGCTGCAGTGAAACCCCAGGAAGGGCAGTCTGGCAGTACCAGGGTCTGTGCTACAGACCACTGGGATCATGGAATTGTACCAACAATGCCAGGATGGTATAGAGGGGGCAATTCCATGATCATAGACATGTTACATGGCCATATTCGGAGTTACCATGGTGAAGCTACATATAGGTAGTGACCTATATGTAGTGCACGCGTGTAATGGTGTCCCCGCACTCACAAAGTTCAGTGAATTGGCTCTGAACAATGTGGGGGCACCTTGGCTAGTGCCAGGGTGCCCTCACACTAAGTAACTTTGCACCTAACCTTTACCAGGTAAAGGTTAGACATATAGGTGACTTATAAGTTACTTAAGTGCAGTGTAAAATGGCTGTGAAATAACGTGGACGTTATTTCACTCAGGCTGCAGTGGCAGGCCTGTGTAAGAATTGTCAGAGCTCCCTATGGGTGGCAAAAGAAATGCTGCAGCCCATAGGGATCTCCTGGAACCCCAATACCCTGGGTACCTCAGTACCATATACTAGGGAATTATAAGGGTGTTCCAGTAAGCCAATGTGAATTGGTAAAAATGGTCACTAGCCTGTCAGTGACAATTTGAAAGTAATGAGAGAGCATAACCACTGAGGTTCTGGTTAGCAGAGCCTCAGTGAGACAGTTAGGCACCACACAGGGAACATATACATGCACACCTATGAGCACTGGGGCCCTGTGTGACAGGGTCCCAGTGACACATACATATAGGCCACAAACCTATGAGCACTGGGGTCCTGACCAGCAGGATCCCAGTGACACATAACAAACATACTGAAAACATAGTGTTTTCACTATGAGCACTGAGGCCTGGCTATCAGGATCCCAGTGAGACAGTGAAAACAGTGACAAACACCCTGACATACACTCACAAACAGGCCAAAAGTGGGGGTAACAAGGCTAGAAAGAGGCTACCTTCTCACACAACCCCCCCCCAAACGAAGGACAATAAGGCTAACCTTGGCCAGTTGAGACTTTATTGTCTAAGTGGTGATAAGTAGACAGTAGCTCTGCAATAGACCAGTTACTCCCTTTATCATCCACTATATGGTTACTTCCCTGTGGGGATGTAAACCACCCTGTTTGAAGTTTTTTAGCTAAGCAACAATGTGAAGATGTATTTTCAGAGTTTCTATCAGTAAGTTTTAGTTTAGAGCAGTGGGAATTGTCCACTGAACCTATTTGTAGTGATGGAAATGCCAGACAGGGATGCTGTCTCAGTAAAGCCATAGCTGGGCAAAAACTTTGTCCATATGGCTGGAAGAGAGAACAGGGATGCTGTTTCTCTTGAGTTGGGGCAGGGCAGGGATGCTGTCCTATCAGCTCCACACTAGGGCAGGGATGCTGTCCTAAGTGTTGTGAGGCAGTGCAGAGTTTCTGCACTAAAGTTTCTCTGGGCGGGTTGGAGGGATGCTCCATGTTAACTAAAATGGTGCTCTTTTTCTCACCAATGTTAGTTATCCCACAGAGAGGTACTTCCACCTCAGGGAGTACAGTTTTGCCAACTGATGATTCCCTTGGAACAGGTGCCACCCCAGGAGAGGTTTCTCCCACCACAGGAATGGTATCCTGAATGGTAGGGTGGTTAGGGGATACTGTGATACCCTTTTTACCTGTTGATGGAGAGGGTTCCTGAGTTTTCAGGCCTTCTCTCCTTTGCTTTTTCATTTCACTTGAAATGAGAGGGAACAATTCCTCAGGGATGCCCAGCATGGCTGCATGGGCATAAAACTCTACATCAGCCCAACCTGAGGCCTCTAGGTCATTACCTAAGAGACAGTCTACAGGTAAGCTAGGTGATACCACCACCTGCTTAGGGCCAGTAACTCCACCCCAACTAAACTGAATTATAGCTAAGGGAAGAAACTTAGTGGAGTTATGGACATCAATAATCTTATACTGTTGTCCAATGATGTGTTGTTCAGGAGGCACTAGGTTTTCAGTCACCAAAGTGAAACTGGCACCTGTGTCCCTGTAGGCCAAGGCCTCAACACCATTTATTGAAACTGTCTGCCTGTACTTATCCATTGTAAGGGGACAAGCAGCCAGTGTGGCAAGGCCAGTGCCACTAGGTGTGACAGAAACTGTCTTGGGACTGATTACATCAGTTTCCACTATGGACCCATAAGTGAACCCAACTACACCCTTTGCTTGACTGTTGCCAGCAGTCCCACCACTAGTACCACTACTGCTAGGGGCACTAGAGCTTGATGTATTAGTGGTGGTAGGCTCAGGGGGTTTACCTGGACAGGACTTATCCCCTGGCCTATGGCCTCTGTTTTTACACACAAAGCACCAAGGCTTTTTAATGTGTGCAGGTTGGGAAGAAGAGGAAGAATTTGTTTTATCCCCACCCTCTGAAGAGTGTTTAAGATTTGAAGTGGTATCTTTGGTTTTACCCTTATCCCCATGCTTATCTTGAGATTTTTCACCATCTTTCTTCTTATTGCCATCTTTGTCACCCCCTGTATGAACTTTTCTGTTCACCCTTGTTCTGACCCATTTGTCTGCCTTCTTTCCCAATTCTTGGGGAGAGGTCAGATCAGAGTCTACCAGGTACTGGTGCAACAAATCAGACACACAATTATTAAGTATATGCTCTCTCAGGATTGTGTTATACAGGCTTTCATAATCAGTAACTTTACTGCCATGTAACCACCCCTCCAAGGCCTTCACTGAATGGTCAATGAAATCAACCCAGTCTTGTGAAGACTCCTTTTTGGTCTCTCTGAACTTTATCCTGTACTGTTCAGTGGTTAAGCCATAACCATCCAGGAGTGCATTCTTAAGAACTGTAAAATTATTGGCATCACTTTCTTTCACAGTAAGGAGTCTATCCCTACCTTTTCCACTAAATGATAGCCATAGGATAGCAGCCCACTGCCTTTGAGGGACATCCTGTACAACACAGGCCCTCTCAAGTGCAGCAAACCACTTGTTAATGTCATCCCCCTCCTTATAAGGGGGAACTATCTTATGCAGATTCCTGGAATCATGCTCTTTTGCAGGATGACTATGGGGAATACTGCTGCTGCCACCATGGGTATCTAAACCCAACTTCTGTCTTTCCCTCTCTATTTCTAAAGACTGTCTATCCAAATCCAGCTGTTGCTTCTTGAGCTTCAGTCTGGTTTGTTCCACTCTCAATCTATTGAGCTCCCTTTCTAACAATCTGTCATCAGGGTGGGTGGGAGGGACATTTCTAGATACAGAGGTATGATGGGAATGAACAGAAGGAGACCTGTCCCTTACAGAGGGCACCCTAACAGCTTGGCTACCAGTATAATGTGAGAGCACACCATCAGTATGGTGTGATTCAACCTCTGTACCAACTATGCTAGACTGTCTAGTAATGGGCAGGCTGAGAAGTTTCTTTCCTGAACCTTTTCCTGGGGGAGTCCCTGGATCAGATTGAGAACCATTAGCTACTTTTTCTACAGATTGGGCACTTATGGCCTTATCCTGTACTCTAAGCATATTAATTAACAGTTCTAAGGAAGGATTCTTCCCTACACTCAAACCTCTCTCTATGCAGAGACTCCTTGCTCCTCTCCAGCTAAGGTGATCATATGCAAGTTTGGACAGTTCATCATTTTTTCCTGTGCCAGACATTTTTTAGAGAGAGTTAAAGTGATAGAAAAAGAGAAAAAAAGTTTTCAGAACTTTTTGGACAGACAGAAAAAACTTTTTAAACTTTTAAGAACTTTTTGAAAGTTTTAGAAGTACTTTTCAGCACTTAGAAAAGAGTGAAAAGAGGAAATGCAAAACTTTTTGGCTATGTGTATATACACTGACCTTGTTTTGTATATTTTTCTCTTATGAAAAGTACAATGACAAGAGTGGTAAGTAGTCTCAAGCACTTATCCCACCACTGCACAACCAATGTAGGAGGCTATACTGGTTTGTAGTGAGTACCAAGGGGTACTTGCACCTTGCACCAGGCCCAGTTATCCCTTATTAGTGTATAGGGTGTCTAGCAGCTTAGGCTGATAGATAATGGTAGCTTAGCAGAGCAGTTTAGGCTGAACTAGGAGACGTGTGAAGCTACTACAGTACCACTTAGTGTCATATGCACAATATCATAAGAAAACACAATACACAGTTATACTAAAAATAAAGGTACTTTATTTTTATGACAATATGCCAAAGTATCTTAGAGTGTACCCTCAGTGAGAGGATAGGAAATATACACAAGATATATATACACAATAGCAAAAATATGCAGTATAGTCTTAGAAAACAGTGCAAACAATGTATAGTTACAATAGGATGCAATGGTGAAACATAGGGATAGGGGCAACACAAACCATATACTCCAGAAGTGGAATGCGAACCACGAATGGACCCCAAACCTATGTGACCTTGTAGAGGGTCGCTGGGACTATTAGAAAATAGTGAGAGTTAGAAAAATAACCCTCCCCAAGACCCTGAAAAGTGAGTGCAAAGTGCACTAAGGTTCCCCTAAGGACAAAAGAGTCGTGTTAGAGGAATAATGCAGGAAAGACACAAACCAGCAATGCAACAACTGTGGATTTCCAATCTAGGGTACCTGTGGAACAAGGGGACCAAGTCCAAAAGTCACAAGCAAGTCGGAGATGGGCAGATGCCCAGGAAATGCCAGCTGTTGGTGCAAAGAAGCTCTTACTAGGCTGAAGCACTGTGAATACTGCAGGAACGACAAGGGCAAGAGACTTCCCCTTTGGAGGATGGATCCTGCACGCCTTGGAGAGTCGTGCAGAAGTGTTTTCCCGCCGGATGGATGCCAACAAGCCTTGCTACACGCAAATCTTGCGTTTGGCGTTTTTGGACGCTGCTGGGGCCCAGGAGGGACCAGGAGGTCTCAAATTGGATCTGAAGAGAGAGGAGACGTCGAGCAAGACAAAGAGCCCTCGCTGAAGCAGGTAGCACCCATAGAAGTGCCAGAAACAGGCACTACGAGGATGCGTGAAACGGTGCTCGCCGAAGTTGCACAAAGGAGTCCCACGTCGCCGGAGACCAACTTAGAAAGTCGTGCAATGCAGGTTAGAGTGCCGTGGACCCAGGCTTGGCTGTGCACAAAGGATTTCCACCGGAAGTGCACAGGGGCCGGAGTAGCTTGCAAAGTCGTGGTTCCCAGCAATGCAGCCCAGCGAGGTGAGGCAAGGACTTACCTCCACCAAACTTGGACTGAAGAGTCACTGGACTGTGGGGGTCACTTGGACAGAGTCGCTGGATTCGAGGGACCTCACTCGTCGTGCTGAGAGGAGACCCAAGGGACCGGTAATGCAGCTTTTTGGTGCCTGCGGTTGCAGGGGGAAGATTCCGTCGACCCACGGGAGATTTCTTCGGAGCTTCTGGTGCAGAGAGGAGGCAGGCTACCCCCACAGCATGCACAAGCAGGAAAACAGTCGAGAAGGCGGCAGGATCAGCGTTACAGAGTTGCAGTAGTCGTCTTTGCTACTATGTTGCAGGTTTGCAGGCTTCCAGCGCGGTCAGCGGTCGTTTCCTTATCAGAAGGTGAAGAGGGAGATGCAGAGGAACTCGGATGAGCTCTTGCATTCGTTATCTGAAGTTTCCCCAGAGACAGAGACCCTAAATAGCCAGAAAAGAGTGTTTGGCTACCTAGGAGAGAGGAAAGGCTACTAACACCTGAAGGAGCCTATCAGCAGGAGTCTCTGACGTCACCTGGTGGCACTGGCCACTCAGAGCAGTCCAGTGTGCCAGCAGCACCTCTGTTTCCAAGATGGCAGAGGTCTGGAGCACACTGGAGGAGCTCTGGACACCTCCCAGGGGAGGTGCAGGTCAGGGGAGTGGTCACTCCCCTTTCCTTTGTCCAGTTTCGCACCAGAGCAGGGGCTAAGGGGTCCCTGAACCGGTGTAGACTGGCTTATGCAGAATTGGGCACCTCTGTGCCCAACAAAGCATTTCCAGAGGCTGGGGGAGGCTACTCCTCCCCTGCCTTCACACCATTTTCCAAAGGGAGAGGGTGTCACACCCTCTCTCAGAGGAAGTTCTTTGTTCTGCCATCCTGGGCCAGGCCTGGCTGGACCCCAGGAGGGCAGCTGCCTGTCTGAGGGGTTGGCAGCAGCAGCAGCTGCAGTGAAACCCCAGGAAGGGCAGTCTGGCAGTACCAGGGTCTGTGCTACAGACCACTGGGATCATGGAATTGTACCAACAATGCCAGGATGGTATAGAGGGGGCAATTCCATGATCATAGACATGTTACATGGCCATATTCGGAGTTACCATGGTGAAGCTACATATAGGTAGTGACCTATATGTAGTGCACGCGTGTAATGGTGTCCCCGCACTCACAAAGTTCAGTGAATTGGCTCTGAACAATGTGGGGGCACCTTGGCTAGTGCCAGGGTGCCCTCACACTAAGTAACTTTGCACCTAACCTTTACCAGGTAAAGGTTAGACATATAGGTGACTTATAAGTTACTTAAGTGCAGTGTAAAATGGCTGTGAAATAACGTGGACGTTATTTCACTCAGGCTGCAGTGGCAGGCCTGTGTAAGAATTGTCAGAGCTCCCTATGGGTGGCAAAAGAAATGCTGCAGCCCATAGGGATCTCCTGGAACCCCAATACCCTGGGTACCTCAGTACCATATACTAGGGAATTATAAGGGTGTTCCAGTAAGCCAATGTGAATTGGTAAAAATGGTCACTAGCCTGTCAGTGACAATTTGAAAGTAATGAGAGAGCATAACCACTGAGGTTCTGGTTAGCAGAGCCTCAGTGAGACAGTTAGGCACCACACAGGGAACATATACATGCACACCTATGAGCACTGGGGCCCTGTGTGACAGGGTCCCAGTGACACATACATATAGGCCACAAACCTATGAGCACTGGGGTCCTGACCAGCAGGATCCCAGTGACACATAACAAACATACTGAAAACATAGTGTTTTCACTATGAGCACTGAGGCCTGGCTATCAGGATCCCAGTGAGACAGTGAAAACAGTGACAAACACCCTGACATACACTCACAAACAGGCCAAAAGTGGGGGTAACAAGGCTAGAAAGAGGCTACCTTCTCACAGACGCTGACTGCCTCGTTGCAGATGCTGAACCGAGATCACAGGTCTTTGCTCAGGTATGAGGGCTGATATCTCCACAGTGATTCTAATAGGCAAGCTACAAGCTTAACATGCTGTGCTCTAGATAGAACAAGCAGAGGGAGAGTAGAAACTGTTTGACAATATGATAGCATTGTTTTTATGTTTTACTCTCCTGGTAACTATTACAATCCTACTGTGTTGTATCGTTCTGGTTATTGCGGCTCACGCCTTAATATCTAAAATACAGTCGTTTTATTAAAACATTACATAAAACTTATACTGTCTTTGTCATTTGTATATGAGATCATATTGGAAATAAGAGAGTTGGTTTGGATCTGAGTAACGACGACTTCCCTGAGAAGTTCCAAAGATGTCATGCGCTCGGCTGCCAAATCATTCCTTCCACATGGGAGAAATGAGGCACTGCTAGTTAGCCGGAGCAAAAACCGGATTTAGGGTGACAGAGTTCTTTACACGTGGGTCAGACTCAGTCCCCCACACCATTATAGATCCTGCTGCCTAGAAATCCAGTAGTCTCATTTAGAAGAATGAGAGCCCACGCGACATGGCGCCGCCAACGTTTGGTCTGGCTCTAATGATTAGGTCCGACTGACTCTCTTGGTCTCATATATATTTTGACTCCTCGGTATACGGAGACGTCCGTGGGGCTGAGGGTTTCCGCCGCCACGGCATAGGTGCTACCTATTGCTTAGTGGTTGGTTGTTCAAGCTTGAACTTTGAAAGGAAAAAACCCCGATATTGGTGTGCCTTCTCTGACCTGTAGCTGTTTTTTAATGAAATGGCGAATCCTAATGTAGTGAACATAGCAATTAATATGCGACATCCACTCACGGGACATCTATTAACACATGGACTGACAGTCCAGGGGGGTCCAGTCACTTTTGTGGTGGACGCCCATGCAGCCTATAGAACTGAACTTTTTTATTGTTGGGTCGCTTTTCCAGCAGTGGATGGGGGAACAAATACTTTTCACGAATACACAGTTGCGAATGTCCCTGGACAATACAGGGCTTACGCTTATTTAGAAATACCTCTATCTTATCAAGAACACCATAATTGGCTTGATGGCGCCCTCCCACACACAATAGCACAAGTAAGGTTAGGGCCACTGAGTAATGATGGTCCTACCTGGCCTTTATTGGCTACATATACACCACATCCTGCGGTTGCTCAATTGGCAGTGGTTGAAGTTCGTCGTTTATATACAGAATTAACGGCTACGTATAGACGATTAGTTCAGTTTGTGATGCAGACATTAAATACGAATGCAGCGCGTGCTGCTCCAGCGCACCCACAGGCGGTGGTTCCGGGTCTTAATCCGGCCACTGTACACTCAGTTATGGGTAAAGTACCGGCTAAACGAGAGGAGACTCCGTTTTGGCTGGCGCAAAAAATTAATACGCTGGAGGCAGTATTTCCCCATACGGGACCTCAGGATAAACATAGAATTTTGACGATGTGTTTGCCGTACGGGATGGTTCCTCCGGTGGACCTTTGTAATACCTGGGGCACGGTGTTTGCCGCGCTCTACACTACGGCACACGGTACACCGACATTAGCTAATTTACCGGATGTACTTAAACAGATTCAGGATGAATATGGGGCTGCCCCTGCCTTGGATTTGGGCATGCAGTTGCTGGGCAATTTTGCCACAGTTTCTTCTATTATTTTGAGTAATCTCAAAGGAGAGGCAGTAGCACTAGCAGTGCGTATGCGTCTTCGGGATGTTCCGCTGCTTCAACAGGAGCGGGAGCTTCCGAGAATAATAGCGGAAACATATTCTAGTATTGGTCGTGATAGCCTAGGGGCTAGACCACAAAAACCCCAGTTACAGGGTAAAAATAATAAAGATAATGCTAAACAGCAACAACCTGAGGGTTCGAAAAAGCGCTGGGAAAAGGAACAGCAAACACCTAAGAAGGATGATGGGCAGTCTCCGCAACCGGAGACCCCACAGAATAAGTATAATCTCAGGAATAGGGATACTTTGAAGACGCCTGATAGATATCAATATACTGATACACGCCAATCTCGTTCCTTTCAGGACACCTCAGAAAAGACAAGTGAGAGAGGTGGGCGGTCAGAGCGGAGGACGGAGTACGTGAAACCGAGACAGGATTCACAACGCTCAGCGGAGGTTTCTATTAAACAAGAAGAGAAACCGCTGCAACAGAAACAGCAATTCAAAAAGAAGAAGGTGGCAGCAGTCTCAGTTAGACATGCCGCTCAAGAAGAGAGTTCTCTTGACGAACAAGACATGGGCGTTAGCACTGTTAGACAGCGCAGCAGAGGTCACAATAGTTCGCCGGAGTCTTCTAGAGCATCTGGAGGTGAAAGCAACTGATGACTTCATACAAGTCGAAACGGCGGATATGCGAGTCTCTGATCCTGATAGAGTTTATGAAGTAACTCTGCGATTGGAAGGGGACATTGACCGTATTATAAACGCCATTTTTTGGGACCATGTGGTAAAATCATATGATGTTCTGTTGGCCGAACAAGATTGGCCACCTGACTTTGTTCGCGACTGTCCAGTTGGGGAGGAGGTTATTACACCTTCCTTCTCACCACTTGTTCCGAGAGAACTCGCGGAGTCCTATAGTAAATCATGGGCTCTAGCACAGGCTCCCGCCTTGTATAGAAATAACGTGGGATGGGACAGACAATCACCTTATCATGTAATACCGATAAAGGGCGAACCTCAGCCACAACCGCAATATCCTATCAAATTTGAAGCTAGGGCATCGGTTAGACAAATTCTTACGGAATTGGAGTGTCAGGGTGTAATTGAGCCCTGTGTCTCGCCGATGAATAATCCCTTGTTTCCGGTTGCTAAACCGGACCATTCATATAGGATAGTGGTGGATTACCGACATTTAAATAGTCATACACGCACATATGCAATACAGAATTCACACAGCGCAGCGCTTATGAATAATATAGTGCGTAAAAAATACAAGACAACATTAGATATCTCGAATGGATTTTTCTGCCAGAATATAGCGCCCGAGAGTCGGGACTATACCTGTTTCAGTGCGTTTGGCTCTCAGAAAATTTTTTGTCGGTTGCCTCAGGGGTATAAGAATAGCCCAGGACTGTTTTCGGCTTATGTAACTGAACTGCTGCATGAGTTCGACCCTGAAGCATTATCCTATGTTGATGACATATATCTGACAGATGATGAGATTCTGCAACATCTGAGGCGCGTATCGCGCATTGTTGTGGGGTTTGCTAATATTGGCTATAAGTTTAATTTTAAGAAATCAAAGATTGCCTTCCTCAGCGTCATTTTCCTGGGTTATGAGTTGTCGAGTGAGGGCAAGAGCTTAGCACCACATTTTTTGGAGAAATGTGCTTTATTGCAGCCTCCTAATACGGTTCGGAAGCTCCAGTCATTGTTGGGGTTTCTGAATTTTGGCAGAACTTACATTCCTGAATATGCAACGCGTATAAAACCCTTATACGAGTTGATTCGCCCGAATTTTTCGAGTAAATTATGGACGATTGAACATACATACATACTGCGAGAATTACAGAGTGATCTTTTAGCAGTTAAACACTTACACACTCGGGACAATAAGACACATTTAGTGATCAGGGTAATACCTGGGGCTGTTGGGTTTACTTATGTCACCTTTAATGAAGGGGAGACTGTCCCGATTGCATACAAATCTCACTTGTATTCTGCTGCAGAGCAACGTTTTGCACAAACTGAGAAAATTCTCACTGCAGTACAGATGGCTGTTATTAAAGAAAGACCGCTGGCCCAGGGTCAACGCATTGTTGTCGTTTCCCCGGTTCCGGCCTTAGAGGCTGTTACAAAAGCGAGTGTTCCTAATTCGAAGGCTCTACACCCGCGATGGATACAATGGGCTACGTCTTTGACAGCCACTGATGTAGATTATGTATTTGACCCTAAACTCCAGACTCAAGAATTTCTTCAATATGAAATAGAATACCCTGTTCCTGCTGGTACATTGCCTATTGACCAATATGAAGTGGTCATGTATACAGATGGCTCTGCGCAACCGGCGGTTGGGACTAAACAACAGTATTCTGCTGCATGTGCGGTGGTGAGCGGCACTATGGAGGGGGAAGTGTTCTGCCCCCGACATACTTATACTAAAACCTTGGGAGATTGCACGGCACAGCTGGCTGAGCTCAAAGCTCTATTGTTAGCGTTGGAGCATGCGGATCCGGCACTTTTAACCTTGCTGGTCTGTGACTCCTACTACTGTGTGCAGTCTTTCAACGAATATTTACACTATTGGAAGATGAATGGGTTCAGAGATTCTAAAGGCAACACCATTAAGCATAAAATGTTGTGGGGTAAGGTTGCGGATCTGAAGGAAACGCTTCCTAGAGTCCATGTTGTGCATACACTTGGACACCAGCGCGTTGGAGTACACGTTGCTGGGAATACTTTGGCTGATGAAGCCGCGAAATCGGCAGTGGCTGTTGCCACTGTGGCCGCAGTGACTCGTTCGAGTTCCAAACCAGACACAGAAATTTCAGCTGCCATAAAAGCTACGGCTGATGGCACGCCCTTTCCTAAAGGATTTCCTTCAAAATATAGTTACTGCTTGAATAGTGCGCTAAATGCTACTGTTACAATTCCAGGCATTGGTGTACGTGAAATTCCGAATAAAATAGAGAGACCTCGATTGATTGCTGCAGCCCATGAGGGGGTGGCTTCTGCACATACTGGGGTGGCTGCCACAATTTCACTTTTACAGGCTCGTTACTGGTGGCCTGGTCTCTATAAAGAGACGAAGCAGTATGTCCTTTGTTGTGACATTTGTCAACTAATTAAGGCATCGTCGGCTAGACGCCCGCAGCAGACGCCCCTTCTGATTTCAAACAAACCATTACAGTGTGTGTACTTGGATCATTGTGGTCCGCTGACGCCAGATGGTGCATACAAGTATATATTGGTTGCTGTAGATTCGTGCTCCAGATTTGTATGGGTATGGCCACAACGCTCGGCTGACGCTCGCACTGTTATTAAAGATTTGCGCATCTTTGTCGATATATTTGCAGTTGCGGCTTTTCATGGGACCAGGGCCCTGCTTTTGCCTCTAAGGCATTCAGGGACACCATGGCTTCGTTGGAGGTCCAACTCCAATTCTTGTCTCCATTTCATCCCGAGGGAAATTCTGTCGTGGAGCGTTTAAATCGTGATTTAAAGCAGTCCTTAATGGCCAGAGTTATAGGTACGGGTCGTGGTTGGCTAGCCCACCTATATGGAGTACAGAGAGCACTTAATAACTTGCCTAGGAGGTCACTGGGGGGTCGTACTTCATATGAGTGCCTGTTTGGAACACGAATGTATGTTCCTGATCTTGATGGTCCTGGTGTGGAGGCGGCAGATACGCCCTTTGACATAAATGATCGTGTCACTATTTTGCAGGATTTACAACAATTCCGTGAAGTTAACTCTTCTGCCAGTGCTGCCTCCTCAGGAATTAAGGATGAGCCAGTAACACCTACTGGTTGGATACCCAGGATTGGGGATCTGGTGCGTGAAAAGGTCGCAGTTAAAAAAGAATTTGGTCCTTCTTATCGAGAACCTGTCCCTGTGTTGGGGGTGAGCGGCACGAGAACCGTGATTTTACCGCCACTGCGAGGGGCCAAAGGAAATCGCTTTGTTTCCATTGATAATGTCAAGTTACAGCATGTGGCCGATTCTGCACAGCAGACCAAGAGGGACACCCAGTAGTTCCGGAATCCCTCTCACTACTGGGGAAGAAGTCCAGCTGCAGGTGATTTTCACCGACACTGTTTCCTCTCCGGGCTTGGGGAGGGTGGATGATGATCTTGCGATTGTTCCACCGACGGCGATTTATATGGAATCTTGTGATCAAATTGCTGTACGTTCTACTGACGTTTCTGAACATGTGGTTTATAGCGTGCCACGGCGAGAGCCTCCGTCTGCTTCTTCGTTCACAGTTGCACCTTTTGCTAGAACTGCTTCTGGCTGCTTCAACGACGCTGATAATGATGGGTCCGGCTCCTCGTCTTCGATGTCTTCTGTCCACGGTCCACGACGGCTGCTGGGATGGCTTAAACAAACATATTTTGTTTTTCCTTGGAACTATTTTTGGCTGTTTTGGGCCGTGATGACTATTTTATTATGGTTGGGATTTGTGGTTACTTTTTTTCTGATAATACATGGTCATTTTCTTCCTGATCGATCTGACATTGAGCACGTGGAGACTGTGTTAAAACCACATTTTTCGTCTCATATGGTTCGAAGAGACTTGTCCACAGTGAACATTTCTGCTATACCAGTTCCGGATGGAATTGTGTGGGATAAAGTAATGTTTGATATATATGGTCCCACTGAATTGATTCAAATACCGTATGTCCTCAAATTATCAATGAATGATATTGTTGTACCTGGCATTGTTTCTGATGATTGGGATGTGAAGACAGTAGATTCTATGCTAACGGATTTGCAATATTATACTGTCTATGACGATGAAGATGCTTACTAGTTTAGAGATAATCATGGTGACATGTTTTGTTACAACTATTATGGACACCATTTTATTCATAAAGCTAGTAGCCCTAAGTCCATGTTTAATTATGTGCAATGGGAACATTGCTCGACTCCTCCGCAAGGGAGTTCAAAAACGTATTATGAAAAATTTGCATATTTTACTGGGCATGATCCACGTAATGCTCGGTCCTACTATTTTAAAGTTACACCGTATTCTAATAAGCAAATGTTATTGACCGATACTAAATTACTGTATTCCAATTTGTTTGTATCTAAACTGTCGGTCGAGGGATATGAATACTGGTTCAAAACTGTTGACTTGAAAAGTGTTTGGGGTACGAAAAATTGGCAAATGCAAGGCAGGGACACGTTATTTAGAGCATGTATTATCCCTGTGTAGATGATTTTCCTCAATGACACAGTACAACAGACTAGCTGTTTGGGCTTAGCGACGATTAAGGAGTTAACTTTGCCTAGTATACCTGTCCCTTCTAAATTAAAAAATTGGTAGCACTATGTGAATGCTACTTTCTGTGACTTTACACATTGGGTCCAGAATGGTGCACTTAACACTTCATCGTTACATCCAGGCGGGTGGTTGTTATGGCCTGTAGACACTAATATGTGTCATCAACGTTTTGTCACCTCTTCAGGGGGGTTCAGGACTAGTAGGGCCGACCCTCGTTACGTTTCACCAGAACATGCTGATATTATAACTACATACAGTGTGGGGAAGCTTTGTCAGCAATGGTTGAAGTCATCCACGCTGGATGCAGTTAAGTCACATCTCATGTTACTGTCTAATAATACTGATTTACAAGATTTTTTGTCAGGTCCCAGAGTACCACGGAAGAAAAGGTTCTTATACGAGGTTTATAATGAGATTTGGAAGCTTTCACAACAAGAGGCTGCAGCCCGGTTGAGGCAGATTGATCAAGAAAATCTGATGCAGATTTTGTCTGTTGTTGATAATGGCATGCATACCCTTTCCGAACGTGTTTACACGATTGACAGCATTGTTTCCTCTGCCATTGACATTATTAAATTGGACATGTCTTCTTTATATCATGGGCAGAGTCAGACGCGGTCCATCATGCAGCTGGGTTGGACTCTTCAGACCTTGAAGGCGGGTCGCGTTCCATGGCAGCACGTTCGTGCCAGGGAGATCTTTATCTCTTTTAATTTGACTCGTCAACAACAACTGATGGCTAAAAAGGAAGCGACATATGTTATGTTAAATATTGAAAAATTAGAGAAACTGCCTTTCACGGTAGCTGAGATTCCGTCAGCTGAATGGTTGATCCATGGGGTTATTAATTTGCCTATCTCTACTTTGCAATTTACTTCGTGTTTGAAGCACATTCCGGTGGGTAGATATGAACTATTGGGAGACAGTTACATACACGAGGTGTGGGACCTTCCCTTTCAGTACAGATGTGTTAATGGTTTGAAGGAGGTTTTTCTTAGCGGCAGCGAATGCGAAGCTTCTGTCAGCCATTCAATGGTTTGTAAACAGCTGTCCTTGCACGGGGCGTGTAACGCTTCGATTGCTAACTTAGCTTGTTATCTGAAGGGAGTTCCAGTCCCGGTTATTAAAAACACTTTCCAGGTGCTTTCTAACGGCAGTTACATTGTTCTTAACAGCGACCGCTGCTGTGGCATGCGTGCCGGAATAGTTTACATCGTCGTTGTCAACAAGGCCGTTACGTGCTGCGGGAATGTGTTGTTTCCCCCCACTCAATTTAGGGAGGTAGCAGACATCTGGCCTCATATTGTTACTTCCAAGGTTGATTTCGACAAGTTGAGTCGGCTAAAAGCTTTATTCTTTCAAAAGCATGTGGCCCTTACATCTGCTAGCGAGACCTACGCACTTCAGGTGGCAAGGTCATCGGCGGAGATGCAGTCCCTTTTGAATACTAACTTTCCGAATCACTTCGGTGAACTTGTGGGACGTATATTTAATGCATCCAGCACCACTGGTATTGCACATTTTTTCAAAGTCGTTGGTGTTGGTTTTGCTCATACCTTCTCTTCCATATTCGGTTTGATACCTTCGGCTATACATTCTATTTTCGGAAGCATTTTTGGGGGTTTCCCGATTATTTTGGCTTTATTGGCTGGAGTCTTGCTGTTGTTGTTATTTTTTCGCAATGGCTGTCCCGTCACAACGAGATCCTGTACTACTGCTCCCATCAGCGCAGCTGTGTCGTGAACGCATGATGCAGCATTTTGGAGCGACACTCCTGGGACATTTGGAGTGCGACTGGTCTCTGTCATTCAGACCGGTTTTGGATTGTGTGCAACCCGTGTTTCGATGCCTTTGGTGCTCGTTTGAACATGCACTGGCTCTCTGTCTCTCATTGCAGCGCCCTCCAATGGTCGATACTGATCTGTTGATGTTCCCGATTAGGGCTCATTCCCAGACTTGTGCACTACGGATGCGCTTGCTTCGTGAGGCAGTTTATGAGATTCCCTTCCTGGAGGAAGATGGTATTGTCTCTTTCAAAGGACCTGCACGGGGTGCCGCCCTGACTGGTTTTGGGGCTTTGGATCACACCTGCTCCATGATACTTTGTGGCGTGGATCTTCCGATATTGACATATATCGAAGTGGAGGAACTCCTGCGTTCTATTGCTTCTATCTGACGATTGGATTTTTACAAAATTGACACTATATTGAATTTGGTTTTATGACCACATGTTACCTAAATTTATGACTTTGTTGTCTTCTCACCTTGTCGAAATACCTGTTTTAGGTATTGTTTATCTTTAGGGCATCCTTTTATATTATTGGAACCACTTGCTACCGACAAGGGGAGGGTGTAGTGTGGTTAGTTTTACGTATTCATTGCGCTTTAGCTTTAGGCTTTAGGCCTTTGTGCATTTTGCCCTGAATATATTTTGTTCATTTGCTGATAGCTTAGAGCCTCTATGCACTTTGCTCTACATGCTTTTTATTAGGCTTCGTACTGTTATTTTTCAAATAGCCAGTTCTACTGTGTTGTTTTTTATTCAGATCACACTGTTTTGCCTACTTCAGCACTGGAGTTCTCCATAACATATTTACTCTGTGCTTCAGTCAAGGATACAGTCTGGTACATTGCCGATAGACGTGGTAAGAGTTTAAACTTGGCATTCCTGCGTAGGGACATTTTGTGATCACGATGACATATTAGTTATAAAATCACTTCCTTGTCCCAATACACGCAAGAGGGAGATTCCGACCAGGGAACCACAACTTGACGCTGACTGCCTTGTTGCAGATGCTGAACCGAGATCACAGGTCTTTGCTCAGGTATGAGGGCTGATATCTCCACAGTGATTCTAATAGGCAAGCTACAAGCTTAACATGCTGTGCTCTAGATAGAACAAGCAGAGGGAGAGTAGAAACTGTTTGACAATATGATAGCATTGTTTTTATGTTTTACTCTCCTGGTAACTATTACAATCCTACTGTGTTGTATCGTTCTGGTTATTGCGGCTCACGCCTTAATATCTAAAATACAGTCGTTTTATTAAAACATTACATAAAACTTATACTGTCTTTGTCATTTGTATATGAGATCATATTGGAAATAAGAGAGTTGGTTTGGATCTGAGTAACCACGACTTCCCTGAGAAGTTCCAAAGATGTCATGCGCTCGGCTGCCAAATCATTCCTTCCACATGGGAGAAATGAGGC
Source organism: Pleurodeles waltl (assembly GCF_031143425.1). NCBI lineage: Eukaryota > Metazoa > Chordata > Amphibia > Caudata > Salamandridae > Pleurodeles > Pleurodeles waltl. The sequence goes on from NC_090444.1 coordinate 878,301,349, forward strand.
ACTGCTAGTTAGCCGGAGCAAAAACCGGATTTAGGGTGACAGAGTTCTTTACACGTGGGTCAGACTCAGTCCCCCACACCGTTATAGATCCTGCTGCCTAGAAATCCAGTAGTCTCATTTAGAAGAATGAGAGCCCACGCGACAAAAGCATTTCCAGAGGCTGGGAGAGGCTACCCCTCCCCATCCTTTAACACCTATTTCCAAAGATAGAGGGTGTAACGCCCTCTCTCAGAGGAAATGCTTTGTTCTGCCTTCCTGTGACTGGGCTGCCCAGACCCTTGTCTGTGGGGTGGCAGCAGTAGTAGCTGCAGAAAAAACCCCAGAGAGCTGGTGTGGCAGTACCGGGGGTCCGTAGTGGAGCCCCCGGGATGCAGGGAACTGGCTCCCCAATACCAGATTTGGCATGGGAGGACAATTCCATGATCTTAGACATGTTACATGGCCATATTCGGAGTTACCATTGTGAAGCTACATATAGGTATTGACTTATGTGAAGTGCATGCGTGTGATGGTATCCCCGCACTCACAAAGTCCAGGGAAATGCCCTGAACTATGTGGGAGCACCTTTGGTAGTACAAAGGTGCCCTCACACTTAATAACTTTGCACCTAACCTTCAGCAAGTGAAGGTTAGACATAAAGGTAACTTATAAGTTACTTAAGTGCAATGAAAATGGCTGTGAAATAACATGTGCGTTATTTCACTCAGGCTGCAATGGCAGTCCTGTGTAAAGGTTTGTCTGAGCTCCCTATGGGTGGCAAAAGAAATGCTGCAGCCCATAGGGATCTCCTGGAAACCCAATACCCTGGGTACCTAGGTACCATATACCAGGGAATTATAAGGGTGTTCCAATATGCCAAATGCAATTGGTAAAAGTGGTCACTAGACTATAGTGACAGTTTCAAAGGCAGAGAGTGCATGAGCACTGAGGTTCTGATTAGCAGAGCCTCAGTGACACAGTTAGGCGCTACACAGGTATACACAATCAGGCCACAAATTATGAGCACTGGGGTCCTGCCTAGCAGGATCCCAGTGAGACAGGCAAAAATATACTGACATACGTGTTAAAATTGGGGTAAAATGCCAAGAAAGATGGTACTTTCCTATATATATATATATATATATATATATATATATATATATATCCACAATGCGGCCATTGAAGATGACGCGCTGAGCAGCTGTGCACGTGCTAAGAGGGTACACCGATCCCTGAAACCCGCACTCCATGAATGTAGTCAATTCCTTTATTACTGCAAACTTAGCAAAAGCTTACAGGAATAAAGGAATTGACTACATTCATGGAGTGCGGTGCACATTCTTTGTTGGAACTATATAAATATTTATATATATACATGGTGTAGGAAAGTACCATCTTGCCTGGCATGTTACCCCCATTTTTCACTGTATATATGTTGTTTTAGTTGTATGTGTCACTGGGACCCTTACCAGCCAGGGCCCCAGTGCTCATAAGTGTGCCCTGAATGTGTTACCTGTGTTATGACTAACTGTCTCACTGAGGCTCTGCTATCCAGAACCTCAGTGGTTATGCTCTCTCATTTATTTCAAATTGTCACTAATAGGCTAGTGACCAATTTCACCAATTTACATTGGCATACTGGAACACCCTTATAATTCCCTAGTATATGGTACTGAGGTACCCAGGGTATTGGGGTTCCAGGAGATCCCTATGGGCTGCAGCATTTCTTTTGCCACCCATAGGGAGCTCTGACAATTCTTACACAGGCCTGCCACTGCAGCCTGAGTGAAATAACGTCCACGTTATTTCACAGCCATTTACCATTGCACTTAAGTAACTTATAAGTCACCTATATGTCTAACCTTTACCTGGTAAAGGTTAGGTGCAAAGTTACTTAGTGTGTGGGCACCCTGGCACTAGCCAAGGTGCCCCCACATTGTTCAGGGCAAATTCCCCGGACTTTGTGAGTGCGGGGACATCATTACACGCGTGTACTACACATAGGTCACTACCTATGTGTAGCTTCACAATGGTAACTCCGAATATGGCCATGTAACATGTCTATGATCATGGAATTGCCCCCTCTATGCCATCCTGGCATAGTTGGCACAATCCCATGATCCCACAGGTCTGTAGCTCAGACCTGGGTACTGCCAAACTACCTTTCCCGGGGTTTCACTGCAGCTGCTGCTGCTGTCAACCCCTCAGACAGGTTTCTGCCCTCCTGGGGTCCAGCCAGGCTTGGCCCACGATGGCAGAACAAAGGACTTCCTCAGAGAGAGGGTGTTACACCCTCTCCCTTTGGAAAAAGGTGTCAGGGCTGGGGAGGAGTAGCCTCCCCCAGCCTCTGGAAATGCTTTCATGGGCACAGATGGTGCCCATTTCTGCATAAGCCAGTCTACACCGGTTCAGGGACCCCTCAGCCCTGCTCTGGCACGAAACTGGACAAAGGAAAGGGGAGTGACCACTCCCCTGACCTGCACCTCCCCTGGGAGGTGCCCAGAGCTCCTCCAGTGTGCTCCAGACCTCTGCCATCTTGGAAAAAGAGTGGCTGCTGGCACACTGGACTGCTCTGAGTGGCCAGGGCCAGCAGGTGACGTCAGAGACTCCTTATGATAGGCTCCTTCAGGTGTTGCTAGCCTATCTTCTCTCCTAAGTAGCCAAACCCTCTTTTCTGGCTATTTAGGGTCTCTGCTTTGGGGATTTCCTTAGATAACGAATGCAAGAGCTCATCCGAGTTCCTCTGCATCTCTCTCTTCACCTTCTGCCAAGGAATCGACTGCTGACCGCGCTGGAAGCCTGCAAAACTGCAACAAAGTAGCGAAGACGACTACTGCAACTCTGTAACGCTGATCCTGCCACCTTCTCGACTGTTTTCCTGGTGGTGCATGCTGTGGGGGTAGTCTGCCTCCTCTCTGCACTAGAAACTCAGAAGAAATCTCCCGTGGGTCGACGGAATCTTCCCCCTGCTACCGCAGGCACCAAAGAACTGCATCACCGGTACCCTGGGTCTCCTCTCAGCATGACGAGCGAGCTCCCTTGAATCCAGCAACTCTGTCCAAGTGACTCCCACAGTCCAGTGACTCTTCAGTCCAAGTTTGGTGGAGGTAAGTCCTTGCCTCCCCATGCCAGACTGCATTGCTGGGAACCACGACTTTTGCAGCTACTCCGGCCTCTGTGCACTTCCGGCAGAAATACTTTGTGCACAGCCAAGCCTGGGTCTACGGCACTCTTTCCTGCATTGCACGACTTTCTAAGTTGTCCTCCGGCGACGTGGGACTCCTTTGTGCAACTTCGGGTGAGCACCATTTCATTCCTCTTAGTAGTGCCTGTTCTGGCACTTCTGCGGGTGCTGTCTGCTTTTGAGAGGGCTCCTTGTCTTTCTGGGTGCCTCCTCTGTCTCCTGACGCAATTGGCGACATCCTCGTCCCTCCTGGGCCACAGCAGCATCCAAAAACGCTAACCGCACGACTTGCAGCTAGCAAGGCTTGTTGGCAGTCTTTCTTCAGGAAAACACTTCTGCACAACTCTCCACGGCATGGGGGATCCATCCTCCAAAGGGGAAGTCTCTAGCCCTTGTCGTTCCTGCAGAATCCTCAGCTTCTACTGTCCAGTAGCAGCTTCTTTGCACCCACAGCTGGCATTTCCTGGGCATCTGCCCATCTCCGACTTGCTTGTGACTTTTGGACTTGGTCCCCTTGTTCCACAGGTACCCTCGACTGGAAATCTATTGTTGTTGCATTGCTGGTTTGTGTCTTTCCTGCAGAATTCCCCTATCACGACTTCTATGTCCTTTGGGGAACTTTAGTGCACTTTGCACTCACTTTTCAGGGTCTTGGGGTGGGCTATTTTTCTAACCCTAACTGTTTTCTTACAGTCCCAGCGACCCTCTACAAGGTCACATAGGTTTGGGGTCCATTCGTGGTTCGCATTCCACTTTTGGAGTATATGGTTTGTGTTGCCCCTATCCCTATATGTCCCCATTGCATCCTATTGTAACTATACATTGTTTGCACTGTTTTTTAATACTATACTGCATATTTTTGGTATTGTGTACATATATCTTGTGTATATTTGCTATCCTCATACTGAGGGTACTCACTGAGATACTTTGGCATATTGTCATAAAAATAAAGTACCTTTATTTTTAGTATATCTGTGTATTGTGTTTTCTCATGATATTGTGCAAGTGACACTAGTGATACTGTAGGAGATTCACTCGTCTCCTAGTTCAGCCTAAGCTGCTCTGCTAAGCTACCATTATCTATCAGCCTAAGCTGCTAGACACCCTATACACTAATAAGGGATACCTGGGCCTGGTGCAAGGTGTAAGTACCCCTTGGTAGTCACTACAAGCCAGTCCAGCCTCCTACACATGTTTCCACAGAAATGTTTTTCTCCTGGAAAATTGGGATTGGTAGTCCAAAATCGAAAGGGGTATTTGATAGAATTTTTTTTTATTTTCAATTACTTGTTTGCTGGTAAAGACAAAGGATTTCAGCTCCAAAACGCATTTAAATTTGGTAGTAGATTGAGAATTCAAGATGCAAATGGGGAGACCTATTGCTATGGTTATGCCCTTTATACAAGAGAGTATGTGATGCTTTGACTCTGCCCTACACCCAAAGGACTAAAACCACCTACAGAGTGTCTCCAAGTATTTGCTGGCTTTCCCCCTGTTTTTCTCCACGGTCTTAGGGACATCAAAGTCTGTGTCACCCCATGAGATCACCATCAGGATCTCACACTTCTGAGAGACTGAATGTGGTGCTTACATAGCGATTCCTGCTACTGTGAGCGTGTGCTAGGACAAGCATACTGTGCTGATAAGGTGAAACATCGCTGAGGTCCTGAGCAGCTACAAGATTGCATCTTAGAAGTAGCCCTGAATCTTGGAAGTAGCCCTGGAAGTATGGTCCAGCAATGGAAATGGTGTCAGCATATCTGAAGTGTATTCAAGTGAGTCTAAAATCCACATCCCAAAAGATTTACCAACGCACTAGGAGCACACTTGCTGAGTCCTCTTCCTGGGACTGAGAGACTGCGTGACCAGCCCAACATCGCTGCGCCTTCTGTTCGCCTACCTGGGAGGGAACCGTGCACCAGTGCAACTCAGCCCAGAGGCCTGGGCTCCATGTACGAAGCCACTGACATCCTGGACTTGAGTGGTCAGCTTAGTCGATAGCTTAGGCAGCCGTGCAACAGCACAACTCAATATGAGCGTACAAAGTCACTACCATATAACTTTGTGTAGAAGCGTACAGGTGCTTTGAACGTACGGCGACTCCCAGGTCCAGAAACCTGTCTCCATTCTTGTTTTCTTAGACACTAATATCTATCAAAGCACATTGATATACCTCAGAATAGCGTGAGACTGAGCAGATGCTTTTCCGCGCGCTAACGCTGCTAACTTGTACCTCACAAGATTAATCATTTCCCTACAATCTGGAGGCCTCCACAAAAGATTAATTCAGAAGTATTGATTGGATCTTTGACGTTTTAGTCTAACACTGCTTTCTGACCTAAATTCTTTCTAATGGCACAATTCTTGAGTTATTGATTGGATATTTGTACTCTTGGTCTTGGTTGACTAAGGTAAATTATCTCTATTTTTTTAACCTGTGTGGAGTCTTTTTGTGGTGTTTTCACAGTGATTACTGTGTGCGTTGCACATATATTTTACACATTGCCTTTTAACGTAAGCCTGCCTGCTCTGCGCTAAGCTATCAGAGGGTGAGCACAGGGTAATTTAAATTGTGTAATTGCCTCACCCTGACCAAGATTGTGGTCTCTACTTGGACAGAATGCTTACCTCTGCCAACTACAGTCCCAATTTCTTACATTGGTGATCAGCGGTGAGGATAGGACTTGTGGCCTATCCTCACCTCTGTACTGTGTGGCCTTTTTTAATTTCTCTATTAAATTATGTCTCGCTCTGGAGAAACCACACCTGCAGTTATTGAATTTGAGCTGACCAGGTTGGAGTCTGACACTGTGCAACAGCTGAAGGATTTCTTCAAGGACTTTCAAGTGTCTACCAGGGGTTTCACCGGGAAGGTGGGACTATAAAAGGCTTTGGGAGCCTGGGTGGAAGCCGTGGTTGCAGGGAAAGACATACCAAAGGAGGAGCAGAAAATTCTTGAGGAGGATGACCTGATTCTGGATTGCCATGAGGAACTGGAACCGCATGGGCAAAGGGCCAACAGTTTTCCAGAAGCAAGAGTGGTTTCCAGACCAGGCAGCAGTGTCAATTCCAAGAACCTGCCACCAGAAGAGCTGGCAGACAGTAGGGAGGAAAGGAAACTCAGATTGGAGCTTGCCAGATTGGAGCAGCCCCACGAGGAAAAGAAACTGGCTTTTGAGAAAATGTTATCCCATGAGTTCAGTTTGAGAGAGCTGGACAAAGGAGCCCTGGAAATAGGATCCAGCAACGGAAATGGTGTCAGCATACCTGCATTGTATTCAAGTGAGTCTAAAATCCACATCCCAAAAGATTTGCCAATGCACTAGGAGCACACTTGCTGAGTCTTCTTCCTGGGACTGAGAGACTGCCTGACAAGCCAAACATCGCTGCGCCTTCTGTTCGCCTCCCTGGGAGGGAACCGTGCACCAGTGCAACTCAGCCCAGAGGCCTGGGCTCCATGTACGAAGCCACTGACATCCTGGACTTGAGTGGTCAGCTTAATCTATAGCTTAGGCAGCCGTGCAACAGCGCAACTCAATATGAGCGCACAAAGTCACCACCATATAACTTTGTGTAGAAGCGTACAGGTGCTTTTAACGTACAGCGACTCCCAGGTCCAGAAATCTGTCTGCATTCTTCTTTTCTTAGACACTAATATTAATCAAAGCACATTAATATACCTCAGAATAGCGTGAGACTGAGCAGACGCTTTTCCGCGTGCTAACGCTGCTAACTTGTACCTCACCAGATTAATCATTTCCCTACAATCTGGAGGCCTCCACAAAAGATAAATTCAGAAGTATTGATAGGATCTTTGACGTTTTAGTCTAACACTGCTTTCCGACCTAAATTCTTTCTAATGACACAATTCTTGAGTTATTGATTGGATATTTGTACTCTTGGTTTTGGTTGACTTAGGTAAATTATCTCTATTTTTTTAACCTGTGTGGAGTCTTTTTGTGGTGTTTTCACAGTGATTACTGTGTGTGTTGCACACATATTTTACACATTGCCTTTTAATGTAAGCCTGCCTGCTCTGCGCTAAGCTATCAGAGGGTGAGCACAGGGTAATTTAAATTGTGCAATTGACTTACCCTGACCAGGATTGTGGTCTCTACTTGGACAGAATGCTTACCTCTGCCAACTACAGTCCCAATTTCTTACATTGGTGATCAGCGGTGAGGATAGGACTTGTGGCCTATCCTTACCTCTGTACTGTGTGGCCTTTTTTAATTTATCTATTAAATTATGTCTCGCTCTGGAGAAGCCACAACCACACCTGCAGTTGTGAATTTGAGCTGACCAGGTTGGAGTCTGACACTGTGCAACAGCTAAAGGATTTCTTCAAGGACTTTCAAGAGTCTACCAGGGGTTTCACTAGGAAGGTGGGACTATAAAAGGCTTTGGGAGACTGGGTGGAAGACGTTGTTGCAGGGAAAGACATCCCAAAGGAGGAGCAGAAAATTCTGGAGGAGGATGACCTGATTCTGGATTGCCATGAGGAAGCGGAACCGCATGGGCAAAGGGCCAACAGTTTTCCAGAAGCAAGAGTGGTTTTCAGACCAGGCAGCAGTGTCAATTCCAAGAACCTGCCACCAGAAGAGCTGGCAGACAGTAGGGAGGAAAGGAAACTCAGATTGGAGCTTGCCAGATTGGAGCAGCCCCACGAGGAAAAGAAACTGGCTTTTGAGAAGATGTTATCCCATGAGTTCAGTTTGAGAGAGCTGGACAAAGGAGCCCTGGAAGTAGGATCCAGCAAAGGAAATGGTGGCAGCATACCTGCAGTGTATTCAAGTGAGCCTAAAATCCACATCCCAAAAGATGTGGTACCCAGTTACAGTGTCAGGATGACATGGATAAGTGGTTGGCAGCATTTGAAGGGACTTTAAGAGTATACAGGGTCCCAGAGGTATTTTGGGGAAGTAACCTTTAGAGGTGCACACCCCCAGCGGGTAGGGACACTGTTTTTACTTTAGAGGTGGAGGACTAGGCGAACTACCCTGCTATGAAATCCATCTTAATCAAGAAGTTTGGTGTGACACCAGAAGAGCATAGACAAAAGTTCAAGACCAGTCGCAAACTCAACAAACAAACATGAGTCGATTTTCTACATTGCGATGATAAGGCACTGAAGGGCTGGGTGAAGGGCAGCAATGTTAATTATTTTGATGGGTTGTACAACTTTGTTTTGAAGGAGCACATGCTTGACTGTTGTTTTACAGAACTGTGCCAACACCTGGTGGATAGCAAGATGACTGAACCAAAGAGGCTTGCTGAGGAAGCAGACATCTGGGTCAGCATCAGAGTGTCCTCAAAAGGTATCTGGGGGTGACTCTCACAAGGCTAGTCTGGGTTACCACCAGAAGGAGGAGGAAGATAAAAATAAGGAGTTCTTTAAAAGTCCCCCAGTGAAACTCACAAGGATAAGTGTCTAGTTCCATTCCCAATATGGCCACCAGAAACAAAACTACCATGCCATAGGACAGCAGTCCAAAACACCCAAGTGCTATGAATGCAGTGAGTATGGACAGTACAAGGGAGACCTCAAGTGTCCAAAAAGAGCACACCCTCACACTGGAGGTAAGAACTCAAAGGTGGTTAGCATAGTGCTGGGGATGTGTTTGTCTCAGTTAATGGGGGGGGGGGGGGTTTAGTGGGGTTCCCCTAGTGTCCCTGGGTGACAGGGAGATGGCTCCTGAGATCCTTGTGCCATCAAATACTATGAAGTATAGGCAAAAGGTCACCATCAATGGGCAAGGTGTTGAGGTTCTGAGGAACATAGTTGCCAGCATGACTATGGTAAGAAGTCAGCTGGTGTCCCCAGAGCAGGTGATTCCCAATGTATTTCACCAATTTGTGGTGACTGACAGCATAGAGGGTCACTAGCCAGTGGCCCTGGTTCCATTTGTGTGGGGAGGGATTCGAGGTCTTCTGAAGGTTGCTGTAAGCCCTGCCATGCCTGTGGACTGTTTGTTATGTTATTACCTAAAGTCCTCTGCATGGAAAGAGGTGGAGTGCAAAGCTCATGTGGAGATGTTGGGGTTACTTGACTTAAACCGTGGTACCACAAGATCCATTGCTTCTCAGGAGGTGAGTCAAGATGGACTGGAGCCTCGAACAGTGGCTCATCCAGCTGCTAAAAAAAGGAAAGGCAGAGAGTGCAGGAAACCAGCCCCTGAGCGTACCCCTAGTGAGTGGGTGGGGCACCTGCGTTGGCTGCTCCAGTGTCCACTGAGGAGGGCACTGCTTCCCTTAGTGACCTGCTGATTGGCATGTGAAAGAGGGATCAACCAAGTAGGAGTTCTATATGGCACAGAGGGAGTGTCCACCGCTTGAGGGCTTTAGGTGACAGGCCGAAGCCCGAGCAGCAGGTGATGTCTCTGGGAGCTATCACATTTACTGGGAAAACAACCTAATTTACATTGAGCATAAGGCTCCTATGCATGGGACAACAAGGTCCCTGGTGGTCTCCCAATGCTACAGGGCCTTTCTAGCGGGGCTAGCTCATGAGATTCTCCTGGTAGGACACGTGGGTCAACATAAGACCTTTGCAAGGCTTGTCCCCCACTCTTATTGGCCTAAGATCAGGATTTCTTCAGACACATTCTGCAGGACATGTGTGACCTGCCAGGCCAGGGGGAAAACAGGGAAAAAGATGAAAGTTCCCTTGGAACCACTGCCAGTCGTTAGCACTACCATTGTAAGGGTGGGCATCAACATGAATGGGCCTATGGATCCCCAGGCTACTTCTGATCACAGGCTTATCCTAGTTCTGGTAGATCATGCCAGATGGTATCCAGAGGCCATAACTCTGCAACTGTAGTGTCAAGAGCCCTTGTGTGGATTTTTATCTGGTTGGGTTTCCCCAAAGAAGTGATGTCTGACATCGGCACCAGCTTCATATCTGCTTATATGCATTCCATGTGGAAAGAGTGTGGAGTAGCTTACAAGTTCTCCACCCCTTACCACCACAAACGAACGGGCTAGTTGATAGATTCAACAAGACCCTAAAAGGCATTATCAGAAGTCTGCCTGAGGAAAAACTGAGCTATCCTTTTGCCCTGTTTACCTACAGGGAAGTAACCCAGAAGAGAGTAGGCATCAGACCCTTCGAGCTTTTGTATGGACACCCTGTAAGAGGACCTCTTAACTTGGTGAAGGAGGTTTCAAAACAAGCTCCCCCCAAAAAAAACAGGATATAGTGAGCTACATGCTGACCTTCTGTAACCAAATGGGTAAGTTGTGGAAGCAACCTCCTGACAACTTAGAAGCCAGTGAGGCTGTAATGAAGGAGTGGCATGACCAAAATTCTACCACTGTGGAATTCCAGCCTGGGTCGAAGGGGTGGCTCGTGGATCCTTGGGTCCTCCATGATTGCTGGGCTGGGCCCTTTGAGGTGGTTGAGAAGAAGGGTATTGCCACCTATATGGTAGATCTTAAGACCCCCAGACAACTCCCCTGGGTGCTTCATATCAATCACCTCAAGCCCCACTTTGAGAGGTCTGAGTCACCATGTTGCTGGTGGCTGATGGAGCTGATGAGGAGGAGAGTCAACCTATGCCAGACCTCTTAGCCTCCAAGGAGGAATATGGGTCTGTGGAAAGAATGATCCTTGCTCCCAGCTTGACTCCTGAACAGCAGAGGGACTGTCGCCAAGTATTGGAACAGTTCTCTTCTCTTTTCACCCTTACTCTTGGTATTACCCACCTGTGTACCCATGATGTGGACACAGGGAACAACCTCCCCATCAAGAACAAGTCTTACAGGTTGTCAGATAAGGTGACGTGCATCATCAAGAGTGAGGTCGCTAAGATGCTGGATTTGGGGGTGATAGAACCCTACAGTAGCCCCTGGTCCAGTCCTGTGGTTCTGGTACCAAATATGCCTCATGGGTACCACACCTGAACTAAGGTTCTGTGTGGATTACAGAGGACTTAATTCTGTAACCAAAACTGATACTCATCCCATCCCCCAGGCTGATGAGCTGATGAACACTTTAGGGGCTGGCAAGTACTTAAGTACCTTTGATATCTCCTCTGAGTACCAGCAGATCACTCTAACTGATGGAGCCAAGGAAAGGCAAGCCTTGTCTACTCCAGAGGGCCACTACTAATTCAAGGTGATATCCTTTGTTTTAAAAAACACTCCTGCCACCTTCCAGAGGCTGGTAAACCAGGTACTCACTGGGTTGGAGGCATTCTCTGCTGCTTACTTGGATGACATAGATGTTTTCAGTAGCAGCTAGGAGGACCATCTCTACCACCTCAGGGAACTGCTTCAGGCTTTGCAACAGGCAGGCCTGATTATCAAGGCCATTAAATGCCAGATAGGGCAAGGGTTGGGGGGTGTACTTGGGATACCTGGTGGGTGGGAGTAAAGTGCAGCCCCTTCTGACCAAGATTGATACTATCATATCTTGGAAGTCCCCTAAAACCCAGCCTGAGGTGAGAGTATTATTGGGCCTCACTGGATACTATAAAACATTTGTCAAGGGATATGGCACTCTTGCTGCCCACTTGACTGAGATGACTTGTAAGAAAGCAGCCCAAAAGTGTGAATTGGACTGAGGCATGCCAAGATGCATTTGACTCCCTGAAACAAGCCATGTGCACAGCTCCTGTGCAGAAGGTCTCTGACTTCTCTGAAGAGTTCATTATACAGGCTGATGCCTTAGAGCATGGCGTATGGGCAAGTCTTGTCACTGCCAAATGAAGAAGGCCTGGATCAACCTGTAGTCTTCATCTCTAGGAGGTTACTTATCTGGGAAAAGAGGTGAAGTGCTATAGAAAGAGAAGCTTTTGATGTTGTTTAGGCCTTACTGTAAAGAAGTTGAGGCCATACCTGTTTGGCACTCACTTCCTGATTCAGACTGACCAAAGGCCCCTCAAGTGACTAATGCCAATGAGGGATGAAAATCCAAAACGGTCGAGGTGGTCCATTTCCCTACAGTATATGGACGTCAGGGTGAAACACAGACCATGCCAATGTTGACAGTCTATCTCGGTTTTTCTGACTTAGTGATGAGAACTCCAGAGAGTTTGGATAGATCTCCTTACTTTCAGCTAGGGGGTGCATGTGTTAGACCTGCCTTCCTTAGGGTGATCTTACTCTAGACGTTTACCTCCTGTTTTCTTGCTGGAGCTTTTTGTTGGCCTTAGGACTCTGAACACTTTATCATTGCTAACCAATGATAAAGTGCATATGCTTCTCACCTAAATGCGGTAACATTGGTGTATTCACAATTGACACATCATTTACATGTAAGTCCCTCATAAAATGGTATGCCATATACCCAGTAAATGTAAATTAAATGCTACTAGTGAGCCTGCAGCACTAATTGTGCCACCCACTCATGTAGCTTTGTAAATATGTCTCAGGCCTGCCACTGCACAGCCTGTGTGTGCAGTCTCATTGCCACCCAACTTAGCATTTAAACCATTTTGCCAAGCCTCGGACTCCTCTTTTCTTACATACAAGTCACCCCTAAAGTAGGCCCTATTAGGCCCACAGGGCAGGGTGTCATGTAAATAAAAGGCAGGACCTTTACTTTTAAATTTTTCATGTCCTTTTAATGAAAAAGTTCCAAAGTCATTTTACTTTACTGTGAGGCCTGTCCCTCTCATAGGCTATCATTGGGGATTCCTTAAAATACTTTTAAGGTGCAATTCCTGATCTTAGAGGAGTAGCTGCATCATGCATTAGTATCATTGGAATGGTAATGATTTAGCCTCTTTACTGATAGAGTTGGATTCATTATTATAATTCTAGAAATGCCACTTTTAGAAAGTGAGCATTTCTCTGCTTTCACTGCCCTGTGTGTCTACAGTGTGTCTCTAATACATGTCTAACCTGGGCTAGGTGACAGCTACACTAATGCAATCCCTCCAGACACCACAGGATACTCAACTGGACCTGCATTCATCAGCAAACCGATGGGTCTTCCTGGGGCGGAGGTTGGGAAGGGCTCACCCTTACACTTCAAAGGGTAGTGACCAGAGTCCACACAAAAAGCTGATTACCTCCCACTGGTAGCATGAAACTAGGTCTGAGCTGAAATGGGGGATCTGTGCACTTCACATAAATCTTTTGAAGTCATCACCCACATCAAAGGCAGTGTCTAGTATAAGTACTGGGTCTCTGACCCACTCTTTCTTTAATTTACTTTACCCACTCAAATCAGTACACTTCTGGTCTCAAGAAAATGCTGCTGAAATAAAGACTGCAGACCTGACTGTTCCCAGGAACTGCTACTCTACCCTGCTGATCTCTGCCCTGCACTCCATGGACTAAACAACACCTCCAGAATGTCTCCAAGGGTTTACTTGCTTGCCCCTGTACTTCCCAGAGGCCTTAGGGACATCAAAGACCTTGTCAACCCATGAGATCACCATCGGGACCTCGCACAACTGAGAGACTGAGTGCGGCACTTATATCGTGATTACTGCATGTGTGTTGCACAAATACTTTACACATTGCCTTCTGAATTAAGTGCGCCTGCTCTGCACCAGTCTACCAGAGGGTGAGCACAGGTTAATTTTGGTTGTGTAATTGACATACCCTGACTAGGACTGTTATCCCTACTTGGACAGAGTACATACCTCTGTCAACTACGGGACCCAATTTCTAACAATCCCAGCATGCCTTCTCTTGCTTGGCATTGAGGCTTTTGACAGGATAGACTGGTCCTTCCTCCAAGTGGTCCTGGTAAAATTGGTCTAGGGTCGGCAATTATTGCTAAGATAATGGCTTTGTACATCACCCCAGTGGACTCCTTCGAGGTCAATGGGTAAAACATGGCTCCTATCCGTATCCTCAGGGGCACCCGCCAGGCGTGTCCTTTATTGCCTATTCTATTCACCCTTGCTGTTGAACAGCTGGCCATCCTCATTCACTACAATGCCACCGTTGCAGGCATTCCCTTTGCGAACAGAGATCATAAGATCAGCTTGTTCGTCGATTATCTGTTGCTTACTACAGCCCTCATTATGACATTGGCGGTAAATCCCGCTTACTGTCACAGTGACAGCTGCCAACATACTGCTGCAGTGGCGAATATCCGTTCTCCATATTATAACACACACCAATCCAACAGAATACTGCCACATACACAAATCCGCCAGCCCAAAGGTCAGCGCTAAAGTGGCAGTACCAACACCCATACCGTTACACCAACAAAAGAACGCCTAGCACATCACGACCCACGAATAACCAAGGCGGACATTCAAGGGCGGTAAACCATTGGCGGTACAAACCGTCGCGCTCAGAATGGACACCCACATACAAAACAACACTATATTGGCCAATACTAAAAACACACACCTGACACTCATACACACACCACACCCACCCACCCACAGCACTATAAAACACACACCCACATTACTCACAACCCTCTCCAAACAACAATTACTGCCAGGAGATTGACACGAACAGCACAGAGACAATTAGACACACACCACATACACCCATACATCCCTCTCGCACCCCACATCACACACCATACCACATTACTCAACACACTCTCACCAACACACACCACACAACACCCATGTCCCCACTAAGGCACCCCTGTTTCACTGATGAGGAGTTAAGGGTCATGGTGGAGGAAATAGTCAGGGTAGAGCCACAGTTTGGGGCACAGGTACAGCAAATATCCATTGCCAGGAAGACGGAGCTATGGTAGAAAATCGTTGACAGGGTGAATGCCGTGGGACAGCATCCATGAACAAGAGACGACATCAGGAAGAGCTGGAACGACCTACGGGGGAAGGTACGTTCCGTGGCAGCAAGGCACCAGCTCGCCATACAGAGGACTGGCGGTAGACCCCTACCTCCTCCCCCACAGCTCACAGCATGGGAGGAGCAAGTCTTGGCATTACTGCATCCTGATGGGCTCACTGGAGTAGCCGGAGGACTGGACATTGGTGAGTCAATATTTACTGCTTATCACCCCCATACCTGCATCCCATCACACTCCCTCACCCTCACTCCCATCACTCCACTCCATCCCACACACTGCACCTACACATATGACTAACCCCAATGCCAAATCCTGCATGCCATATCAATGCATGGGCAGCCCTCCCTGCATGGACCCCATCAATAAAGCATGCACAGCATAGGGAAACTAACAATCTCACAATACATCACCATACACAAACAAAGGTGGCAGGGTAACAGAAATGATAGAGGGGAAGCCAGGGATGTACAATATGTCACAGACATGAAGCATAATACATTACTTACATCCCCACAGGTGCCCCAGCCAATCCCAGCAGAGAGGAGGTGCCACAACTATCCAGTTCCCCAACAGAAGATGCCCCCAGTGATGACAGTTACTCTGGACTTCACGATCTGGACCAACTACCTTGCCCTTCAAGGACCACTGGACAGTCGGTCTCCCCCGCTCACTCCCAGTCCACCACAGAGCCTCCCCCTTCAGTATCCAACACCAAAGCACTCACCCAGCAAAGCCACACCTCTGTCCCCAGGACACGTCAATCAGCAGTGTGCCCACATGTACAGGGTGGACACATTGTTGATTGACGTGTCTTTGCCCACCTCACCCCCAAGACAATCAGGGACCTGGGGTCAGTGGGCAGACCGTTCAAGGGACAGAGGCACAGGGCAACAGGGCGACGACAGGCCCAGGGAACCGACTCTCCAGGAGGCACTCACCAAGATCCTGGGAGCCCTTTGGACACTGGACCTGTGCTACAAGCAGACTGGAACAATACCCTGGACTTTCCTCCACCATTACCCTATTACATTGTACTTTTCCCTCAATTTCATAGAACTACAATAAACACCCTTGAACACAACTTGACTACTAGTATCTATGTGTTGAAAATGTGCATTTGTGGAAACAGTCACATCTAGTGCAAATCATCTGAACACACTGAGAGCAAAGAAAAAATGGCCTGTAGCTGTCTCTAGTCATCACATCAGTACACAGTTGTTATCTCACTAACATCTGCAAAATGACAAGCCATAGGTGACAGTAAATTGAGATTCAAAGGAAGTTAATGCCATCATGCTACAGCCACACAGAAAACATCAATAGTCAGAGGAATGGTCAGTTGCACTGTCTCACTTGTGTGTCATTGGAAGTATTGGCATAGAACTGATGTTCGGTTGTCCTCATCCTCAGCCTCCTCATCCTCACTGTCCTCGGGTCCAGTGCTTCCACAGGGGCATCTCCAGTCCCCCCCTCCTGCAAAAAAGGTAAATGCCGTCTGAGGGCCAGGTTGTGCAACATGCAGCACGCCACTACTATCTGGCAGACATTCCTGGGTGAGTAACACAGGGATGCACCTGTCAGATGGAGGCACCTGAACCTGGCCTTCAGGAGCCCGAAGGTCCTCTTGATGATCCTTCTGGTTCACCCATGTACCTCATTATAACGTTCCTCAGCCCCTGTCCTGGCATTCCTCATAGGGGTCAGCAACCATGATAGGTTTCGGTAGCCAGAGTCACCTGCAAGTATTGAGGGACAACATTTAGCCTCACACAATGCTATGGGGATGGCATCTGAAGGCATACACTAATATACAGTGGGTGGGGACCATGGCTGACATACTAGCCACACCCTGTGCCTCTGTAGTTGGGCTATCACATTTGGGATGCTGCTATTCCTCAGGACGAAGGCGTCATGCACTGACCCAGGATACTTGGCAGTGACGTGGGAGATGTACTGGTCCGCCAGGCAGACCATTTGCACATTCAGAGAGTGGATACTGTTCCGATTCCTGAACACCTGTTCATTCTGGCGGGGGGGACTAAAGCAATATGAGTCCCATCAATCGCCCCAACAATATTGGGGATACGTCCTATTGCATAGAATCTAGCCCTCACAGAGGCCAGATGTTCCTCCTAAGGGAAAGCTATGTAGCTTCAGACAAAACTGGGCTCGTGTTTCACCAGGGCAGACAAAACTCGTGCCAGCGCAATTTAAAGCATTGGCTGTGACATACCTGCTGCCAGCCCACTGTCACTTCGAAAGATCCAGTTGTAGGAAATGGAGCACTGATAAAACTTGCAAAAGAGGGGGGATACCAGTCGGATGACCGATAACAGATTATGGTCAGGCTTCAATTGGGCACACATCTCTGTGATTGTGGCCCTGTCCGGTCTATAGGTGAGTATAATGTGCCTGTCCTCCAGTGTAGCCAAGTCCACAAGGGGTCTGTACACAGGGTTTTTTCTTCCTCCTATTCATCCGCAGCGGCAGGTATCAAAGGGAGTAGGCTATCACAATTTGAACAATGGAACTACCACCTCAGTGTACATAGTGCATTTATGTGATTGGGCAGTGGGAATGGTGAGGTATGTGCTAATCTAGGCGGTGACGCAGTTAAGGTTGATATGACCGTTGTCCACCACCATGACCTGGTGACCGCCTGTCCTGTATGTAGGGACAGGTAGAAGTGAGGTAACTCTGCCAACGGTGGGCGTCGTGGTGAAAGGTGGTCCTGCACCGCTATGCAATTCCTCATTGGATAATATGGGGCTCTATGGAGTACAGTAGCCAATGGGGATCAGCGCCGGAGGTGACAGTTTACACTGCCGCGGACGTGACCACCATTTTCCATCAGATTCATCACTTATTTCCTGACCTTCAACAGGAGAACACCTACACTGCATGTGCTGTTGTGACCTTTGTCTGGAACCTACCATGGCCCATGTGACTGGGGAAAGGGCCCTTACCTTCACTACGGAGGAGTTGGAGCGATTGCTGGATAGGGGTTGTACCCCAGCACGGACTGCTGTATGGGCCTCCAGACCAACAGGTGAGTACACCTTGGACACAATGCATGTGTGAAGGATTCATGGATTGGCAGTCCAACAGAGATCGATTCAAGCTCTGGCCTCCTCTCTGATGGCAGCCATTGTCCCTGTTCCTACTGTCCCCCCGCCAACTCCCACTACCCAGTCTCAGTCTCCTCAACCCCAACCCATCCCATGCTCACATACAGACAAGCATGCACACAAGACAAGACAGGAGAGTGGCAGAGTCAAACACAGGCACCCCATTCATCCCAAAAGCACTCATGCAAACACCATGACAGTTGCAGATACAACCACATCCACTGCCTCCACTGTCTCCTCCTCCCCCTCCATCTCCCTCACAGTCACGTCCACACTCACACCTGCATGCACTGCATCAACATTCACCTCCTGCATCACCACACCAAGAAGCACACACACCTCACTAGCAGACACCTCCACTACATCCATCCATGAGTCCCCTTCGTCCTCTCCCACCCTGTCTGTCCCCCCTCCTAAAGGACACAGACGCAAGCACTTAGACACCCAACAGTGATCCACCTCACATCAGCACACTGCCCATGCACCTGCACCCAAGTCCAGCAGACATACACCTCCAACAACCACTCCCTCAACCGCCAGTCCCATCCCTCCTCCCTCATCCCTCCCCACTGTCACTAAGAAGTTTTTCCTTGCCCAACTTGGCCTCTTCCCTCCCCCTGTCCTGCAGGGTCCCAACGACCCAGACCAGCACCTCAACCAAACAGTCCATGCAGACAGTGGTGGCACCTCCTAGTCGTGGTGGCAAGACAGTGAATGATCCCACTCCACCAGCCAGGAAGGTTAAGGATCCCACACCTCCTGCCATGAAGTGGAGAAGCCCTCAACTCCTGCCATGAAGGGGAAGGAGCCTGCACCCCCTGCATGAAGGGGAAGAAGCCCCCGACTCCTGCCAGGAAGGCTAAGGAGCCCACACCTCCTGCCATGAAGGGGAAGAACCCCATAACCCCTGCCAGGAAAGCTAAGGATCCCACACCTCCTGCCATGAAGGGGAAGAAGCCTTCGACTCCAGCAGAGATTGTCAGGGTGACACCACCACCACCAGTGGTCATGGAGCCCTCACTGCCAGCTGGGGAAGTGCAGCCTACTCCTCATGCAGAGGCTGCCCAGAAGGCACCGTCACCTGCTGAGACAGTGCAGCCCTCGCCTCCAGCAGAGGCTGCCCAGGGGGGACCTTCACCTGCTGAGACAGTGCAGCCCTCACCTCCAGCAGACGCTGTCAGGGTGACACCACCACCACCACAAGTGGTCACAGAGCCCTCACCGCCAGCTGAGGAAGTGCAGCCTACTCCTTCTGCAGAGGCTGCCCAGGAGGCACATTCACCTACTGAGACAGTGAAGCCCTCACCTCCAGATGACACAGTGCAGCCCTCACCACCAGGGGAGGGCATGTAGGCCACCCTACAGGGCCTGCTGTACAAGGAGGCCCCCTCCAGAAGCAGTGGGCATGTTCCCCACCTGAGAGACTGTGACCTTGCACTCTCCAGCAGAGAGAGATGGGCATGGAGCCCCCTCCATAAGCAGTGGTCATGTTCCCCTCCTGAGAGATTGTGACCTTGCACTCCCCAGCAGAGAGAAATGGGCATGGTGCCCTCTCCAGAAGCAGTGGGCATATTCCCTACCTCAGAGACTGTGACCTTGCACTCCCCAGCCCAGATAAATTGGCATAGAGTCCCCTCCAGAACCAGTTAGCAAGTTCCCCACCTCAGAGACTGTGACCTTGCACTACCCAGCACAGAGAAATGGGCATGGAGCCCCCTCCAGAACCAGTGGGCAAGTCAGCCACCTCAGAGACTGTGACCTTGCACTCTCCTGCAGAGAGAAATGGGCATGGAGCCCCCTCCAGAACCAGGGGACTTGTTCCCATATTCAGCGGAGGTGTCCCCACCCCTCATGCCCCTGAGGTGCCTGCCCACTTGCTAACTGATGCCCCTGCAGAGTTCTATCCGGATGAAGTCAGGATTCTAGTTGGGCCTTTGACTGTGCCATGTGGGCCCTTAGTACTTTGGACTGGGCATTGGTCTTTTGTGTACATTTGTACATATCTGTTTTTCATACAATTGGTTCTTTTGGTAGCTGTTCACAATCAGTACATTCTCATTACTGACTTCTTGCATTATTATGCCGTGTGTCGTGTGCCATTGTTTTTCGTCTGCAGCTGGTTGTGTGTATGGTGTGTGTGTGTGTCGGGTGTGTGTAATGCGTGTCTGTGTCACTCTCCTTTTCCTTCCTCCCTCGCTCCCTTGTGTTCTAGGCGGCTGTACTCACCGTTGGCGTTGGTGTTCCAGGTGGAGCATGGCATAGATGAGCATGGGGAAGACTTGGAGTTCTGGTTTCATGGCGCCTTTGTCTTTCTGTGTCTCCTATAGTGAGTCTGGTCATTTGTGATGTGTTTCCGCCAGGCTTTTAATGGCGTTGGTACTGCCCTGGAAATCGTGGCGGTTTCCTGGGTCATGATATGGTGGGTGGTTCTTTGTCTTTAACCTGGCTGTAGGTGGCTACCGCCATGGTCAGTGGTGTTAACGCCCTTGCGGTTGGTGTGGTACATTGGCTGTCTATTGGCAGTATTACCGCCATGGTCATAATTTGGCGGTAATTACCGCCAGCCTGTTGGCAGTATTACCGCCACTTGATCACTCACCGCCAATGTCATAATGGGGACCTATATCTTGGTCCACTACCTCCCTACTGGCTATTGTCAACTGAATTGCTACTTTCAAGGCAGTCTCTGGCTTTAGAATCCACCTGACCAAATCTTATGCAATCAATCTAACTATACCAAAACAGGACCTGTCTGTGCTACAAGCCTTAGCAAAGTTGTAATGGGACTCCAACACAATTAGGTATCAATCTTACCCCCATCCTGCCATTCTGGACACAGGTGAATTGGCTACAACTCTGTAAGTCCATTCTGGAGGAACTCTGATGCTGGAGACCCCTTTCCCTCTTCTGGCTGAGTCTCTTCAATGTTAGCAAAATGAATGTCCTGCTTCAGGCCCCATATCTGTGCAATCCTTGCCCACACTGATCTCCCAGGATGACATATTTCACCTACAACAAAACATTTGCTCCTTAATCTGGAATGGGAAAATACCAAGGATCTCCAACTCTTTACTGATGCAGCTCAGAGACAGCGGTGGACTGGCTTGCCCTAATCTCCATGAGTACTGATCGACAGCCTATCTAACGTATATCTCTGTGTGGGTGGTCTGTGAGAGTGAGAAAAACTGATTCCACATGGATTGGTGGTGGCTTGCTGAACCCATTGGGATACAGGCCCTCATCACAACATTGGCGGTAAATGCCGCTTACCGTTGTGATGACGGCCGCCAACATACCGTGACCACTGCGGTATACCGCTACGGGTATTATGACCCACACAGAGAAATCCGACACCATACAGACACCCACACAAGCCGCCAGACCAAAGGTCAGTGATAAACTGGCGGTACCAAAACCCACACCGTTAGGCCAACAGAAATAGGCCCACAACATCATGACCCATGAATCACCGTCGCAGACATTCAACCATGGTAAACCATTGGTGGTACACACCACTGCGCTCAAAATACACACACACTAACAAAACTACAGCACACTGGACAATTCAAACTACACACACCTAACCCACATATACACACCACACCCACACCAATATAAAACATACACCGACAATACCCACAACCGCTTACAACGAAAAAATTATTGCTAACTCAGAGAGAGACAAGCCTGGAGCACCCACTGAATCTGAGCCACATAACACCATCACCCATACACCATCCATGCACCTCACAGCACACACCCCAACACATCACCCCACACACCCTCACACGTACCACTCACACTACACCCAGGGCACCACAAAGACACCCCAGGTTCTCAGAGGAGGAGCTAAGGGTCATGGTGGAGGAAATCATCTGGGTAGAGCCACAGCTGTTCGGATCACAGGTGTAGCCGACATCCATTACCATGAAGATGGAGCTATGGCGGAGAATCGTGGAGAGGGCAATCTGTGGGACAGCACCCAAGAACAAGGGATGACATCAGGAAGAGGTGGAACGACCTACGGGGGAAGGTGCATTCCGTGGTTGCAAGACATCAGATAGCTGTACAGAGGACTGGCGGTGGATCCCCACCTCCTCCCCTACAACTAACAACATGGGAGGAGCAAGTCTTGATAATACTGCCTCCTGAGGGCCTGGCAGGAGTAGCAGGAGGACTGGACTCTGGTAAGTCAAATCTTTACTACTTTCACGTCCCCCCTACCTGCATGCCATCACAAACTCCTACCCCTACCCTCACCCCATCACTCCACTACCTCACATATACCCCACCATCACAACCCACCCATCCCAATACCAAGCCCTGCATACAACACCAATGCATGGACACCCATCACAGACCTGCATGGACACCCATCATCACAGCATGCACACTAGTGACAATCACTTAGCCAAACCAAGCACAACTCACACAAGCCAAAGCTGCCTTGCTAATAACAGCCATAGAGGGAAACATATCCATGCACAAGATGGCACACGCAGATACAATAACACTGAATTTATATCCCCACAGGATCCCAACTTAACGTCACCGGAGAGGAGGTGCCAGCCACATCCAGTCCCCCCCCTGAAGAGGCCCACAGTGATGACAGCAGCTCTGCACGCCTGGATGACGATGACCAACCTGTCCCATCAGGGACCTCTGGACAGTTGGTGACCCAGCCACAGTCCCAAACCACCACAGAGCCTCCCAAATCAGGAAACACCACCACAGCAACCACCCAGCGGGCCCATATCTCTGTTCCCAGGACACGTCAGTCAGCAGTGTGTCCACCACTACAGGGACCCCAGGAAACCCCACAAACACAGGAAGATCAAGGACCTGGGGTCAGTGGCAGTCGGTACAAGGTTCAGGGGACAGAGGCACAGGACAACAGGGAAGCTGGGAGGACTGCTGTGCGACAGGGGGAGGACAGGCCCAGGGAACCGACTCTCCACGAGGCATTCACCAACATCCTGGGAGCATACCACCATTCCCAGGAGACCATGGGCCAGATACTGTACAAGTTGCAGGAGACCCTGCGGCTGCAGGAGGGACAGTACCTGGGGATCAGGGAGGGCTTGAAAGACATCCACACCACCCTGGTCACCATTGCAGGGGTGCTGGCAGACATGGCCAACACCATGAGGGAGAGAGTGGCATACCAACGGACCCCTAACACTAGCCACACCAATGAACAGCCTTCCACCTCTGCCGGCACTAGTGGACAGGAGGCCCCACCACAGGACTAACAGGCAACCAGCACCCCACCCCCTGCAGAAGGAGAACCACCATGCAAAAGGTCCCTGCGATCCAGGCAGAAGCCAGAGAACATTGCCAAGACCTCGCCAGAACTCTTGTGGTTATCACCCTTCTGTCCCACTCTGTCACCCTGTCTAACTTGAACTGACATTGCTCCACTTCCTATGCCCCTTTGGACAATGCACCTGTGATACAAATTGAATGGACACTACACTGGACTTTTCTCCATCACCAGCCCAGCCCATTGCAATACCCGTCCACCTATTAGCACATAAATAAACACCCTTTGAACAAATTCAAGCATGGAGTCTGTGGATTATATGACAAATGTATTAATTTCACAAACTGTAAACATTGCAATTCAAATCTACTGTAATATTAACATAGGTATGACCTGTAGTGGGCAGCAGTAAACAAACCAGGAGCCAGAGTGCGGCACGGAGATCTGAAAATAGAGATGCCAAAGGGTTCAGTGTGTGGCCATAGAAATAGGGAAATCAGGCTGCCATGTTCAATGTCAAACACAATACTGCAATGGAAGGTGAAGTTACAGTGTCTTACCTGTGTGTCACTGGAAGTACTGTTGAATGAGTGTACTTCTGTTGTCCACATCGTCTTCCTCTGCCTCCTCTTTGTCACTGTCCACAGGCTCCACCGCTGCCACACGACAATCTCCAGGCTCATCCTCCTGCAGAAAAGGCACCTAGCGTCTCAAGGCCAGGTTGTGCAACATGCAGCATGCAAGGATGATCTGGCACACCTTCTCGGGTGAGTAGTACAGGGATCCACCTGTCAGATGGAGGCACCGGAATCTGGCTTGCAGGAGGCCAAAGGTTCTCTCAAAGATCTTCCTTGTTCGCCCATGTGCCTCATTGTAACGTTCCTCTGCCCTTGTCCTGGCACTCCTGAGTGGGGCAGTAGCCATAAGAGGTTGGGGTAACCAGAGTCACCTGTAAATATGGAGGGATACCTGTTAGCCACACACTCACCCTTAGGTCCAAACCCACCCCCATATACTTACATCAACTGGGTGGGGACCATGGCCTCACCTATTAGCCACACCCAGTGCCTTTGGAGTTGAGACATCACATATGGAATGCTGCTATTCCTCAAGATAAAGGCATCATGCACAGAGCCAGGATACTTGGCATTGACATGGGATATGTACTGGTCCGCCGAACACACCATCTGCACATTCAGAGACTGAAAGCTTTTTCTCTTTCTGACACTTGTTCATTTCTCCGGTAGGGGGACAAATGCAATATGTGTACCATCAATGGCACCAATGATTTTGGGGATATGTCCAAGGGCATAAAAGTCAGCCTTCACTGTGGCCAAATCCTCCGCCTGGGGGAATACGATGCAGCTGCACATGTGTTTCAGCAAGGCAGGTAATACTCTGGTCAGCACGTTTGAGAACATAGGCTGTGACATCCCTGACGCAATGACCACTGTTGCTTGGAAGGAACCACTTGCCAGGAAATGGAGCACTGACAGGACCTGCACTAGAGGGGGAATACCTGTGGGCTGGCGGTTAGCTGAAATCAGGTCTGGCTCCAATTGGGCAGACAGTTCTTGGATTGTGGCCCTATAAAGTCTGTAGGTCAGGATAATGTGCCTGTCCTCCATTGCCACCAGGTCCACCAGGGGTCTGTACACGGGGGATGTCTCCATATCCTATTCATCCTTAGCGGTTGAACTCTAGGGTGAAAAAGAGTGAGCAGAGGGTCATATTCATACATATGTTAAAATAAATATGCATTCTTCCTTTACAGAAACAGTATGTGAACTTGAGAGTCTGTTGATGTGCCAATGTCTGCTGTGATGCAGTTAGGTACCATGACCTGTGCCCCCCTGAAATGGCGGCTGCCTGACCTGTGAGGAGAGACAAGTGGAAATGAGGTGATTCCGCTGGCGTTGTGCGCCGTTGCGGTCGGCGGTCGATGACCGCCGTGCAACATCACATTGGTTATTATTGGGCCCTATGGGTTCCAGGAGCCAATGGCAATGTACGTCAGCGGTGACGGTAAGCACCGCCGTGAATGTGACCGCCATTTTCTATCTGTTCACTCACTTGCTACCTGACCTTCAACAGGAGAGGACCTACACTGCAAGTGCTGCTGTGACCTGTGTCTGGAAGCGACAATGACTAGAGTGTCTGGGGAAAGGTCCCAGCCTTCACTTCGGAGGAGTTGGAGAGACTGGTGGATGGGGTCCTACCCCAGTACACTTTACTCTATGGTCTTCCAGACAAACAGGTGAGTTAACCATGAGCATGATGCGTGGGACAAGAATGTATGGATTGCTGTGTGTGTAAGCCTCGTGTAGGGGGAGGTCTGAGGGGTCCTGGGCAGAGTGCTGCATGTCTGGTGGTCAATGTATGTGCGTAAGGGGATGGGAGGTATATGGTGGTATATGGTGGGCCATGAGTGTAACAGGCCGGACGGTATGACCCATACCTTTTTCTATGCATCTTTTTCTGCAGGTCAGCGCCCATCAGAAAAAGGGTATTTGGTGTGCCATCGCCAAGGAGGTGCGGACCCTGGGGGTCTTTGACAGGCAGAGCACCCACTGCCGTAAACGGTGGGAGGACCTATGCTGCTCCGCAAGGAAGACAGTGGAGGCCAAGCTGGGGCTGGCCTCCCAACGAGGAAGGGGTGCCCGTCGTACCCTGACCCCCATGATGATCCGCATCCTGGTGATGGCCTATCCAGAGTTGGATGGGCGCTTGAAGTCATCACAGCAGCCACAGAGGGTGAGTACAGAATCAGAATCAAGACTTTGCGCATGTTAAGGTTTTATCTCGGTGTGGGATGTGGGCTGTGGGTGCCTAGGCCAGGGCGAACTTGGCAGGGTATGTTCAATGATGGGCAAAATCAGATGCACTCCAACCCCAATAGTGTTGGTGGGCATCTACTACTGGGCAGGGTCCTGTGGGTTTCAGGTGTGCAGCTAATGGTGTTAGGCATTGTACCCCATGGGCTGGTGACTAGCATTGTAACTGGTAGTGCATTGCCTAATGCATAGGGCTGATCCCTGTGTGTTGTGTGCACCAACGGTAGTGTTATTGCTGGCATTGACCAAGTGTATCCTCTGTCTTCCCCCCCTTCTTGTTTTGTCACCCTGTGTGCATTAGCATCATCTGGTGGAGGAGCAGAGGCACCGGAGACAGAGGGAGCTGCATCTCACATGAGCCTGGAGGGCCGAATCCATTGACGGTGAGGGCACCAGTGGGACGGAGGGCGAGGGGAGAACCACGACAGAGACAGGAGGGGAGACTACCGACAGCGACTCCTCCTCCGATGGAAGCTCCCTGGCAGTGAGGATACCTCTGTGCTCACCCCAACAACAGGTATAGCCGCCACCCCCATACCAGCACCGCCCTCCCAGCAGGCCCTCAGCGTGTTTCCCGTGCCCGCTCACCCAGGAGGGTGGGCATCTCCTTCGCCCCAGGCACCTTGGACCCTGCCCCAGTCAGCCCTGCTGCCCTCAGTGAGAAGCTATTGACCTCCTGAGATCCCTCACTGTTGGGCAGTCAACCATACTGAATGTCATCCCGGGTATAGCA
This sequence comes from Pleurodeles waltl, assembly GCF_031143425.1. Lineage (NCBI taxonomy): Eukaryota > Metazoa > Chordata > Amphibia > Caudata > Salamandridae > Pleurodeles > Pleurodeles waltl. Next base: position 878,328,210 of record NC_090444.1, read on the forward strand.
GGGCATTTGCAATAAACAAATGCATACCTGGAGGGCATTCACTCTGGCATGGTGGCCCAACAGAGAACATTCCAGGCTTTTGCCTCCGCACTGATGGCAGCTATTGTCCCTGTCTCCAGCCCCCCCCTCCAACTTCCTCTTCCCAGTACCAATCCCCTCAACCCCAGCCTATCCCAAGCACACCTTCAGGCCAGCAATCACCCAAATCAACACACAGAAGTGGCTCAGGCAAACACAAGCACCACACTTAATCTCACAGGTACTCACACAAGCACCATCCCCATGCAGACACACCAACATCCACTGCCTCCACTGTGTCCCCCTCCTCGTCCACCCCCCTCCCAGGAGCATTTCCACTCACACCGGCATGCACTACATCCTCTTCCACTACCTCCATCACCAGCATGCCTATCACTACACGCCCCTCACCGGAAGTTACCACCCCCACATCCATTCACACGTCACGTGTGTCCTCTTCCACTGTGTCTGTGACCCCTCCTCCCAAAGTACACAAAGGCAAGCACACACACACCCAACAGGCATCCACCTCACAACAGCATCCAGCCCATGCACCTTCACCCAAACACAGCAGACTGACACCTCCTACAACCACTCCCTCTTCCTTCACTCCCAAACCTTCACCCTATTCCAGACCCAGTGTCCCTAAGAAGCTTTTCATCACCACCACTGACCTATTCCCTACCCCTCCCCCCCTGTCCTTCACCTCGGGCCAGGGTGGCCAGAACCCAGCCCAGCACCTCAGCCACCCAGTCCACGGCCACTGTGTTCTGCAGCTGTGAGAAGCTCCAAGGAGGCACCCGTCAGCCCAGCCAGTGTGCCACCAACACCTGCCAAGTCCAAGAAGGGTCCGCCACCTGGCAAGGGCAAGAAGGGGACAGCATCCAGCAAGGGGAAGGAGGCACAACCAGCCAGCAAGGCAAAGCCAAAGATTCCAGCTGGCAGAAGCAAGGAGGCCCCACCATCTGCCAAGGGCAGGAAGGGGTACAGAACACCAGCCATGGCACTTCAGCCATCTGAGGCTGCTGGTGAAGGCCTGGAGGCTACCACCACAACTGCCAGTACCGCCACCTGCACCGCGGCCAGCATCGTCACCAGCACCGTGGCCAGCACCGTGCCCAGCACCGCCAACTGGCCCACCGCCAGCAGCACCACTGCCAGCAGCAGCAGCCCCAGTAGGCAGCTGTCCGAGGCTGCAGGTGAAGGCCTGGAGGCTACCACCACAACTGCCAGCACCGCCACATGCACCGCGGCCAGCACTACCACCTGCACTGCCACCAGCAGCATCACTGCCAGCAGCAACAGCTCCAGTGGGCAGCCGTCCGAGACTGCAGGTGAAGGCCTGTAGGCTATCACCACAACTGCCAGCACAGCCACCTGCAGCTCAACTGGCATACACTGAGCAGCCATCACCGCCGGAGAGCAGTGTGTAGTGGTGACTACATGGGCTGCATTGCGTCCTGGCCCTTGCAAAAGCTGTTGTTGTGACACTCAGGTGAGAGACTGTGACCTTGCACTCCAAAACATCTGCATCACAGGGCGCAGTGCCCCCTACAGAACCAGTGGAAGAAGCCATCCACTCAGCCCCTCCCTGCCAGGATGAAGCACACTGGGGACATGGCCCCCTCCAGAACTAGTGGAGAAGCCATCCACTTGAGAGACTGTGGCTTTGCACTCCCAAGGACCAAGCAGTGGGCAAACCACCCACTTGAGAGACTGTGGCCTTGTACTCCCCAGGACCAAGCAGTGGGCAAACCACCCACTTGAGGGACTGTGGCTTTGCACTCCCCAGGAGCAATCAGTGGGCAAACCACCCACTTGAGTGACTGTGGCTTTGCACTCCCCAGGACCAAGCAGTGGGCAAACCACCCACTAGAGAGACTGTGGCTTTGCACTCCCCAGGACCAAGCAGTGGGCAAATCATCCACTTGAGAGACTGTGGCTTTGCACTCCCCAGGACCAAGCAGTGGGCAAACCACCCACTTGAGAGACTGTGGCCTTGCACTCCCCAGGACCAAGCAGTGGGCATGGAGCCCCCTCCAGGAGCAGGGGCATTGTACCATCTTCCGGCTGAGGTGTCCCCCATTCCCTGTCCCCCTGAGGTGCCTGTTTGTTTTCAACCTGATGCCCCTTCAGTGTTCTCTCCGTATTGAGGCAGGAGTCAAGTGTGGCCTTGGCCTATGTGTTTTGGCCCAGTGGGCCATGGACAATTTTTGAGTGGGCATTGTCCCGCCTTTTGTATATAGTGTATATATTTTACATGCAGTTTTTTCTTCATGAACGTATTTCTTAAAATTACTAATATTACACTCATTTTACTCCATTCCTTTTGTCCTTGTGTTATTCCAGAGGTTTACGGGTATATATATATATTGTTGTTGCATGTGTTTGTGTGTACAGTGTTGGGAGTGAGGGTGGAGGTGGGGGTGTTGCATGTGTGTGTGTCACTCTCTTTTTTCTCCCACCTCCCCTGTGTGCTATGTGCAGTACTCACCGCGGTCGTCGTTGCCGGCGTTCGTGTTCCTGGTGTATTGGAAGATACACCAGCATGGGGAACACATGCAGCTCGGGCTCCATGGTGTCCTGGTTCTTCCTGAGTGTCGAGAGGTGAGCCTTTTCCCCTCTGTGTTCTGTTTCTGCTGTGCTTTTGATGGTGTTGGTACCGCCCCGAAAAAGCTGGCGGATGGGTGGGTTGTAATACAGTGGGCAGTACATTGTCTTCCGCCTGGCTGTTGGTGGTCACTGCCACGGTGTTTGTTTCTACCGCCGTGGCGGTCAGAGTGTTAAAGTGGCTGTATGTGTTGGCGGTTTCCGCCGTGGTTATAATTCCTTTTTTTTTACCTCCGGCCTGTTGCCGGTGCTACCGCCACTTTATCACCGACTGCCAGAGTTGTAATGAGTGCCATAGTCTGGGTGCCCTAGCATGCGCAGATGTGCAGTGCCTATATAGCTACCTGCACTAAGACAGTCCTCGACATCTGGGACACACTGGTACTCAAGAGAGAGCTTACTTCCTGCTCCTCCCCCAGCATCCCATTTGCGTGCAACCCTGCTTTCACACCCACATCAAGTCTCACTCATTTTCCAGCTAGGAAGATGGGGATTTAGGTGTCTATGGAACCTCTTTGTGAGCACAGCCATCAAATCCTTTGACCAATGTAAGGTTGTCTTCCAGCTCACTGAAACAATGGTGTTACAGTACTGCCAGCTGTGTCACAAGGCACTACACCCCTCCCACTATCCTATGGCTATCAAACTGTATAGCCCTTTTGAGAAACTGGTGAAAGCCTGTGATGGGTTCAAGGGGCTCATTTCTAATATGTATGAAACACTTCAACATTCCATATCCACTCAACCCCATCCTTATCAACATTGCTGGCAGGATACCACTATAGAGGGCATCTCACTGAAACAATAGGAAACCCTTTTGGCTTGACATCCCCGAAACATATCACTATCTATCCGACAGGGAAATGTCTTATAAACTTATTTTCCAGTGATATTATACGTCGGTTTGCCTCTCCGCTATATACCCCACCACCTCCTCCCTTTGCTGAGACACGGACTTGCAATGGGAGACTTTTGCCACATCTAGTGGTTCTGCAACCTCTTTACCACCTACTAGAAAGAGATCTTGGGGCACATTAAAGCCACCATAAGATATCACCTCCCTACCTCCTACATTAGCTTTCCTTGGTGTTCGACCTATTGCCTTGGTAGCGATGAACCACGTGGATTGGAAACTTATCAGCTACATGTAAAACACTGCTCAAGGGCATTGTCATAGAAAAAACAACTGTTCTATCCATTGCCCAATGGTTCACTCAACGCTGGCCACATGTTGTGATGGAACAAATATCTCACACCCTAGCTCAGGGATAAACTAGGGGGCATATTTAGGAAAAGTGTCGCTGCACTGTGTGCAGCCCCACTTGTCTTGCACACCTTAGCGCCTCCCTAACGCCATCATGTGTGGGCTATATTATAAATATGGTGCACCATGGCAGTAGTTAGAAGACTAACGTCAGGATTGTTTACGCTAGTCGAGAGCTTTGCAGGATTAGCATCAAAAATGTTGACGCTAATCCTGCAAAGCTCATTGAGTCCCATGGTAATCAATGGCATGCCTCCTTTTAACGCCTGCTCTAAGCAGGCTTTAAAAGTGGTGAAAAAAATGACACAAAGAAATCTCTTAGATTTCTTTGCACTATTTTTTCGGCCCCCCTAATGGGGGAATGCCCCTTTTCATACAATATCCTGGTGCCGACATAATGTAGCACAAGAGGTTACAAAGTGGCGCAATGCATCAATGCATGCATTGAGCGCACTTTGTAAATATGATGCTGGCATTTTGGTCTCATTGGGCCAAATTAGTGACACTAATGTGGTGCAAAGAAGCTCCTAAATTTCAATATGTTTGGCGCTCATTGATCCAAAATTTGACCACATTGGAGTTCACCTGGTTTAACCAACAGAGACTCAGGGCATTGTTATGTTTTGAATGGCTCACTACTGACAATGGGTTCCACAAGCAAGCTCTTTTTATTTCTGCCTCTCACATGCAACATCCATACATCCATACATCCACTAACACATGACATTTCTCATTCTGTTAAATGATATGTGGATATCTGACTTGAATTTGTGGTACTTAAGCATTTATATGTTTCTTCCTTCCTTGATAGGTGACATGATGTGTTATAGGAGACTTTTTTGCATGTATCACTAGCGCTTGTATTGCCTATTACTGTGAAATATTATAAGTTCACAGGTTTGCCTGTCTACTTTCCCATGCTGGCGGCTCTGTAGCATTTTGTTGTAATATGTCGTAAACCCTTAATAAAAAGAGTGAGTTAATTTTTTTTAAATATTTTATTAAAATGTAAAGTTACATTAATTTTTAAATTATTCACTCACAGTTTTAGGGTGTACAATTTCCTTTCCATTATCCCCTTCCACCTCTTAAATTTTCTGTTGACAAGACACATCTGATATAATGAGGTGAGAGCAGAAAGAGAAACTTCTCAGGCTTCTTGGTAGACAAGAGTGAAGGAATGCAAGTTCCAGTTGTGACTAAGAGCATAGTCTGACAGGATACAGCTTGGCCTTTCTGTGGGCTGTGGCAGAAACAGTGGAGGTTGGGCCAACATTATAACTTCAGGTATGCACAGGGAGCCATAGGGGGAAGGGATACAATGGAGTAGCAGTTGTAATCACCAGAATCCCAAGTGTTAGTTCCTTGCATAATTAATTTGTAGCCTTGAGAGACTAGTTATTTGTAAGAGAAACACAGATCGAGCCATCTGTAACAATTGTATTGTCTCAGCTGACAAAATGATATGTTGTGGGAGGTTGATGCTTTCATAGTGATTGAAAAGTCTTCTTCATTACAGTGAGGGGTTTATCTTCCTTGTGTGTTGAAGAATATAGGTTACTTTGTCCCACCAGAGGAATGAACAGGAGTTGTGGTAGTCCCTGGAAGACAAAATGTGTTTAGAGTGCAACTAGCAAATCTATAAACTATCAGCTTGGACCTGCCCATTTCTGCAGGGTCATCCCTGGACGTTTTGCCTTTCTTCTCCATTTTTTGCTGAATTTGTTTCAGTTAGCTTTAGGACACTGGGGAGTTTACCACTGAGAAACCTGCGCAAAAGTGCATATGCTCTCTACCTAAACCATAGCAACATTGCCTTATCTACAATTGGCATGTTTACTTTACCTATAAGCCTCTAGCAAATTGTACTACGTGTGCCCCGGGCCTGTAAATAAAATTCTACTGGTGGGCCTGCAGCACTGATTGTGCCACCCACCTCAGTAACCCTTTAAACATAACTCAAGCCTGCCATTGCACAGCCTGAGTGTGAAGTTTTAAACTGCCATGTCAACCTGGAAAGTTAAACTTCTTACGAGACCCAAGCCTTCTTTTTTTTATATATATGTCACCCCCTAAGGAAGACCCTGGACAGCCGCAAGGGCAGGGTGCAGTGTATTTAAACAGCTGGACATGTAATTTTAAATTTTACATCTCCAGGTAGTGAAAAGTTCTTAAATTATATTTTTCCTTACTGCAACGACTGTCTCTTCCAAAGGTTAACATTGGGATTGCCTTCTTACATTTTATAAGTGAAATTTCTAATTGAGGACAGGTGGACCCGAAGCTTTGTGTCTCTGGAATCACAATTTAAAATCACAACTGATGGTGAAGTCAGATTGTAAAGTATAGTTCTTAAAATGCCACTTTTAGAAAGTTGGCATTTTCTTACCTTAAATCATCTATTGCCTCTGTCTGTTCCTGAATACAGGTCTGGGGTGGGTGACAGCTGGGTGTTGTGCATTCCCTCTAGACAGCCACACACAAAGGGAGCTTGAGTGTGCCTGATGGGCCATCAACATCCCAATGGGCCATTAGCATCCTGATGGGTCATGCTGGGCAGGATGAGAGGGAGGAGCTGACAGTTGCATCTATCTCCACACAAAGAGCTGCATAACCCTCTGTAGTGGGTCTGGGGCCAGGGCAGAAAGAACAGGGACTCTATGCACTTTAAGGCCTCTCTATGAAGTCTACCCCACAAGGCACCACTGGACTGCTGACCCCATCAAATCAGCACACTTCTGGGCCTGAGGACATTCGGCCAAGAAGGACAGCTGTGCTGCTGAAGGGACTGACACTCTTCTGAATTCTGCTGATTTTGCTGGACTCCTGCTTTGCTGTGCCTGCCCTGTTGCCTACTGCCCTCCTTGCCTTGGAGTGAGAAGGGCTGGACCAGCATCTCTACATCCCCAAAACCAAAGTGACTCCAAGGGCTTGCTGGCTTGCTTCCTGTTCTAAAGTATCAGGGACATCACAGACTTCACTCATCCCTGCTCTAGCCTCTGGATTCTACAAACTGTGAGTCCTGCCCTGCCACGTGGTGCCAATCTAGTCCTGTTTCCTTGGAAGTGGGTTTTGCAGCTGGTTCTACAATAATCCATGCATTACCATCACTGCACCTATCAGAACCATTGCATATCTCCCTGATGCACCGACTGTTAAGCGCAGAATATACGCATCACCCTCTGCACCAACCCATCGCCTTCTCATCGCCGGCTGCTCTGCTGGACACTTCATCTTCATTGTCAAGGGTTCAACAACAATGCTTCCCTGACTGTGTGGATCAGAACCGAAGCATCACCTGCACATCGCCTCCTCTGGTCCTTGCATCAGGTCTCTATAGTCGATGCATCCTCCATGCGAGAGGTACTTTTTGAGTGGAACAAGGATGGCCAGGTATCTGGCCCACACTCATTGTGGACAGCTTGACTTTGTTTGACCCAGTCATGTGTGACTATAGAGCCACAGTTGGCACTTTATAGATATCATTTAATAAGTCATATCTCGACTTCTACTGATTGGATTTTTGTTGTGTTGGTCTTGCTTTGTTCATTAAATTAAGCTCTATTGTTCTAACCTGTTGTGTACTCTTTCATGGTGGTTTCACTGTTTTACTGTTTTAAGTATTGCACAAATACTTTACACAGTGCCTCCTAGGTTAAGCCAGCCTGCGCCAAGCTACCAGAGAGCTAGCACAGTTTACATTATGGTGTGTAACTAACTTACGCTAATTAGGATTGTTGTTCCGGCTTGGAGAGGGTGCACACCTTTGCCAATGAGAAACTCACTTTCTAACATTGGTGATCAGTATTGAGGATAGGATTTCTGTGTGTGCAGTGCCTTAATGTGATTTGGTATGCACTATCTCCCACATATAAGGCAAATTTGAATCAAATGATCCTCATCAACAGTTTATCCCTAATCTCTCTGATTGGCCTTTTTACATTTTCTATTCTACCTGATTGACATTTTTGTTTTCCTCAAAAAACATGTCTCTGATTGAAGTTCCTACATCTGCACGTGCACAAATGAACTGTGAGCTGGCCAAGCTGAAGAGTTACACTGTGGCCCAGTTCAAGGAGTTTCGTAAGCTGTTTGGGCTTCCTGCAAAAGGCTCACCAGGAAGGTGGAGATGCAGAAGGTGCTTAGGGCCTAGTTAGAAGCCCAGGATGCACCTGTGACCCTGGAGAAGGTAGATGAATGAAAAAATGATGATGTGGAGCTGGACCAGTATTCACTTGAACTGCCTGTAGGCCAGGAAGCCAATGGAGTGGAGGTCCCCCCCACCCCCCCAGAGCAGGGACAGGATTGCAACTAGAGACCTGTCCCCAGAAGAGCTGGAGGCAGGATGGAGGAGAAGAAACTAAAGTTGGAGCTCTCTCAGATTAGAGGAGAGAGCCTTGGAGAAGGAAAGATTCATCATGAAAGAAAGGAAAATTATGTTGGCTCAGGAGAAGAGCCCGAATGAGCTCAACCTGAAGGCCAGGGGGGTAGAATTCAGTAAGGTATATCTTCAGTTCCCTCTGGCAGGAGGGCCCAAATACCCAAGGGTCTGGTGTCTGACTTTGCGGTGGGAGACAACATAGACAGATATTTGAGGCCAATGAGATTGCTGAACAGTTGCACAAGGTCCATGAGGGGGATTGGGGAGCTAGTCTGTGGAGGCACATTCTTAGTGAGGTGAGAGATACTCTATGGACCCCAGAGAGGGATGACAGAACAAGGTATCCCCCATGAAGGAGGTCCTAATCAAGAAGTTTGGTCTGACCCCAGAAAAGCACAATCAGATGTCCAAGGATAGTCAGAAGCTATCCCAACAGATCTGAGTGTATTGTGTGGATTCATTTTTCATGGCACTGGATGGTTGGGTGAAGATCAGTGAAGTAAAGTATTACCAGGGGCTGCATAACTTGATTGGAAAAGAGCACCTGTTCAGTCTTTGTTTTCCAGTTCTGCCCCAACACCTTGTCAACAGTAAGCTTTCAGACCCCAAGGAGCTTGCTAAGGAGGTAGATCACTGGGTCTGCACCACAGTCCACAGGAAGGTACCTGGGAGTGCCTCCAAGAAGGGTGGCTCATGATCCCCCTGCAGAGTGAAGGAGAAGTCAAGGGAGACACAGACAGGTCCCAGAATAAGGGGGAGGGGAAAGGGTTCCCCTGCCCCTTCTGAGAAACAGGGAGGAGGTTCTGGTGAGCGATGTAACAGAGCACTCCATTTTAAATATCTCTGCTTTGATTGTTTCAGCTAAGACACAAGCAGGGGGACGCTGACTGTCCTAAGAAACCACCCACTGGTGGGAACTTCACAGGGTGGCCAATGTGGCCTTAGAGGTAGGTAGTCCCCAGGGGCAGGCCATAGACCATGCTGTGATCTCCCTTAGTTGGAAGGTAGACTCGAAGGATGAGTTGGTGATCCCTGAGGGTGGAAGTAATCCCTTCTACCAGGTGACCGTGAATGGGGACCCAGTCATTGATCTGAGGGACACTGGGGGTAGCCATATCATGATGGTGGAAAGGCTAGATTCCTCAAAGCTGTACACTGGCCAGGTGTGTAGGGGGATTCCAGTCCATGGGCAGGATGTCTTCCATCCTATGTCCCTGGTATCCCTAGTGTGGGATGGGTAGGTAGCCCAGAGGAGTGTCATAGTGTAGGAAAGTACCATCTTGCCTGGCATGTTACCCCCATTTTTACATGTATGTAAGTTTGTTCTTGCCTGTCTCACTGGGATCCTGCTAGCCAGGACCCCAGAGCTCATAGTTTGTGGCCTGAATGTGTGTACCTGTGTAGTGCTTAACTGTGTCACTGAGGCTCTGCTAATCAGAACCTCAGTGCTTATGCTCTCTCTGCCTTTAAAATTGTCACTATAGGCTAGTGACCATTTTTACCAATTCTAATTGGCACACTGGAACACCTTTATAATTCCCTAGTATATGGTACCTAGGTACACAGGGTATTGGGGTTCCAGGAGAACCCTATGGGCTGCAGCATTTATTTTGCCACCCATAGGGAGCTCAGACAAATCTTACACAGGACTGCCACTGCAGCCTGAGTGAAATAATGCACACGTTATTTCACAGCCATTTTTCACTGCACTTAAGTAACTTATAATTCACCTATATGTCTAACCTTCACTTGCTGAAGGTTAGGTGCAAAATTACTAAGTGTGAGTGCACCCTTCCACTAGCAATAGGTGCCCCCACATAGTTCAGGGCAATTTCCCCAGACTTTGTGAGTGTGGGGACACCATTACACGCATGCACTACATATAGGTCAATACCTATATGTAGCTTCACAATGGTAACTCTGAACATGGCCATGTAACATGTCTAAGATGATGGAATTGTCCCCCAATGCCAAATATGGTATTGGGGTGCCAATCCCATGCATCCCTGGGGCTCCACTATGGACCCCGGGTACTGCCAAACCAGCTCTCTGTGGTTTTCTCTGCAGCTACCACTGCTCCAAACCCACAGACAGGGTTCTGCCCTCCTGGGGTCTGAGCAGCCCAGTCCCAGGAAGGCAGAACAAAGAATTTCCTCTGAGAGAGGGTGTTACGCCCTCTCCCTTTGGAAACAGGTGTTAAGGGCTGGGGAGGAGTAGCCTCCCCCAGTCTCTGGAAATGCTTTGAAGGGCACAGATGGTGCCCTCCTTGCATAAGCCAGTCTACATCGGTTCAGGGAACCCCCAGTCCCTGCTCTGGCGTGAAGCTGGACAAAGGAAAGGGGAGTGACCTCTCCCCTGTCCATCACCACCCCAGGGGTGGTGCCCAGAGCGCCTCTAGTGTGTCCCAGACCTCTGCCTTCTTGTTACAAGAGGTGTGAGGGCACTCTGGAGGCCTCTGAGTGGCCAGTGCCAGCAGGTGACATCAGAGACCCCTCCTGATAGGTGCTTACCTGACTAGGTGGCCAATACTCCTCTGAGGGCTATTTAGGGTTTCTTCTGTGGGCTTTTCCTCAGATAACGACTTGTAAGAATTCGCCAGAGTTCCTTTGCACCTCTCTCTTTGACTTCTGCCAAGGATCGACTGTTAAATGCTCCAGGACGTCTGCAAAACTGCAACAAAGTAGCAGGAAGATTACCAGTGACATTCTAACACCTAATCCTGCCGGCTTTCTCAACTGTTTCCTGGTGGTGCATGCTTTGGGGGCTGCCTGCCTTCATCCTGCACTGGAAGCCACGAAGAAATCTCCCGTGAGTTGATGGATTCTTCCCCCTGCTCCAGCAGGCACCAAACTTCAGTGTCACAGGTACTCTGGGACCCCTCTCATCCTGACGAGCGTGGCCCCTGGAACACAGGTGGTGGACCCAAGTGACCCAGACTGTCCAGTGGTCCAACTGTCCAAATTTGGAGGAGGTAAGTCCTTGCCTCCCCTCTCCAGACAGTAATCCTGTGCACCACGTGAACTGCAGCTGCTAGGGCTTCTGTGCATCTTTCCAAGGAATCCTTCATGCACAGCCAAGCCCAGGTCCCCAGCACTAACTCCTGTTTTGCTCAACTCCCTGAGTTGACCTCCGGCTTCGTGGAACCCTCTTTTGTAGTGTTGAGATGACCATGGTATTCAGACTTCTTGAACCCTGGTTCAAGTGCTTCTGTGGATGCTACCTTCTTGTGAGTGGGCTCTCTACATTGCTGAGGGCCCCCTCTGTCTCCTCTCCCGAGTGGTGACATCCTGGTTCTTCCTGGGCCCGGGCAGCACCCTTTTTCTTCAACTGCGACTCTTGAAGCTAGCAAGACTTGTTTGTGGTCTTTTGCCAAAGAAACACCTCTGCATCCTCCAGCTCACCGTGGGACATTCTCTGCACAAAGGAGAAGTTCATAGCACCTTTCATTGTTGTGGAATCTTCAGCTTCTTCCATCAATAGGCAGCCAGTTTGCACCTTCATCCGGGGTTGAGTGGGCTTCTGCCCCCCGGACACTTTCACGACTCTTGAGCTTGGTCCCCTTCCTTTTTCAGGTCCTCAGGTCCAGGAATCCATCTTCAGTGCGTTGCAGTCTGTTGCGGTCTTTGCAAAATCCTCTATCACAAGTTTAGTGTGTTTCTGGGGAAGCAATATTACTTCACTCCTACTTTTCAGGGTCTTGGGGTGGGGTATCTTGGACACCCTTAGTGTTTTATTACACTCCCAGCAATCCTCTACACACTACACTAGCCTAGGGGTCCATTTGTGGTTCACATTCCACTTTCAGAGTATATGGTTTGTGTTGCCCCTAGGCCTATTGCCTCTTATTGTATTCTACAGTGTTCACACTATTTTTCTAAATGTTTAATTACCTGATTTTGGTTTGTGTGTATATTTTGTGTATTTTACTTACCTCCTAAGGGAGTTTATCCTCTGGGATATTTATGGCACATTGTCACTAAAATAAAGACTTTTGTCTCCTAGTTCAGCCTAAGCTGCTCTGCTATAGCTACCTCTATCAGCCTAAGCTGCTAGAACACTACTAATCTACTAATAAGGGATAACTGGACCTGGCACCAGTTGTAAGTACCATCAGGTACCCACTATAAGCCAGGCCAGCCTCCTACACACAGTAGTCAGCAGGTGCCCACAGACTGCATTCTGATGAATAAGTTGCCCCGGTGCCAGGGGAAATGGAAGGGGCGGCCACCATGGGCACCCCAACATTTCGGTTTTCTGGGTGTATCACTCCCAAGCAAGGGGTAGAACACCCCAGATAGAAGAGCAGGGTAATAGATAGCCCACCCCTGTCTCCTGCTCAGCCTCTGGGTGCAGCCCCTAGGCTGGGGGGTCATTTTCAGGATACCACCCCAGAACTGGTGGGAGGTAGGGTGAAAAAGGGTGCAAGGCTTCTGAGGCTACTGCCCCCAAGCTTGAGAAATCACAGAGGTCAGAGACTCTTGGGTGGCCTGGTGCCTGGTTCTTGACAGTGACAGCTGTCAGCAGCCTCTGTTGGTTGTTGTCTTTGTGGAAAAAGTTTTCCTTGGGTTGGGGACAGAGGTTTGATCCAAGAGGTTGAATGAGCCACATCACGTAGTTGGCCATGGTGGTGCTGTCTGCCTACTGACATACATCTGTTAGCAACTTAAGGTTAGGTGATGCACACATGGGATACACAGATTCGGAGAGGGATTCCCCATGGGTCAATTTAGTGGCTCAGACGAGAATAGACAGAGGGATCCAAATGGATTCAGGCAGATGTAGAACTGACAAGTGCCCTGCATTTGTGGGCCCTTGTCCATATTCTATTGCCTAAGCAGAGAAGCTCATAGAGTTATTGATTAGTCTACCCTAGCTTTAGGCTGGGGGCTGTGTTAGACCTGGCCCTTTCTGCAGGGTCTTTCCTAGACCTTTTGCCTTTCCCCTCCACTTTTTGCTGAATTAGGTTTTGTTGGCTTTAGGTCTCTGGGCACTTTACCACTGCCACCCAGTGCTAAAGTGCATGTGATCTCTACCTAAAACACAATAACATTGGCTTATCCACAATTGGCATATTTAATTTACCTATATGTCCCTAGTAACATGCACTACCTATGCCCAGAGCCTGTAGATATAATGCCACTAGTGGGATGGCAGCACTGATTATGCCACCCACTTCAGTAGCAGTTTTAAAATGCCATTTCAACCTGGAAAGTTAAACCTTTTGCCAGACCCAAGCCTTCCTTTTTTAATCCATGTCACTCCTGAGGTAGGCCCTGGACAGCCGCAATGGCAGGGTGCACTGTATTTAAACATTTGGACATGTACTTTTAGTTATCCATCTCCAGGTAATGAAAAGCTCTTAAATTAATTTTTCATTGCTGCAAGGCCCATCGCTCCCATAGGTTAAAATTGGGATTTCCTTCTTACATTTTATAAGTGTAATTTCTAATTGGGGACAGATGGACCCCAAGTTTTATATCTCTGGAATCACAACTGAAAATCACAACTTATGGTGAAATCAGATTTTAAATTGTAATTCTGAAAATGCCACTTTTAGAAAGTTGGCATTTTCTCACATTAAGGGGGTCATTCTGACCCCGGCGGGTGGCGGGAGCCGCCCGCCTGGAGGGAACCGCCAGAAGACCGTACCGCGGTCATTCTGGGTTTCCCACTGGGCTGGCGGGCGACCGCCAAAAGGCCGCCCGCCAGCCCAGTGGGAAACAGCCCTCCATGAGGATGCCGGCTCCGAATGGAGCCGGCGGAGTGGAGGGTGTGCGACGGGTGCAGTGGCACCCGTCGCGTATTTCACTGTCTGCAATGCAGACACTGAAATACAAAGTGGGGCCCTCTTACGGGGGCCCCACGACACCCCTCACCGCCATCCTATTCCTGGCGGGCGGAACCGCCAGGAACAGGATGGCGGTGAGGGGGTCGGAATCCCCGCCGCGGTCAGAATGCCCAAGGGAGCACCGCCAGCCTGTTGGCGGTGCTCCCGCGGTCCCCGGCCCTGGCGGTATTTACCGCCAGGGTCGGAATGACCCCCTAAATCTTCTATTGCCTATGCCTGTCTCTGAATACAGGTCTGGGGTGGGTGACAGCTGGGCTTTGTGCATTCACTCCAGACAACCACACACAAAGGTAGCTTAGGTGCTCCTGAAGGGCCATCCACATCCTGATGGGCCATTAACATCCTGATGGGTCATCCTGGGCAGGATGGGAAGGAGGAGCTGACAGTTGCATCTGAATGGCCTGTGCCTGTCACCACACAAATAGCTGCAAAGCCCCCTGTAGTGAGTCTGGAGCCAGAACAGTCAGGGACTCTGTGCACTTCAAATGCCTATTTGTGAAGTTTCCTTCAGTTCAAAGGCACCACTGAGTATAAGAACTGGACATCTGACCCCACTAAATCAGTACATGTCTGGGCCTGTGGGCATTCTGCCAGGAAGAAGGACTGCTGAGCAGTTGAAGAGACTGCCACTCTGCTGGACTTTGCTGGACTCCTGCTTTGGTCTGTCTTCTGTGCTGCCTGTTGCCCTCCTTGCCTGGGAGTGAAAAAGACTGGACCTGCATCTCTACAACCCCTAAACCAAAGTGACTCCAAGGGTTAGCTGGCTTGCCTCCCATTCTGAAATCTCAGGGACATTAAGGACTTCACTCCTACAGATTCTGGGCTCTGCCAGCTGTGAGTCTTGCTCTGCCAAGTGGTGTCATTCCAGTCCTGGGCCCTTGGAAGTGGGTTCTGCAGTTGTTTCAACCAACAATTCATGCATCGCTGTCCCTGCACTGATCAAAACCATTGCATCACTCCCCAATACATCACCGCTGCTGCTAAGGATGAGGACATTGCAGCACCCTCCACGACGTTCGAAATCAACGCAATGCCCTCAGCACCAGAGCATCACCTTTGCATTGCCAGCTGCACAACTCAATGCCGCTGATTCACCTTTATTGCCGATGTTTCGCTGATGAAACATACCTGACTGCCTGGGTCGGACCTGACAGATCACCTACGCATCACCTCCTCTGCTCCTCGCATCTGGTCACCAACATCAAAGCATAATCCATCCAAAAGGTACTTTTTCAGTGGGGCAAGGTTGATCCCTGTATGTGACCCATGCTCCATAACTGTCAGTTTCACTTTTCAGATTTGGCCCAGTCTAGTGTGATCAGATAGGCACGGCTGGTGTTGTATGCTTCTAAGCACTATATTTGCAGATAGTCTCTAAAAATACATATCTCTACCTCTCGCTATTGGATTTTTGTTGTTTTGTTCATTACATTAAGCTCTATATTTCTTTTCTACACTGGAGGGGATTCTTTTTTGTGGTGTTTTCACAGTTTTAGTGTTTTAGGTGTTGCACAAATAATTTACATATTTCCTAAGTTAGGCCTGCCTGTTCTGTGCCAAGCTACCAGAGGGTGAGCACAGGTTAAATTATGGTGTGTAACTGAGTTACCCTGACTAGGATTGTGGTTTCTGCTTGGGCAGGGTGCATACCTCTACCAACCAGAAACCCAATTTCTAACACTCCCAATAGAAGAATTCCAGAATAAATAACCCTTATAAGTGACTTCCTACTCACAAATGATACCGGTTGGTATTGAAAGTTGAGGTCTGTAAATGTGAAAGTAGACCCAGGCAGAAAACTCTGTTCCGCTTGTGGAGTTTTCCGAATTTGGACACTTCACACTGCACGGAGTAGCACAAGTTCCTAAATTCTGCCATCTGGCGCAAAGAAGATGTTTTTGTTTCTGTTCACACATGCAAGATTTTTTTTGGTGCTCAAGCCACTAGTGAACATGAATGAGATTTTGCACCACTAGCACGGCTTCCAGCCGTGCAGGCAGTAATATATTACAGCTCGCTCAAGCAGCTCAAGTAGATTTTCTGCTTGAGAAGCAGCTAATTGTACTCAAAAAGAGGTTTTTGAGTGGATTTCCTTCTCCAACAGACCATTCAAGTGTTTTTGTTAGTGTGAGAAGCCTTTTTTTCTAATAGGTAGGAAGTGCCCCAGAGACTCCAACTTCCTGTTTCTGCCCAGCAAGCTCCTCCCAGAGCTTTTTCCATTGCCTGGTCACTTTCCACTTTCCACTTGGATTTCAAGATGGAAGGATCACTCTCTTTGTCTGCAGGATGTATTGCTTTGCATTTAAGGACTTTTTTTTTTGGTATCACACAAGTAATTTCAGTGCTTTTTTGCAATAGGCTTGCACATGTCATTCCCATGTCTCCTTGCTCACTGTTGTTGTTTGACCATTAAGCTGGTAGCCATTTTCTGCATCCAGCCAGTGTGCCATTGCCATAGGTTTATTTGTTTTATTTGCTCCCCATGCTTCCTTGCTCACTGTTGTTGCTTTGCCATTTGGCTGGCAGCCATTTTGTGTGCATTCAGCCTGTGTGCCTTTGTTATAGACTTGCATGTGTTCTTTGTTCCCTATGCCTCCTTCATCGCTATTGTTGTTTGACTATGTGGTGGGGACCATTTTGTGCATCCAGCCAGTGTGTCCTTGCCATAGGATTGCATGTGTTCTTTGTTCCCCATGCCTCATTGGTCACTGTGGTTGTTTGACCATGGGGCGGCCATCAATTTTGTGCATCCAACCAGTGTGCCTTTGCCATAGGCTTGCATGTGTTCTTTGTTCTCTATGCCTCCTCGCTCGCTGTTGTTAGTTGACCATGTGACTGGCTGCCATTTTGTGCATCCAGCCAGTGTTTTTTTTGCCATAGGCTTGCATGTGTTCTTTGTTCCCCTTGCCTCTTTGCTCTCTGTTGTGGTTTGACTATGTGGCTAGAGGGCATTTTATGCATCCAGCCAGTGTGTTTTGACCATAGGCTTGCATGTGTTCTTTGTTCCCCATTCCTCCTTGCTTGCTGTTGCTATTTGACCATGTAGCTGGCAGCCATTTTATTCATCCAGTCAGTGTATATTTCCCATAAGCTTGCATGTGTTCTTTGTTCCCCATGCCTCCTTGATCGCTGTTTTTGATTGACCATGTGGCAGTGGCCATTTTGTTTATCCTGCCACTGTACCTTTGCCATAGGTTTCCATGTGTTGTTTGTTGCCCATGCCTTCTTGCTCACTGTTGTTTGGCCATGTGGCTGGCAGTCATTTTGTGCATCCAGTCAGAGTGCCTTTGCCAAAGGCTTGCATATGGTCTTTGCTTCCCATGCCTCCTTTCTCATTGTTGTTGTTTGACCATGTGTGCATCCAGTCATAGTGCCTTTGCCAAAGGCTTGCATATGTTCTTTGTTCCCCATGCCTCCTTGCTCGCTGTTGTTGTTTGACCATATTGGTGGTGGTCATTTTGTGCATCCAGCAAGTGTGTTTTTGTCATAGGCTTGCTTGTGTTCTTTATTCCCCATGCTTCCTTGCCCGCTGTTGTTGTTTAACCATGTGCCTGGAGGTCATTTTGTGCATCCAGCCAGTGTGTTCTTGCCATAGGATTGCATGTGTTCTTTGTTCCCATGCCTCATTGGTCACTGTGGTTGTTTGACCATGGGGCGGCCAGCCATTTTGTGCATCCAACCAGTGTGCCTTTGCCATAGGCTTGCATGTGTTCTTTGTTCTCTATGCCTCCTTGCTCGCTGTTGTCCATGTGACTGGCTGCCATTTTGTGCATCCAGCCAGTGTTATTTTTGCCAAAGGCTTGCATGTGTTTTTGTTCCCATGCTTCTTTGCTCTCTGTTGTTGTTTGACTATGTGGCTAGAGGGCATTTTATGCATCCAGCCAGTGTGGTTTGACCATAGGCTTGCATGTGTTCTTTGTTCCCCATTCCTCCTTGCTTGCTGTTGCTATTTGACCATGTAGCTGGCAGCCATTTTATTCATCCAGTCAGTGTACATTTCCCACAAGCTTGCATGTGTTCTTTGTTCCCCATGCCTCCTTGATCGCTGTTTTTGATTGACCATGTGGCAGTGGCCATTATGTTCATCCTGCCACTGTACCTTTGCCATAGGTTCGCATGTGTTGTTTGTTGCCCATGCCTTCTTGCTCACTGTTGTTTGGCCATGTGGTTGGCAGCCATTTTGTTCATCCAGTCAGAGTGCCTTTGCCAAAGGCTTGCATATGTTGTTTGTTCCCCATGCCTTCTTGCTCGCTGTTGTTGTTTGACCATGTGTGAATCCAGTCAGAGTGCCTTTGCCAAAGGTCTGTATATGTTCTTTGTTTCCTATGCCTCCTTGCTCGCTGTTGTTGTTTGACCATGTGTGCAACCAGTCAGAGTGCCTTTGCCAAAGGCTTGCATATGTTCTTTGTTCCCCATGCCTCCTTGCTCGCTGTTGTTGTTTGACCATGTGGGTGGCGGCTATTTTGTGCATCCAGCAAGTGTGTTTTTGTCATAGGCCTGCTTGTGTTTTTTATTCCCCATGCTTCCTTGCTCGCTGTTGTTGTCTAACCATGAGCCTGGAGGTCATTTTGTGCATCCAGCTAGTGTGTTCTTGCCATAGGATTGCATGTGTTCTTTGTTCCCCATGCCTCATTGGTCACTGTGGTTATTTGACCATGGGGCGGCCAGCCATTTTGTGCATCCAACCAGTGTGCCTTTGCCATAGGCTTGTATGTGTCCTTTGTTATCTATGCCTCCTCGCTCGCTGTTGTTGGTTGACCATGTGACTGGCTGCCATTTTGTGTATCCAGCCAGTGTTTTTTTTGCCATAGGCTTGCATGTGTTCTTTGTTCCCATGCTTCTTTGCTCTCTGTTGTTGTTTGACTATGTGGCTAGAGGGCATTTTTTGCATCCAGCCAGTGTGCTTTGACCATAGGCTTGCATGTGTGCTTTGTTCCCCAACCCTCCTTGATTGTTGTTTTTGATTGACCATGTGGCAGTGGCCATTTTGTTCATCCTGCCACTGTACCTTTGCCATGGGTTTGCATGTGTTGTTTGTTGCCCATGCCTTCTTGCTCACTGTTGTTTGGCCATGTGGCTGGCAGCCATTTTGTGCATCCAGTCAGAGTGCCTTTGCCATGGGTTTGCATGTGTTGTTTGTTGCCCATGCCTTCTTGCTCACTGTTGTTTGGCCATGTGGCTGGCAGCCATTTTGTGCATCCAGCAAGTGTGTTTTTGTCATAGGCTTGCTTGTGTTCTTTATTCCCCATGCTTCCTTGCCCGCTGTTGTTGTTTAACCATGTGCCTGGAGGTCATTTTGTGCATCCAGCCAGTGTGTTCTTGCCATAGGATTGCATGTGTTCTTTGTTCCCATGCCTCATTGGTCACTGTGGTTGTTTGACCATGGGGCGGCCAGCCATTTTGTGCATCCAACCAGTGTGCCTTTGCCATAGGCTTGCATGTGTTCTTTGTTCTCTATGCCTCCTTGCTCGCTGTTGTCCATGTGACTGGCTGCCATTTTGTGCATCCAGCCAGTGTTATTTTTGCCAAAGGCTTGCATGTGTTTTTGTTCCCATGCTTCTTTGCTCTCTGTTGTTGTTTGACTATGTGGCTAGAGGGCATTTTATGCATCCAGCCAGTGTGGTTTGACCATAGGCTTGCATGTGTTCTTTGTTCCCCATTCCTCCTTGCTTGCTGTTGCTATTTGACCATGTAGCTGGCAGCCATTTTATTCATCCAGTCAGTGTACATTTCCCACAAGCTTGCATGTGTTCTTTGTTCCCCATGCCTCCTTGATCGCTGTTTTTGATTGACCATGTGGCAGTGGCCATTATGTTCATCCTGCCACTGTACCTTTGCCATAGGTTCGCATGTGTTGTTTGTTGCCCATGCCTTCTTGCTCACTGTTGTTTGGCCATGTGGTTGGCAGCCATTTTGTTCATCCAGTCAGAGTGCCTTTGCCAAAGGCTTGCATATGTTCTTTGTTCCCCATGCCTTCTTGCTCGCTGTTGTTGTTTGACCATGTGTGAATCCAGTCAGAGTGCCTTTGCCAAAGGTCTGTATATGTTCTTTGTTTCCTATGCCTCCTTGCTCGCTGTTGTTGTTTGACCATGTGTGCAACCAGTCAGAGTGCCTTTGCCAAAGGCTTGCATATGTTCTTTGTTCCCCATGCCTCCTTGCTCGCTGTTGTTGTTTGACCATGTGGGTGGCGGCTATTTTGTGCATCCAGCAAGTGTGTTTTTGTCATAGGCCTGCTTGTGTTTTTTATTCCCCATGCTTCCTTGCTCGCTGTTGTTGTCTAACCATGAGCCTGGAGGTCATTTTGTGCATCCAGCTAGTGTGTTCTTGCCATAGGATTGCATGTGTTCTTTGTTTCCCATGCCTCATTGGTCACTGTGGTTATTTGACCATGGGGCGGCCAGCCATTTTGTGCATCCAACCAGTGTGCCTTTGCCATAGGCTTGTATGTGTCCTTTGTTATCTATGCCTCCTCGCTCGCTGTTGTTGGTTGACCATGTGACTGGCTGCCATTTTGTGTATCCAGCCAGTGTTTTTTTTGCCATAGGCTTGCATGTGTTCTTTGTTCCCATGCTTCTTTGCTCTCTGTTGTTGTTTGACTATGTGGCTAGAGGGCATTTTTTGCATCCAGCCAGTGTGCTTTGACCATAGGCTTGCATGTGTGCTTTGTTCCCCAACCCTCCTTGATTGTTGTTTTTGATTGACCATGTGGCAGTGGCCATTTTGTTCATCCTGCCACTGTACCTTTGCCATGGGTTTGCATGTGTTGTTTGTTGCCCATGCCTTCTTGCTCACTGTTGTTTGGCCATGTGGCTGGCAGCCATTTTGTGCATCCAGTCAGAGTGCCTTTGCCATGGGTTTGCATGTGTTGTTTGTTGCCCATGCCTTCTTGCTCACTGTTGTTTGGCCATGTGGCTGGCAGCCATTTTGTGCATCCAGCAAGTGTGTTTTTGTCATAGGCTTGCTTGTGTTCTTTATTCCCCATGCTTCCTTGCCCGCTGTTGTTGTTTAACCATGTGCCTGGAGGTCATTTTGTGCATCCAGCCAGTGTGTTCTTGCCATAGGATTGCATGTGTTCTTTGTTCCCATGCCTCATTGGTCACTGTGGTTGTTTGACCATGGGGCGGCCAGCCATTTTGTGCATCCAACCAGTGTGCCTTTGCCATAGGCTTGCATGTGTTCTTTGTTCTCTATGCCTCCTTGCTCGCTGTTGTCCATGTGACTGGCTGCCATTTTGTGCATCCAGCCAGTGTTATTTTTGCCAAAGGCTTGCATGTGTTTTTGTTCCCATGCTTCTTTGCTCTCTGTTGTTGTTTGACTATGTGGCTAGAGGGCATTTTATGCATCCAGCCAGTGTGGTTTGACCATAGGCTTGCATGTGTTCTTTGTTCCCCATTCCTCCTTGCTTGCTGTTGCTATTTGACCATGTAGCTGGCAGCCATTTTATTCATCCAGTCAGTGTACATTTCCCACAAGCTTGCATGTGTTCTTTGTTCCCCATGCCTCCTTGATCGCTGTTTTTGATTGACCATGTGGCAGTGGCCATTATGTTCATCCTGCCACTGTACCTTTGCCATAGGTTCGCATGTGTTGTTTGTTGCCCATGCCTTCTTGCTCACTGTTGTTTGGCCATGTGGTTGGCAGCCATTTTGTTCATCCAGTCAGAGTGCCTTTGCCAAAGGCTTGCATATGTTCTTTGTTCCCCATGCCTTCTTGCTCGCTGTTGTTGTTTGACCATGTGTGAATCCAGTCAGAGTGCCTTTGCCAAAGGTCTGTATATGTTCTTTGTTTCCTATGCCTCCTTGCTCGCTGTTGTTGTTTGACCATGTGTGCAACCAGTCAGAGTGCCTTTGCCAAAGGCTTGCATATGTTCTTTGTTCCCCATGCCTCCTTGCTCGCTGTTGTTGTTTGACCATGTGGGTGGCGGCTATTTTGTGCATCCAGCAAGTGTGTTTTTGTCATAGGCCTGCTTGTGTTTTTTATTCCCCATGCTTCCTTGCTCGCTGTTGTTGTCTAACCATGAGCCTGGAGGTCATTTTGTGCATCCAGCTAGTGTGTTCTTGCCATAGGATTGCATGTGTTCTTTGTTTCCCATGCCTCATTGGTCACTGTGGTTATTTGACCATGGGGCGGCCAGCCATTTTGTGCATCCAACCAGTGTGCCTTTGCCATAGGCTTGTATGTGTCCTTTGTTATCTATGCCTCCTCGCTCGCTGTTGTTGGTTGACCATGTGACTGGCTGCCATTTTGTGTATCCAGCCAGTGTTTTTTTTGCCATAGGCTTGCATGTGTTCTTTGTTCCCATGCTTCTTTGCTCTCTGTTGTTGTTTGACTATGTGGCTAGAGGGAATTTTTTGCATCCAGCCAGTGTGCTTTGACCATAGGCTTGCATGTGTGCTTTGTTCCCCAACCCTCCTTGATTGTTGTTTTTGATTGACCATGTGGCAGTGGCCATTTTGTTCATCCTGCCACTGTACCTTTGCCATGGGTTTGCATGTGTTGTTTGTTGCCCATGCCTTCTTGCTCACTGTTGTTTGGCCATGTGGCTGGCAGCCATTTTGTGCATCCAGTCAGAGTGCCTTTGCCATGGGTTTGCATGTGTTGTTTGTTGCCCATGCCTTCTTGCTCACTGTTGTTTGGCCATGTGGCTGGCAGCCATTTTGTGCATCCAGCAAGTGTGTTTTTGTCATAGGCTTGCTTGTGTTCTTTATTCCCCATGCTTCCTTGCCCGCTGTTGTTGTTTAACCATGTGCCTGGAGGTCATTTTGTGCATCCAGCCAGTGTGTTCTTGCCATAGGATTGCATGTGTTCTTTGTTCCCATGCCTCATTGGTCACTGTGGTTGTTTGACCATGGGGCGGCCAGCCATTTTGTGCATCCAACCAGTGTGCCTTTGCCATAGGCTTGCATGTGTTCTTTGTTCTCTATGCCTCCTTGCTCGCTGTTGTCCATGTGACTGGCTGCCATTTTGTGCATCCAGCCAGTGTTATTTTTGCCAAAGGCTTGCATGTGTTTTTGTTCCCATGCTTCTTTGCTCTCTGTTGTTGTTTGACTATGTGGCTAGAGGGCATTTTATGCATCCAGCCAGTGTGGTTTGACCATAGGCTTGCATGTGTTCTTTGTTCCCCATTCCTCCTTGCTTGCTGTTGCTATTTGACCATGTAGCTGGCAGCCATTTTATTCATCCAGTCAGTGTACATTTCCCACAAGCTTGCATGTGTTCTTTGTTCCCCATGCCTCCTTGATCGCTGTTTTTGATTGACCATGTGGCAGTGGCCATTATGTTCATCCTGCCACTGTACCTTTGCCATAGGTTCGCATGTGTTGTTTGTTGCCCATGCCTTCTTGCTCACTGTTGTTTGGCCATGTGGTTGGCAGCCATTTTGTTCATCCAGTCAGAGTGCCTTTGCCAAAGGCTTGCATATGTTCTTTGTTCCCCATGCCTTCTTGCTCGCTGTTGTTGTTTGACCATGTGTGAATCCAGTCAGAGTGCCTTTGCCAAAGGTCTGTATATGTTCTTTGTTTCCTATGCCTCCTTGCTCGCTGTTGTTGTTTGACCATGTGTGCAACCAGTCAGAGTGCCTTTGCCAAAGGCTTGCATATGTTCTTTGTTCCCCATGCCTCCTTGCTCGCTGTTGTTGTTTGACCATGTGGGTGGCGGCTATTTTGTGCATCCAGCAAGTGTGTTTTTGTCATAGGCCTGCTTGTGTTTTTTATTCCCCATGCTTCCTTGCTCGCTGTTGTTGTCTAACCATGAGCCTGGAGGTCATTTTGTGCATCCAGCTAGTGTGTTCTTGCCATAGGATTGCATGTGTTCTTTGTTCCCCATGCCTCATTGGTCACTGTGGTTATTTGACCATGGGGCGGCCAGCCATTTTGTGCATCCAACCAGTGTGCCTTTGCCATAGGCTTGTATGTGTCCTTTGTTATCTATGCCTCCTCGCTCGCTGTTGTTGGTTGACCATGTGACTGGCTGCCATTTTGTGTATCCAGCCAGTGTTTTTTTTGCCATAGGCTTGCATGTGTTCTTTGTTCCCATGCTTCTTTGCTCTCTGTTGTTGTTTGACTATGTGGCTAGAGGGCATTTTTTGCATCCAGCCAGTGTGCTTTGACCATAGGCTTGCATGTGTGCTTTGTTCCCCAACCCTCCTTGATCGTTGTTTTTGATTGACCATGTGGCAGTGGCCATTTTGTTCATCCTGTCACTGTACCTTTGCCATGGGTTTGCATGTGTTGTTTGTTGCCCATGCCTTCTTGCTCACTGTTGTTTGGCCATGTGGCTGGCAGCCATTTTGTGCATCCAGTCAGAGTGCCTTTGCCATGGGTTTGCATGTGTTGTTTGTTGCCCATGCCTTCTTGCTCACTGTTGTTTGGCCATGTGGCTGGCAGCCATTTTGTGCATCCAGCAAGTGTGTTTTTGTCATAGGCTTGCTTGTGTTTTTTATTCCCCATGCTTCCTTGCTCGCTGTTGTTGTTTAACCGTGTGCCTGGAGGTCATTTTGTGCATCCAGCCATTGTGTTCTTGCCGTAGGATTGCATGTGTTCTTTGTTCCCCATGCCTCATTGGTCACTGTGGTTGTTTAACCATGGGGCGGCCAGCCATTTTGTACATCCAACCAGTGTGCCTTTGCCATAGGCTTGCATGTGTTCTTTGTTCTCTATGCCTCCTCACTTGCTATTGTTGGTTGACCATGTGACTGGCTGCCATTTTGTGCATCCAGACAGTGTTTTTTTGCCATAGGCTTGCATGTGTTCTTTGTTCCTATGCCTCTTTGCTTTCTGTTGTTGTTTGACTATGTGGCTGGTGGCCATTTTGTGCATCCAGCAAGTGTGTTTTTGTCATAGTCTTGCCTGTGTTTTTTATTCCCCATGCTTCCTTGCTCGCTGTTGTTGATTAACCATGTGGCTGAAGGTCATTTTGTGCATCTAGCCAATGTGTTTTTGCCATATGCTTGCATGTGTTCTTTGTTCTCCCTGCCTCCTCGCTCGCTGTTGTTGGTTGACTATGTGACTGGCTGCCATTTTGTGCATCCAGCCAATGTTTTTTTGCCTTAGGCTTGCATGTGTTCTTTGTTCCCATGCTTCTTTGCTCTCTGTTGTTGTTTGACTATGTGGCTAGAGAGCATTTTATGCATCCAGCCTGTGTGTTTTCACCATAGGCTTGCATGTGTTCTTTGTTCCCCATTCCTCCTTGCTTGCTGTTTTTGATTGGCCATGTGGCAGTGGCCATTTTGTACATCCTGCCACTGTACCTTTGCCATAGGTTTGCATGTGTTGTTTGTTGCCCATGCCTTTTTGCTCACTGTTGTTTGGCCATGTGGCTGACGTCCCTTTTGTGCATCCAGTCAGAGTGCCTTTGCCAAAGGCTTGCATATGTTCTTTGTTCCCCATGGCTCCTTGCTCACTGTTGTTGTTTGACCATGTGTGCATCCAGTCAGAGTGCCTTTGCCAAAGACTTGCATATGTTCTTTGTTGCCCATGCCTCCTTGCTCGCTGTTGTTGTTTGACCATGTGGCTGGTGGCCATTTTGTGCATCCAGCAAGTGTGTTTTTGTCAGAGGCTTGCTTGTGTTTTTTATTCCCAATGCTTCCTTGTTCGCTGTTGTTGTTTAACCACGTGGCTGAAGGTCATTTTGTGCATCCAGCCAATGTGTTTTTGCCATAGGCTTGCATATCTTCTTGGTTGTTTGACCCTGTGGATGGCAGCCATTTGGTGCATCCAGCCAGTGTGTTTTTACCATAGGCTTGAATGTGTTGCTTGTTCCCCATGTCTCCGTGCGCGCTGTAGTTGTTTAAAAATGTGGCTGGCTGCCATTTTTTGCATCCAGACAGTGTGCTGTTGCAATAGGCTTGTACAGATGGATGTTATATCAGTTTAATAATGTGCTTGAGTTTCATTATAGTATATGTATTTTATGAATATGATTTTGATGAACATTGCTTATATAACAAGTATTACTTTTGCGTTTTTTAATTTGCTTTTCCTTGCCTCACAATAGGTTTCTTCCCTCCTCCCATACAAACATTGACAATTATTATTTCTTTATTTAAATTTAAATTTTTTTATACTTTTTATTTTTTATTTTTTATTTCAATTTTTTTGCAATTAGCCTTGATCTATCCATTCATCCACCATAGGTGCACAGCCATGCAAAGGCATTCAATTTTATAGGTGTAATTCCATTTCCTTCTGGACAACCTGGCTGTGGTTCATTGCAGACACATCAGCATCATTCATTTTTTAGTGATTATTCTATTTACCCCGCACCATATTGTCTGCCATAGGCCACACTAACCTTCATTTTTTAAAGATTATTCAGTTTACTCATGCAGTTCCCTCACTGCTACTGGTGTCTTCTTTCGAATAGATGGGCATACGGCAAAGAGTTATATCTGTATGTTGTGTTATCCTGATTGAAAATTACAATTTATGGTATGGTGGTGTGCTTTGACTTTAAAGTGTTTGAGTTATTATTACCTAAGTAACCAACCACACAATATTGCCTTTTTCTGTTCTAATTCAAACTGCAGTAATGCCACATTTCAATAAATGTTTTCTTGCTTGCTTGCTCTTATGTGCACATGAGAAGAAGAGCCATCACCAGCATTACTGCCAAACAAAAGGCCTCTATAGTGCCATCAGTCCTCCAATCTCTTCCGCGTGTGAAGTTTGGTGCCACTGCCACCTGAGAGCTTTAAGATGGTCCCAATGAGAGTTTCTCCCAAGAAAGTGGTCTGTGAGATGAAGCACCTTTCCACAAGTGACGTGCCAACCATATACTTTTTCAGGAGACGTGCCTGCTACACCAGCCTCTGAGAAGAAATCTGGGATCAGCACTGCCACATCAACAGCACCACCACAACCTAAGCCCAAGACCGTGTCTGTCAGTGAGACAGCCATTGCAATCATGGCAAAGTTGACAAGCAGTGACACTGAATTTGATTTGTCCATTTCACAAAATAGTACCCAATAATTTCAGAAAACAGAGCAAAGTGGACAGCAGCCACACCCAGCAATAGTAGATCTTCCTGAAGTTGGAACATAACAGGAAGTCAAACGTCCTGCTGAGCAAGAACCGCCTTTTTTTAAATTATTGGCTTCCAGATCTCCAGCAAGGACAAGGAAGAGTAGTACTCCACCACCTTCTCCAAGCATCACTTCTGATGATGATGATAGGGACATGGAGTGGAAGCCAGCAGTGTCCAGGAGATGCTAGGAACAGCAATGGAAAAGAAATGTTTCTGAAAGCCTTAGAACTAAGGAAAGGGATGATGAGGAGCATGACGGCGATGAGCCAGTCATTGTGGAAGCTGGCACAGAGAAGTCTGACAGTGCAATTCAACCTGCTCTGAGGGATATGGCAATGGTAGTACCGCCAGCTCCCATATTTGTAAAGCCCTAGCTGAGACTTGCATCTGTACTGCAGAAAGGCAATCAACAACACACCCACCTACCTCAAGTTCTTCTTCAGGCATTAGCAGTGGCCCACTAAAAAAAGTACTTCTCCCCAGTTTGCAGTTTTTTTTTACGATTAGCAAACATGAGGAGAACATTGCAATATGCTCCATTTACCACATAAGTGTTCATGGAGCTAAGCCTGATTCACATTGAGGTACTGGAAGCCAATAAACCCATATGAAAAAAATTCATGCAATCTGGTGGGAAGAGCACATTAAAAAATTGCTGAACGTGGTGGTGAAGGTGAGGAGAACCCGGAAACATCATCTGGAAGTCCAATCACGGTTGGAGGTGATGATGAGGAAGAAATAGGTAACATACTCATGCAGAGCAGCCCTGTCCCCAGCAGTGTGCCAGAATTACCTGCCTCAGCGACCTCACAAAGGCACAATAAGACTCAGAATCAGATGGAGACACCAATGTATAGATTGACTGCCTCACCTCCTACTTCTCGTCAATGGCCCCAGAATAGAAGAAAATCCATGCTACTAATATAGGCATGGTTATGCAGGATGGCTCTACGACCGCAACCACCAAACAGAAGCTGGCAAAAATGTTAGCAATGGACGTCCTTCCTTTTTCTTTTGTGGAAGGAGTGGGATTCTTAAAATTTGTGGCAGCAATCTGCCCAAAATGGAAGGTTCAAAGTCGGTTCTATTTAGCCAGAGTTGGTGTTCCAGTGCTGCATTGCAATGTTCTACAGTTGGATGGACAAGCTTTGCAGCAATGTGCTGTTCATACTATCTACATGACGACAGACATGCATACCAGTTGTCAGGGAACTGATCAATGCATACTGGATATCTTTGTGGGGGTAAAGCAAAAGTTATCTACAGTCTTGTAGAGTGTTCGGCGGTATTCAACAGTAGCCACGTTCACCATGGAGAAATCACATACAGTTGCAAACATTTACAATGAATTTAATAACAAGCTGTCTGAATGGCTGTGACCCAGAGGACTCAGAATTGGGTTTGTTGCTATGGGCAATGGCAATAACATAGTCAAGGCCATGGCAGATGGTGGCTATTTCAGGGTCCTGTGTTTGGATCATTGCATCAATCTGTTTGTGCAAGACTTTCTGAAAAAAGAAGACAAAGTCAGCAACATACTGATCACCTACAGAAGAATCTGCACTCCTTTTGGCCATTCTTTTAAAGTACAGAAGCAGTTGTGGATTATTCAGCGTGCTAACAGTGTACCAGTTAAAGCCCTGGTACAGGAGGTGACAACACGCTGGAACTCGACCTATTACATGTTGCAATGGCTTGAGCAGTACATACAGATCAATTACTATGTTAGTCAAAGGGGAGAAGATGGAATTGGGCAAGCTATGACCATGGGCGTAGGCAAATGGGGCCAAGTCAAATGCTTGACACAGATGGTATTCCCTTTTGAGGTTTTCATACGCAAAGTTAGCAAGTAGGACAGTACGATGGGCCAAGCTATCCCGTTCTTGAATCTACTACCAGACCATGTAAAGAAGGTGTCTGAAAGGTTTTCAGTCACAAGTGTGTACGAAAATCCAGAAGCGCATGCCTTGGTTGAGCACCTAATCCTTTGCTTGGCTTGTAATAAATGGCTCCAAAATGATATAATCTCATCCGCAGAGTGCATCTTTGGCACACTACTTGATCCGTGGTACAAAAAAAGTGTGCCCACTATAATTCCTTTTTCTGAATTGGATGTTTCAAGAGGTGGATTGTTGAGCAAGCCAGAAACTTAGAAGAAGAATGGCTGGAACTTAGAGTCCCACAACGTAGTTCAGGGTTGCCACCTTCAACTTCCAGAGAGGGTAGTCTTGTCTCACAGCAGCCAACACCAGCAAAATGAACAAAAGCAACAGATGAATGAGACCCAACATCTGCACTGGCTTGGTTTCAAGTGGCAGGTCTTAAGTCCAGTGGAGAGGCAAAGGTTGAAAAGGTTGAGCAAGTGACAGCACCAATGACCATTCAGAGGATGTTCCAGAAGTATCCGGATGACCCAAAAGTAGTCTATATGGATCAAAACACATTGGTGTATTGGCATGGAAAGATCCGCAAACGGCTAGAGGTCAGCAGTCTGGCAATAAAGTATCTAGCTTGTCCTGTAATCAGTGTGCCTGCTGAGCTTGTGTTCAGTTGAGCTGGCTCAGTTGTTAAAGTGAGATGGACCAGTCTCCTACCTGAAAATGTGGAGAAATTGACCGTGATCAAAATGAACCAACATTTCATACCACACAATTACACCATTCCTGAAACAGCAAAGGAGGAGGTGGAGGATGCTAGGTCAGAATTAAGGTGGTCATTCTGACCTCGGCGGTAAAAGGCGCCTACCGCCGGTCAGAAATCCTCCATAATTCCGCCGCGGTCGCGGTAACCCGCCACGGTCATTCTGACCCGCAGCAGCCAAACCTCCGAAAATCCGACAGCCACAACAGACCGCCAGACCAGCGGTCGGCGGAAAAGTGGAGGTGACCAAA
This sequence comes from Pleurodeles waltl, assembly GCF_031143425.1. Classification (NCBI taxonomy): domain Eukaryota; kingdom Metazoa; phylum Chordata; class Amphibia; order Caudata; family Salamandridae; genus Pleurodeles; species Pleurodeles waltl. The sequence goes on from NC_090444.1 coordinate 878,358,246, forward strand.
CCTCCACCGTCACGCCAACAGAAATACGCCCATGCCATTACGACCCACGAATCCACGCGGCGGTCTTTCAAACGCGGTTTTCCATTGGCGGTTCACACCGCCGCGGTCAGAATACACACAAACGAACAAAACTCAGCCACATTGGCCGATTTGAATTCCACACACCTGCTACACATACACACACCACTCCCACACACACAATACAATATAAAACACACACCCACATCACCCACAAACCCCTACGACCAAAAATTCAGAAAGAAGCACTGAGAGACACATCAGCGATCACAGAATACCATCACACAGAGGCACACTATACCATCACCCACACAATATCCACACACAAAACAACACACACCACCACACTCAACACACTTAACTACACATACTCCACCCCACACATCATACACACCACTCCATGGCACCCCAAAGACACTCCCGCTTCTCAGACGAAGAACTCAGGGTCATGGTGGAGGAAATCGTTCGGGTAGAGCCCCAGCTCTTCGGCACACAGGTCCAATACACCAGCATTGCCCGGAGGACGGAGCTATGGCAGAGGATTGTCGACAGGGTCAACGCTGTGGGACAGCACCCCAGAAATCGGGAAGACATCAGGAAGCGATGGAACGACCTACGGGAGAAGGTGCGTTCCATGGTATCCAGGCACAACATCGCCGTGCAGAAGACTGGCGGAGGACCCCCACCTCAACCCCCACAATTTACAACATGGGAGGAGGAAGTCTTGAACATCCTGCATCCTGACGGCCTCGCAGGAGTCGGCGGAGGAATGGATACTGGTAAGTTGAAGCTTCACTACTGCTTCCCCCCCACCTGCATGCCAAATCATACCCCAACCCTCACCCCCATCCTCGAACCCCACCCTCACCCCCACCCCCATCCTCGCCCCCACCCTCACCCCCACCACCATCCTCACCCCCACCACCATCCTCAACCCCACCACCATCCTCACCCCCACCCCCAGCACACCTATTCCCTGCCAATGTCTCACCATCACAACCCACACATCCCAAAACCTAGGCCTGCATGCGTCCACTAAGCATGGACACCCATCACCAAAGCATGCCCAATGCATATACACATCCCCCCCACAAGCCACCCTCACCAAAGCCCCCACACACGAATGCCAGCACTTGGGGACACGGGAACCCACAGATACACCCATATGCCACACATTGAAACTATAACCATACCTCTATACCCCTGCAGGACCCGACCGTCAACACACCGCCACGGAGGGCCCAGAATTCTCCACACCCCCCACCCAAGAGGCCGTCAGCGATGACAGCAGCTCTGTCGACCTGGACACTGATGACCAGCCCGGACCATCGGGGACCTCTGGACAGTCGGTTCCCCTCACACAGGCACAGGCCACTACAGACCCAAACCCCTCTGGGAACACCAGCACAGCTCCCACCCAGCGGGCCCATGCCTCTGTCTCCAGGGCGCGTCAATCTGCGGTGTGTCTACCACTACAGGGCACCCAGGATAACCCACCACCCCAACAACAACAGGGACCTCGGGGCAGTTGTAGTGGGCACACCGGCCAGGGGGCAGAGGCCCAGGGAAACAGGGAAACTCGGAGGGCAGCTGTGCGACAGGGGGGGGACGGGCCCAGGGAACCCACTCTCCACGAGGCCCTCACCACCATCATGGGAGCATACAACCGCTCCCAGGAGACGATGGCGACGGTACTGGCCCGGTTCCAGGAGATCCAGGTACTGCAGGAGGAACACTATTGGGGGTACAGGGAGGACATCAGAGCCCTCACCTCCACCCTGGTTACCATGGTAGGGCTGCTGCAGGACCTCATCAACACCAGGACGGACACTCAACAACAACAAAGGGCCCCTGCCACTAGCCTGGACCAAGAACAGCCAACCACCTCCGCCGGCGCTAGTGGACAGGAGGCCCCCGCACAACAGCAGCCCACCAGACCCCCACCTCCTGCAGGAGAAGAACCATCCCGCAAGAGGGCCCTGAGATCTCGCAAGAAGACAGAGTAGGATGTCAAGACCCCCGCCAGCAAAGGATAACACCTGATGTCATCCCACTGTCCCACATTGTCACCCTGTCCATCCTTGAACTGCCCATGCTCCATCTCTCCACAGGCCTCTGGTCAATGCACCTGTGTGACTGTTACTCTGGACTCTGCCATGGACATTCCTTCACCATAGCCCCCACCCACTTGAAACCACCCATCCCATTTTGAGCACTGAAATAAACACCTATTTTGCACAAAACTATCTGGAGTCTGGCTGTGATTTCAAAATATTGTAATTGACATGACAGTGCAAATATGTCCTTGTACATAGTGAAGTCAACAAACAGCTGCCACAAAGCTGCAGTCCATGGGGAAACGAAGCACAGGACTCGTAGTGGGGACCCCAGATCTGAAATAGGGAGGGAAAAGCCACAACTCAGTCATCATACACTGGGGCAAATAGACAGGCAGCAGAGATGCAGGAGAGTAGTTCACATTTACTAAATTATGTTTGAATTGTTACCTGTGTCCTATTGGAAGTACTGTTCAATGATTCTGTCCCTGTTGTCTGTTTCAGCTCCGTCGTCTTCCTCCTCGTCACTCTCCACAGGTTCCACAGCTGCCACAACACCACCGTCTCGACCATCCTCCTGCAGGAAAGGCACCTGGCGGCGCAAAGCCAGGTTGTGAAGCATGCAGCAGGCCACGATGATGTGACACACCTTCTTAGGTGAGTACATTAGGGATCCACCTGTCATATGCAGGCACCTAAACCTGGCCTTTAGGAGGCCAAAGGTGCGTTCGATCACCCTCCTAGTACGCCCATGGGCCTCATTGTACCGTTCCTCTGCCCTGGTCCGGGGATTCCTTACTGGGGTCAGTAGCCACGACAGGTTGGGGTACCCAGAGTCCCCCAATAGCCATACACGGTGTCTCTCTAGCTGTTCCATCACGTAAGGGATGCTGCTATTCCTCAGGATGTAGGCGTCATGCACTGACCCTGGGAATTTGGCATTTACATGCGAGATGTACTGGTCAGCCAAACACACCACCTGGATGTTAATGGAATGGTAACTTTTTCTGTTCCTGTACACCTGCTCCCTGTCTCTTGGGGGAACCAAAGCCACATGGGTCCCATCAATGGCACCAATGACGTTGGGAATATGTCCAAGGGCGTAGAAATCACCCTTCACTGTAGCCAATTCGCCCACCTCAGGGAAAATGATGTAGCTCCTCACGTATTTCATCAGGGCAGACAACACTCTGGATAACACCTTTGAAAACATGGGCTGAGACATCCCAGAAGCAATTCCCACTGTTGTCTGAAATGACCCACTTGCCAAGAAATGGAGTACTGACAGGACCTGCACCAGAGGGGGAATCCCTGTGGGTTGGCGGATGGGGGACATCAGGTCGGGCTCCAGCTGGGCACACAGTTCATGTATAGTGGCACGGTCAAGCCGGTAGGTCAGGATAATGTGGCGTTCTTCCATTGTCTCCAGGTCCACCAGCGGTCGGTACACACGAGGATTCATCCGTCTCCTCGCCAAACCCAGCGGACGGTGCCTAGGAAGGACAACATGGAGCACAGAGTCAAGCAACCCTCAGGTACGTACTCACAGCTTGCACAGTAAACGATTCTCTATGCAGTGAATGGCGTGTCTGAGTGGCTATGCAAGGCCTAGGCCTGTGTGACGCAGTTGAAATTAGCCATGTGGACCCTCGAAATGGCGGCAGCCTGACCTGTGAAGTGTGACAATGGGATGTGAGGTCAATGCGCTGGCGTGGCACACCGCGGCGGTCGGCGGTCGAAGACCGCGGCGCGAAGCCGCATTGGTTAACATCGAAGCCTATGGGTGTCAGGAGCCAATGGCGAAGGGCGCCGGCGGTGGTGGTACGCACCGCCGCGGTACGCACCGCCGCGGACGTGACCGCCATTTTCTATCTACTTATCCACTTGCGACTTGAACTTTCACAGGAGAGGACCTATACTGCAAGTGTTGCTGTGACCTCGGTCTGGAAGGGACAATGGCTGCTGCGACTGGGGAAAGGGCCCCTGCCTTCACTGGAGAGGAGTTGGAGAAACTTGTGGATGGGGTCCTCCCCCAGTATGCACTACTCTACGGTCCTCCAGACCAACAAGTGAGTTTAATTCAATATGGATTTGGGGCCACTGGCTGGCTTGGGGGCCTGGCGGGGGGCCTGGCGGGGGGCCTGGCGGGGATGGGGGGCATGTTGGGGCTGGCGGGGGGCCTGGCGGGGGGCCTGGCGGGGATGGGGGGCATGTTGGGCCTGGCGGGGGGCCTGGCGGGGATGGGGGGCATGTTGGGCCTGGCGGGGGGCCTGGCGGGGGGCCTGGCGGGATTGGGGGGCATGTTGGGCCTGGCGGGGGGCCTGGTGGGGGGCCTGGCGGGGATGGGGGGCGTTGGGCCACTGGCAACGAAAATGCAGACAAACTTGAACGTGGTATTTCTCCCTCCCTGTACGTGTCACATAGGTCCGCGCCCATGAGAAGATCGGGATTTGGCGTGCCATCGCCAAGGAAGTCCGGACCCTGGGGGTCCACCATCGACGGGGCACCCACTGCCGCAAGAGGTGGGAGGACATCCGCCGCGGGACCAAGAAGACCGCCGAGTCTCTGCTGGGGATGGCCTCCCAACGTAGGCGGGGTGCCTGCCGTCAACTGACCCCCCTGATGTTCCGGATCCTGGCGGTGGCCTACCCTGATTTGGATGGGCGCGTGAGGGCAGCACAGCAGACACAAGGGGGTGAGTACAAGCATTATCTACTCTGTTGTCGCGCAGTGGAGGTGTCTGGGTGGGGGAGGAGGGCTGTGGGTCCCCCTAGGCCAGGGCGATATCTGTAGGCTGGGCACCCCCGTAAGCCCCTGTGTCCCCAGCCACCACCCTCAGTAGTGTGTCAGTACAGCCATCCCTGGGCCGTGTCATCCATGGGTGCAGTTGTCAACTCTAGGCGTGTAGGGCATGTTCCACGGAATGCGTAGCGGACCCCAAGTGCGCAACTTAGTGCAGGGGGCATCTGTGTCTGTCATGTCCGCTAACTGTACCGGTGATCCATGTACTCAAAATCTCTTTATTTCTCTCTCCCCCCCCCTTTTTGTTTGTCTTTCTGTGCTTGTGTGCATCACCATCATCAGGCGGAGGAGAAGTGGCATCGGGGCAGGAGGGAGCTGCATCTCACATGGCCCAGGAGGGCCATGCCACAGAGTCTGACTGGACCAGTGAGACGGAGGGCGAGGGGAGCTCCACAACGGGGACGACTGGACCCTGCAGCGACACGGACACGTCCTCGGAAGGGAGCTCCCTTGCGGGGGTGGCACCATCCATGCCCCCCGCCATTACAGGTACAGCCGCCACCCAGCGCACCATCTCCGCCCTCCCAGCAGCCCCTCAGCGTTCGCCCCGTGCCCGCTCTGCCAGGAAGCCGGGTATCTCCTTCGCCCCAGGCACCTCAGGCCCTGCCCCTGTTACCCCCGCTGCCCTCAGTGAGGAGGTCATTGACCTCCTCCGAACGCTCATTGTTGGGCAGACTACCCTTTTGAATGCCATCCAGGGGGTGGAGAGGGAGGTTCATCGCAGCAATGCGTACCTGGAGGGCATTCATTCGGGTCAGGCTGCCCATCAGCGATCGTTCCAGGCTCTGGCCTCAGCATTGACGGCAGCCATTGTCCCGGTCTCCTGCCTCCCTCTACTAACTCCCTCCTCCCAGTCTCCTGTTCCTCTGCCTGTCCCACCCACACCATCGGACCAGCCTGCACACACCTCAACACCCAAGAGCAGCTCATCCAAACATAAGCACCACAGATCACGCAGACATTCACACAAGCAACATTCCGATGCAGACATGCCAACAGTCACTACCACCTCTGTGACCCCCACCTCCTCGTCTCCCTCCTCCCTCCCTGCGACGTCTACACTCACACCTTCATTCACCTCACCATCAGCCAGTGTTTCCATCACCAGCATACCCTCCACTACAGTCCGCACACGTGCAGTCACCACCCCCACTGCCATTTACACGTCCCCTGTGTCCTCTCCCACTGTGTCTGTCACCCCCTCTTCCACACCACACAAACGCGGCCACCCACCCACCCAACAGCCATCCACCTCACGACAGCCTCCCGCTCCTGCACCTGCACCCAAAGACAGCAAACTTGTCTCGCCTACAACCACATCCTCTCCCTCCACTCCCATACCCACTGTACCTACCACTCTCCATTGTCCCAAGAAAATCTATCTCTCTACTGCTACCTTCTTTCCTGACCCTGAGCCCCCCCCTCCTTCTCGTCGGGGTAAAAAGAGCACCTTAGCCACCACCAGCCCTGCAGCCCCCTTGACAAGGGTGCAGGGGTATTGGAGCCCACCAGCCCGCAGGTCTGGATCTTCGCCCAGCAGCAAGGGGACAGCCAGCCCACCCCCTGGGAAGAGGAGCAGAAGGCGGAAGGGCCGCCGCCGGAGCCCGGATTCGATATCCCCCCAGGACACTAGCCAGCCACCGTCAACAGCCACAGCTCCAAAGGGAGGAAAGGGCCACAGACTCCCGACTAAGGAGGGCAAGGGCAGCAAGGCGGAGAAGTCAGGCAGCAGGCCTGCTGCCCATGGAGGACCCGTCACAGCTGCCCAGGAGGAGCCCGCAACCCCCATAGCCGCTGCCCCGGGAGGAACCGGCACAGCTGCCCCGGGAGAGCCCACCACCCCCATAGCCGCTGCCCAGGGAGGACCCAGCCCAGCTGGCCAGGAGGGCCCCACCACCCACAGCCCAAGTGGGCATTGAAGGAGCACCATCCCCGCTGCCCAGGAGGGCACCACCAGGCAATGAGCAGTTGGCCATAGAATGGCCGCCGTCTCCAGCACCGCTCCGCTGGGGACCGCCGTCTCAAGAACCGCTGAACTGGGCCCTTCAAGGCAAGAACCGCTGAACTGGGCCCTTCAAGGCAAGAACCGCTGAACTGGGCCCTTCAAGGCAAGAACCGCTGAACTGGGCCCTTCAAGGCAAGAACCGCTGAACTGGGCCCCGCCGTCTCCAGCACCGCTCCGCTGGGGACCGCCGTCTCAAGAACCGCTGAACTGGGCCCTTCAAGGCAAGAACCGCTGAACTGGGCCCTTCAAGGCAAGAACCGCTGAACTGGGCCCCGCCGTCTCCAGCACCGCTCCGCTGGGGACCGCCGTCTCAAGAACCGCTGAACTGGGCCCTTCAAGGCAAGAACCGCTGAACTGGGCCCTTCCAGGCAGGAACCGCTGGCCCTTTGGCAGACGTGGCAGGGCAGGATCTGTCTCGGGCAGGGCTGCAGGATGTCCTCTGGCCAACATGCCTCCTCCAGTGGCAATGGAGTCTGTTATGGACTGTTTGGACTGTGGCTTTGCTCTCCCCAGGATGGCCCAGTGGGCAGGCCACCCACTGTATGGACTGTTTGGACTGTGGCTTTGCTCTCCCCAGGATGGCCCAGTGGGCAGGCCACCCACTGTATGGACTGTTTGGACTGTGGCTTTGCTCTCCCCAGGATGGCCCAGTGGTCATGGAGTCCCCTCGTGGATCTGGCGTCGTGTACTCAAGTGGCTGAGGTGCCCCCCCTTCCCTTCCCCCTGAGGTGCCTGTCCTTTTTTCTTTCTGATGCCCCTGCAGTGTTCTCTCCGTGGAGTTCTTGTCGTGGGACTGGGCCTTGCCCCTTTGCTCAGGACCCCTGTGGTCCACGGACAGTGGTTGGACTACATTTAGTAGCTGTATATATTTTGTACATAGTTTATTTATTTATTTGGATTACTGCTGTCCATTTTTCAATATATCTGCCCGTTTGAGATCTCTTCATTTGGTCTTTGCATTATTTCGGAAGGGGGGGGGTTGTGGGTTGTGATAGTGATCTGTGGGAATGCATTGATGTGTGTGTTGTAGTGGGTGTGGGTGGGTGGGTGTGTGCCGGTAATCTTTTCCCTCCCCTGTGTCGTAGGTGCAGTACTCACCGATGTCTTCCGCGCCGGTACAGGAGCAGTTACAGGAGTGCGGGGATGACCTGCAACTCGGGTTCCATACTGCCGGAATCTCGCGTGGAGTATGTGGAGGTGAGCGTTTTCCCGTTCGTAGTCTGTTTCCGCCGTGTTTTTATCGGCGGTGCTCCCGCCCCAGAAAAGGTGGCGGATTGGTGGGTCGTGATAGGGTGGGCGGTACATTGTCTGCCGCCTGGCTGTTGGCGGGGACCGCCGCGCTGTTTGTTTGTTCCGCCGTGGCGGGTGGAGTGTTAATGCGGCGGGCTGTGTTGGCGGTTCCCGCCAGGGTGAGAATTGCATATTTTGGACCGCCGGCCTGTTGGCGGGTTGGCCGCCGCTTTATCACCGACCGCCAGGGTCAGAATGAGGGCCTAAGTGTGTTAGCTGACCAACTTCTTGATGAACCACTTGAGCTTGAGGACAAACTCTACTTCCCTGACTGAGTATGCCACCATAGAACCTTTTAATTATTTATCGTTAAACTTTTCTTTGCTCCCCCCAAAAACGAAGTAGCTAGTGGAAACTGATGTTTGTGCCTAATTTATGTTTCTGCACCAATTTATATTCACATGTATGGCCAGATTGGATTTGGACCAGTGTGCAGTTAAGAAATCGCCACATTCTCTTCAGGACATGGGAAATAATGCTTGCTTCCCTCACATGCCATTGCCTAGCCTTTTTTTGTGCACCACCTAGTCGGCTGTCCCAGAAGATCATTCATTTGAAAGACTGTCAGTGCCAATGCCAAATTCCAATGTGTTGCTAGCATCAAATAGGAGATACAGTTTTGTATTTACCATCATGCGTGGATTGGAAGAGGTAACTACTAGCTATTGTACAAATGAGTGAGGGAGTGTGTTCAACAAGGTTTTAAAGTTGATTTCACTGATTTGCAATATTTTTCCTGAAGGTGATTGGCTTTTCAAACTTTGTGGAATTTACCTTCAGGGACCACACAAATCTACACAAAATATTCCAATTCTTTTTCTCTATATGTCCTTGAACAGCGGTGTACTATAGGTCTATCTTGTTCAGGTTGGGTGTGGGACGGAGTTACACAGAATCAGGAGGATGGAAGGGCTCAGGGCGGAACTACATCAGCAGCTAGTAGAAGAAAGTTAGCAACTTCAAAGAGAAACCATGATTGTGATGAAGACTCTGAGCCCTAGTTCTCACTCAGTTCCATTGACTGGAGAGAGATATATTAATTTTGGAAATGCTACTGAGTATGTGTTTGCTGCGTTGCTGGCTCAAATGTGAAACTCTTCATGTTTTTGCTCTGCCTCTGAGTCTTCTTGGTACACTCCTGATTCCTTAGAAAGCTCACTTTCCTTCTGTCCTTCTCCTTGACTCTACAATATAGTTTCTGTTTTTCAATAAGCAGGCCTTCTTGTCTCCTGCATGAATAAAACTTGGTGAAAGCTTAACACTCCTGCTTACCTACCTTACAGGTTCAGCCAGGCATCCAATAGTGACAAACATTCCGAGAAGACTGCAGATGCACCGTCCACTTAGGTAATACAGTATCATTTTTCTTTTAACAATCTTAATTTTGAGAACTGGGTGGGTTAATCTCACTCCTACATAATTAGTATTTTTGAAACCTAGAAGACAGAACATTTAGATATATACTATCTTGGGTCTCCCTGGGGCTGAAGGCCTGTTTACAATGTATTCAACTGAAGTGTGTTATATGCATTCCTTAATTTCCTTCCACAACAGATGGCTGATGGTGTGCTGCTCAGCTCCCTGATAAATATTGTTGTTGTTTTGTGTAGTATTTTTCTTTGCCACACCTTTCCCCAAATTTCCCTTTCCCATCCATTCATCAGTTTCCTAACCCACTTCCCAAGGCAATGTGATTTATTGAGGTGTGACTTAACCCCTTCGCTGCCAGGCCTATTCCCCTCTTGTGCCAAGCCTTTTGTTGGCTATTTGGGCCAGTTCTCGCTTAGGCCCTCATAACTTTTTGTTCACATAAGCTACCCACGCCAAATTTGCGTCCTTTTTTTCCAACATGCTAGGGATTCTAGAGGTACTCAGACATTGTGGGTTCCCCTGAAGAAGACCAAGAAATTAGCCAAAATACAGCAAAAAAATCATTTTTATCACACAAAATGGGAAAAAAGGGCTGCAGAAGGCGGCTCGTGTTTTTTTCACCTGAAAATTGCATCAACAAAGGGTTTGTAGTGGTAAGATCACCATCTTCTCAGCTTTCGGGAACAAGCAGACTTGAATTAGAAAACCCAATTTTTCAACACAATTTTGACATTTTACTGGGACATACCCCATTTTTACTATTTTTTGTGCTTTCAGCCTCCTTCCAGTTAGTGGCCGAAATGGGTAAGAAACCAATGCTGGATCCCAGAAAGCTAAACATTTCTGTAAAGTAGACACAATTCTGAATTCAGCAAGGGGTCATTTGTGTAGATCCTACAAGTGTTTCCTACAGAAAATAACAGCTGAAATAAAAGAAATATTGAAATTATGGTGAATAAAACTGCCATTTTTCTCCATGTTTTACTCTGTAACTTTTTCCTATGATGTCAGATTTTTGAAAGCAATACACTGTTATGTCTGAAGGACTCTTATGGTTGCAGGGATATATAGGGCTTGTAGGTTCATCAAGAACCCTAGGTACCCAGAGCCAATAAATGAGCTGCACCTTGCAATGGGTTTTCATTCTATACCGGGTATACAGCAATTCATTTGCTGAAATATAAAAAGTGAAAAATAGGTATCAAGAAAACCTTTGGAAAAACCTTTGTATTTCCAAAATGGCCACAAGATAAGGTGTTGAGAAGCAGTGGTTATTTGCACATCTCTGAATTTCAGGATGCCCATACTAGCATGTGAATTACAGGGCATTTCTCAAATAGACGTCTTTTTTACACACTGTCTTACATTTGGAAGGACAAAATGTGGAGAAAGACAGGGGGCAATAACACTTGTTTTGCTATTCTGTGTTCCCCTATGTCTCCTGATAAAAATGGTACCTCACTTGCGTAGGTAGGCCTAGCGCCTGCAAAAGGAAATGTCCCAAAACACAACGTGGACACATTACATTTTCATAAAGAAAACAGAGCTGTAACCTAGCTGTGGATTTTGGCCTGTAGCTCAGCTGGCACCTAGGGAAACCTAGCCAACCAGCGCAGTTTTGAAAACAAGACACCTAGGGGAATCCAAGATGGGGTGACTTGTGGGGCTCTGACCAGGTTCTGTTACCCAGAATTTGCACACCTCAAAATTTGGCCAACAAAACACTTTTTCCTCTCATATCGGTGACAGAAAGTTCTGGAATCTGAGAGGAGCCACAAATGTCCTTCCACCCAGCGTTCCCCCAAGTCTCCCGATAAAAATGGTACCTCACTTTTGTGGGTAGACCTAGCGCTCGCGAAAGGAAATGGCCCAAAACACAACGTGGACACATCGCATTTTTCCACAGAAAACAGAGGTGTTTTTTACAAAGTGCCTACCTGTGGATTTTGGCCTCTAGCTCAGCCTGCACCTGGGGAAACCTAGCAAACCAGTGCATTTTTTAAAACTAGACACCTAGCGGAATCCAAGATGGGGTGACTTGTGGGGCTCTGACCAGGTTCGGTTACCCAGAATCCTTTGAAAACCTCACAATTTGGCCAAAAAAACACTTTTTCCTCTCATTTCGGTGACAGAAAGTTCCGGAATCTGAGAGGAGCCACAAATTTCCTTCCACCCAGCGTTCCCTCAAGTCTCCCGATAAAATTGGTACCTCACTTGTGTGGGTAGGCCTAGCACCCGCAAAAAAAAATGGCCCAAAATACAACGTGAACACATCACATTTTCACAAAGAAAAAAGAGCTGTTTTTTACAAAGTGCCAAGCTGTGGATTTTGGCCTGCAGCTCAGCCGGAACCTAGGGAAACCTGCACAGTTTTTGAAACTAGACACCTAGGGGAATCCAAGATGGGGTGACTTGTGGGGCTCTGACCAGGTTCTGTTACCCAGAATCCCTTGCAAACCTCAAAATTTGGCCCAAAAAATACTTTTTCCTCCCATTTCGGTGACAGAAAGTTCTTGAATCTGAGAGGAGCCACAAATTTCCTTCCACCCCACGTTCCCTCAAGTCTCACGATAAAATGGTACCTCACTTTTGTGGGTAGGCCTAGCGCCCGCGAAAGGAAATAGCTCAAAATACAACGTGAACACATCATATTTTCACAAAGAAAAAAGAGCTGTTTTTTACAAAGTGCCTAGCTCTGTGGATTTTGGCCTCTAGCTCAGCCAGCACCTGGGGAAACCTAGCAAACCTGCACAGTTTTTGAAACTAGACACCTAGGGGAATCCAAGATGGGGTGACTTGTGGGGCTCTGACCAGGTTCTGTTACCCAGAATCCCTTGCAAACCTCAAAATTTGGTCAAAAAAATACTTTTTTCTCCCATTTCGGTGACAGAAAGTTCTTGAATCTGAGAGGAGCCACAAATTTCCTTCCACACCGCGTTCCCTCAAGTCTCACGATAAAATGGTACCTCACTTTTGTGGGTAGGCCTAGCGCCCGCGAAAGGAAATAGCTCAAAATACAACGTGAACACATCATATTTTCACAAAGAAAAAAGAGCTGTTTTTTACAAAGTGCCTAGCTCTGTGGATTTTGGCCTCTAGCTCAGCCAGCACCTGGGGAAACCTAGCAAACCTGCACAGTTTTTGAAACTAGACACCTAGGGGAATCCAAGATGGGGTGACTTGTGGGGCTCTGACCATGTTCTGTTACCCAGAATCCCTTGCAAACCTCAAAATTTGGTCAAAAAAATACTTTTTCCTTCCATTTCGGTGACAGAAAGTTCTTGAATCTGAGAGGAGCCACAAATTTCCTTCCACCTAGCATTCCCTCAAGTCTCCTGATAAAAATGGTACCTCACTTGTGTGGGTAGGCCTAGCGCCCACGAAAAGAAAAGCCCCAAAACACAACGTGGACACACCACATTTTCACAAAGAAAACAGAGCTGTTTTTTACAAAGTGCCTAGCTGTGGATTTTGGCCTGTAGCTCAGCCGGCACATAGGGAAACCTAGCAAACCTGCGCAGTTTTGAAAACTAGACACCTAGGGGAATCCAAGATGGGGTGACTTGTGGGGCTCTGACCAGGTTCTGTTACCCAGAATCCTTTGCAAACCTCAAAATTTGGCCAAAAAAACACTTTTTCCTCTCATTTCGGTGACAGAAAGTTCTTGAATCTGAGAGAAGCCACAAACTTCCACCCAGCGTTCCCCCAAGTCTCCCGATAAAAATGGTATCTCACTTTTGTGGGTAGGCCTACTGTCCGTGAAAGAAAATGCCCCAAAACACTATCTGGACACATCAAAATTGTCAAAAACAAAACTACCTCTTTTTGGAGGGGGCACCTGCGTTTTTGGTCCTGGGCTCAGCAGCCATCAAGGGAAACCTACCAAACCCAGACATTTCTGAAAACTAGACACCCGAGGGAGTCCAGGGAGGTGTGACTTGCGTGGATCCTCCAATGTTTTCTTACCCACAATCCTCAGCAAACCTCAAATTTAGCTAAAAAAAATCTAATTTTTCCCACATTTCTGTGTGGGATTACCGCACTGGGACACATTTCATACCACTCAACGTTCCCCTCAGTCTCCCGGTAAAAATTATACCTAATTTGTGTAGGTGGGCAAAGTGCTTGTGAAAGGGAAGAGCCAAAAACATGTTGATATTGAGGGGGAACCAAAGGGGGTCCAAAAGGGCAGTTTTCAAAAAAACATTTTTAGCCTGACAAGTGCAGGAGAATTTTTATCGGTATAGATGAGACAATGCTGGGTGGTAGGAATTTTGTGGATTCCTGCAGATTCCGGAAGGTTCCATCACAAAAAAGTGGGAAAATGTGTGATTTCCAGCCAAGTTGGAGGTTTGCAGGGCATTGTGGGTACAAAAATGGTGTGGGGTGCATGTGAAACACACCACCCTGGAATCACCCAGATGTTTAGTTTTCAGATGTGTCTAGGTCTTGTGGATTTTTCTACATGGCAGCGTCCCAAAGTCCATAAAGTGTAGCCCTCACCATTCCAAGTTGGACGATTTTGAGAGTTAGCCAAGCTCTCATGGGCCAAATGTAAAACCAAAACCCAAAATAATCAAATGTCTTCTTGCTTGCTGTGGGATAAGATGTTTTACAGTGCGGGGAGAGGTGAAAGACTGTTACTCCCTTTAGTTTGGGTGGGGGCATAACCAGGCCCATACTGGTTGGTGGCCACCACCCCAATATTTTTTGTTTTTTTAAAATTCCCTGGCATCTAGTAGACTTTCTGCCCCCCGGGTGTGGATCAGGGGTAATTGCCCCATCTGCCCACTGTTGGCAGAACAACTTTGGCCCCATTTATTTGGGGTGGGGGTATACCCCCACCCTCTTATTTTGAAAAAAAAATCTTCCCTGGTCTCTGGTGGGCTTACTGCCCACCCCCCCTTTGGGGGCAGATGGGCCTTCCCAAAATAAGCCCATCTGCCCCCAAGGGGGGCATATATGGCCAACAGTAATGTGCCCACATGGGGAGCGACCCTTACCCAAGGGGCTGCCCCACTAAAGCAAACACTCTCATACACACATACCAATCCCTGGTGCCTAAGTGGTTTCTGCCACCCTTGGGGGCAGATTGGCCTAACAAAACTCGGCCAATCTTCCCCCACAGGGGGTAGAAATGGTCTAAATACAATTTGCCCCCCAGGGGAGCGACCCTTGCTTAAGGGGTCACGCCCCATCTCTAAAAAAATAAATATATATCCTTGGCGCCTAGAGGTTTCTGCCCCCCTTGGGGGCAGATTGAACTAACATAAATTGGCCAATCTGCCCCCCAGGGGGGCAGAAAAGGTCTAAATACAATTTGCCCCCCAGGGGAGCAACCCTTGCCTAAGGGGTTGCGCCCCATCTCTAAAAAAAAAAAAATGTATCCCTGGCGCCTAGAGGTTTCTGCCCCCCTTTGGGGGCAGATTGACCTAACAAAAATCGGCCAATCTGCCCCCAAGGGGGGCAGAAATGGTCTAAATACAATTTGCCCCCCCCAGGGGAGCGACCCTTGCCTAACGGGTTGCTCCCCATCTCTAAAAAAACAAACAAACAAAAAAAAAATATCCCTGGCACCTAGAGGTTTCTGCCCCCCCGGGGCAGATCAGCCTCACAACAATAGGCCGAACATCCCCCAGGGGGGGCTGAAATGGCCTAAAATAAATTCCCCCCACCGGGAGTGACCCTTGCCTAAGGGGTCGCTCCCCTTGCGTGAAATTTACGTTAAAAAAAACTCCCTGGTGTCTAGTGGTTTCTGCCCCCTTGGGGGCTGATTGGCCTCATAAAAATATGCCAATCTGCCCCCAAGGGGGGCAGAAATGGCCTAAATATAATTTGTCCCCCAGGGGAGCGACCCTTGTCTAAGGGGTCGCTCCCCACCTCTAAAAAAAAAACGAAAAAAAAAAATGATCTCTGGCGCCTAGAGGTTTCTGCCCCTGGGGAGCGACCCTTGTCCAAGCAGTCGCTCCCCTCATGCCAGTTTCCTTTTATAACATAATCCCTGGTGTCTAATGGGCATTTCAAAAGTCGGATCGCTTCACGATCCGGCTTTTGAAATGCTCTGAGAGACTTCAAAGGGAAGGAAATTCCATTCCTTCCCTTTGAAGCCTCTCAGGGCCCCCATCACATGATCGGAAGAGAAATGCAAAGCATTTCTCTTCCGATCACGCTGGAAGCTGAGCTTCCAGCGCGATGGGAGGCGGTCTCTGTGAAGTCAGCTCGCAATTGTGCGCTGACGTCACAGGGAGAGGAGGGGGGGTCGCGGGGTTGTCAGGGGTGGAAGGGGAAGGGCTTCCCCTTCCATCCCTGCCTTTGGGGGGTGGGAGGGAAGACCACAGAGAGAGCGCTAGCGCTCCCTTTGAGCTCTGTACCCAGGGCGTAATGGTTACGTCCTCGGCACACAAGCATTGTGCTGCAGGACGTAACTATTACGTCCGTGGCACAGAAGGGGTTAATTCTGAACCATAAATGGATCACACACTTGCTGGGGCGGATGTGGTGAAAGCGACACCAACTTACTGCATGATCTTCTCTTACTTGAGCAGTAGCTCATACTGGCCCCATTTACCCACCCATGCACATTCATCAGCATCATCATTCAGTCCTTGTGTTGTGTTACATAAATGTGTTGTTGTCAGTGTCATCATTCAGGCCTTGTGTTATGTTGCATAAATGCTTAACCTTCTCCAATCCACTCCTGCTTCTGATCCCATTCCTCTTTACTCAAGGATTTCATTTCCTGAGTTTAGTTTTCATTAGATGCTAGCTCCCTATTGCTCAGAAGATGTTGATATTTCTAGTTTTTGTTGAGATATCAGGGCTTCTTTGTCATCGTAATAGTCTGGTCTCTGTCTTTCTAGAGGTATGATATAATATAACCCACTAACTGTGTTTTCTTTCAATCTTGTTGATTGTGATGGATAAACCTTTGATTAATCCTACAGTTTGCATAGATGGGAGTGGAACCTCACTAGTGATCTCTTCCCTCTTAGCAAGCTAGCCTGCTATTACTACCACCACCATAAGATAGCACCTTGGGAAAGCCCTGCAGTAAGAAGACTGAGGTAGCAGCCCTCACTTCATCTATTCAGAATGAGTACTATGGAGTGAAGTGAAATTGTTTAGTAATTAACTTCTACTGAAGATATGTATGTGGATCTAGGGTTTTGAAGGAAATATAGGCAATGCAATCTCTTTCCCCTTAATGGTAAATATAATTACAGAAGGTAGTAGAGCAAGGATATAACTAAATGACATACACCTTTTTAAGCATATTTAGGAAACAGGCTACGCTAAAAGACAGCAGTGCAAACTAAACTACCAAAATAAAAGATTTGAGGCACAAATATAGTAAAAAAATAATTCCCTTTTTCTTTTTACAGTTATAAAACCCACCCTTTTCACCCACAACAGGCCTACACCTCTCCACAAACAAATTGCCAAGTCCCCAACCGAAGTCCAACCAAAGTCCAAAGTCCAACAAAAGTCCAAAGTGAAAAACCCTGGTCCCAACTCCATTTCCTACCCCTTCAACCCACAAAAAGTATCTCTCCCATCAAAAAAAGATTATTCAGGGTTGCCTCAATCTGTGCCACCCTGCGGTCCAGATGCTCCTATGTGTTATATGACACAGCGCTGGAATGTGCGGTCCTAGCATGAGGGGGCACCAGTGGTGAGAGACAGACAGGCTGCTGCCAGGTGGCAGAGGTACTGAATGTGTTTTTGCCACTGGGAGGCTAGAGGTGCTGGCAGCTGGTTGGAAGAGCTTAGTCCCGTAGGCATATTGGCAGCTGCCTCATCATCGTCCTCCTCCTACAGAGCCACTGGTACTCCATGCGGATGGCCTCCGTCCTCTACCACCGCAGCTGGGCAGATGTCTCCTAGCATGTAGGAAGATTTCCACCAGGAGTAGCTATTGCAAGAAAGAAAAAATAAAATGACAATTTGTAAATAGTGCACTGTTTATCCAAATTTTTAAAAAGGAGAGTGGTGGAGTGACAGTACACTGCTGGTTCCCTGGGGCCATTGGTATTTGATGCAGCTGACACGAGTCACAGGGCCATTATTTTACCCACACATACCTCACTGTAGTTGACAAATGTTGAAAGAGTACACTTTTAACTGTCATGAATCAAATATGGAAGCCATTAAATATAAATCACTTGTACTTAAACACGTGGCACATGCCAAAAAGGGATTTCTCAATTTTTTTGGGTGGCAGTGACAGAGTTTAGGAAATAACAGAGGACTGAAGTACTGGGTGGTGACAGAGTGGGCACAGGGAGGGAAGGGAAACACACCTAGCTTAAAGTTTTCAATGTATTGACAACTTTGTAAATGCTGCATTAACTGAAGTAGGCATTACTATTATACTGCTGAGCTGAACCTCTCTGCAGTTACGTCATAGTAGTACGGGTGACTAAATGTGATGGGCAGGGAGGTAATGAATGATGTTGGGTAGGAGGATACATATCTGTCTTGCTTAATAAATACAGTGAGTTAAGGGAGTAGACAGAAAGTTAAAATACCCCCAACTTTCAACCAAAGCTTTGTTAATCAAGCTGACCAAGCAGACCAAGCAAACTAGGCAAACACATTCCACTCGAGAGCTCCTTTATTTCTTGGCCCAAGTAGTTATCCATTCATCTTTTTATTGTTCTATTCACCCTTTGATATTCACCATTTTAAGGTTTATATTCTCTCTTATCCAGTCTTTCACCATTCCAATCCATCCATATATCCACTCTTCCATCCATATACTCACCTATCCACCCTTTCAACCATCCTTTCACCATTCCATCCTTATTCATGCACTGTTACAATTCACCCATCCTTTAACCAACCCAAGCATCGTTTTACCCATCCACCCTTCACCCACCCAGGCATTATTTCACCCATATACCCTTTCAAGGGTCCTTTCAGCCACCCACACATCCTTTCACTCATATAGGATTTGACCCATCCTTTATTTTAACTGTCCAGCCTCTGTTTCCTTTTACATCAACTCATCATTTGTAGCATTCATTATGAGCTTTTGTCTACTGAGTTGCAGGCTGAAGAGACCATTACGAACTCAATCCCTGCTGTAGCTGCTAAATATATTTTAATAATTATAAACATATTTTAAATATATGTTCACTTCTGTTATAATCCACAGATCACAAAATGTCAGAAGCTACAACATACATAATATCCAAGGAAAGAAAGTTCATCTTAAGTTACACAGGATATAATAAAGCAATCGAAGAACTACAAATCAAAAATCACACAGAATTCTAGTCCATTGGATTATTTGGTGAAAACAAAACATGATGAAGTACAAAATGTCAAGGAACACAATCACCTGCTTACTATTGCTGAGGTCAAAGTAAAAAAATTTATGTCAGGCTTAATAAGACTGCAAACATTTCTTGTGCACCGACTATAGTAAAATATGCAATTCCTCAACCTAATGAGAAAGCAATAGCACCATTACCATCAAATAGCAAACCTTGAATCACTAATCAGCAGAACAAGGAGAATATCAAGACAAGCAACAATGCCCCAAGAATGATAAACAACATAGAAGTCACTGACAACTTTAAAGTAACCCGCATTAATCAAGATTTTATATTATTTTATATAAATATATAAATAATGAAAAAATAAATATTGTTTTTCTACTGGTAGCAAGGAAGCAGGTCAAACCCAAAGCAAAAATTAGATCATGAAATAATGAAAGGGATTTTAAAATCATGCTCCTATCATACATGATTCACAGCCATTCTAGAATTCCCCTAATACATGTCATACTCCCTGATAAATAAGCTGAAACATATCAATATCTTTTTATAGTAGTCAAACAAGAAACAAAGAACTATTACCCCCCAAAAATATAAATATGCTTCAAGCATGCTTTAATAATGTAGTGCAAAAGCAAAACAATGCTATGGTTTATTCATAGATACTACCAAAACACATGATCACAGGTTTTCACCATTCTATCTCTACTTCAAAGACACTTTAGTTGAATGCTTGCACTGCTCAGTACACACGTGTCAAACCAAGTTCTAATGCCACAATGAAACATAATTAATAGTTAACTTTTGCAAGAAGCCTAAACCAACAATGCTGTGGATTGTTGGCACACTTACTTCCAAGGGAAAGCTAAGACAGAGCCATCAAAGCTTAAAATAAAACAAAAGCACCACATAATTATTCTTACACCTGATAATAATTGATGTTAAAACCAAATATCCTGCCCAAAATTTCCAAAACAGTTACAAAATAGTTACCTATGATTCAGTACCAGAAGTACGTGAAGAACAATCCAGTACCCAGATTCCAAAACATAAATCTATCAGAATGTAAAATTTAATATATCAGAAAACTGCACAAATAATTTAAATAAAAATAATTATTAAAAAAGTAAATAATAAGACATTAAATTAATGAAACACATCATAAACATAGATTACCTGCAAAATCAGACAAATATTTTAAAAATGAATAAATGGTCTGGGAAACCTGCAAACATGAAGGAAAAAATATATGTCAAAATGTTGGCATAAAATTCTTATATTATAATATTTTCCTTAAATGAAATAAAAGTTAGCAGCACCCAAAAACCATCTATACACCATGATAAAAAATCTGTGAAAACACCCATACATACTCACCCTCAACATAAACAATACTCAAACAAAATATCAGTTGCTTACTATATACGCATATTAAAAACAACATTTATTCCAACAATGCATATACAACTTATACTACACAATAGGGCCTACCAAATACACAGAACTAACTAACTCTATTCCCAAATTCCCCCCAAAATAACATCTATAAATTATACTATCCTACATAGCGTAGTTTCAATAACACCCCCCACCAAATTCCCCAATATATCTTAAGAATTAGTAAAATCACATGTGCTGGAGGTCCACATTGAGGAAAAACCATCTAGGAGAACTGATGATGAACACCAATGAAGAAGACAGACTACAAAATAGTAACCAGTAAAGAAATTGGCAGCAAACTTGAAACTAATGACTACAATCCACTACAACTAATGCAAAAAAATATAAAAAATGACTATAAGGGGAAAAATGTTTATAAAATGTAAACACAATGTGAAAACAATACTACTTATATGTTAACTGAATATACATGTGTTAGTTTAAAACTATGTTAATAACTACTGATCAGTAAATAAAATGCAATGTATTGCAATGTATTGAGTGTATTTGTATTAGCATAGTTAAATATACATTGCATGAAAATGTATTCCAATTATGTTAAAAGGTCTGAAAAGTGTTACATTTTAAAATGTCTAAGAAAGGGGGTCTTGGTTTGGATGTTGAAGATAGCCGCCCCTGTGCCTGCACCTTCTATCTGACTGAAATCCTGCAGTTGACATCACCATTGTGGCCGTACCACTGCTGCCCTGATCCTCGGGAACCCAATGACTGTGGCAGCAGCCCTGCGGATCTTCAGGGACCACATGTCCTTTTGCCTGCCTGAAGAGAGGGCCTGCAACACCGACTTGCCAAGATGGTGGCAGTGGTGCTCAGGGTTTGTTTTCCATGGTGTCCTGCAGTGGCCGCTAAGTATGGCAAATTGCCCCCTTGAGTCTGCCTCCTGGGATGGTGGGAACCCCCCTCCACCTTTGTGTTGGTTAGGGAAAAGACCTGAGGTGGTGGCCACATTTCCCTTAGATGTGGTTGTGGGGTTGTGTTATCTGATCAGCAAAGACAGCTGGTCTGAGTTCTGTAGCATAGGAGTAGAGGCAGCCAGGCCTGCCTTAAGGTACTCTGTGGTGGACTTGCGGGGTTTCTGCTGATTGAGGTGGAGCACACAGGGCTGAAGGCTGTGGAGCATAGCAGGAGGTATTAAGAGAGGAGGAGTTACAGGAAGCATCTATATCAAACCTAGTGGTCTATGAGAGACATTGCCAGCCCTCGACAGAGACGAATGCCCTTGGTGTGATCGAGGCCCTCTCCCTACTGCTGGGGCTACTGCTTCTGGGGACTTCTTTAATCAAGGGGACTGACACTGACATTTGGACCTCTGGAGGTCCTTCCCATCACTTAGACAACCCTAGTCAGAAGAGGCAGGAACTGCACGGTAGGGTTGGGTCTGTTGCCCACTTTCTCAGACAGGGTTTCCCCATTTGGAAAAGGGGGCTTGATGCCTCTCTAGTTGTGGGCGGCATATGCCCTAAGGTGTCGTGGATGCCCATAGTCTTCCCCTACTTGGATAGAAAAGACTCTTGACTGCTTGCACCACCCTTGCAAACAATCCAAACAAGGAGCCTGGTGGGTCAGATGTACTTACTTGGTGGGGCTCTGTAATGAGTCCTTGTGCACTGCGTCGAGTTGGCCAAGGACAAGTTCCCACCCAAACAGAGGCAATTGGATGAATTTACTAAATCCATATCTCAGCCTCCAAAGGACACCACAGTGGTGAGCCAAAATGTTGCACAGTGGGAAGGGGCAGGCTTTGGAGACTAATATTATGGATGTTGGTATGGATGTTGCTCTGCTCTTACAGAACCTATGCAAAATCACAGGCTTTGTGAGAAAGGCAGAGACCAGTACTGCAGCCCTGGAGGACACGATTAAGGATATCTGCCAGACTATTCAGAAACTAAAATGCTCAAAGACCAAGATGGCTACCCACAAAGAAAACACTGAGAGTCACTCAAGGCAAAATAATCTGTGTTTCTGGGATTCCCAGAGGGCGTAAAGAGCCCTTTCCCAGAACAGTTCCTTGACACCTTGGTATGCTCCTTCCAGATCTCGACTTGCTTCCGCTTAGAGTGAAAACATCAAGCATTGTCAATGTGTCTCCCTCCTGAGGCACCCAACAGACTAATGATTGCTTGCTTCCTAAACTTCAGAGACAGACTTGTCCATCAATCAAGCTGGGGCCTGAAAATCCAAATTTTCCTTGACTACCCATGATGGGTACAGCAGCATAAGTCATTTGAGTAGATGAAACAAAAGCTATGAGTGATAGATACATTTATTCTGCTCTTTCCTGCCAAGCTCCAAATGATCTTCCAGAGTATGACTTAGGGGCTCATTCTGAACACGGCGGGAAACCCTGCCGTGTTCATAGTGGCGGTCTTTTCATAGACCACCAGCCCCCTTGAGACTCCGCAGGCCAAATTACAAACATTCTGCTGGGCCGGTGGGCGGAAACAGTGTTTCTGCCTGCCGGCCTAGCAGAATGCAGGGCCGGGACATTGCCGAAGGCTCCACATGGAGCCGTCGTCAATGCCTCAGTGGGGCAGGTGCAGCAGCACCCGTCGCGCAGATCACTGCCCGTAAATCGGGCAGTGACCTGCAAGGTGGGGCACTGCACGGGGGCCCCGGAGCACCCCTTCCGCCAGCTTTTCCCTGGCAGGGTAACTGGCCAGAGAAAGACTGGAAGAAACAGAGTTCATTATCCGCCATCGTCAGGCTGCCTGTCGGCGGTAGCCTGTCGGTGGCGGTCTGAACCACCGGGTTCATAATGAGCCCCTTTGTTCTTTGGTTACCCATATTGTGCATGGGAATACCTTAAAGCGATCTTCCATTGGTGACCGAATCCAAGGACCGATGTCATCTGGACCAATGAGAGTGGGAGCTGGGAAGACTTACCTGTTATGCTTTCCTCCCACATAGATCCTTCCTTGGGCGCTCACCATGGCTCATCTAGACACATTGGGCAGATATTTGATAATTGTGGGTACATTAGAGGGAGCCCCATGGATGGTATGTAGCATTTACGCACCCCGCGTTTGGTGAACAATACTTTCAAGGAGATTTTTGAATTCCTGCTAGGTGCCTCATTTGGGACATTGATTCTGGGGGAGATTTTAATGGTCTGTTGAACTGGATGTAGACAGCTCTAAAATGGGCATTGGGTCACATGTTTTAAGAAAAAGAGTCAGCTCCATGGCCTGGCCAACATATGGAACTACAGACACCAATTTAAAAGGCAATAAATATGTTAGTCTTCACCAAATAAATGCTGCCCTAGACTAGACTACCTGTTAATGTCAGAGACAGACCTGGGGGTTTGTCATAGGTCCCGTATTTTGTTCAGGGGCTTATCTGACCATACATCAGTTTGAGGTATAGTTCACAAGCATACACCATGGCCAACAGAGTGTTTAGAGACTTAATGCCTGGTCTTTTAATGATGAGGCATTTGGCAATCAGTTACTTGATTTTATCAAGGAATACTTTGACATCAATTTCCCTCAAGTGTCTTCATAATTCATCCTGTGAGACAGATTTAAAAGTGTATTCAGAGATAAGGCATTCTTATACATGAGAGGTAGACAGAAAACTATAGAGTGTAAGATCATTAAATACAAGTCTCAGGTTATGGAAATGGGGCAGGAGGGGCTACACACCTACTCAGAAGAAGATGAAACGTGTAAATATCAATTATGATTGGCTCTGAAAAAATTCTTCCATACACGGCTAAGATGGCTTAGGCGGTCTTCTGATAACGCATGTGTGAAATTAGAAATAAAGTGGGCAAAATGCTTCATTGGCTGTTGCAAAAAGAATTACCAATTAGTAGTATCCTAATAATCCATAGCCTAGAAGTCCAGATAATCACTGATTTGGTAGCGATAGCAGGGATCTTGCAAGATACTCTAAAATACTATATAACATGAAAGCTATCCTTAAGCTTGAAGATGCAAATCCAATGGTCAATAACTTGATTGTCAGGTCTCTTTCCACAGACTGCTGGGACAATCTAGATGAACCGCTTTTCACTGAGAAAATCTAAAAGGCTCTTTCGGAGGTGTCCTCTGGCAAAACCCGTAAACCTAATGCAATGCCAGTGGAGTTCTTTAAGAAGTTTGCCCCAGTATTTTCTAAACTCTTCCTGGGGCTTTTTAGGGATGCTGGGAGTATAGCAACGTTCCTTAGAGACCTCCAAGAGGCAATAGTTATTGCCCTACCCAAGCCTAATCAACCATCTGAAGACTGTGCATTGTATCAACCTTTCTACCTGATTATTATTGAGATGGAAATCCTCACCAAACTGCTTGCATCTAGATTGTTTAGGGTATTAACAGTGTTGATACATGCAGACCAGAATTACTTTATGCTCAGCAGAAGTAAAAGACACTGTGTAAGGTTACTAAAGGTAGCCATGACTACTATATTGTGTCTGACAGGTCCAGGAGTGCTGCGTTTGGTATATTATGATAAGGCCTTCAACATGGTTCATTGGCCCTTTGTACTTAGAAAACTTTAAGGAAAGAACTTTAGCCCGAGATTCTTATGTTGGGTTTGGACTCTGTACTATCCCCAAATGACAGAGTGCAAACTAATGGGGGTTCTTTCTCATAAGTACTCAGCAGGGGGGTCCACTCTCCCAGCTCCTATTTGTCTTGTCAATAGAGCTCTTAGTGGAGAGGATCCAGAGTATGTAGAGGTTGTGAAATTTCAATGGCAAAGTAGTGCAAAGGAGAAAGTATCTCTAAACACGGACATTGTTCAAATTTGCTTGGAGGATGCATTGAACTCTGTATGAGGAGTGGCAAAGATTTTTTAGATCTATGGGAAGGCCTCGGGTCTACTGGTCAATTGGGCTAGGTCAGCTTATATGTAGCTGCATGTCCCTGCACCACTTTCTGCCTACCTCATTACAAGTAGTAACTGGCAGGGTCAAAAACTTGGGGACATAGATGACCCATGATTTATAATAGGCCTGGGATCTGAACCACTCCACTGATGCAGCAGATGTGTGAGGAGTTTGAAGGTTAGTCCTTGCTACCCATATCAATTATAGGAAGAACGCATTGTGCAAAATGATTACATTCCCCCATTTTCTATATACATTGCAAAGCTAAACTTCTATACTTCCGCAGGCCTTCTTTGGAGACCATGGTTACTAAGTTCCAGGGATTAAATATTGTCTCAGGCATTTCTTCCCAGAAATGCAGTCTATCCTTTACGAGGGTGGTTTAGTTGTCCCGGTCCTCAAGTTTTACTGCTCTGTATCACAGATGGTCCCAAACATGGATTTGCTTCTTAGGGACAGACTAACTCTGCATTTAGCCTGATCTCCTGGATAGGGTTGGAGTTAGGGAGTTTTTGCACTGTGGATCCCTGCCCCTCTCCCTATCCCAAGTTACCAGGATTCCGATACTCTGCTGGTGTGAGGCCCTAAGCAGTATCATATGGCTGAACTGGAAGAGTGTCTGACCCCATTGAGGACCAACTCTTGGCTTGTGAAGGTGTCATGATTGTGGATCTTTCCAAAATGGATCTAATTAGCCTTTCTTTCTTGAGTGATGTTTGGATACAGGAACACATAAAATCATTTGAATACCAGGCAGCATAATGTGACCTTCATAGGTCTCAATTTTTCAGGTGTCTCTAAATTCCTTCATGCCTTGCTTACCTATGAGAGGGAGTTGATGGGTGTCCACTGAAGTCTAAACTCATGCTTGTGCCCTTGCATCACAAGGGGATTTTCGGTTATATCACTCAATGCTTATTAATGCTCAAGGTCCAAATGGGAATTAGAGGAGGGAGAGGCAGAGTATAATGAATGGCAGGAAGAAAATGGCTTTCAGAATGCTTAAGATCTCAGCTAATCTTAGGTTCATTCAATTTGACTTTTTTCTAGTACTTACTTTAGCTCTGTCTGGCTCTGGAGGATGTGTTGCACTAGTGATCCGAAATGTATGAAGTGTGGGAATGTCGCAGTCACTTTTTACCATGTGATTTGGAAGTGCCCGCTTATTCAGGGAAACTGGAGATTGATCCATGATATACTGGCAACTATACTGGACACAACTGACACAAACCTTTAGGTGGAACTGCTGGGAATTATGGAGAACTAGCCCTATACTGGAACCACACCTGACCCGGACCCTGAGATGAAATTGCTGGCAATTATGAAGTGCTGGCCTGAGGGATGAGCACAGAGAGCCTGTCAACGAGATACTGTAACAGGCTTTGGCTCAGTGCAAACCAACCCTAAATTGAAGACAGTCACAGTGGCATGGAACACTGTGTAGCAGCTGAGAAAATGATGTACAAATGAAGAGGACGCACCAGAAAGCACTAGAGCATGTGGGGCCCCTAGTTGTCTACGCAACATATGTGGCTGGTGATTTGATACGGCCGCCCATCTTTTGAAAACATGCACACAATAATATTTTTACAGATATTGTGGCTGGTTATGGGATGGGACATACTGTGCAATTGTTGTATGTTTGTTGTGCTGTGCAAAAATATATATGTATGTTAAAAAAGTACAAATATAATTTACAATGTATGAAAAAGAAACAGACTTGAACTATGTATTACATGTACATTGTAACAGAAAAACAAATTGAAATTAAGTACTTTCAGTGTTTTATTACTTGTGAAATATTGGATATAACAATAAAATATATAAAATGAATATCAATAAATCATGTGTTTGTGTAACTTTTATTTTAAAAAAGTCTCAATATATGAAAATCATTATTAAACCCAAGGAATACAGGCCCTCATTACAACATTGGCGGCAAAAGCCGTTTACCGGCGTGCAGAAGACCGCCAACACACCGCCGCGGCAGCGGAATTCCACCACGGTCATTATGAACCACTGCTCGGAATCCGCCAAAATTCAGACACCCACACAAGTCCGCCACACCAAAAGTCAGTGATAAACTGGCGAAAACAAAACCTCCACCGTCACGCCAACAGAAATACGCCCACACTATCACGACACACAAATCCACACGGCGGTCTTTCAACCACGGTGTTCCATTGGTGGTACACACCGCCGCGCTCAAAATACACACACTCTTGCAAAACACAGCCACATTGGACAATTCAAAATACACACACCTGATACACATACACACACCACTCCCACACACCCATTACAATATAAAACACACACCCACAACGCCCCCACAAACCCCTATGACAAAATTACAGAGAGAAGGCCAGAGAGAGACACTACAAACAACTACCAAGCATCCACAGGCACACAATACCATCACCCACATAACTTCCATGCACCTCACACAACACACCACTAAATATCACCGTACTTATCACTACACACACCACCCCACACATCACCCACACCACCCCATGGATTGGCAAAGACACCCCAGGTTCTCTGAGGAGGAGCTCAGGGTCATGGTGGAGGAAATCGTCCGGGTAGAGCCACAGCTATTCGGATCACAGGTGCAGCTCACCTCCATAGCTAGGAAGATGGAGCTATGGCGCAGAATAGTGGACAGGGTCAACGCAGTGGGACAGCACCCAAGAAATAGGGATGACATCAGGAACAGGTGGAACGACCTACGGGGGAAGCTGCGTTCCGTGGTCTCAAGACACCACCATGCGGTACAGAGGACTGGCGGCAGACCGCCACCTCTTCCCCCACAACTAAGAACATGGGAGGAGCAAGTCTTGGCGATTCTGCAACCTGAGGGCCTCGCAGGAGTAGATGGAGGAATGGACTCTTGTAAGTGAAATCTTAACTATTACATCCCCCACCCTACTTGCATGCTATCACATACCCCCACCCTCACCCCCACCCCCATCACTCCAACTCCTCACAAATGTCCCAACATCACAAACCACACATCCTAACACCAAGCCCTGCATGCAACAACAAAGCATGGACACCCATCACCAAAGCATGGCCATTGCACATACCCATAGACCCCCCTAAACCACCATCACACAAGGACCCACACAGGAATGCAAGCACTGGGGTACACGGTCACCCACCCATTGCACACCATGGCACACACAGATGTAATAAACATCCTTTTATACCCCTGCAGGACCCCTACCCAACGTCACTGGACTGGAGGGTCCACACATGTCCACACCACCAACAGAAGAGGCCCACAGTGATGACAGCAGCTCTGTCCAACTGGATCTAGATGACCAGCCCGGCCCATCTGGGACCTCTGGACAGTCGGTTCCCCTGACACAGTCACAAGCCACTACAGAGCTTCCCCCCTCTGGAAACACCAGCACAGCACCCACCCAGCGAGCCCATACCTCTGTCCCCAGGACACGTCAATCAGCAGTGTGTCCACCACTACAGGGAACCAAGGCTAAACTACCACCCCAACAACAATAGGGACTTGGGGGCAGTGGCAGTGGGCACACGGTCCAGGGGACGGAGGCCCAGGAACACAGGGGAACTGGGAGGGCTGCTGTGCGACAGGGGAGGACAGGCCAAGGGAACCCACTCTCCACGAGGCCCTCTCCAACATCATGGGAGCCTACCACCATTCCCAGGAGACGATGGCAACGGTACTGGCCAAGTTTCAGGAGACCCAGCGCATGCAGGAGGAACAGTATTTGGGCTTCAGGGAGGAACTCAGATCCATCAATTCCACCCTGGGCACCATCGTTGGGGTGCTGAAGTAAGTCCTCAACACCAGCAGGGACACTGTGGCACAACAAGGGGCCCCTGACACTAGCCTGGACGATAAACTGCCCACCACCTCTGCCGGCCCTAGTGGACAGGAGGCACCGCCACAGGACCACCACACCAGCACCCCACCCCCTGCAGAGGGAGAACCACCCCACAAGAGGTCCCTGAGATCCAGGACAAAGACAGAGAACGATGCCAAGACCCCCGCCAAGAAATGAGACCACCCTGAATGTCATCCTTTTGTCCCACTTTGTCACCCTGTCCATTCTCAAACTGCCCGAGCTCCATTTCCTATGCCCATTTGGGCAATGCACCTGTGAGACTAATAGACTGGACTCTGCCATGGACATTCCTCCACCATCACCCCTCACCATTTCACAACCCCCTCCAATATTGAGCACAGAAATAAACACCCTTAAAGCACAAAACAATCTGGAGTCTGTCTGTGATTTCCAAATAGTGTATTAGCTATTGCAGTGACAAAATGCTCTTACAATTGTAATGTCAACATACTTATGTCACACAGCTCTAGTCTATGAGGAAACAAAGCAGATGTCACACAGTGGGACCAACATCTGTGAAATCGTAAGGGAAAGTGACAACTCAGTGACCATACACTGGTTGAAAATGACAGACAGTAGAGAGGTAGTAGTGTTAAAGTACATGTAGTAGGCATGTTTGTATTCTTACCTGTGTGTCACTGGAAGTATTGCAGGATAACTGAGCTCCTGTTGTCGATGTCCTCTTCTTCTGCTTCCTCGTCTTCACTGTCCACGGGCTCCACAGCTGCCACAACACCGCCATCTGGACCATCCTCCTGCAGAAAAGGCACCTGTTGTCGCAAAGCTAAGTTGTGAAGCATGCAGCAGGCCACGATGATCTGGCACACCTTCTTTGGTGAGTAGAATAGGGATCCACCTGTCATATGGAGGCACCGGAACCTGGCCTTCAGGAGGCCAAAGGTCGGCTCTATAATCCTCCTAGTTCGCCCATGTGCCTCATTGTAGCGTTCCTCTGCCCTTGTCCTGGGATTCCTCACTGGGGTCAGTAGCCATGACAGGTTGGGGTAACCAGAGTCACCTGCAAATGGCAAGGGCAACTGTTAGACACACACTAACCTGTAGGGATATCCCCAGACCCAGACAACCATTCCCACTGACTTGCTTCCAGGTGCTCACCTAATAGCCACACACGGTGCCTCTGGAGTTGACCCATCACATAAGGGATGCTGCTATTCCGCGGGAAGTAAGCGTCATGCACTGAGCCAGGGAATTTTGCATTAACATGGGAGATGTACTGGTCGGCCAAACACACCATCTGCACATTCATGGAGTGATAACTCTTCCGGTTTCTGTACACCTGTTCACTCCAGCGGGGGGGTACCAAAGCCACATGTGTCACATCAATGGCACCTATGATGTTGGGGATATGTCCCAGGGCATAGAAGTAACCTTTCACTGTAGGCAAATCCTCCACCTGAGGGAAAACGATGTAGCTCCGCATGTGTTTCAGCAGGGCAGACAACACTCTGGACAACAGGTTGGAAAACATAGGCTGGGACATCCCTGATGCTATGGCCACTGTTGTTTGAAATGACCCACTTGCATGAAATGGAGTACTGACAGCACCTGCACTAGAGGGGGGATTCCTGTGGGATGACGGATAGGTGACATCAGGTCTGGCTCCAGCTGGGCACACAGTTCCAGGATTGTGGCACGATCAAGCCTCTAGGTGATGATCACATGTCTTTCCTCCATTGTCGACAGGTCCACCAGCGGTCTGTACACCGGAGGATGCCGCCATCTCCTCACATGTCCCAGCGGACGGTGCCTATGAAAGACAACAGCGAGCACAGAGTCAACAAACTCAGAGGTACGTACCCACAGCTTACACAGAACACGACTCATAATACGAAATTTGGTCTGTATGAGTGTTGAGGCAAGGCCTAGGTATGTGTGACGCAGTTAAAAATTAAGCCATGTGGGCCCCTGAAATGGCGGCTGCCTGACCTGTAAAGTGGGACAATGGGATGTGAGATAACTGCGCTGGCGTTGTACACAGTCGCGGTAGGCAGTCGAAGACCGCAGAGCAATTCTGCATTGGTTAACATTGGACCCTATGGGTCCCAGGAGCCAATGACGATGTACGCCGGTGGTGTCGGTACGCACCGCCGCGTACGTGACCGCCATTTTCTATCTGTTCAATCACTCGATACCTGATCTTCGACAGGAGAGGACCTACACTGCAAGTGCTGCTGTAACCGCGGTCTGGAAGAGACAATTGCTCGTGCTTCTGGGGAAAGGGCCCCTGCTTTCACATCGGAGGAGTTGGAGAAAAACTTGTGGATGGGGTCCTCCCCAAGTACACGCTACTCTACGGTACTCCAGACAAACAGGTAAGTACACTGGGAGCATGCTGTATGGGCTATGCCTGTGTGGAGTGTGGTGGATGAAAGATGGGGGGGGGGAGATTGAGGCGTGCATGAAACGACGGTGAGTGCATGTGCCACATGGCAAGGGTAGGGATGGGGACAATGACTGTGACGGTGCAGTTGGTAATTACTTTTCTTTTCCCCCTGTACAATTCATGTAGGTCAGCGCCCACCAGAAAAAGGATATTTGGCGTCCCATCGCCAAGGACGTCCGGACCCTGGGGGTCTACCACAGACGGAGCACCCACTGCCGTAAGAGATGGGAGGACATTCGCCGCTGGAGCAAGAAGACGGCGGAGGCCCAGCTGGGGATGGCCTCCCAACGTGGGAGGGGTGCCCGTCGCACCATGACCCCTCTGATGTTCAGGATCCTGGCGGTGGCATATCCGGAGTTGAATGGGCACTTGAGGGCATCACAGCAGCCACAAGGGGGTGAGTACAGTCACATTCTGCTGATTTTGCGCACAGTGGAGGTGTCTCGGTGGGGGAGGTGGGTTGTGGGTTTCCCTAGCCCAGGGCGAGTGTGCTAGTTAGGTCCCCTTGTTCTGGAAGACCCTGTGGCACCCCACCCCACCTGTGTACAGTGCCAAGTACACCTAGTCAGGCTCCTGTGACATCCATGTGTGCAGATATCGGCCATAGCCTTGTAGGCCATGTCCCAGGGATTGAACAGTGGAGCCCAAGTGCGCGGCGTAGTGCAGGGGGCTTCTGTGTCTGTCGTGTCTGCCAACGGTAGCAATAATGCATGCACTCAACATGTCTTTCTTCTGTCATTCCCCCCCTTTTTGTGGTCTCCCTGTTCTCGTGTGCATTAGCATCATAAGGCGGAGGAGCAGTGGCACCGGAGCAGGAGGGAGCTGCATTCCACATGGCCCTGGAGGGTGAGACTACGGACTCGGAGTTCACCAGTGGGACGGAGGGCAAGGGGAGCTCCACGCCGGGGACAGGAGCTGAAACCAGTGATATGGACTCGTCCTGTGATGGGAGCTCCCTTGTGGTGGTGGCCACATCTGTGACCCCGCATCTACAGGTACAGCCGCCATCCCCCCTACCAGCACCGCCCTCCCAGCAGCCCCTCAGCCTTTACCCCGCGCCCGCTCACCCAGGAGGGTGGGCATCACCTTCGCCCTAGGCACCTCAGGCCCTGCCCCAGTCACCCCTGCTGCCCTCAGTGAGGAGGCCATTGACCTCCTCAGGTACCTCACTGTTGGGCAGTCTACCTTTTTGAATGCCATCCAGGGTGTAGAAAGGCAGTTGCAACAAACAAATGCATTCCTGGAGGGCATTCATTCTGGTCAGGCGGCCCTTCAGTGAGCTTTTCAGACTCTGGCCTCAGCACTGATGGCAGCTATTGTCCCTGTCTCTAGCCTCCCCCCTCCAACTTCCTCCACCCAGACCCAATCCCTTCTACCTCAACCTATCCCAAGCACACCTTCAGACCAGCATGCACACACCTCAACACACAAGGGAAGCTCAGGCAAACATAAGCACCACACATCCCACAGGCACTCATGCAAGCATCACACACATGCAGACACACCAACATCCACTGCCTCCACTGTGTCCCCCTCCTCCTCGTCTCCCTCCTCCCTCCTAGTCTCGTCTCCACTCACACCTGCATGCACTACATCTACAGCCACTACTTCCATCACCAGCACCCACACCACCACACCCCGCTCACGTGCACTCACCACCCCCACTACCATTCACACATCCCCTGTATCCTCTCCCAGTGTGTCTGTGACGCCACCTCCCAAGATACACAAACGCAGGCACACACCCACCCAACAGCCATCCAACTCACGGCAACCTCCAGCGCATGCACCTTCACCCAAAGTCACCAAACGAACACCTCCTACAACCACAACCTCTTCCTCCACTCCCAAACCCCCTCCAGCTACCCATCCCAGTGTTCCCAAGAAACGTTTCCTGTCCAACCTTGACCTCTTTCCCTTACCTCCCCCACCCCGTCAGTCTCCTAGGGCCCGACTCTCCAGGTCCTAACCTCACACCTCAGCCACAACATCTCCGGGACCAGTGGTGCCTGTAGTCACCGGAATCTGGAGTGCACCGGGCAGCAGGACAGCCAGTGTGGCACGGAGCCACAACACAGACAGTCCCCCACCTGTGAGGCTTCAATAGTTGGCCAGTGCCCGTCGGGAGAAGGGGAAGACTCCAGCCACCAAAGCCGCTCCCAGGGGTACAGGTGGGAGTGTGGAGTCAGCCATGACACCTTCCAAGGTGGGGAAGGGCCACAAGAAACTCAGCAAGTCTGGGAAGAGCAGCACGGCGGAGAAGACCGCCATCATCCCTGCTGCCCAGGAGGCCACTGCCATCATCCCCGCTGCCCAGGAGGCCACCGCCATCATCCCCGCTGCCCAGGAGGCCAGCACCAGCCCAGCTGCCCAGGAGGCCACCGCCAGCACCAGCCCTGCTGCCCAGGAGGCCACCGCCAGCACCAGCCCTGCTGCCCAGGAGGCCACTGCCAGCACCAGCCCAGCTGCCCAGGACAGGACCGCCAGCACCAGCCCCGCCGGGCCATAAAGGACTGCCAGCACCAGCCCCGCTGGGCCATAAAGGACTGCCAGCACCAGCCCCGCTGGGCCATAAAGAGCCGCCAGCACCAGCCCCGCTGGACCAGACAGGACCGCCAGCAGCTGAGTCACTGCCAAGGACCCCGCCGCCACAAGCACCGCTGAACAGGACACTGCTGCCACAAGCACCGCTGAACAGGACACTGCCACCACAAGTACCGCTGCCAAGGACACCACCGCAACAAGCACCGCTGGCCCATGAGCGCCAAGGGCACTGTCGCTACTGAGTCCGTCACGAGCAGGATGAAGCACTCTGGGCACAAGGCCCCCTCCAGAACCAGTGGAGAGATACATCCACTACCTCTGTCCTTGGAAGGATGAGGCACTCTGGGCGCAAGGCCCCCTGCAGAACCAGTAAATAAGGCATCCACTACCTCTGTCCTTAGCAGGATGAAGCACTCTGGGCACCATGCCCCCTCCAGAACCAGTGGAGACTGTTATCCACTTGAGAGACTGTGGCTTTTCACTCCCCAGGATAAAGCAGTGGGCCACCCACCCACTGGAGAGACTTGTGAGACTGTGGCTTTGCACTCCCCAGGATAATGCAGTGGGCAAACCACCCACTGAGAGAGTTGAGAGACTGTGGCTTTGCATTCCCCAGGATAAAGCAGTGGGCAACCCACCCACTTTAGAGACTTGAGAGACTGTGGTTTTGCACTCCCCAGGATAAAGCAGTAGGCAACCCACCCACTGTAGAGACTTGAGAGACAGTGGCTTTGCACTCCCCAGGATGGAATAGTGGGCAAACCACCCACTGTAGAGAATTGAGAGACTGTGGCTTTGCACTCCCCACGATGGAACAGTGGGCATGTGGCCCCCTCGTGGATTTGGCGTTGTGCACTCAACCGGCTGAGGTGCCCCCCTTTCCCTTCCCCCTGAGGTGCCTGTTTTATTGCTATCTGATGCCCCTGCAGTGTTCTCTCCGTCATGTTCGGGGATTGAGTGTGGGCCACGCACATGCTGTGTAGGGCCACTGTTCCATGGACTTAAATGTAGCACTACCTGGACTACTATTCTTGGTGTATATATTTGTTTATAGTGTATATATATTTTTGCATACTGGATTTTAATATATTACAATGGTTACACTCATTTGCTTTTGTCTTTGCATTCTTCCGGGGGGTTTACGGGGTGTAACTGTAATGTATCATGCTGTATTAGTGTGTGTGTTGTGGTGGGTGAGGGTGGGGGTGTTGTGTGTGTGTGTCCCTGTTTTTTCCCTCCCCTGTGTCGTAGGTGCAGTACTCACCGTGGTCTTCGCCACCGGCATTTTGTGCTCCTGGTAGAGGAGCAAGAAGAGAAGGGCTGGCAGGATCTGGAGCTCTGGTTCCATGGCGTCCTGGTTACGCGTGAGGTGTGTAGAGGTGAGCGTTTTCCCTTTGAAGTCCTGTTTCCGCCGTGTTTTTGTTCACGGTGAATCCGCCCCGGAAAAGGTGGCGGATTGGTAGGTTGTGATACTGTGGGTGGTACATTGTCCTCCGCCTGTCTGTTGGCGGTGACCGCCGCGCTGTTTGTTTGTGCCGCCGTGGCGGTCGGAGTGTTAAAGTGGCTGTCTTTATTGGCGGTTTCCGCTATGGTCGTGATTCCATTTTTTTTACCGCCGGCCTGTTGGCGGTCTTACCGCCGCTTTAACACTGACCCGTCAGGGTTGTAATGACCACAACAGTGTTAACCATATCATTAAAATAGTGCACTCTAGAAAATAGATCAACATTAAATATTACCACTCTTACCTTAGCGAGTCTGTAGAACATGTAAGAAACTAAGGTGGTCATTACAACATTGGCGGTAAAAGCCGCTTACCGCCGTGCAGAAGACCGCCAACACACCGCCGCGGCAGTGGAATTCCACCACGGTCATTATGACCCACTGCTCGGAATCCGCCAAAATTGAGACACCCACACAAGTCCACCACACCAAAGGCTAAACAGTGATAAACTGGCAAAAACAAAACCTCCACCGTCATGCCAACAGGAATACGCCCACACTATCACGACCCACGAATCCACGCGGTGGTCTTTCAACCGCGGTATTCCATTGGCGGTACACACCACCGCACTCAAAATATACACACATTTACAAAACACAGCCACATTGGACAAATCGAAATGCACACACCTGATACACATACACACACCACTCCCACACACCCAATACAATATAAAACACACCCCCACATTACCCACAAACCCCTACGACAAAAAATTCCGAAAGAAGGCCAGAGAGAGACACCACAATCTACAAACAAGCATCCACAGGCACTCAACACCATTACTCACACAACATCCACGCACCTCACACAACACACCACTAAATATCACCCCACACATCACAACCCACACCACCCCACACATCACCCACACCACCCCATGGCACGGCAAAGACACCCCAGGTTCTCTGAGGAGGAGCTCAGGGTCATGGTGGAGGAAATCATCCGGGTAGAGCCACAGCTATTCGGATCACAGGTGCAGCACACCTCCATAGCTAGGAAGATGGAGCTATGGCGAAGAATAGTGGACAGGGTCAACGCAGTGGGACAACACCCAAGAAATAGGGATGACATCAGGAAGAGGTGGAATGACCTATGGGGGAAGGTGTGTTCCATCGTCTCAAGATACCACCTTGCAGTTCAGAGGACTGGCGGCGGACCCCCACCTCCTCCCCCACAACTAACAACATGGGAGGAGCAAGTCTTGGCTATTCTGCATCCTGAGGGCCTCACAGGAGTAGCTGGAGGAATGGACTCTGGTAAGTCAAATCTTAACTATTACATCCCCCACCCTACCTGCATGCTATCACATACCCCCACCCTCGCCCACACCCTCATCACTCCAACTCCTCACAAATGTCCCAATATAACAAACCACACATCCCAACACCAAGCCCTGCATGCAACACCAAAGCATGGACACCCATCACCAAAGCATGGCCACTACACATACCCATACCCCCCCAAACCATCATCACACAAGGTCCCACACAGGAATGCAAGCACTGGGGTACACGGTCACCCACCCATTGCACACCATGGCACACACAGATGCAATAATCATGCTTTTACACCCCTGCAGGACCCCTACCCAACGTCACCGGACAGGAGGGTCCAGACATGTCCCCACCACCAACAAAAGAGGTCCACAGTGATGACAGCAGCTCTCTCCAACTGGATCTAGATGACCAGCCCGGCCCATCTGGGACCTCGGGACAGTCGGTTCCCCTCACACAGTCAAAGGCCACTACAGAGCTTCCCCCCTCTGGAAACACCAGCACAGCACCCACCCAGTGGGCCCATACCTCTGTCCCCAGGACACATCAATCAGCAGTGTGTCCACCACTACAGGGAACCCAGGCTAATCCACCACCCCAACAACAACAGGGACCTGGGGGCAGTACCAGTGGGCACACCGTTCAGGGGACAGATGCCCATGGAAACAGGGGAACTGGGAGGTCTGCTGTTCGACAGGGGGAGGACAGGCCCAGGGAACCCACTCTCCACGAGGCCCTCTCCAACATCATGGGAGCCTACCATCATTCCCAGGAGACGATGGCAACGGTTCTGGCCAAGTTTCAGTAGACCCAGCGGCTGCAGGAGGAACAGTATTTGGGCTTCAGGGAGGAACTCAGATCCATCAATTCCACCCTGGGCACCATTGTAGGGGTGCTGAAGGAAGTCCTCAACACCAGGAGGGACACTGTGGCACAACAAGGGGCACCTGACACTAGCCTGGATGATGAACTGCCCACCACCTCCGCCGGCGCTAGTGGACAGGAGGCATCGCCACAGGACCACCACACCAGCACCCCACTGCCTGCAGATGGAGAACCACCCCGCAAACGGTCCCTGAGATCCAGGACAAAGACAGAGAACGATGCCAAGACCCCGCCAAGAAATGAGACCACCCTGATTGTCATCCTTTTGTCCCACCTTGTCACCCTGTCCATCCTCAAACTGCCCCAGCTCCACTTCCTATGCCCCTTTGGAAAATGCACCTGTTAGACTCATAGCTTGGACTCTGCCATGGACATTCCTCCACCATCACCCCCTCACCATTTAACAACCCCCTCCAATATTGAGCACTTAAATAAACACCCTTAAAGCACAAAACAATCTGGAGTCTGTCTGTGATTTCAAATTAGTGCATTAGCAATTACAGTGACAAAATGCTCTTTCAATGGTAATGTCAACATACCTATATCACACAGCTCTAGTCCATGAGGAAACAAAGCAGATGTCACACAGTGGGACCCACATCTGTGAAATCTTAAGAGAAAGTGAAAACTCAGTGACCATACACAGGGTGAAAAGGACAGACAGTAGAGAGGTAGTAGTGTTAAAGTACATGTAGTAGGCAGGTTTGTCTTCTTACCTGTGTCTCACTGGAAGTATTGCAGGATGACCGAGTTCCTGTTGTCGATGTCCTCTTCTTCTGCTTCCTCGTCTTCACTGTCAACAGGCTCCACAGCTGCCACAACCATCCTCCTGCAGAAAAGGCACCTGTCGTCGCAAAGCCAAGTTGTGAAGCACACAGCAGGCCACGATTATCTGGCACACCTTCTTTGGTGAGTAGAATAGGGAACCACCTGTCATATGGAGGCACCAGAACCTGGCCTTCAGGAGGCCCAAGGTCCGCTCTATAATCCTCCTAGTTCACCCATGGGCCTCATTGTAGCGTCCCTCTGCCCTTGTCCTGGGGTTCCTCACTGAGGGCAGTAGCCATGACAGGTTGGGGTAACCAGAGTCACCTGCAAATGGCGAGAGACAACTGTTAGACACACACTAACTCTTAGGGATATCCCCGGACCCAGACAACTATTCCCACTGATTTGCTTCCACGTGCTCACCTAGTAGCCACACACGGTGCCTCTGTAGTTGCCCCATCACATAAGGGATGCTGCTATTCTGCAGGATGTAAGCGTCATGCACTGAGCCAGGGAATTTGGCATTAACATGGGAGATGTACTGGTCTGCCAAACACACCATCAGCACATTCATCGAATGGTAACTCTTCCGGTTTCTGTACACCTGTTCACTCCTGCAGGGGGGACCAAGGCCACATGTGTCCCATCAATGGCACCTATGATGTTGGGGATATTTCCCAGGGCATAGAAGTCACCTTTCACTGTTGGCAAATCCTCCAACTGAGGGAAAACGATGTAGCTCTGCATGTGTTTCAGCAGGGCAGACAACACTCTGGTCAACACGTTGGAAAACATAGGCTGGGACATCCCTGGTGCTATGGCCACTGTTGTTTGAAATGACCCACTTGCAAGGAAATGGAATACTGACAGCACCTGCACTTGAGGGGGGATCCCTGTGGGATGTCGGATAGCTGACATCAGGTCTGGCTCCAACTGGGCACACAGTTCCAGGATTGTGGCACGATCCAGCCTGTAGACGATGATTACATGTCTTTCCTGCATTGTCGACAGGTCCACCAGGGGTCTGTACACCAGAGGATGCCGCCATCTCCTCACATGTCCCAGCAGACGGTGCCTATTGAGGACAACAGCGAGCACAGAGTCAACCAACTCAGAGGTACGTAAACACAGCTTACTCAGAAAATTATTCATAACCCGAAATTTGCCTGTATGAGTGTTGAGCCAAGGCCTAGGTATGTGTGACGCAGTTAAAAATAAAGTCATGTGGGCCCCTGAAATGGCGGCTGCCTGACCTGTAAAGTGGGACAATGGGATATGAGGTAACTGGGCTGGCGTTTTACACCGTCGCGGTAGGTGGTCGAAGACCGCAGTGCAATTCTGCATTGGTTAACATTGGACCCTATGGGTGCCAGGAGCCAATGATGATGTACGCCGGCGGTGACGGTACACACCGCCGCGGACGTGACCGCCATTTTCTATCAGTTCAATCACTCGATACCTGATCTTCGACAGGAGAGGACCTACACTGCAAGTGATGCTGTGACCTCAGTCTGGAAGAGACAATGGCTCGTGCGTCCTTCAGCACGGAGGAGTTGGAGAAACTCGTGGATGGGGTCCTCCCCCAGTACATGCTACTCTACGGTCCTCCAGACAAACAGGTAAGTACACTGTGAGCATGCTGTATGGGAAATGCCTGTGTGGAGTCGGGTGGATGAAAGATGGGTGGGGGGAAATGAGGCGTGCATGAAACGACTGTGAGTGCATGTGCCACATGGCAAGGGTAGGGATGCGGGCCAATGGCTGTGACGATGCAGTTGGTAATAACTTTTTTTTTTCCCCTGTACAATTCCTGTAGGTCAGCGCCCACCAGAAGAAGGATGTTTGGCGTGCCATCGCCAAGGACGTCCGAACCCAGGGGTCTACCACAGACGGAGCACCCACTGCCATAAAAGATGGGAGGACATTCGCCGCTGGAGCAAGAAGACGGCGGAGGCCCAGCTGGGGATGGCCTCCCAACGTGGGAGGGGTGCCCGTCGCACCATGACCCCCCTGATGTTCAGGAACCTGGCGGTGGCGTATCCGGAGTTGGATGGGCACTTGAGGGCATCACAGCAGCAACAAGGGGGTGAGTACACTCTCATTCTGCTGATTCAGCACGCAGTGGAGGTGTCCCGGGTGGGGGAGGTGGGCTGTGGGTTCCCCTAGGCCAGGGCGAGTGTGCTAGTTAAGTCCCCTTTTTCAGGCAGACCCTGTGGCACCCCACCCCACCTGGGTACAGTGCCAACTACACCTAGTCAGGCTCCTGTGACATCCATGTGTGCAGATATCGGCCATAGTCTTGTAGGCCAAGTCCCAGGGATTGAATCGTGGACCCCAAGTGCACGGCGTAGTGCAGGGGGCTTCTGTGTCTGTCGTGTCTGCCAACGGTAGTGGTAATGCATGCACCCAACATGTCTTTCTTCTGTCTCCCCCCCCCTTTTTGTGGTCTCCCTGTACTTGTGTGCATTAGCATCATCAGGCAGAGGAGCAGTGGCACCGGAGCAGGAGGGAGCTGCATCCCACATGGCCCTGGAGGGCGAGACTACGGACTCCGATTTCACCAGTGGGACGGAGGGTGAGGGGAGCTCCACGGCTGGGACAGGAGCTGACACCAGTGATACAGACTCGTCCTCTGATGGGAGCTCCCTTGCGGTGGCGGGCCCATCTGTGCCCCCGCATCTACAGGTACAACCGCCACCACCCCCTCCTGCACCGCCCTCCCAGCAGCCCCTCAGCCTTTGCCCCGTGTCCGCTCACCCAGGAGGGTGGGCATGACCTTCGCCCCAGGCACTTCAGGCCCTGCCCCTGTTACCCCTGCTGCCCTCAGTGAGGAGGCCATTGACCTCCTGAGATCCCTCACTGTTGGGAAGTCTACCATTTTGAATGCCATCCAGGATGTAGAGAGGCAGTTGCAACAAACCAATGCATTCCTGGAGGGCATTCATTCTGGTCAGGCAGCACTTCGGCGAGCTTTTCGGACTCTGGCCTCAGCATTGATGGCAGCCATTGTCCCTGTCTCTAGCCTCCCCCTCCAACTTCCTCCACCCAGACCACACACCCCTGTACCTCAGCCTATCCCAAGCACACCATCAGACCAGCATGCACACACCTCAACACACAAAGGAAGCTCTGGCAAACATAAGCACCACACATCCCACAGGCACTCACGCAAGCATCACACAAATGCAGACATACCAACATCCACTGCCTCCACTGTGTTCCCCTCCTCCTCGGCTCCCTCATCCCTCCCAGTCTTGTCTCCACTCACACCTGCATGCACTACATCTTCAGCCACTACGTCCATCACCAGCACACCCACCACCACACCCCGCTCACGTGCAGTCACCACCCCCACTACCATTCACACATCCCCTGTGTCCTCTCCCAGTGTGTCTGTGAGCCCACCTCCCAAGGTACACAAACGCAGCC
This sequence comes from Pleurodeles waltl, assembly GCF_031143425.1. Classification (NCBI taxonomy): domain Eukaryota; kingdom Metazoa; phylum Chordata; class Amphibia; order Caudata; family Salamandridae; genus Pleurodeles; species Pleurodeles waltl. The sequence continues at coordinate 878,400,066 of NC_090444.1, forward strand.
ACACACCCACCCAACAGCCATCCACCTCCCGACAGCCTCCAGCCCATGCACCTTCACCCAAAGTCAGCAAATGTACACCTCCTATGACCACTACCTCTTCCTCCACTCCTAAACCCTCCACAACTACCCGTCCCAGTGTTCCTAAGAAACTTTTCCTGGCCAGTCTTGACCTCTTTCCCTCACCTCCCCCACCCGTCAGTCTCCTAGGGCCCGACTCTCCAGGTCCCAACCTAGCACCTCAGCCACAACATCGGCGGGACCAGTGGTGCCAGTAGTCACCGGATTATGGAGTGCACCAGGCAGCTGGGCAGCCAGTGTGACAAGGAGCCACAGCACGGACAGTCCCCCACCTGTCAAGCATCAAAGGTTGGCCAGTGCCCAGCGGGAGAGGGGGAACACACCAGCCACCAAAGCCGCTCCCAGGGGTGCAGGTGGGAGTGTGGAGTCAGCTGCGACACCTTTCAAAGTGGGGAAGGGGCACAAGAAAACCGGCAAGTCTGGGAAGATCAGCACGGGGGAGAAGACCGCCATCAGCCCCGCTGCCAATGAGACGACCGCCAGCAGCCCCACTGCCCCAGACAGGACCGCCATCAGCCCCGCTGCCAAGGAGCCGACCACCAGCAGCAGCCCCGTTGGCCAAGACAGGACCGCCAGCAGCAGCCCCGCTGCCAAGGAGCCGACCGCCAGCAGCGGCCCCGCTGCCCGAGACAGGACCGCCAGCAGCAGCCCCGCTACCCAAGACAGGACCGCCAGCAGCTGAACCTTTGCCCAAGACAGGACCGCCAGCAGCAGCCTCGCTGCCCAAAACAGGACCGCCAGCAACTGAAACGCTGCCCAAGACAGGACCGCCAGCAGCAGCCCCGCTGCCAAGGACACCGCCGCCACAAGCACCGCTGCCAAAGACACCGCCGCCACAAGCACCGCTGCTAAGGAAACCGCCGCCACAAGCACCGCTGCCAAAGACACCGCCGCCATAAGCACCTCTGCCAAAGACACCTCTGCCACAAGCACCGCAGGCCCATGAGCGCCAAAACCTCTGATGCTACTGAGGCCGCCACGAGCAGGATGAAGCACTCTAGGCACAAGGCCCCCTCCAGAACCAGTGGAGAAAGGCATCTACTACCTCTGTCCTTGGCAGGATGAAGCACTCTGGGCACAAGGCCCCCTCCAGAACCAGTGGAGAATCACATCCACTACCTCTGTCCTTGGCAGGATGAAGCACTCTGGGCACAAAGCCCCCTCTAGAACCAGTGGAGATTTACATCCACTACCTCAGTCCTTGGCAGGATGAAGCAGTCTGGGCACAAGGCCCCCTCCAGAACCAGTGGAGAATCACATCCACTACCTCAGTCCTTGGCAGGATGAAGCACTCTGGGCACAAAGCCCCCTCCAGAACCAGTGGAGAATCACATCCACTACCTCAGTCCTTGGAAGGATGAAGCACTCTGGGCACAAAGCCCCCTCCAGAGCCAGTGGAGTATCACATCCACTACCTCTGTCCTTGGCAGGATGAAGCACTCTGGGCACAAGGCCCCCTCCAGAACCAGTGGAGACTGTTATCCACTTGAGAGACTGTGGCTATGCACTCCCCAGGATAAAGCAGTGGGCAAACTACCCACTTGTGAGACTTGAGAGACTGTGGCTTTGCACTCCCCAGGATTGAACAGTGGGCAAACCACCCACTTGTGAGACTTGTGATACTGTGGCCTTGCACTCCCCAGGATTGAACGGTGGGCAAACCACCCACTGTAGAGACTTGAGAGACTGTGGCTTTGCACTCCCCAGGATTGAACAGTGGGCATACCACCCACTTGTGCGACTTGAGAGACTGTGGCTTTGCACTCCCCAGGTTTGTACAATGGTCAAACCACCCACTGTAGAGACTTGAGAGACTGTGGCTTTGCACTCCCCAGGATTGTACAATGGGCAAACCACCCACTGTAGAGCATTGAGAGACTGTGGCTTTGCACTCCCCAGGATTGAACAGTGGGCATGGGGCCCCCTCGTGGATTTGGTGTCGTGCACTCAACCGGCTGAGGTGCCCACCCTTTCCCTTCCCGCTGAGGTGCCTGTTTATTTCTATCTGATGACCCTGCTGTGTTCTCTCCGTCTTGTTCGGGTATCTTGTGTGGGCTTCGCCCATGCATTTTGGGCCCAGTGGTCCACGGACTTTAATGGTGGAATACCTTGGACTAATATTATTGGTGTATATATTTGTAAATAGTGTATGTATATTTTTTGAATACAGAATTTTGATATATTACAATAGTTCACCTCATTTCCTTTTGTCTTTGCATTCTTCCAGGGGGTGGGGGGTGTAACTGTAATGTATCATGCTGTATTAGTGTGTGTGTTGTCATGGGTGATAGTGGGGTGGGGGTGTTGCGTGTGTGTCACTGTTTTTTCCCTCCCCCTCCCCTGTGTCGTAGGTGCAGTACTCACCATGGTCTTCGCTGTCGGCGTTCGTGCTCCTGGTAGAGGAGCAAGAAGATACAGGCTGGAAAAATGTGGAGCTCTGGTTCCATGGCGTCCTGGTTCCTCGTGGGGTGTGCAGAGGTGAGCGTTTTCCCTTCGAAGTCCTGCTTCCGCCGTGTTTTTGTTCACGTGAATCTGCCCCGGAAAAGGTGGCGGATTGGCCTGTTGTAATTCTGTGGGCGGTACATTGTCCTCCGCCTGTCTGTTGGCAGTGACTGCCGCGCTGTTTGTTTGTACCGCCGTGGCGATCGGAGTGTTAAAGTGGCTGTCTATGTTGGCGGTTTCTGCCACGGTCGTAATTCCATTTTGTTTACCGCCGGCCTGTTGGCGGTCTTACCGCCGCTTTAACACCGACCGCCAGGGTTGTAATGACCCCCTAAATGGGTCAGATTTACTACTGGCACTCCAAACTTACCTTCTCAGCATCTTAGTACTGTATATGGACTTAGCTTCTTGATAGTTGTTTAGTCAGTATTTAGTCCATGATATAATAACAGGACAATATTTTAGAGAATACATTTCAGCATGAAGCCCTCTTATTCTGCTCTTCTGTTTCTACACCCTCCCACAAATGAACCCCTTTCCATCTCTCTTACCAGCTACCCTACCATTCACAACCAAAATTTCTATAATACCCCACCTCTCTCTTCCTCTCCTCTTCCCCATTGACCATATTGTATCACTCTATATTCCTTCCCTCTATTCCTTCTCCCCTACCACATTCCCTACTGTATTGACCCTCTTACATCACCTTCTTGTTTGCCCTCTTTCACATTTCTGAAGCTCTCAATACTCCCTCTACTGCTAGAATGTTGTTCTCTTCCTCACCAGTCTCCTCCAGCTCTACTTCATTTTTCTGGTTTCTCTTCTGCCCCTTCCTCTCTTCTCTTGCACTCTCATAATACTCATTCCTCAATCACTCCTCAGTTCTCTGGTCTCCTCTTCCACCTGTGTTTTTCTTCCTGCTCTCTTTCATGGTCCTTAACCTGTACTGTTGTACACACCTTACCTCTCCCCCCATCTGTTTCCATTACTTCCCTCATCTCTCTTCTTTCCCTTTGCCTGCCCCTCATTCAACGTCATGCTCAGCTGTCTTGAATATACCTTACCACTTCCTCTTTCCCCCTTCTCCCATTCCTCACATCTCTCCCTCTGTCCTGTTCAGCCCACCTGCTTTTCCTACTGATCCTTCCCCTCCACTCCTGCACACACCTTTCCTCTCTGCCCTGCTAGTGCTTTAACATGCTTCCACTCCCCTTCTTCCTACTCCCTCTCTTGTTCATTTCCTTGCTATCTTATGCACACACCTAGATTCTCTTTCCCTGTGTACTGCTGCCTATCCCCTCATGCCTGTTCTTTCCCTATCCCAGTCTCTTTTTTCACCCTAATACTACCCTCCCAAACAGACCTTATCATGATCTCCTTTCACTCCCACTTCTTTCCTCTCCCTGTCACCCTCCACTCTCCCCCTGCCTCCTATGCTTACCGCTTCTTCCTCTTTCCCATTTGGCCACACTTTGCTTGCCATTGTGAAGTATCAGTGAGTGTAGTGCAGTACAAGAGGCATATACACTTAGGACCTCATTACGGGTTTGGCAACTGACCGCCAGACCGGCATGTTGATGGTCCAAAAATGAACACCATGTTGGTGGACTTACAGACTGCTGTATTACGAGTCAGACAGACAGGACCGCCACCTGCCAACCAAAAAAGGCAGACCTGAAGCAGGTGCAGTGGCACAGATATAGGAGGTCTGACCTCTAGTCCCGACAGCACAAGGACCAACCACTGACTGAATTACAAGTCCAAAGTCACAGTGGCAGGACCCATGGTGGTCAGCCAATGCTGAGCCAAACCACAGCAGTTTGTGGGCACCAAAGTAATACACAACAGTACAATGGATAGATTTAAAAAGAACATAGCTGACACACATTGCCACACTGGACAAATCAGCAAAGGGCACTATATAACACACCCCTTCACTGTAGGAAAGTACCATCTTCCTTGGCATGTTACCTCCATTGTTACCTGTATGTCAGTATGTTTTTGCCTGTCTCACTGGGATCTTGCTGGTCAGGTCCCCAGTGCTCATAGTTTATGGCCTTATGTGTATGCCTGTGTAGTGCTTAACTGTGTCACTGAGGCTCTGCTAATCAGAACCTCAGTGCTTATTCTCTCTCTGCTTTTAAATTTGTCACTGTAGGCCAGTGACTTCATTTCCCAATTTAAATTGGCACACTGCCCCCCCCCTTATAAGTGCCTAGTATATGGTACGTAGGTACCCAGGGCATTGGGGTTCCAGGAGATCCTTATGGGCTGCAGCATTTATTTTGCGACCCATAAGGAGCTCAGACAAACCCTTACACAGGACTGCCATTACAGCCTGTGTGAAATACTGCACACACTATTTCACAGCGATTTTCACTGCACTTAAGTAACTTATAAATCACCTATATGTCTAACCTTCAATTGCTGGAGGTTAAGTGCAAAGTTACTAAGTGTGAGGGCACCCTTGCACTAGCAAAGGTGCCCCCACATAGTTCACGGCCATTTCCACGGACTTTGTGAGTGCAGGGACGCCATTACACGAGTGAACTACATATAGGTCAATACCTATATGTAGCTTCACAATGGTAAATCCGAATATGGGCATGTAACATGTCTAAGACCATGGAATTATCCCCCATTCCAAATATGGTATTGGGGTGCCAATTCCATGCCTCCTGAGGGCTCCACCATGGACCCTCAGTACTGCCAAACCAGCTCTCTGAGGCTTGCACTGCAGCTACAGCTGCTGCCACCTCACCGACAGGGTTCTGTCCTCCTGGGGTCTGGGCAGCCCAGTCCCAGGAAGGCAGAACAAAGCATTTCCTCTGAGAACAGGGTGTTACCTCCCTTTGGAAATAGGTGTTACAGGCTGGGGAGGGGTAGCCTCCCCCAGCCTCTGGAAATGCTTTGAAGGGCACAGATGGTGCTCTCCTTGCATAAACCAGTCTACACTGGTTCAAGGACCCCTTCTCCCCTGCTCTGGTGCGCAACTGGACAAAGGAAAGGGGAGTGACCACTCCCCTTTCCATCACCACCCCAGGGGTGGTGCCCAGAGCTCCTCCAGTGTGTCCCAGACTTCAGCCATCTTGCTTTGCAAGGTGTGGGGGCACTCTGGAGGGCTCTGAGTGGCGAGTGCCAGCAGGTGACGTCAGAGACCCCTCCTGATAGGTCCATACCTGATAAGGTAGCCAATCCTCCTCTCAGGGCTATTTAGGGTCTCTCCTGTGGGTTCTCTTCAGATTCTGCTTGCAAGTTTCCTTCAGGAATCCTCTGCAACAACTTCAGACTCCTCTGACCTCGCATCAACCACAGCCTGCTCCAAGAAACGCTGTAACTGCAACAAAGTGTCTACAACAGACACTTTTCTTCAGCAAGTTCAGCTCCAAGTCAGCAACTGCAACAGTTTCCATGGTGTGCATGCTCTCGGGACTCCCTGTCTTCATCCTGCACCAGAAGGGATGAAGAAACATCCAGTGGAGTGATGAAGTCACTCCCCTGCTACAAGCAGGCACCTTCCAAGACGACAACAGGATCCATTGGACTCCTCTCACAGTGACAAGCATGCTCCTAAGGACACAGAGGATAAACATCATTTACATAGACTGTCCTGAGGTCCTGCTGACGCAATTTGGAAGAGGTAAGACCTTGCCTTCCTTGAGAGCGACAGTACCCCTGTGTATTGTGTCTTCTTCACCTCCTGAGGCCTCTTTGCACTCTTTGCAAAATTCCTTCATACACAGCCTGGTCCAGGTCCCAAGCACACCATCCTGTGATGCTCAACTTGCTGGGTTGTTCTCCGGCGGTGTGGGCCTTCTTTTGTTGTGCTGCATCAACCACATTTTGCACCTCCTTTGTACCCAGGTCCTGGGGCTCCTGAGGGTGCTTGCTGGCATCCTCAGGGCTTTCTAAAGTGCTGAGAGCCCCCTCTTCCTCCTCACACAGAGTTGAGGCCCCCAGGTCCCTCCTGGGTCCATCCAGTGCCATTTCAATGCAAAAAGCACTTTTGTCGTAGCCAAGGCTTGTTGGTGACTTCCAACACAAAATCTCATCGGCAACAATCTTCACATCGTGGGACATCCATTGCATCATTCAGGAACCCGCTGGCATCTTCCTAGGGTAGATTTCTGCAGTCTTTGACTAACCGGGGACTCTTCTTTTGCACCCTCTTCTGGGTTGGCAGGGGCTCCTGTCCTTCCTGGAACTTCTTTCAACTTCTGGACTAGGCCCCCTTCCTGTGCAGGTCTTCAGGTCCAGGAATCCAGTAGTTGTTCTTTGCAGACTTGGCTGGCTGCTGCAAAATCCCAATCACGATCCCAATCACGAGGTATGAAACTTACAGTACCTTACTCCTGCTTTTCTGGGCTCTGGGCTGGGGTAATTTACTCACCTTTACTGTATTCTTACTCTCCCAGCGATTCTGCACATACTACACTTGTCTAGGGGGAATTTGTGATTTGCATTCCACTTTCTTAGTATATGGTTTGTGTTGCCCCTAGACCTATTGTCTCCCATTGCAATGTATAGCATTTCCTATTGCTTGCATTGTTCGATGAATATTTACTTGTCTAATTTTTGTGTCTAGTGTATATATTGTGTATAATACTTACCTCCAGACGGAGTATTGTCTCTAAGATATTTTTGGTACTGTGTCACCCAAATAAATACCTTTATTTTTGGTAACACTGAGTATTGTCTTTACTTGTGTACAAGTACTGTGTAACTATAAGTGGTATTGCATGAGCTTTGCATGTCTCCTAGTACAGCCTAGGCTGCTCTGCTATACCTACCTCTATCAGCCTAAGCTGCCAGAACATTACTACTTCACTAATAAGGGATAACGAGACCTGATATAAGGTGTAAGTACTCAAGTTCCCCATTACAAACCAGGCCAGCCTCCTACATTGGCAGCAGCAATGGGATAAGTACTTGCAATTGCTTTACCACTTTGTTACCTGTGCTTTTCACAAGAAAAGCTTGCTCCAATAATTAGAGCATACATAGTATATACCTAGAAACAATTTTCTAACTTTCTTAAAAGTTCTTTTAACTTTGCAAAAGTGTTTACAAAGTTCTGAAAAGTTTTCTTCTTTTCTCTAAAAAGTTAGCTCTGTTATTCTGATAACTTTTTACTCACTTTCCTAAATTTTTTCTTTCAATATGTCTTCTGTAGAAGCTACCCCTAGAGTTGTCAATACAGCATATGAAGATCTTAACTGTAAAAGTTTGAGGGGTCTCTGTATTGAAAGAAGTTTAGGGATTGGGAAGAACCCCAATAAGGAGTTCCTCTTAAATCTTCTCCTCCAAGATGACCAGGGACTCAGCACTGGTCCACATCAGACAGGGGAAGAGGTAGAGGATGACACCAACCAGGAAGGTTTAGAGGAGCAAAATGACAATCCTAGTAAGGGTCCTTCCACAGACCTATCTGTCAACAAGCCCGTAGTGTAACTGGTGGTGGTAAGGGTTCACACACAAGTAGGGCTCCCTTCACCCCTAGAGGCCAAGTCACTAGAGTGGCCCCTGTTAGAGATAGGTCTGCCTCAGCATACTCTCAGGTTACCTCTGTTTCAGAGGCTTCACATAATTCTAACCCTGAGGATCAGTCCCTAGATAGGGAACTCAGAAAGCTGAGGTTAAAGGAGGCCAGACTGAAGCTAAGGCAGCAGCAGTTGGCCTTATACAGGGAATCACTGGCTGTGGAGAAAGAGAGGCAGGGTTTGGGGTTAGTTCCCTATGATGGCAGCAGCAGTTTTAGAAATACAAATGTTAGGGAACCTTCATTTGATCCTAGAAATCTGCATAAGGTTGTCCCTCCTTACAAGGATGGTGATGACATCAACAAGTGGTTTGTTTCACTTGAGAGGGCCTGTATAGTTCAAAGGGTCCCTCATGTACAGTGGGCTGCTATCCTTTGGTTATCCTTCTCTTGCAAGGGAAGAGACAGACTTCTTATTGTCAGAGAGGATGATGCAGATAATTACCGGGTTCCGAAAAATGCACACTTGAATGGTCTAGGCTTAACAACTGAACAGTACAGACTTAAGTTCAGAGAGACCAGAAAGGAGTCATCACAGGACTGGACAGACTTTGTAGACTGTTCTGTGAAGGCCATAGAGGGTTGGTTACATGGCAGTGAGGTGACTGATTATGAAAGCCTACATAACTTGATTCTGAGAGAGCATTTCTGGAATAATTGTGTGTCTGACTTGTTGCATCAGTATCTTGTGGACTCAGATATGACCCCTGCACCAAGAATTGGGAAAGAAGGCAGACAAATGGGTCAGAACAAGGGTGAACAGAAAAGTTCATACAGGGGGTGACAAGGATGGCAAGAAGAAGGATGGTAAGTCACATGAGAAGGGTGGGGACAAAGATAAAAAAAATCATCAGAGTCTTCATCAGGCCCACAAAAACCCCCTGGGGTGGTGGGTCCAAATCCTCTTCTCACAAAGATAAGAACCCTTGGTGTTATTTGTGTAGAGTCAAAGGCCACTGGGCAACTGACAGTCATTGTCCAAAGAAAAACACCAAACCTCCCACCACCACAACCCCAACTGCAACCACTAGTGCCCCTAGTAATAGCAGTGGTGGTGGGAAGAGCACTACTAATAGCCAATCAACGTAGTAGCTGGGCTCACCATTGGTAATGTAGTTGGGGTTGGTCTAGTTAGGGAGATCACTGAGGCTGTGTTAGTCTCTGATGGTGGCATTGACCTAGGCACTTTAGTTGCTTGTCCCCTTAATATGGATAAGTACAAGCAGCTACCCCTGATCAATGGTGTTCAGGTTGAGGCCTACAGGGACACAGGTGCTAGTGTCAACATGGTGATGGACAAACTGGTTGTCCCTGAGCAACACCTACTTGGTCACCAGTAGCAAGTGACAGACGCCCATAGCAACACTGTAAGCCACCCCATGGCTGTTGTGAATCTCAACTGGGGGGGGGGGGTTCTGGTCCAAAGAAAGTTGTGGTAGCCACTGATTTGGAGGCCCAATGCAGCAATGCAGGGCATTCTAGGGCACATCTTTGTTCTTACCACGGCTCAGGCCAAGAAGCAAAGGGGACAGGGGAACTTGGATCCTCGAACAATGGACCAAGTGCTCCCAACAACTAGCGAAAGGAAGGGAAAATCCTTGTCCATTATCCCTCCCTCCACAGATGATTCCCCTTTTGAGGGAGAGGAATTCTCTCCCTGTGCGGAACCGACACCAGAGGAGCTGGAAGCTGATACAGCTGAACTTTTGGGTGCAGGGGTGCCTGCCTGGGAAGAGCTGAGTGTGGCACAGCAAACCTATCCCACATTGGAGGGCCTCAGACACCAAGCTGTCAAAAAGGAAAATGGTGATGTCATTGACACATACAGAGTTTACTGGGAGAATAATCTCCTTTATACTGAAGCAAGGGACCCTAAACCTGGTGCAACCAGGAGACTTGTCATCCCCCTTCAGTACAGGGAATTCCTCCTAACTCTGGCTCATGACATCCCTTTAGCTGGGCATTTAGGCTAGGGTAAAACATGGGACAGTTTTGTTCCACATTTTCACTGGCCCATATATCAGAAGACAGAAAGGAGTTTTGTCGCTCCTGAGTCACCTGCCAAGCCAGTGGAAAGAATGGTGGCACTCCAAAGGCCCCCTTAAAGCCACTACCAGTGGTTGAGGTGCCCTTTGAAAGGGTAGGGGTTGATATTGTTGGCCCCCTTGACCCTCCAACAGCTCCTGGCAATACGTTTATCCTTGTGGTGGTGGACCATGCCACAAGGTACCTAGAAGCTATCCCCTTAAGGACCACTACAGCTCCTGCAATGGCAAAGGCTCTCCTGGGAATATTTTCCAGAGTGGGATTTCCTAAGGAGTGGTGTCAGACAGAGGTAGTAACTTCATATCTGCATACCTAAAAGCAAATGTGGAAGGAGTGTGGTCTTACCTACAAGTTCACCACCCCTTACCATCCACAGACTAATGGACTGGTTGAGAGGTTTAATAAAACTCCCAAAGGTATGATTATAGGACTCTCTGAAAAACTCAGAAGGAGGTGGGATGTCCTTTTACCATGCCTCCTTTTCACCTACAGGGAGGTACCCCTAAAAGGAGTGGGCTACTGCCCCTTTGAACTCCTATTTAGTCACCCTGTTAGGGGTCCCCTTGCTCTTGTTAAGGAGGGTTGGGAACAACCTTGAAAAGCTTCAAAACAGCACATAGTGGACTATGTACTTGGCCTGAGAAGAAGAATGGCAGAGTACATGAAAAAGGCCAGCAAAAAGGTTCAGGCCATCCAAGAGCTCCAAAAGCAATGGTTTGCCCAGAAGGCTGTGTTGACAGAGTACCACCCAGGACAGGAGGTGTGGGTATTGGAGCCTGTGGCCCCAAGAGCACTCCAGGACAAATGGAGTGGACCCCATCTAATTGTAGAGAAGAAAGGTGAGGTCACCTATCTGGTAGACCTGGGCACTGCCAGAAGTCCCCTTGGGGTGCTTCATGTCAATTGCCTAAAGCCTTACTTTGACAGGGCTGACTTAACCCTGCTCATGGCTACAGATGAGGGACAGGAAGAAGAGAGTGACCCTCTCCCTGATCCCTTTTCCACCTCTGAAACTGATGGTTTAGTGGAGGGAGTGGATCTGGCAGACTGTCTTAATGCTGAGCAGAAGGAAGACTGTTAAAATCTCCTTGATAATTTTTCAGAACTCTTCTCACTCACACCTGGTACAACTACTTAGTGTGAACATACAATTGACACTGGAGACAGTTTACCTGTCAAAAGTAAAATTTACAGGCAACCTGCCAATGTCAGAGATTGCATAAAAGCTGAAGTTCAAAAAATGTTAGATCTTGGAGTTATTGAGCCTTCTGATAGCCTCTGGGATAGCCCAATGGTGCTTGTCCCCAAACCTCATAACACAGAAGGAAAGAGAGAAATGCAGTTTTGTGTGGACGATGGGGGTCTTAATACAGTAACCAAAACAGCTGCTCACCCCATACCCAGGGCAGATGAGCTAATAGATACACTGGCATCTACCTAGTATCTAAACACATTTTACTTAACTGCATGGTATTGGCAGATCAAAATGTCAGAAGATGCTAAAGTAAAAACTGCATTTTCTACCATAGGAGGGCATTTTCACTTCACAGTGATGCCCTTTGGTTTGAAAAATGCACCTGCCACTTTTCAGAGACTGATGAATACAGTTCTCCAAGGCTTGGAAGCTTTTAGTGCAGCATATTTGGACGATATTGCTGTCTTTATCTCCACCTGGGAGGATCACCTGGTCCATCTCTGGAAAGTTTTGGAGGCCTTGCAAAAGGCAGGCCTAACTATCAAGGCTTCAAAGTGCCAGATAGGGCAGAGGAAAGTGGTTTATCTGGGCCACCTGGTAGGTGGGGAACAGATGGAACCACTTCAGTGGAAGATTCAGACCATTATGGACTGGGCTCCCCCTACAACTCAGAACCAGATCAGAGCCTTCTTAGGTCTCACTGGGTATTACAGGAGGTTCATTAAGAACTATGGCTCCATTGCAGCACCTCTTAGTGACCTCACCAGTAAGAAAATGCCTAAAAAGTTACTGTGGACAGCTAGCTGTCAGAAAGCTTTTGAGGTTCTTAAGCAGGCAATGTGCTCCTCACCTGTCTTAAAGAGCCCAAACTACTCCAAAAAAGTAATTGTCCAAACAGATGCTTCTGAATTAGGGGCACGGGCTGTACTATCACAATTTAACTCAGAGGGACAGGATCAACCTGTTGCTTTTATTAGCATGAGGTTGACCCCTAGAGAAAAGCTTTTGTCTGCCATAGAGATGGAGGCCTTTGCTGTGGTCTGGGCACTGAAGAAGCTGAGACCCTACTTGTTTGGGACTCACTTCATTGTTCAGACAAAGCACAAACCTCTACTATGGCTTAAACAAATTAAAGGTGAAAACCCTAAATTGTTGAGGTGGTCCATTTCCCTTCAGGGGATGGACTATACAGAGGAACATAGACCTTGGAGTACCCACTCCAATGCAGATGGACTCTCCAGATATTTCCACTTAGACAATGAAGACTCGTCTGGACAAGGTTAGCCTTATTGTCCCACGTTTGGGGGGGTTGTGTAGGAAAGTACCATCTTCTTTGGCATGTTACCCCCATTTTTACCTGTATGTCGGTATGTTTTTGCCTGTCCCACTGGGATCCTGTTGGTCAGGACCCCAGTGCTCATAGTTTATGGCCTTATGTGTATTCCTGTGTAGTGCCCAACTGTGTCACTGAGGGCTCTGCTAATCAGAACCTCAGTGCTTATGCTCTTTCTGCTTTTAAATTTGTCACTGTAGGCCAGTGACTTCATTTCCCAATTTCAATTGGCACACTGGACCCCCCCTTAGAAGTCCCTAGTATCTGGTACCTAGGTACCCAGGGCATTGGGGTTCCAGGAGATCCTTACGGGCTGCAGCATTTCTTTTGCCACTCATAAGGAGGTCAGACAAACCCTTACACAGGACTGCCATTGCAGCCTGCGTGAAATAGTGAACACACTATTTCACAGCCATTTTCACTGCACTTAAGTAACTTATAAGTCACCTATATGTCTAACCTTCACTTGCTGAAGGTTAGGTGCAAAGTTACTAAGTGTGAGGGCACCCTTGCACTAGCAAAGGTGCCCCCACATAGTTCAGGGCCATTTCCCCGGACTTTGTGAGTGCGGGGACGCCATTACATGCATCCACTCCATATAGGTCAACAACTATATGTAGCTACAAAATGGTAACTCGGAATATGACCATGTAACATGTCTAAGATCATGGAATTGTCCCCCCATTCCGAATCTGGCATTGGGGAGCCAATTCCAGGCATCCTGGGGGCTCCACCATGGACCCTCAGTATTGCCCAAGAAGCTCTATGAGGCTTTAACACCAATGGTACTTTTGTAGTAGCCAAGGCTTGTTGGCGACTTCCAACACAAAATCTCATCTGCAACGATCTTCATGTCGTAGGACATCCTTTGCATTATTCAGAAACCCACTGGCATCTTCCTAGGGTGCATTCCTTCAGTCTTCCACTAACCGGGGACTCTTCTTTTGCACCCTCTTCTGGGTTGGCAGGGGCTCCTGTCCTTCCTGGAACTTCTTTCGACTTCTGGACTTGGTCCCCTTCCTTTGCAGGTCTTCAGGTCGAAGAATCCAGCAGTTGTTCTTTGCAGACTTGGTTGGCTGCTGCAAAATCCCAATCACGATGTGTAATGTGTTCTAAGGAAACCTGCAGTACTTTACTCCTGCTTTTCTGGGCTCTGGGCTGGGGTAAATTGCTTACCTTTACTGTATTCTTACTCCCTCATTGATTCTGCGCACACTACACTTGTCTAGGGGGAATTTGTGATTCGCATTCCATTTTCTTAGTATATGGTTTGTGTTTCCCCTAGACCTATTTTCTCCCATTGTAATCTATAGCATTTCCTATTGCTTGCAATATTCTATGACTATTTACTTGTCTAATTTTGGTGTCTAATGTATATATTGTGTATAATACTTACCTCCAGAAGGAGTATTGTCTCTAAGATATTTGTGGTACTGTGTCACCCAAATAAATACCTTTCTTTGGTAACACTGAGTATTGTCTTAACTTGTATATAAGTACTGTGTAAATATAAGTATATATGAGCTTTTGCATGTCTCCTAGTTGAGCCTAATCTGCTCTGCTATAGCTACCTCTATCAGCCTAAGCTGCTCCGCTATAGCTACCTCTAACAGCCTAAGCTGCTAGAAGACTACTACTTCATAATAAGGGATAATTGGACCTCGTATAAGGTGTAAGTACCCAAGGTACCCACTACAAACCAGGACAGCCTCCTACATTCACACACCACAATACGTTTTCACAGCAAGAGCCAGCAAGACAGAGTGACTTTTTCCCACACTGCATACTTTTTTCACCATTTTTCTTACCATCCCACATAACACCCTGCACAGGCTTTTGTCCAGTCACACCCTTTTGTACTTCCCCTCTTTAGTAAGACAATTTAACTCTTCTTTAATTTTTTTATCCACCATGTCACGTTTAAAAAATCCTAGTTTTTCAGAAGATGAGCTAAGAATCATGGTGGACGAAATCATAAGAGTAGAGCCACAATTGTTGGTAGCCCAAGTCCAGCATATTCTTCTCAGTAAGAAAATGGATATGTGGGGCAGGATACTTGACAGAGGGAATGCTGTAGACACCACCATGTGCACAAAGGAAGACATCAGGAAGAGTTGGAATGATCTCAGGGGCAAGGTCTGTTCCCTGGTCTCTAGCCACCAGCTGTAGGCCAAGAAGACTGATGGTGGCCCTCCCAGTGCCCCATTACATCTATTCCCCTACAAAGAGAAGATCTTGGCCATCTTGCATCCTGAGGGCTTGACAGGAATACCTGGTGGAGTGGAGTCTGGTATTTCACAACACTAAAGATGTCACCAAAATGCCATGAATGCTCACTGCTCACCTTTTGTCACCATAACTGTCACTCCACTCGCCAGGCCAGTGTCCTCTTCTCCGAAGACTCCTGTTTAGTAACTCACACATGAAATGTACTCATCTGGGGGGATAACATTTGTATAGTGTGTGTACTAGAGAGAGTGACATGCCTGCAACTCCCAGCAGCCACTGGTCTACAACTCCAAACACTAGACTAGTGTTTCCCTCTCCAAAGACCGTTGTTTGTGAACGCCCAATGAAGGTGTACCCACCTGGGAGGATAACATCTGTTAAGTGTGTGTAGCACAGGGACTGACATGACTACAACTCCCAGCAGGCACGGTTACTGTTACGCATACCACCAGCACGGTGTTCCCTACTCCAAATACCCTTGTTTTGGAACTCCCAACTGTAGTGTACTCACCTGGGAGGATAATCTATGAATAGTATGTGTAGTACAGGGACTGACATGAGCGTGAAGACCAGGGGGCACTATTACTGTTACTCCACTCATCCAGCACATTGTCCTTTTCTCCAAAATACTCTGTTTGGTAACTCACACATGAAGTGTACTCGCCTGGGGGGATACTATTTGTATAGTGTGTGTAGTACAGTGAGTTACATGACTGCAACTCTCAGACGGCTCAGTTACTGTCACTTCAAACAGGAGTCCAGTGTTCTCTTCTTCAAATACCCTTGTTTGGGAACTCACAAGTTAAGTGTGCCCACCTGGGGAGATAACATGTATCAAGTGTGTGAAGTAGAGGGAGTGACATGACTGCTAAGACTAGGAGGCACTGTTTCAGTAACTCCAAAACCAGCAGTGTTCCCTTCTCCAAAGATCCCTGTTAATCAACTCACAAATGATGTTTACTCACCTGGGTGATAACATTTGTCAGGTATTGGGGAGTAGTGTGGACTGCAACTCCCAGCATGCACTGTTTCTATAACTTCAAACACCAGACCAGTGTTTCCTTCTCCAACAATCCTTGTTTGTGAACTACCAATTGAAGGCTACCCACCTGTGAGGATAATGCTTGTCAAGTGTGTAAAGTACAGCGACTGATATGACTACCAACTCCCAGTAGGCACTGTTACTATTACTCAAACCACCAGCACAGACTTCCCTCTGCGAATGCCCTTGTTTGGGAACTCTCAATTGACATGTGCCCACCTGGGAGGATAACATTTGTATAGTGTATGT
This sequence comes from Pleurodeles waltl, assembly GCF_031143425.1. Lineage (NCBI taxonomy): Eukaryota > Metazoa > Chordata > Amphibia > Caudata > Salamandridae > Pleurodeles > Pleurodeles waltl. Next base: position 878,416,219 of record NC_090444.1, read on the forward strand.
ACTAGAGAGAGTGGCATGAAAACAACTCACAGACCCTGTATCTGTAACTCCAAACACTAGCACAGTGTTCTTTTGTCCAAAGACTACTGTATGTCAATTCCCAAATGAAGTTTACTCACCTGGGGGGGATAACATTTGTCAAGTACTGGGGAGTAGTGAGAGTGACAGGACTGCAACTCCCAGGAGACACTGTTTAAGTGACTCCAAACACCAGAACAGTGTTCTCTTCTCCAAAGACCCCTGTGTTTTAACTCTCTATTCATGTGTACTCACCTGGGAGGAAACCATCTGCATAGCATGTGCAGTTCATGGAGTTACATGACTGCAACCCACATGAAGCTCTCAAGCTGTCACTCCAACCACCAGTCCAGTATCGCCTTCTCCAAAAAACATGTTTGGGAACTTACACATGAAGTGTACTCACCTGGAGGGTGACATTTCTCAAGTGCATGAAGTAGAGGGAGTGACATGACGGCCAAGACCAGGAGGCTTTGTCTCTCTAACTCCAATCACAAGCCCAGTGTTTACTTGTCCAAATACGTTTGTTTGTTAACTCCCAATTGAATTGTACTCCCTCGGAGGATTACAATTGTATAGTGTGTGTAGTACAGACAGTAACATGACTGCAACTCCCAGGAGGGTCTGTTCCTGTAACTCAAACCACCAGCCCAGTGTGCACTTTCCCCAATGCATGTGTTAGGGAAATCTCAAAAGAAGTGTACTCACCTGGGAGGATAACAATTGCCAAGTGTTGGGAAGTAGAGGGAGAGACCTGACTGCAATGCCCAATAGGCCCTGTTTCTCTAACTCCGATCACAAACTTAGTGTGCACTTGCCACAGTGCATGTTAGTGAACTCTAAATTATGTTTACTCACTTAGAAGGATTCCAATTGTCAAGCGTTGGGAAGTAGTCAAAGTGACATGGCTGCAGTTCCAAAGAGGCATTGTTCAAGTGACTCCAAACACAAGAGCAGTGGTCACTTGTCCAAAATCCCTTGTCTGCTAACTCTCAATTGAAGTTTACTCACCTGGGAGTGATTTCATGCTCAATTCAAAGATGTGTCTTGCTACCTAGCTCCACCTTGACATGCTGACCCAAGCTGAAACTATCGAGGACAGGAAGGACACCTTACCCTGTGTGCACAACTAGGACCCCAAAGGACTCAAGATGCATTACCAGAATGGTATTGGCAGCAGACACATTCACAAAGCACTGACCACATGATGACTTCAATTATATATACAACAAAGTCCTGAGTCTGCCTGCATAACAATCAACTCGGCCTCAAAATGGTCAAAGCCACATCTTCACAATCACAAAAAAGGGGAGTACGGGGTTGTATATGAAGTGGGGGGGTCAGTAGTGTACTAATTGTGACGCTAGACCACTCGTAGTCCTCAACTAGAGGTGAAAATGGGTGGGCTGTGTAGTGATGTTCGGTCAGGGGGGAAGGTGAGGAGTTGGGGAAATAACCAACGAAAGGAAAGTTTCCTTTACGGACTAGGTGGTCTCACACACTATATAGTGTCATGCTTCATCATATGACCACCTAGCCCCACCCAGGTAGGACAGTGCCACCTGGGCGGACTCAACCTCACTGTTAAAAGAACAGGAGGGAGTGCGTAAATTAATCTTATTCCTGGAAATAGGGATCCAGCTATACTAGGGAAATAAAAACACCTACTCAGGTACCCGGGTAACTTTAATGGGGGTCCTGTGTGGTGTGGTTAAAAAGGATGGGGAACCAGTGTGAGAGCAATGACTCACAAGGTCACCTGTCTAAAATGGGGTAGCCGACATGTTTCTGCCCTTATGGTGGAGCTATGGAGAGTCTCTGGGCATTCATCAGGGCATTGGATCCCTGTAGTGATTCCTACTTAAACACTGCGAAAATAATCACATATGGAAGGGAGGGCCTACCTTAACCAAGAAAATATCTGGGGAGGACCTAAAGAAAAAGGGATGAAAACAGACCGAAACATAGTGAATAATAAAACACAGCACACCAATCCACACGTGTCAAAATTCATGCACGCCGCAGAAGTGCTGGTTGCAAAATTTTTAAATCGCAATAGCATCGAGGTAGATAATGCACGGTACGTATTAGGATGGGAAGACAATTTCTTACCCTCACACTTGAGGCTACTGGCCTCTGGTATCCTGGAGAGGGAGCGTCCCCTTATAGTAAGACTCTAAGGTTCCAGGGGAAAAAGGGAGAAGGAACAGGAGAGAAAACCGATAATCATAAAGGTGATTAAAGGAATGCAGGGGAGGGGAAGAGAAGAGGAGAGTGAGGAGAAAGGAAAACAAGGAGAAAAAGGGGGGGGGAAGGAGTAAAAAGAGAGGGGATCCAAGGACAGAGGGAAAGAGGGAAAAAAAAGGAAATTAGAGGCAAAGATTATAGATCAAGATGGAGAGGAGGAGATAAAAAGGAGAAAGAACAAGAAGAAAGAAGAAGAAAGAAAAAAGAAGAAAAAAGAAAGAAGAACGAAGAAAAAGAAGAAAAGGAAAAAAGGAAAATAGGAAAAAGGTGGAGAGGAAAAAGGGAAGGGAAAGGGAAGTGGGAAGATCAAATAAGAAAAATAAATTAAAAATTAAAAATTAAAAAATAATAAAATAAATACAAGGGAACAGAGATGTCTTATCTGTGTCTCCCACGCTGTCTGACTCACTGCATCAAAGGTGGGCGCTCTCTGTGCGCCTATACCGACCTCTCATTCAGGACCGCTTGGATACAATGGTCTGGTGGAGAGGGGTAGATATAGTGGCCTTAATTAGGACAAGAGGCAGCTGATGTGAATCACCGTCGCGGCCCAGGGGGGCGGGGCCGGAAGTCCCCGAAAGCCGAAAGCCACATCTTGCCTAGCCAGTGTTTTGCCTACAATGGTGGCAAGATGTAATTATCAGCCCATCCTCCCAAGTGCTAATGACCTCACATTTCAGCAGCTGCTAGACTTAAATGGAATTGGCATGCTTCACAAATGCCAGGTCAATACAATTAATAGAATTGGTATCTGTCACAATAGGATAACCTGTAAATCATCTATGTCCAAGATCTTTGAAAAATGTCACTCTTATCTTTTAGAGATAGATGTCACAAATCAACTAGTAATGTATGTTTCACGTTAGCAGCTCGACCTGCCACTGAGTACACAGTCCACAGAAGAGACTGCCACTACCTATCTGGATGAAGCCCTCAGTGAAGAAGACACTCCTGGATGTGGAGGACAGTTCTGGCCCATCTGGCCAACCTGGTCAGACCTCCAACAGGGAGTCTCACTGTGGTCACATCCACGCCTCCCAGCCCAGTTGCCTCAACATCACAGGCAGCCATTCACCGCCAACCTGTGTCCCTAGGAGAGTGTTTACCATCTTGTGCCGCCCAGACCAAGATCCTGAGTCGCAACACAAAACCTCATACAGGGATGGTCCTGGAACCAGTAGGAGGGGGTACCCTGTGGCAAGGGCACATGGCCATGGGCTTAGGGTGCATGGGAGGGATGCTGTTGGGCAGTGGGGAGAGACCACTGGAGATGTCTTGCAGGTCTATCAGGAGTCCCAAGGCCTGATGGGCTATCTACTTACAGAACTTCAGGAGAGCAAGCAGCTGCAGGGGGATATCCATAGGGATATGCATGACCAGTGGAAGGACCACAATACCAACATGGCTTCCCTAATCGGGGTGTTGAGGGACATTAACAATACTCTGATTAGGGATCATCAACATTTAACCCCTTCCTTTGGCGGAGCAACATCAAGCCCTTCATCAGTGCCAGCTACTGGAAGGGAAGCCCTGTCAGGGGAAGAACCTGCCCCTGACACTCCTGCCTCTGTAGCACCAGATCCCCCTCCTAGTGGGGACATCCAGCAAAAACTCCAGGAGGTGCGGATGGCAAGACACCCACCACAGCCAGCAAGTGACTTCTTCTTAAAGAACCTCCTTTTTGTGCCACATATTCACTCTGTTGACTGTTCTTCAACTCACCTTCCATTTCCAAAGGGAAGAGTACAATGGACTTCAAATGGTGTGATATCTACTCTAATGATTTCATTCACAATGACAGACCCCTTCAATTTGCATTTCTGTTTCCTTCTGTCCCATTTTTATTTTCTGTATTAGCATTGTAATAAATTCACCCATCACAAACTCATTGTCTGCTTCCTTAATTTTCAACATTTTTCTACGTACAGATATAAAACCATGTGAAGCAAATGAGGAAGACTCAAGATGCTAATGCAAGGAGGGATATGTTACAGGTACAGTGTCCAGCTAAGGATTACTACCAACACAAACAAACACATTGCTACAAGTGTCTAGTCACACCAAAAATGTTATACCAGAGTACAGCACCTAGGCTGTCCATATGTCTGGACTGCTGTAGCCAAGAATGGCTGACTCATATTGTGTCAAGGTATACATACCAAAAAATAGTCCCAAAGACCACGGAAGAAAGGGTCTTGTCAGACATTGTCCTGAAAAATAGGCAAGCAGAAAGGTGAATGGTGTCACCAGCTTAAGCCTTATCACATACCAAACCAAAGTAATCCAACATCACATAAGTAAAACAGTCCCTGATCCCAGGTCCATCATAATCCAATGACCATGCATCTGGTGGTATGACAGAAACATATGTCAGTGTTGTGGCACAGGCATTGTGGCCTGCAATGATTACAAATATCTACAGCTACCTACAGGTCATACAAGAAGAGTTTTTAGCCTATGTGAAGGGTGAATGCCTTGACTACACTTGATGACAGCATATTTCATGGCCACATGACCACACAGATGACAGGCCCACTTAAGCACACTAAACAAGTACAATGTGCACTACTGACCTTCAACCCAAACACTGTTCAAGCTGCCTTGGCACAGGCCTCTTCCCCCCAAATCTGTGACCTACATTACCTGGAACAATCCATGTCCACTTTGTATGTCGGAACTGCATCAGATACCTGCCAGTGTCACAACTCTGAATTGCCCACATGAGGAGGTCATGGTGAAGGTACCAGTACAAAGACAAAACAAGGAGTATAGGCTCGAAAAAATACCTACTACACAAATCATATGTTAAGTATCTGGAAAGTGAATTACATTTCAATGAGACTTTCACAAACAAAGTAGCTACATTAAGGGGGGGATATGTAAAAGGCTAACCCTTCAGGCACCCTTTGGAAGAATATTGTATTGCAGAGCATTAGGTCCCTAGTTCTTGCCAAAACACTCTACACCACACATTCTAACAACTACAGTTCTTCGTACAGTCACAGACATTACATCACATGACATACTTACACTCATGGAAAGTAGCTATTGATGAAATCTTCCCGCAAGTCAGCTGCTTCCTCTTCACAACTGTCATCCTCACTTGGCATTTCATGAGTCTCATCCTGTGGCATTGAATGCTCCCCCTCTTCTGGGTTGTACAGTATATTCCTCCGCAAGGCGATGTCATGGACCATGCAGCATGCCACAGTGATCTGACACACATTTCCAGGTGAGTAGAGGAGGGCTCCACCTGTCCGGTCCAGACACCTAAATCCAGCCTTCAGGAGCCCAATAGTCTGCTCAACTACATGCCCTGTTCTTACATGGGCTTTATTGAAGCAGACGGTTTGGAAATCCAGAGTCTCCTGTTAGTGAATGGGACATATGTGCAACAATGAGTCCCTCTTTTCAGGATTGTAGCACCAGACATTGCACACACACAAAGAGGACAGATGTGACTTACCAACCATCCAGGCCCTCTCTGTGTACAGTTGTGATATCAGCTGGGGTATAGTGCTGTTCTGCATCATGAAGGAATCATGGGCTGAACACAAATAACGGGCACATACCCATGAAATGCAGAGATCTGCCAAGCAGACAACCTACATGTTGATGGAATAGAAGTTATTTTTGTTGCGGTATACTTGTTAATTTGCATGTGGTAGAACCAAGTCAACATGTGTGTCATCAATGGCCCCCACCACATGTTTGATACGTGTAAAACCATAAACAGCAGCCTTCATAAGGGCTAAATCCTTATGTCGAGGAAACTGGATGTAGCTGTACAGGTGTTTCAACATTGCTGAGAGGACATCATTCAACACCAGACTGAACATAGGATGGGGCATGCCAGCTGACAGGGCCACTGTATGTTGGAAGACTCTGTGGCTAGGAAGTGCAATACTGACATGACTTGTACAGTGAGTGGTATGCTGGTTGGATAACTAATAGCTGACATCAGATCTGGTTCCAACTGACGACCTAAGTCCATTATTGTTTGCCAATACAGATGGTAAAGGAGGATGGCGTGTTGTTCTTCCATGGTCTGAAGGTCTAGCAGTGGACGGTAGACAGTTGGTTGTCGCGTCCTCCCTCTCCCTGGGTACCTATGTATGACAAGACATGAGTTCTAACATTATTCATTGTGTACCCAGCAACATACATGATGAATGTCAATGACATCATATGACAAGGCATTTTAGAAGGGATAGAAATGACAACCATTACACATTACAGCTGCTAATAACACAAGGATCTCATGTGAAATCCATGGTTTTGCACACATGTCCACAACATGTATCTGGAGCAAACTCAAAAATGTGCTTCACAATTGCCCCTTGAAATGTGACTGAATATTCCAACCATACAAATTACCTTAGTTGGGGGTGGACTGTGCCCCACTGTTAAATGCCATCTGTGTTCTGCAACATATTACAATGGTGTTTGGGTAGTAGGACCCACATGACAAGACAGGATAGCCATGTTTGAGAGCTCAAAATAACATTTTCGGAGGTGTGATGCAGTTTTGGAAGCCCAATACTGCAGATCAGGCCTCTAAACTTTCAGCTGCCTGACCTACTCCACTGGACATTAGGAACTGCCTGTGACCGCCAGCGGAAATCGTCATGGTGGTAGACAGTTGCAACAGGGACAGACACAGTCATAAGCTAAAATTGTTGCCATTGGTGGTCGTGGACCAATGGCTGTGTCTGCCAGAGATGATGACCGTGTATGTGGTGGACGTGACCGCCAGGTTCTACAGTTTCACTCACTAGACTCCTCACTCTTCTGCCAGCAAGACCTCCATGATCTGAGTTGCTATGTACCTCCTCACACCACATCTAGCAGGTAATAAGGCCCCAACCTTCTCTCCAGAGGAGCTGAAGAGGCTAGTAGACGAGGTCCTACCCCTGTATCAAAAGCTCTATGATGCACCAGATGAGCAGGTAAGTACCTCATGAGGACAGTTTTCTCTGTACTTCACCATCCTTTCCCTTCTCACAGGCTAGAATGTGGGATGTGTTCCAGGTTAACTACTCATGTGCCTGTTGTTGTAGTCTGTGTGGCATCAAAGGACTGTGCAATGTGCAGGTATTGGTGGCCAGTGCCATATGTAAAGTTCAGTCACATTCTGTTGTGTGAGGTTTTTAGGTTCCTAGATCCGCCTTGTGTTGGATGTATGAATGTACATAAGTAGGTGAGGAGATATTACTGCCATCCACTGACATCTCCTTCTTCATTATTGTTGTAAATGTCAGGCAGCATGAATGTGCATGACAGCCTAAGCTGAGTAAGCATTTTGTAAGAGTCATTTGAGAGGAGTAATGTGAGAAATGTGTATGGTGCCACAGAGATATCTAAGCACATCTGCCTTTGCTAAACTATGGTTTGGAAAGTATACCATGACTCACTATGCCCTTCAGGTTGCCACACACACCATATGCCAAACTGCTATTGGCTACATGATGTACTGTCATGAATGGAAGCGATGGGACTGGAGTGTCATGTAGGTTCTGTATGCTCAGCCTGCAGAGACCAAGACCTGTCAAATGTAACTTGCAGCATGGCTCCTAGTCTAGGCTGGGGTGGGGTCATTGTGACTATGCAACTGTGGCACTGTGCCCACTCCCTGTACTCCAGCAGATCCTGTGATGTGGTCAATATGACACTATGGTGTAAAATCTTGCCCTGAATGCCTCATTCATTTGCTTAGATTAGGAATGGGTACAGAGGGAAAAGTCTATATGTGAACATAGCATAATTGTTAATGTGTGTCTCTGACTCATGGCAGGTCCCTTACTCCTACAGCCCTCTTGTCACCTTCACAGATGTCATATTTGTTCTGTACAGGCCTATTGCATAAACGACAGTCCCACATAGTAGTCAGTGTGTTGATTCCTGGGATGCCATGATATGTGACTCAGTAGTTTGGTCACATAGCAGAAACTGTACAACACATGTCTTTGTTTGATGCCATCTCTGTAAGATAGACACATATGTCCAAAGAAGTGTTCTGTGTTACATGAGTCTGCATTTGTTAGTCCATATGTCCACACATGAACAGGGAAGGCACTCTCTGTACCTTTATTGTTACTCAAGTGTAATGTTGGAGTTTGGACTCTGGCAGTTGCCTTTATGGACTGTATGCAGTGCGTCATTCTCACAGAGTCTGAATGTGTTGGTCCTTTCATTCCTAAGAAGTTTACCCTTCAGAAGCCACAGAGATGTGGTATGTCTCATAATGGCTCACATATCAGTCAGGTTGCCAGAGCATGGCATACATGATGTCAGTAAGCTTGCTTAGTCATTGAAAGGCCCTGAGCTTGGTAGTGGGTTAGTCTACAGATGGAAATATATATGTCTGTAATCATGAGAAGCTTGGCCTGAAAGATTGCAGAGGTCCAGCTGTGGATGTCCTCCCAAAGTAGGCAGGGGCCCCGTCGGACCATGACCCCCCCCCTAATGGCACGCATTCTGGCGGTGGCCTATCTGGAGTTTGATAGGCATTTGAGGGTAGCACAGTAGTCACAAGGGGGTGAGTACAGGGCATATTCTTGCCTGTCCCATAGGCAAGTGAATGAATTAGGTTCTGACAGTTCCCCCTGACAATTAGGGATGAGCCATGTGTCACACAGTAGATGTGGGATTGTTTGTGAAGACGTCATGTGGTGCATACTTATGTGCCTTGCATATTGGACCAGGGACTTAGGACACAACTGGGTGAAATCCAGAAACCACTTGCTCTGCAGGGAGAACATTAGGCTGGGTACATTGATCAATCAAGTACTGTTTGCTGTTGTAGTGTGTGTAATTTCTATGCAACCAACCACTACTCCTAAATGTTTCAGGCCAAATGTAAGTAGGTGATGGATCATTGCTCTCTGCCATGTGTCTGGATAAATGTGCATATATGCATCTGCCACCCAGAAGCTAGTTGTCTTCAGCATTTGATGAGTGAGTGTGCCTCACTGCAGTCTGTAATGTGAAGATGTTCAACATAGATGTGACAGGGCTAACCTTGTTCTTTGGATGCAGCTATAGGTCAATATATTCCCTTGGTAAGTGGGAAATGTCCATTGCCATGATTTATGTGCCATCACTATTGCCAACATTCCATGTGCCTTCATGTCAGCATGTGTCCCTTTCTCTTTTGAAAACATTTGTAAGCTGCAGTTTTATGCATGGTATACCTATGTTGATGGGATGATGTCTGTAATCCCTCACCTATATATGCATGGCCAACCGTTTGTGGAATAGTACATTTTTAATGGAAACAAATTTGAGGTTGTGCCACAGATGAGTGTATCACCATTATTTATTGGTTCACACAAACTCTCACCCATCATAGCATATAATTTGGCATGTACAACTGCATTAGCAATGGGGGACATGATAGATAGGCCTAGGGTTTAGAGTCACAATGTGAATATCTATGCTCTTGATGTGGAAAAGTGCACTACATATGTGTAATGGGTAAGGTTTGTACCCTGACTGTTGGCCAGCATCATGCAGTGACTTGCAGTTATATTTGAAATCCCATGTTTTTTGGGCACATCTATTCATCCACAAACATCTGGGTTAGTAGTGCCAAAATAGAGACAGTGATGTAGCTTCCCAATGGGCAACATGTTGAGAACCTTCTACAAGTACTTACAATTCTCAGGGCCTCTTCAACAGGCTTCTACTGATACACTCTGAGTACCTCATTGTAAGTAGTGCCAGATATTAGTGGTGATTAGCCTGGGGATTGCTGATTCATTGTGTTGTGTATTTTGGGGAAATCTCTTCCTGACATATTTCACATGATGTCTACAGTGTCCATTTCCATGCAACATGTAGGGCCTATCTGAGCAACATTAATACGTCCTACAGGACTCAATTGGGATAAATATCACTTAGTGAAGTGGCATTGTCGATGTGTTTCTAGTGTGACATGGGTATTTCCATGTCACCTTCTCTAGGATATTGTATCAATATCATCAATATGGAATAATTTAGTAGCATAATTTCTTATAGTTGGGTCATCATGTATGTGACAAATAGATGTGTGCATGACCTTGTGTGAGATCTGTGGAAATGCATTTGGCATTGGCCTACTATTGAATGCCAACAGATGACTGAGGTATTTTCCATGGGGAAAAGGTCTGAGAGTGATGGTGTCTCCTACTTGTTGAATAGATATTATGATTGCACAACTTCAGCCATGCAATTGTAGTTGTCTGAGAGCCAGATGTTCCTCTGGGCAACTGTTGACAGTTCATATGGCATGAATGCATATGGTATGGCACATATATGGGCCACTTAGGTGGAGTTTTTTGCTGGGGCCTATTTGACACCATGGTAATGTGTGCTACTCAGAGTTATTGTTCAAGTGAGATTATGGGCATGGGAGGGCCCTATGTCTCTTGGTATTAGCAGCATCTGCACTGACAGGCAAAGTAGACGGGGCACAATCAAGTGGGGAAGCATCTGGCCATGGGACCTCAGGTCAAGACACCACCTACACAGAAGGACCCAGCGGCCTGGAGGGTGAGGGAAGTGCCATGGGGGAGACTGGGACATCATCATCATCATTGGATACATCCTCCAACGTAAAGTCACTAGTGGTGGCGCACACATCGGGCCTCCCCCTGTACCATCCTTGTCCAGCACCCCATTCTATCGCTGCCCTCCCTGTTGCTCCCCACCCAGTTGATCATGCCCACTCACCGAAGAGAGGGTGGGTGGCTTCTTTTCCCCAGCCCCTGTTACCCCTGCTCCCCTCAGTGAGGAGTCTATTGACCTGAGAAGTATCTCTGTGGGTCAGAGACCCATTATGAATGCCATCCAGGGATTGGCAACTCAGCTACAAGACACCAATGCATTCCTGGAAGGAATTCATGGTGCAATTCCTAGCCTACAGAGATCTTTTCAGGCTCTGGCCTCCTCACTGACAGCAGCCAATCAACCCCACCTTCTGACCCCTCCACCTCCCCTGTCCCAATCCAAATCCCTCCTTCCCCAACTGACCCACAGCATGCAGACAGAACTGCATGTATTCATATCAACACACAAGAGGAGCACACACAATCACAAGCACCACAAACACATCGGTATGCAAGCAAACAACAGCTATCCATAGACACAACAACAGTAACAACTTCCCTAGACACCTCCACCACCCCCATCAGCCCACACACACAACATCCAGCATACCCACAGCACCACACCAACATTCAGTGACACACCCACCACACCCTTTATACCCGCAGACACTACCCCGGCAGACCCCCAGACATCCACCACTAACACCATATCCACAGACACCACAACTACAGACACAGACATCCACCACATACAGTATACCTGCAGTCACCACACCAACAGACAAACACACATCCACCACTCCATCCCCCAGCACCTCCACCACACAGCCCCCCAAGACACGCACACACACTCACTCACCCACCCAAAAGACACCACACAAGCATAACTCCTAGAAGCAAACAACCACAAAATCCACACCAAAACAGCAAGCAGCTACTCCCTTGACCTCCAAATCCGACCCCCTTCTGATGACTATCCCTGTGTCCCTAAGAATATTTTTATGCTTGTCCTTAACCTTTCCCCTGTCACTTCCACCCCTGTCCCAAACCCAGGAGGCCCCCACCCAGCTCCCAATGCTTCCCTTCTACCTCCAAGGCACCCCTGTACCCCCTGCAAGTACCCATACATCTCCGCCAAGGAGAAGCCCACCCCTCCCAAAAAGCTGACCACTCCTTGCAAGCCCAAGACTGAACCCCCCTCCCAAATCTGACCCACCCCCCCAATAATGATCCCTGAGGTGCCTGCCTGCCCCCTTGAGGCCCCTTCCTATGAGGTTCCTTGGCAGTTAGGAATCAGGTGTTCGCACAATACTGTGCTATTCTGGACAATTTAATGGACTGGCCAATGGCCTTGGGCTTTTGATATACACTATGTAATAAACCCAAAGAGTTGTTTTGTTTTGGGTACATATTTGTCCTGCAATTCCTTTTCTACATTAATGTTGTTCCTGAGTACCTTGTGTTGTCTGCCTACAGTTGTGTATGTTTCAGCCTGCTTGCTGATCCATTTGCTGTTGTTTGCAATGTCTGACTTTGTGGGCAGTGCTGGTGCCCCCCAACACAAAGGTAGATGTTGACTATATGGATATGTGAGTGTAATTCCAAATGGTGGTGTCATGACATTGTGTACTGTTTGTTATGGTAAGAATTTAATTTTGTGTTGTCCAATGTGAGCATGTATGATGTTAGACTTGTCCCCATGATAAGGATTATGTATTCATCTAATGTGTGTTAGCTTGAGTTTTGTTTGTGCCGACATGGAGTGTGTTCAGTTGTGCTAGCTTTGTTTGCATTTGACTGTGCATGTGTCCATTTAGCTGGGTGTACTTTGCAGCTAGTTTCTGCAGAGGTGTGTCCCATGCAGGTGGAGTTGTATGTGCTTTGTTGACTTGTACTTCCACATTGTGCAGGTAGGTATGTCATTTGGGGATAGTACTGTTTGTCCCTGAAACACATGTAGAGCCATTTCCTGTGCAAATGATGTTTAAGGGGCCTGTGCAAAGCGATATGTGTCCCGGTGCAGCCTTTTCCCCTGAGTGCTCCTGTTGCCCCATTCCTACTGTGTAGGTAATGTTTGCATGGTGATCTTTGTCTATTTGTCTCTTTGTCTATTGTGCATGCCATTGCCCTTCCATTGTGCTGTGATGTGGGTGAGGTGTGCCCATTGCAGGGCTGTTTATTGGGAGTGGTATTTGTGTTCTATGACATATTCATACATATGTGTTGTATGTAATGACAGTCCATGTCCTATGAGGAATGAGAGTATGTGAGTTGTAGATGTGATTTTGGTGTGTTGTTAGGGTTGTGTGAGACAATGTTGTAGCCTTGACTATCCCTGTGCCTGAAATGAGTAGACGTGTTTTGAGTAGTATTGCAGTGCAGTGTGAATGACCTGTCCAAAAGGGGCATATTCTTACTGTGAATGTGTCCATCTTTATGCATGATTCCGACTGTGCACAAGGTGAGACGTGTACTTGATGCCCGTAGCCTGACCCCCCATATCATGTGGATGACTGTGCAACGATTTGTTGTTAAGCTTAATGACACTAGTAGGTGTGTACTTGTGGTCGGTTGCGCCCACAGCGGTGTGGATTTTGTGCTCCATCGATGATCAACAACAGCGGCAGGACATGTGTGATGGGCTCCATGGCTGCACCGGAAGTGTGTGGCCGCTTGTAGGTAATTGTCTCCTTTTATATTCCCCATTTCTGCTTGCTGATATGTGGTGGTTGGACCGCCACGGTCACATTGGCACTGTGCAACCTCAGAGTGTGCCCAGCGAAAACACTGGTTTCGCCAGCCAGTTTGTGCTGCCTCGTGACCCTGGTGGTCTGTGTTGCTTGGCAGTGCCGGTGGGACGGCGGCGGTCTTTTCTCCATAGGTCAGCATGCCTCGTATTTTGGCGGTCTGACCGCCAACCTGTAGGTGGTTGGACCACTGCTGCCGCCATGGTGGTCGAGGGACCGCCAAACTCGTGATGAGGCACTACATCCCTCATCCTTGGTGTAACATACCCCTACTATCCCTCTATAGCAGTGTTCTCCAAACTTTCTCATGCCACGCCCCCCCAGTTGCAAAAATAAAAATCATTGGGCCCCCTCAGGACTTTTCACAATTATTTTATAAAGTTGGCAATGTTTAAATATGCCTAGACCTATTTAAACATTGAAGTTCAGTACTGTTACCTTTTAAAAAATGCAATAACATGCTTCTGCTTAAAACAAAGGCCTGTTATCTGTGTAATGTTGCTTTTGGCCAGAGTCTGGTGCCCCCCCTAGGATCACTTGAGGCCCCCAAAGGGGGGGGGGGCACCCCCTAGTTTGAATACCTCTGCTCTATAGGTTTCAGTTTCTGTAAAAAGGCAGGAAGAAGGCTAATTATACTGGTCTTTGTGTGTCCCCCTGTGCCCAGGCTGCAGAATGCTAGCTGCAGTGAGAAACTGACTGACATAGAGATGGATGTATTATTTGTTGCAATTACTTTGGGACACAAGAAATTATAGGATTGGCAACCACCTGTTGGCCCCCTTTTGCCCCGCATTGGCGGTGGCTTTGCATGTGAAGTCTGACAACATCTAGTGTATTCAGTAGATAATTTTTTTGCCACAGCATTGAATGCAGATTGGACAGGGTATCCTTACTATCTATTATATTCAATGGCAGGGCTAACAGGAATGGTTCGATTCGTATGTCCACATACTCTGAAACTCTGTAAGTGATGGCATTGATGTCACATTTTGTGAGCCTAATTGGAGCTAGTCTTCCTGGTTTATGAATATCTCATAATAAATACAGAGTGGGTTTCTTAGAATGTTGCAAAAATAAGTAGTATGTTTCCTCTTTAGTTAGCAGACCAGGGCCCATATTTGTACTGTTTTAGCGCCGCATTTGCTTCGATTTTTGATGCAAAAACGGCGCAAACTTACAAAATACAATTGTATTTTGTATGTTTGCGCTGTTTTTGCGTCAAAAAGCAGTGCAAATGCGGCACAAAAAAAGTATAAATATGGGCCCAATTTCCTTCCAATGACCTACTCGATGTTTAAACATTTTGAGCATGTCTTGTGTGGGATTGGTGGTTAGTTTTTCATAGCAGCTTCTTCTTCCAATTGTTATCATGCTTTTTAATGTATTCTGTAGTATCGAGGATAACAATGTTATCACATTTGTCTTCATTTTTGCTGATCCTGTAATTGTCTAGGACAATATTGATTACATTGCTCTTCTCTTTACTGTGATTTTTGGGGAGAAATCAGGATTAATTTTTATATTTTATGACCTGAGGTAGATTGTCCAAAACCGGCATTTAAAAAAAGATCAAGATCAATACTGCCTGCCTGTAGAATGTGGGTGAACATGGATTTGGGTTTAAGTTTTATTACCTTATTTAAATAGGGGTAAGTATCCATGCTCATGACTACATCATCCATTGTTATTGTGTATTCCTTAGAAGCTAAAGATATTAATGTAAGTAATATCTTCTTGCCTTGTACTGTGAATGTTGTGGTCAAAGCTTTATTAATTGTTTGGAAGTGAAGTATGATTTCAATTTGAGTTTTAAATGACTTGAAAATAGTCTATTTCTGTTGTTACTGTCCCATGTATTAGTTCGGTAAAAGGAAAGTCCCTTATTCAGTAGCTGCAGTTCATAATTATTTGGTTCATATCTTGATAAAGTCATCATTGACAATTCTTCCTGTTTTTTTAGCGTGTTCTATTTTTTTTTATACAGTTGAGATCTGTTTTTGTGGGTGCATCATTATTTATTGTATTGCCTTTTGTTCTTTCTTGTCTGGTTTCAGTACCTTTGGAGTTCAGGTTGGTGGATTGAATTCTGGTTCCCATTCTGAGTCTTCTGGCCTCTTCTAAAAAAAAAGATAGTGTTTTGGAGTGATAGTATTATCAGGTTCAGTGCCAGATGTTTCTGTATCTGTGAAAGAAATACTAGTTGAGGAGGTAGGTGGAATGTTTCTCAAATTAGTGTCTGCTGAAAGTGCCAAGTGCATGGGCAGTGAAGGGTCCCCCTTGGGCCCCCTGCATCCGTTCTCCACCAGCCTTTTCATAGTGGTGCTACGGCCATGAAATGGCTGGCGGAGAACTGCTTGCAGCGCTGCCCTGATGGAGTAGGACCGCCGCAACAGCTAGACCACTGGGATCTCGAACCCTGCCGGAGCTAGTGGTCCCACCGCGGCCCAACCTCCATGGTCTCAATATGGCACTCGGACTGCTGCATTGGTAGTAGTTCGACCGCCATCCACAATTCTGCCGGTCAAGTGACTACCAGACTCATGATGAGACCCTATGCAAATTCCATTTGAAAGCAAATGAAACACTGGGCACGTCAAGCAGATGGGAACTCCCTTCAAGTAGCAAGCTAAGTCACAGATGTGTTACATACGCCGTGCAATGTCACCTATTTACAAATCGTTGAGTGACTTACAGAAATTTCATAATCACTCCCACTGGGAAAGACTACTTTTTCCCCACTCATACATTTGTAATTGAAAGGCAGATCCCACATCTCATTAATAAAACTTTCTCCTAAAACTTTAAATCTACTTACCGTGAAATGTTTCAAACATAAAATGAATTGAAATGTAAATATTGTGAGGTATTTTGCATGCTGCATCCTTCTTTGCCATTATTTGTTGTTTGTGTGAGAGATTGAAGAGCAAGATTAACACTTTTGAATTCACATGCTTCCAGGGCACATGGTTTGATTTTAGAACCTGTAATGTCCAACTCAGCTGCATTATGGATCTAAGCTGACTCTATCTATATTGTTGTTAAGTGTGTAAATACAAGTGGATAATGTGTTCATCCCATTATGGACAAAATCTAATGCTCTTTCTGAGTTTGTCTGTTCTATTTACCTTAGACGAGCAGCAGATGCCATTTGAGAAAGCTTCCATATTCATTGTAATATTGCATACAAGAACCTTTTGGAGCATGGTGATCTAGGACCTAACAAGAAACCTTGCAAATCCATGTCATCAGAGATGTGCTCTTGTACGGATGTCAAGGTAGAATGTTGCAACCATTGATCACACAACGTTCCTACACTGTATATAGTGACTAGCCCTGCATGTTGTGTCTCAAAATAACAAGGGTGTGGTCTGCTTTCTTTAAAACCCTTTGTAGAGTTTATAAAACATGCATGACAACCATGTGTGTCCACTGGCCAAGCATTGGGACCTGAAAGTGCTAAATTAAATGTACCATTTCTTACCATTCCATTGAGTTGATCCTCTGTGTAATTTAACAGATTTTACCATTAGTCAAAGTTTGCAATTGAAGGCATACTGGGCACATTCATGCCTATAACTATTGCTAGACCCAGTCAAGTTGTCTGCTGAACAGTGTCATTAAGAAAAATCATCTGCAATGGAATCTGACATGCTTTAAATAAGGCATCCATGCCCTTTGCTTGCCAATCTTTTGTTCCCCAAGTTGATTTCAAATCAATTGTTTCTTTCCAATGCTCAGAACCCTTGATGGCTAGATGGGAAATTAATGAATTTGAATAAATTCATTTAGTAGTGGTCAGCTTATTTGCCCTTGCTGTTGTTGCTGCTAATTTGAAATAACATGATACAGAATCAGTATTATCATGTCCAGACAAATATATACATTTCTCAGAATATGTTTTAGACCTCCCCACTGGTGGAGTTGGACAATGTTCCCATTGTGTATAATTAATGATGGTATTTGGAGTATTAGCTCTATGTAGGCAATGGTGTGCATAATGATGAAAACAAAACATTTCACCATAATTTGCAGAGTTTATATACTCCTTCACGTTCAGATACAATATATTATTCAAGCTCAGAAAGCATTGAAAAAAGTGTTTTCAAATCTCAATCATCAGACACAACACCAGGTGTGATGATATCTTCCACAGAAATTTTTAACATACAAGAAATCAGAAATGTTCACTAGGGACAAGTCTCTTCGGGCTTTGTTGGCAGATAAGTGAGACTTCAATACCTCATCTACCAGTTCAACAGCAGAACATTCAGGAAGATAATGCCCATTTACAAGAAAAAAAAAGACAATCACAAATCCAATCCACAAGAAGAGAGCAAGCAAGTTGAGTATAATCCACAATTAGGACCAAGGACAAATCAGGTAAGTGCATTTAAGTCAATGCAAAAGCTTATGTATACCATGAAGAAAAGCTTCAGTAGAGTCTAAAGATAAATCATCAGTTTCGACAAAGTACCCAGAAGCAGTCTACGTGAAGACAGTATTCACTGCAGGTAAAAGGAAACTGGTAGATGCCTCTAAAGGTGGTTCAATATAAATTACTCCATTTCCTTGAGAAGTCGTGGATGACTACAGACTCACGTCTGGTGCTCTTCTAGTACTTGCAGCTGTATTTGGAACCAACAGGAGTTCATTCACAGCCCTCCCCACCCTAGGGGAAATAATTTCAGCACCGTCTAAAGCTTGAAGAGGTATTTCCTGTATGGTAGTGAGAGTGGAAAGGGAACTATTCAGGAATCCTCAAGGCCTGCTGTGTAGGATTGGCCACATTATGCCATTTTACTTGATCAATGGAGACAAAGCCAGCAAGCAGTGGCAAGGTCTGGTACCTTCAATTACGAGAAATGGCACCGGTGCACCGTAAAATGGGCTGAATTCCTTTTTCACTTCACTCTTTTTTTTATCTAGATCCCAAGTTTAGGAATACAGCCTGTGGGAGCTGCAGTATCCCTTATTCCGAGAGTGGCAGGATGCATAGTAAAACGCTCATCTTGGAAGTGCATTCGTTTCTATAAGACAGTGACACATTTATTTATCTCAAAAGAAGTTTCTGCCACCACTGAGCTAGGACGATCAAGAACTAGGACATATATTGGGATGCCAAACAAGACTTCAGATAGGGTGTGGCCACCCAAAGATCTTCTAGGCAGATTGTTTAATGATCTCTGGACCCCGTAATAGAGATGGATCCAACTACGACCTGAATCTGATACTCTATCGGTTAAGGATTGCTTTAAGTCTTGATTTGTTTTCTCCGCTATTGAATTTCCCTCTGGATGATAGGGGGAGAATAATGTACAGCTTTAGCCATGGTTTTCCATGGTATCACTGTATGCTTTGGACTCAAAGACAGGGACCTGGTCTGAGTGGATGGCAACTACTGAATCTGTCCTGATGAAGACTTGCAAATCTTTAATGATACTGCAAGTGTCAGCTGATTGCTGTGGCCACACCTAAAAGAATCTGAAGTAGGGATAGGTGTAACTCATAGAGTTCTACTTCGCAGAATTCCGCAGAGTTGCATAAAAACTCTGTAGAATTCCGCAGAGCTCTGCCCACTCTACACATTCTGTTAGATCAGTGTAGGTATGCATGCTTATTCCTAGCAATAAAATATTAACAGAGGAAGGAGGGATAGTCTGATAATAAAGCATGTCAGAGAGAAACTGCAAAATCTTGCTTGTGGCTTCCATTCAGTTTAACTAAACTGAAATGCACACATTGCGCCAGAACCACTTTTACACGCTGTAGGGTCTTAAATATGCATATTACTCTGGTAATACATTAACAGCCGCTTTCAAAATATCACATTCATGAAAGAACAGCAATGCCTATTTTATGGATGATTTACATTTTCACGGAGAAGATAGAAATGTGGGTGAGTAAATAACATAACTCGTTTTGTGTCAAATTGGAGGCCTCATAGCTTTTTCTTTACACTCAATATAAGACTTGTAGTAAAACCATAATGCAGGCTCATTACAAAGTTCTGCTTGAATAGCGATGTAGTAATATTGCACATGAAATTAAGAAGACCAAGGTGGTCAGTCTCATTGCACTGTTTAGCAGAAAGCAGCTTTACAGGAATAGAAGATGGCTTCTTGCTATTTCGGTGCACTTAAAGACCCTAAGGCCCTTGTTGTTTATCCAGTCTAGCTGGTTGTTGGCTGATATTTCTGCTTCTCCCAAAAGTTCGCATCTGAAAGCAGCACTATCTGTAGTCATGAACAAATTAACGGCGTTTCTGCTGTGATGCAATCATGACAAGTTATAAATACCCAGTGTTTCTTTGCATTAAAAGTGCTTTCTGTGCTCATATTTTTGCTGAAAAGGGAATTAAACAGTAGGCAGAAGGAGAGGACCTTAAAAATGGGTAAATGGTTAAATGGAGGAAAGAGGATTACACCTTTGCTCATATGTGCTAGATCACGTATTGTGGGAAAGCATCATGACTCCTTAATTGTGAAAAAGGCCATTTATTATGACAAAATTGCCATAAACAACATAACGTATAACAACAATAACCACTTGAACATACTTAACATTACAGCTGTATCTTTAGGTTATCCCCTCTTTCCCCTTCTCACCATATAATGCCTCACGCATTCTATTGCCATTCTCCCCATCACTTTCTCCCATCACCATCATTTTCCTCTCTACCTTTCCAAACATCCTACAAACACCACTTAATTCGCCAGTTCCAGCCAATCTAGCCCCAGATCTCCTTTCACCTGCACTCTTTCTTCCTCCTCCCTAGGGGTAGATCCACCCACATTTGACTCTCCACCCCCTGATGTATCGCTCGCCACTCACTCCTAACTTGTCCTAACCTGGCAACTAACGCCCCACCTCCCAGGTGGTAAAGCTCTGTTTGATCTCCTACCCGGAGAGCCAAAAGAGGACGTCACTTCCTCCTCTGGCTCCCCTTAACCCCTTATCCACATGATCTCCACCACCTACCCAGGCCAATCCTGTCCTCCCTCCAGCTTCCTAAGAAACTTCCTGGGTGGGGACTAGACTCCATTGTGGGAAAGCATCATGACTCAATAACTGTGCAAAAGGCCATTTATTAGGGCAGATCTCCTTTCACCTGCACTCCTTCTTCCTCCTCCAGTGTGGGCTATCCGCCTGCATATGACTCTCCACCCCACGATGTATCGCCACCCAGAAAAAACTCGAAGGGTGTTTTTCTGCCTCACCCTCGAATGCCATTACGACTGCAGCACAATCATGCAAACTGGCTCTTCCCACACCAAACTTTTTCATTCCACAACCACAATTTCCCTGAGTTCCATAAAGTAGTAGCCGTAACCCAAATCTGAAAGGTGGACCCCATTATCCTGACAAAGTGCTTCTACCTCTTCCTGTATTTCCCCATTAGCCAACGCTAGAACCCCAAGGCCCGCACAACATACCCTCACTGCCCTGTTAACCTTCTTTCATGCTATATCAATTGCAGCATGTCTAACTGCACCCCTTCAATGCCTGTGAGGCACAAATTCCATCTACACCAGGCAAGTCCCATACAATTTATGAGTCAGTCTCTCCAGATCCCGTGGCATGCGTTGTAGTAGTGACAATCCTGACAATTGGCCCAGATCATTCTCCTCCAGATGAACTAACAACATGTCCGGACAGCCTCTACTTGGCACCAATGATGCCAGAAAAAGCAGCAAACTTCCCCATCTCATACTCCCTTTCCCCCACCATAGCACCTTATGAAGTCTGCTTGGCAGTCCCAAGTTACATCCATAGTTCTCCTGCTCAGTATTTTTTACCACTCAGTGCACAAAGGAGTGTCCCACTATCCATGTCACAGTCTTGCTGCTCAATGGGCCTCTCACACATCCTAGGGAAGAAGGAAACATATTAGCTAAACTCATTCCACACCAGTCCCCTTTCTTCCCCCATCCCCCTTCATACTGTTACTACCACACGCAACGCTCACTGCATCTCGAATTTCCATCTCCCAATCTGGCAAATTCTCGATGGTCCCCACCTCAGGCGTGCCGCTGATGTCACAGCCCGATCCTAAAGGAACGGGTCCCAAATACAGCAGGGTCCTGTGCTGCCACCGCTACAGCCCTGCACAGTACATTTAACAGCTGAAATGCTGTGACCTTAGTACCATTTTGATGACAAAAATCGCCCCCCTGCCTCCACCCCGGCCATGCCAGAAAAGGCTGCCATTCTTTCACAGGACATGCCAACTCACACCCCCCTTCATTCAACCAAATCCATTTCCCTCTCCCTGTCTGATCCGTTTTAGACCGTCCCAAACATATCCCAACACATCTAGGCCCATATTTATACTTTTTTAGTGCCGTATTTGCATCGTTTTCTGACGCAAAATCGACGCAAACTTACAAAATACAATTGTATTTTGTACGTTTACGCCGATTTGCGTCAGAAAATGATGCAAATGCAGCGCTAAAAAAGTATAAATATGGGCCCTAGTCTCCAAACACACCTCTTCACTCCTGAGGCCTTCAGCACGTCCCAGACCCAACACCTCTGACACTCTGAAAGCCTTTAAAAACATCCAAATCATATACAAACGGAATACTGCCACTTCAAATTTGTCATAACAATACCCTTCCAAACAGCCCAACACATCCACTAACAACTTAAATGTCACAGCTTCCCTCAACCCCCGCCCAAATCCCAGTCTTTCCTTACCCCTTCCTTTTAGAACTCTCCCCAGCATCTCCTCTCGTACAGGGTCAAAACCCCACCACAGCTTTCCATAGAAAGACAAACCAGCCTGCACTGGAGAGTGCCGTTTTTCCATCAAACCAACACATACAGCATAACATGTCGTTCCCTGTCATTTCTGTATCGCAATGAAGCATCCCGCTGCCTCCTGGAACATCATAACATCATAAAATCCATCCACACTAGCTGATAGCTCCTTTGAATAGAGTCGGCTAAATACTTCTCCACGAGCCTAAGAGCTCTCAAGCCTCCCACTCCCAAACTTTTGCAGAGACCAACATCTTGACCTCCTCTGCTCCTGGAGCAATAGTGCGAAAATTATGCCACTGTGAACAAGATAATGAATTAACTATAGCATTGTTCATACCCGGAATATGAGACGCCCTAAAGACAATGTTCCTGTGCATGCACAACATCATAAAGCACCTCAGTAGCTGCAGAACTCTTAGATAGCGACCCCTCTACGTATTTACCAGCTCAACTACTGTCATATTGTCCACATGAAAAATCACAGTCCTGTTCTGAAACTCGTCCCCCTACACCACCAATGCCACCAGGAGGGGGAAAAACTCAAAAAATGCAATGCTCCATCCCTGCTGCAACCAAGCCTGAGGCCACTGCTCCGTACACCACCTGCTGCCCCATAACAAGCCAAAGACATGCACCCCCTGCTGCATCAGAGAAAATCGGAACCTGCCACACCATCCTTTCTTCTTGAAATCACATAGATACTCAGTTAAAATTGTGAAGAAAAGAGTGCCACCCAGATCAGCTCTCACTGCCATAGACATCCGAATCTTGTGATGCGGCTACGTTGCCTCAGAAAGGGCCAGGACAAGCTGTCTGCAAATCGTCCTACCCCTCTGTACCACCCTGGAAGCAAAGGTCAGGAAACCAAACAATTTTTGCATTTGTCGGAGCTCTGCACGTCTCTCACTCATCACTTCTTCCAAACAGTCCTGAAACTCCATCACCTTCCGTCTAGGCATGCATGCAATCATGTGAACCATGTCTAGTTCAACTCCCATAAAACCAGTGTTGTGGTAGAGCCCTCCATCTTCTCAGGAGCCAAAGGCACCCCAAATTCAGCAGCCATAACCTTTAACTGACATGGTGCCCTCCCTCACTCACCTGTTCTCACCTTGCCGACAAACAAGAAGTCATCCAGGTAGTGCGTAACCCCTGCATGTCTGCTGCCTTTCACAAAGACCCATTGTAGAAAAAAGCTGAGTGCCTCAAAAAGTGCACAAGAAATGGTGCAGCCCATCGGCAATGCCCTGTCAACATAAATAGCCCCATCAAGCTGCTTCGCCAACCAGGAAAAGTCTTCTGGATGAATAGAAAGTAGATGAAATTTAGATTTGATGTCGCACTTCGCCAAATAAACCCTCTGCCCGCATTGCTGCACCAACGCCACTGCACCAACGCCACTGCATCATCCACTGACGGATTTACCACTCTATGGTAGCTATGAAGTCATTGACCGATGTCCCCTCTGGCCATGACAAGTGATGTATCAGCCTGTACTCTCCCTCCTGCTTCTTAGACACTACCCCCAATGGTGAAATCATGAAGTCCGACAAGGGCCAGTCAAAAAAGGTGCCCACAAATCTCTCTTCCCTCACTTCTCCCCACACTTTTTCTTTCACTATCTTTGGCAGCTCCTTGGCTGACCGCAAATTGTCAGCCCATCTGCGACCCGTAGGTCCCTGACACCCCAATTGGAACCCTCCTTGAAACCCCCCTTCCACTCTCAATGCCACATCCACTTCCGGATACCTTGCCAGCCAAGGCAACATTGCCTCCAGTTTAACTGGTGTAGGAGCCCTTTGGACCAGCAGGCCACTGCTGTCCCTTGCCTCTTCCTGCCTTCCATTGCTCTGCCAAGCTGGCCCGTGTAAAGCATTGGGTAATGGGATGCTTACCCCCACACTTGAAACATTCATGCCTGAATCTACACGGATTCCTGTTGCAAAAACCCTTGATGTAATTCCAACATGCCCCAGGGGTCCCCACGTCTGAATTACTTCTGGCCCTCCGTTGACTGCACTATCTACCGCTTGCTGGGCGGGACGCTGCTGAAAGGACTTATTAGTAATAGGCAAACTATTTGCCATATGAGAGGATGCCAATAGACTGTGTGGATAACATCCACTGCATCCACAGCTCTGGATCTACGTCACCATATGGTTTGTCCGAGTTGAGACTAACTCGAGCCCTGAACTCTTCATCATAGCTAAGCCATGCGAACCCCCCAAAGTGCACCTGTGCCTTCCTAATAATATCCATATATTTAAACAGAGCACTTGCCCTGCCAGGATATTTGTCACAATACATGCTGGCGTACTCTAAAAATGCTGACGTCCAGTTTTCCATGGTACTAGGCACTCTGGGTCTCCTCGTCAAATCCCATTCCTCCTCTTTTGATCCCTCCTTGGCCTGGCAATCTCTGTGAAGAAGTTTAAACATGTCCACATATTTGTGTTTCCAAATGCTATTCTTCATTTTGTCAGATAATGTCTAGCGGCATAGCCAGCACCATATAAGGTAGCTGTTTCCAATACCCGTGTCTTCCTTGGCCTCCTCGCTCTCACCTGTGCTGCTCATTGCTGTCTCTGCCATGCTATCTTTTGCCCCCCACTTACTTTTCCTTCTGTTGCTTCTTTTCCAATAACCCCATCCTCCGTACCAATGGTCTTTCATAACTTTTTTACTGACCCCCCTCCCTTTTGCATCCCACACTGCCCACCAATCATCCTTACCTGTTGGGATACATGCATCATTCTTCTGCCGCCTGGCCGCTGGTCCCACCAGTTTCCTCTATCTTTCTGTACTACCTATCGCAGCCCTTGACTCCTGCAATTTAGCTACCCCCACTCACTCGGGCTTCTTCCTCAGGCCCGGGCACACTTCTTTGCCCCATGCCCTCACGCACCTCACCTTCCTCCCACATCCTCGTAATCCAACTCCAGCTCATCCTGACACTCAAAAATATTGTCTGCTTTAGTGTGTGTGGCTGTGGAAGGTCGTGAGGCCCCTTCGAGTGGTGCTCTGAAATTGGGCACTGCAGAACAGCCACATTCTCGTGAGGTAGGGAGGGCTGCATAAACCCCACTTGTTTCTGCGGACCAACACTCAGGACCATCATACTCCCCGTTGGTAATACCATCCCTCTGTCAGCTCCCACTGTGCGCCTCAAGCCACCGTCTGCCTGGTCGCACCAACCATGGGGTGTCACCGCCTAGAACTAGTCCGCAAACCTCTTTTACTCCCTTTGCCTGTGACCCATCCTCTCCCTCTGCTGGTACCCACATCCAATGTCCCCGTGGGGTGTGCCCCTCTATGTCACTCTGGTGACCACCTTTACCCGCCGCAGCTTTTATCTTCTTAACCAGCCACACTTGCTCTGCCCCTTGGTCCCTGTCCCTGCACAACTTCTCCCATAAAGCCTCTGTCTCCTCCACTGCCCTGCGCTGCTCCCCGATCCTGGCTTCCAGAACCATCACCAGCCCACTGCCCTGCCCACTCTCCCACACTATCCTGCTCTGTGCTGCTCTTACCCACGGGCTCCCAATACCTTGGCACCCTTTGGGTCCTGTGCAGCCAGGCTCCCATCTCCTCACGCTTTGCTATTCCCAGATGCAGCTGCACCTTGCCTAACACCACTGCCTCCCTCCCCAGCCTGCTTTCTCTTGCCCCCTTGGCTTGTGGCATGTACCACTGCCCACAACAGATCTGCCCCACTCCTACCCACGCCTAGGTCTATGGGGCCAACCGACCCTGTGCCCTTAAGGTCCTCCTCGCCCTACTGTTGTTCCCCGGATGAAACCCGAACCAGATAAACCTCTGCCCCCCCCCACTAGGGACCTGTCTGCCCACTCCAATAGGCCCAGCATCCTCATCCTCCTCCCCCATCCCGCCAGCTGACCAAAGGGTTCTGCACAACCCCGTTGGAAGGCTGCCCCCTACCATACGTGAAAGCACCTTCTCTTTTCCCCCTTTGGCCCTGTTGCCTCCCCTCCCTTATGGGGCTACATGTTGCGATTGCAGCTGCCACACTCCTTGAGCCCGCCCGGGACAGTCTCACCAGTCCAACGCAGGCCTCCTCTAAAACGCTGGGCCACCCCAAAGTATTTAGCGTGGCCCACACCACTTCGAATCCATCTGTGAGTCCGTTTCGGACTCTCAGTGGCGAGTGCTTTTAAACGTGCGACCGCGCTCACCACTAAGCACAAGCCTGAACATACGTGACCCACGCTTGCGTCTGTGCTCACCATTCCCCTCCTTTTCAAAGGTGGGGAACGTCTGGCAAACTGAAGCGTGCCGTAGGCACTCCACGGGCAACCCACAACCCCACTAACCTGGCCTTCCCTGGAGATTGCTAAATCTCCGTTTGCTCTCCTACCTCGAGAAGCCGGAAGAGGACGTCACTTCCTCCTCCAGCTCCCCTTAACCCCTTGCTCACCTGATCTCCACCCCCTACCCAGGGAAATCCTGTCCTCCCCCCCACTTCCCACCAAACTTCCCAGGGGTGGCTAGACTGCGTCCACCACATCTGGGCCCCTCCATTCTCTGAAATTTTGATGGCAAGATAACACATACTACTGAATAAAATGTCACAGAAGAAAAAAACACAATAGACATAGACCAAATAGCATTTGATAAATTGCGGTGTGCCTGCTGCTTTAAAACACAAATCCTAGAAAGGTTGCAATCACAGAACATAATTGCTTTTGGTTTATTTTTTTCAGCACTCTCAGGCCTGGGGCCTGTGTTATTCTTAAGTTTAACCAAGGTAAAAACAAAAAAATAGCACTGAATAGAAAATGCGCCGCAAGCCTGCAGACTGTGTCAACTGTTGTGTGCTTCCACATTGCTGTGGCGTCTGCTCCATCATGCTGCCAATGCAAATTGGTACCTGACGTGGCACTCTAAGGCCTTCAGGAACAGGTTCAGTAGACATGCGCCCTTTCTCCCAGCAGAAAGACACCTGACTTTTTCAATGTTTGCTCCCTTTCAAGTTCAAATTAGTGTTTGCCAATCAGCGCAGGTGGAGAGACCTGCTGTCTCCAAATGTACAGCCAACCAAGGACAAGCTACCAAAAGTAGGCATCAAAGGGCCAAAAATCATAGGACTGCTGTGACAAAGACCTCAGCCAATCAGCGCTTCGTAATTCCTTCCAGCACACTGTGATTGGCTGACATGTCGCAAGTTATAGGTCCCTTTACACATTGGCATTTCTGGGGCACCGGTAAACTCCACTACACGGAAATGGGAGGAGTTTTTGCCAAACTCCGGGCTCCAAGCGGAGCGTGGAGTTTCAAAAATCCTCAAACTCCACTGGTGGAATGAAGTTTACCGCCCACCCTTAATCTGGAGCAAGAATCTACAGCGGGTAGAATGTATTTGTATGCACCATCCGAGTTTAAGGGGCCACAATGGTCCAGGTACAAACACTGCGTAGGCTTGTTTGAGACTAAGAGGGGTATCTGCAGTGGGCCCTTTACAATGGAGCCTTTAATTTGTTGGCAAATGTCACAACTAAGGACATACTCTTTTGCATGTTTGTACAGACCATCCTACCAATAGTGTATTTGTATCAAGGAAATTGTAGCCGCCGCACCAGCATGGGCAGAAGCAACACCCTCATGCACTGCTTGGATTAATTCTAGCCTATGGTCTTGGTTGGGGATCATGCGATTACCCACCCTGGGAACTGTTACATTAGGGATGTTTTGGGCACTTAAATGGTAGGAATATTTTGACGGACATGCTTGTGATAAAGGGGTGCCATCAGCTGAGGCATTTTACGGCAGTCATTATTTCATCACCCACCCTCATATGGGAATCAGTATTTGCAGCTACAGTTGCAATAACAACTGCAGATTTGACTGCTTTATCAGCCAATGAATTCCCTACAGTGTGTATTCCAACAGTTGATGTCCCAATGTAGGTATTACATGAGCCCGAGGCAGAATGTCTTTTAGCTCTCCCACTTTCCCCAAAGCACTTTATGATTGATGGTATTTCCTTTACAATATCTGAATCCATTAAGGTGCCTGTAATTCAAATTTTAAATGAAAGACTGAACACAATAGTATGAATCACACTCTATTAGTCTTGGGAATTCAGGATCTGTCTGTTCCAGTGCCAAATCAATGCTTTCAGTTCAGCAAGCTGTGTAGTGCAAACCCCAAGGGACTGCATAAATATTTGTTGATGGTGGAACTCTCCATCCCTCATAACTCCATGAACAGCTGTGTAAGCTGCAGGGTATTTAGCTTACCACAACCGAATCGCTATCGGCACGACTTAGTAACGTATTTGAAAGGCACCTTATCATGGGATGCCATTTGTACTTGACATCCTATTATTTGACTTCCAATACACAGATCTCGCACAATGCAGATCTCCAATGATATTCTAATACTTCATTTTGGATCTACAACTGCCTCATAAATTATGAAGTTTATTAAACTATCGAATATATTTTTGAAATCTTAAGCCTTGATAAAGTCCCATAGTGGACGAAACACGTGTCGGCTGAATACGGATGAACTTTATTATTGGCTGAATACGGATGAACTCTATTATTCCTTTTCAATTGGGGCTGAATACGGATGAATCTCAGCTTCCTTCCTCAAATTGGATGAAGACATCATCTTTCAGTTATTTCTTTGGAATGGACATCTTTTGCTCATCTCACTACTATATGAGATCTGTATATTTTTTCTCCAAAGAGGGGATTCAGTACTTATTGGTTGATGTGACAATTTTTTGTTGGTGATTACATTTGATTTACAAATAGGTCATGTACCACTGAATATTTTGATTGTCAATTGTGACACTGTTCTCCTTTCAATTCTTAATATTTTCTATATTTTTCTACGTTCACATTAAATCTTACATTTATGATATATTCAATCATTCAATCATGAGTCTCATTGACAATCTGTTAAATTGATTAGGCACTATATTGATATCACCTTGATAGGTACATATTATTTGTCATTTTTATATATTTATTGGGTCAAAAATGTTGCAATTTGTTTGATATATTAATTGATGCCCTGTGTGCTCCATTCTTTTTCTAATTAATATTAACTTGTTGGCACAGGTTTTTCCTGTACCTATACACACGTTTGACAACGGACGTGTTTAGAATGTTTGAGCACCACAACCATACTCTCAAATATAGGAATGTGCGGTAGTCGTTTGGTTTTGTTCAGTTGATGTCCCAATGTAGGTATTACATGAGCCCGAGGCAGAATGTCTTTTAGCTCTCCCACTTTCCCCAAAGCACTTTATGATTGATGGTATTTCCTTTACAATATCTGAATCCATTAAGGTGCCTGTAATTCAAATTTTAAATGAAAGACTGAACACAATAGTATGAATCACACTCTATTAGTCTTGGGAATTCAGGATCTGTCTGTTCCAGTGCCAAATCAATGCTTTCAGTTCAGCAAGCTGTGTAGTGCAAACCCCAAGGGACTGCATAAATATTTGTTGATGGTGGAACTCTCCATCCCTCATAACTCCATGAACAGCTGTGTAAGCTGCAGGGTATTTATGTTTGGTGCCTACAGCAGGTTGAGCTGAACCTTCAGTGCAATTGATATATTTATACTAATCAAGAGGCGTACTGTTTGTGGGTATGGGGTGCTCCAGTTAATACCGGAGAAACTCTTGAGTTTTCAATTTTGGGTCAAAGATATAGGGTCTGAATTTGAAATTCCATAGGTAATAATGGGATTTAGATTTTGGTGTATGGGATATCTATCACCGTTATGATGGAATAACCTGTCTGGTGAGTTTTAAATCAGACCCATAGAGTACATCAGTAGCAGTTAAATAAGTGACCCATTATATCCATGTAGGATGTAAGGATTTTGTATTTTGAATGCAAGCCTTTGTGACAGCCTCTAAGGCTGGAATTGAGGTGACAACAGTAATGCGCTTTATCTGAGCCAGTCGTCTTTCCTTAATAACAGCCATCTAACCTGCAGTCAATATTTTTTTCAGTAGATGCAACATGCATTTCAGAGTTGCAATATAAATGTGATTTATATGCAATCGGCACTGGGAGACCTTAATTGAATGTGGCATAGGTAAAGCCAATTGCACCTCGAATTAGCCAGATGACCAAGTTTGTTTTGTTTTCACATGTGTGTAGATGTTTTGCTTCAAGCATGTCAGTCTGTAATGATCTGAGTATGTGTGTGTTCTAGTGTTCAATGTTTCATTAAAAAATCTGGATGAATTAAGTCGTTAAGTGGGTTTAGGAGTTGTGCATGATTAGGCGTTGATGGAGTTTGTGAACTTATGCTATGTGGAATTCCATGGAATGCCCAAAAAACTCTGCAAACTCTGACTAACTCTGCGAATGGGCGGAGTTGTGCTAGGCCATCTGTTTGCACTGATTGGAGAACTGCACCATGTGATCGGATGTACATGTGGCAATCTTGTTTTTCCTATTCTGTACATGGTGCTGGGCCTACTTTTCAATCCAATCTCTATCTTAGCAATTCTTACTTTATCCCACTCATTCTACTCTGTTTCACATTTATTTCATTAGTGTGTGCATTTATGTTTGTGTATTTAAATTTTTGTCTTTTTTTATTTTCTCTGACTTTTTGTCCCTTTTTTGTTTGCCTTTAACTTCCTCATTTCTTTCTTCCTATTCCTTCTCTTTCCTGTCTTTTATTTATTCCCACCCAGCACCATATCAGAGCATGGGAGAGGCGGTGCCAGTGCAGGGGGTGAACGTAGCCACACATCCTGCAGTAGCCGGCACGGTCTACGAGTGCAGCCCTGCACCACTTTCAGCGAGGAGGAGGTGGCCTCACAGTTTTTTTATGCAATGCCAACTCCCTTCCTGCTGGCAGCAGGTAGAAAGCCAGGGAATGGGTATGGCCTGCGGGAGCATCGGCTGCTGTGGGGGAGGGTGCATTGTTACATGCACAGGACTACTGAGGTTCAGCACACCTAACACCAGCTGATTCACCACTGAGCCGACACCCTTGCCTGGGAGTAGGATCTGTTAAACCTGCTGGGAGTCCAGGTTGATGAGCCTGTTGACTCCTAGTAATTATTAACTTTGTTGTGTCCTACAATGCTAGTTTTTTTTCAAATAGCATGTTGCTCACACTTAGAGGTAAGTTAAGTTCATGTAACGTTATAAATATTATGTGATCCAATTTGAACAAGCCAGGTACTCGGTGCTACCTAATTCTGCTCATTAATGTAGGCATTAGCTTGGGCTGATTATTTAAGAAGTCACTAAGGTAGTGCTACTGTGGAAGTAGTAGTAAAATCAGTGAGTTAGCGTTCTCTGTGTCTTTCTTTTTATGTAGCTCAGACAGTCACAAGCAATCTCCCAGTGATATGTAATATGCCACTACTCATTGAAGAGGGAAACTGACTGAGTTGGCCCATAAAAGGGAGTTGCGATTGCGAAACAAAGATCATTCATTACAATGCATTAGTATTTCCAAATGTAGTTTAGGAAATTTGGAATAGGGCTTAGGTAAGGTTTCAGAAATTAGGAATAGGTCTACTCAATAGTATAGGTGATCTGATTTAGAAAAGTAAAAAGTCAGTATGTTACTGCGTTTGCCTTTGCCTGTAGAAACATTCTCTAGGAGATTAGCTATACCACTAATCTATTTTAATTATCTTCTTTATTTTCCACATCTTCACCAAAGGGCAAATAAGAAGAGGGAGTTGTATCTGACATCTAAAATGTGTTATGTTTTTTCTAGTCACAGTGATCACCACTCCCAGCACCAGTGCGCCAGATGATGCAACAGCATCTGAAGGAGGAGTCTCTGTGGTGGCAGGGATGGGCGTTGATAAGTCACATTGCTTGGTTATTGACAATTACTAGAATACCCACTGTATTTGTTAAATGAGGCAGATCCCACCCATCATCATCCATGACCTCCCTGATCAGGGCATTTTGTGATTCATGAGCCATTACCCCACCTAACTGCAGCAATGTTCAATTTGGTAATGCAGTGTTGGCTGTGCAATGTACATCTGCTTCTGTCAATGGAGCATTTACAAAGCTTTCAATGGATTGCAAACCAAAATAAAAACGTGTCTTTCCCTTGCCTCCCAGTGCCCACTCAGTCACCTCCTAGTACTGCAGTTTTGTTCATGCCTAAGTTCTGTCCCAGCCTACCAAAAACATTGAAAAAAAAGTTTTGGCATGTACTACATGCTACAGGACTAGGGGTTCATATGGCTTTTATAATGGATGTGTGTCTGTTCAAAGTTTTCCTTTTTGGCATTCAGTATCAACTTCAATGACCGACTAAGCCTAAGCTTAGCCACATCATCAGTGACCTCCCCACACTATTCTGTAGCAAAACCTCTACCCGGCCTTTTCTCTGTACCCTACCCTGCTGCAGCACGCTAAGTCAAGCGTCCTTCCCTTACTACCAAGGGAATGTGTTTGATTGAAATAATTTGTTGTTGAGGGTGAGGCCAGGAAGTAAAGTGGTTTAGGTGCCTGTGATTTCATGTTTTGCGGATGGGATACTCTGTGAGGCACGTATCCAATAAAATCTATACATGTTGTTCCTTTCCCTGTACTGCTGCACATTGTTTTTCCCACTGTGTGTTTACAGCAGACAGGATATCTATTATCTGCATGTTATACATAATGTGTGTGATATATTATTCATCTGCCTCTTTGGAGTCAGGGTAGAATTGAAAGGCATTTGGAGAAGAGCAGACCCATTGGAATCAAAGATAATTTTTTATCCATTGTAGCTGCCCCAGCTGCAGACTGCAAAGAATACCAAACTGTACTCATTACGCTAGCTAGCAAGCTTCCAGTCATTTAGCCCAAAAATAGAATACTTGTACTCCATAGTGTATGATGTCTTACTCATTAATCAGAGTAATTTATTTTTCACACTAAGTTTCAGTGTGGTTTACTTTTTTTCAGAAATCCTGTACAAGAAAATAGACACTCCTTGTTTAATCTTATGCTGCCTCCTTTCAGCCAGTCAGTGCTTTTATGTGAGGCATGTATTGGTAAAATCATGTCCCTGTGACTTTCCTAATCACATTAGAAATTCCAATGGCCTTAGGGGACCTATACTGTGCAACTATATCATTTTAAACAAGTGTTTCCAATTTGTATTTTTAATTTTATTATTCTTGATATAGCTGCTCCCGGTCCACCACCAACCTGGAAGGAGATAGTGGCCTGGTTCCAGCGGCAGAGGTTGGAGGCCACCAGGGCCCAGTACCAACTGTTGATGGACGAGGAGTGCAAGGCATTTGCCCCTGCTCCAGGCCCCAGTTCCACCTGCACCATCAGCCTCCAGGCCATGCCAGCACCATCACTGGTGGCAACTTGGAATTGCCTGTCCCCATACCACCATTGCCATCCCCTTCAGACTTTCTACTCCATTGTAAGTGTTATGCACATTGGCACACTTCAGCTGGAGGATGGCACGCCATGAGACCCAGATGAAACGCCTACAGACTGTCAATGAAAATGCCCTCTTCTAGCCTTTTTTTTTTGTTTTTGTTTTGGTGAGAGGGAGTTTTGCTGTGGATAGAGAGGGTGGGCATTTGAACAGGGTATTTGTTCTATGGACTTTTGCCGTTTATATTTATTTTGGTCATTGGTTGGGGATAGGGAGAAATATTGTTGTAGGAGAGGGGTGAGCTGGTGGTGGATAGGGTGGGTTTAGTTTTTGATGTTTTTTAAGTAAAGGGAAATCTTTTTAATCTACTTTATGTCTGAAAATATTTTTTTTGTAACTTTGCACTGATATCTTTCCATGCAGTCTGTCTTTTTAATCTATACCTTAAAGTGTATGGCAGTTAGTCATACTCCTGTCCTACTACCCTTTGTAGCAACATTCACCATTAGTACGGTATACCGCCATTTCTTATATTGCCTACAGAAACCTAAATAAACAATTACTCATCTGATCTGCAGTAAAAGTTACTTAAGTACTAACTAAACTAGTTCACTTCAGTACATAGTTCTCTTACTTGAGCAGATGAAGTGATGGCTGGCTTCTGCTCCCTTTTTCAATCTTTCAACACCTTACTAGTGAATTTCCAAAGGTGCATCCTTTATCGTAGTGGTAGTGCCCTAACAGGGAAGGCATCTGTAAAGAAATGGCTCCCTGTTGCAGTTACCCCCCACTTTTTGCCTGATACTGATGCTGACTTGACTGAGAAGTGTGCTGGTACCCTCCTAACCAGGCCCCAGCGCCAGTGTTCTTTCACCTAAAATGTATCATTGTTTCCACAATTGGCACAACCCTGGCACCTAGGTAAGTCCCTTGTAACTGGTACCCCTGGTACCAAGGGCCCTGATGCCAGGGAAGGTCTCTAAGGGCTGCAGCATGTCTTATGCCACCCTAGGGACCCCTCACTCAGCACAGACACACTGCTTACCAGCTTGTGTGTGCTGGTGGGGAGAAAATGACTAAGTCGACATGGCACTCCCCTCAGGGTGCCATGCCAACCTCACACTGCCTATGGCATAGCTAAGTCACCCCTCTAACAGGCCTTACAGCCCTAAGGCAGGGTGCACTATACCACAGGTGAGGGCATAGGTGCATGAGCACTATGCCCCTACAGTGGCTAAGCAAAACCTTAGACATTGTAAGTGCAGAGTAGCCATAAGAGTATATGGGCTGGGAGTCTGTCAAAAACAAACTCCACAGCTCCATAATGGCTACACTGAATACTGGGAAGTTTGGTATCAAACTTCTCAGAAAAATAAACCCACACTGATGCCAGTGTTGGATTTATTAAAAAATGCACACAGAGGGCATCTTAGAGTTGCCCCCTGCATTTTACCCAATTGTTCAGTGCAGGACTGACTGGTCTGTGCCAGCCTGCTGCTGAGAGACGAGTTTCTAACCCCATGCGGTGAGAGCCTTTGTGCTCTCTGAGGACAGAAACAAAGCCTGCTCTGGGTGGAGGTGCTTCACACCTCCCCCTGCAGGAACTGTAACACCTAGCAGTGAGCTTCAAAGGCTCAAGCTTCGTGTTACAATGCCCCAGGGCACTCCAGCTAGTGGAGATGCCTGCCCCCTGGACCCAGACCCACTTTTGGCGGCAAGTCCAGGAGAGATAATGATAAAAACAAGGAGGAGTCACTGGCCAGTCAGGACAGCCCCTAAGGTGTCCTGAGCTGAGGTGACTCTGACTTTTAGAAATCCTCCATCTTGTAGAAGGAGGATTCCCCCAATAGGGATAGGAATGTGACCCCCTCCCCTTGGGAGGAGGCACAAAGAGGGTGTACCCACCCTCAGGGCTAGTAGCCATTGGCTACTAACCCCCCAGACCTAAACACGCCCTTAAATTTAGTATTTAAGGGCTCCCCTGAACCTAAGAATTTAGATTCCTGCAACTTAAAGAAGAAGAGGACTGCTGAGCTGAAAAACCCTGCAGAGAAGAAGAAGACACCAACTGCTTTGGCCCCAGCCCTACCGGCCTGTCTCCCTCCTTCAGAAGAAAACTGCTCCAGCGACGCTTTCCCCGGGACCAGCAACCTCTGAATCCTCAGAGGACTGCCCTGCTTCCAAAAGACCAAGAAACTCCCGAGAACAGCGGCCCTGTTCAACAAAGACTGCAACTTTGTATCCAGAGGAGCAGATTTAAAGACCCCTGCAATCCCCGCAAGAAGCGTGAGACTTGCAACACTGCACCCGGCGACCCCGACTCGACTGGTGAAGAAACAACACCTCAGGGAGGACCCTCCGGCGACTCCGAAACCGTGAGTAACCAAAGTTGTCCCCCCTGAGCCCCCACAGCGACGCCTGCAGAGGGAATCCCGAGGCTCCCCCTGACCGCGACTGCCTGACTCTGAAATCCTGACGCCTGGAAAAGACCCTGCACCCGCAGTCCCCAGGACCTGAAGGATCGGAACTCCAGTGCAGGAGTGACCCCCAGGAGGCCCTCTCCCTTGCCCAGGTGGTGGCTACCCCGAGGAGCCCCCCCTTGCCTGCCTGCACCGCTGAAGAGACCCCTTGGTCTCCCATTGAAACCTACAGAAAACCCGACGATTGTTTGCACACTGAACCCGACCGCCCCCGCGCTGCTGAGGGTGTACTTTTTGTGTGGACTTGTGTCCCCCCCGGTGCCCTACAAAACCCCCCTGGCCTGCCCTCCGAAGATGCGGGTACTTACCTGCTGGCAGACCGGAACTGGGGCACCCCCTTCTCTCCATTGCAGCCTATGGGGGTCATTCTGACCTCAGCGGTAAAAGGCCCTTGCCGCCGGTCAGAAGACCGCCATCATACCGCCGCGGCCGCGGTAAACCGCCACGGTTATTCTGACCTCCAACTGCCAAACCGCCGAAAACCCGACATCCACGGAAGGCCGCCTCATCAGCGGGCAGCGAAAAACTGGAGATGACCAAACCTCCACCGCCACGCCAACACAAACACGCCCATGTCATTACGACCCACGAATCCACGCAGCGGTCTTTCAGCCGCGGTATTCCATTGGCGGTACACACCGCCGCGCTCAAAATACACACACCTTTACAAAACACAGCCACATTGGACAATTCGAAATACACACACCTGAGACACATACACACACCACTCCCACACACCCATTACAATATAAAACACACACCCACATCACCCACAAACCCCCACATATCGAAATTCTGAGAGAAGGCGCAATACACAGATAGAGAGCACAGAGAACGCAAACCACAACACTCACAGGAACCCAACATCATCAACCACACCACATCTACGTACACATCACCACACACCACCACTCACATCACCACAAACACCACCCCACACATCATCCACACCACCCCATGGCACCCCAAAGACACCCCAGGTTTTCGGACCAAGAACTCAGGGTCATGGTGGAGGAAATAATAAGGGTAGAGCCCCAGCTCTTCGGCACACAGGTGCAACACACCACAATAGCCAGGAAGGCGGAGCTATGGCAAAGGATCGTCGACAGGGTCAACGCTGTGGGACAGCATCCCAGAGACCGGGAAGACATCCAAAAGCGCTGGAACGACCTACGGGGGAAGGTACGGTCGATGGTCTCAAGACACAACATCGCTGTGCAGAAGACTGGCGGCGGACCACCACCCACTCCACCCGAATTCACAGCATGGGAGCAAGAGGTCTTGAACATCCTGCATCCTGCGGGCCTCGCTGGAGTAGGCGGAGGAATGGACTCTGGTAAGTCTAATCTCAACTACTCCCCCCCCCCAACCACCAGCATGCCAACCCACACCCCCACCCTCACCCCCAAACCCCCAGCACACATCCTCCCTGCCAATGTCTCACCAGCACAACCCACCCAACCCAAAACCAAACCCTGAATGCCAACACAAACCATGGACACCCATCACCTATGCATGACCACTGCACATATCCATCCCCCCCCACAAACCACCCTCACAACTCCTCCCACAAGGGAATGCCAGCACTGGGGGACAAGGGCACCCACAAATCGCACGCCATGGCACACACAGAAGCAATAACCAAACTCTTTTACCCCTGCAGGGCCCGAACGCCAACACACCGCCACGGAGGGTCCAGATTTGTCCATCCCGCCCCCAGAACAGGCCCCCAGTGATGACAGCAGCTCTGTCGACCTAGAACCTGATGACCAGCCCGGACCATCGGGGACCTCTGGACAGTCGGTTCCCCACACACAGACACAGGCCACAGCAGACCCAACCCCCACTGGGAATACCAGCACAGCTCCCACCCAGCGGGCCCATGCCTCTGTCTCCAGGACGCGTCAATCAGCGGTGTGTCCGCCACTACAGGGCACCCAGGCTGACCCACCACCCCAACAACAACAGGGACCTGGGGGCAGTGGTAGTGGGCACACCGTCCAGGGGACAGAGGCCCGGGGAAACAGGGCAACTAGGAGGGCTGCAGTGCGAGAGGGGGTGGACCGGCCCAGGGAACCCACTCTCCAAGAGGCCCTCACCACCTTAATGGGAGCATACCACCACTCCCAGGAGACGATGGCGACGGTACTGGCCAGGTTCCAGGAGCTCCAGGCACAGCAGGAGGAACGGTACATGGGGTTCAGAGACGAACTCCGGATCATAGCTACCGCAATGGGGAACATCGTCCTGGCCCTCAACCAGATAGTCACCTCATTGCGGGACCATGTGGCACCCCAAAGGGCCCCTGTCACTAGCCCGGACCATGAACAGCCTACCACCTCTGCCGGCGCTAGTGGACAAGAGGCCCCCACACCACGACTGGCCACCAGAACCCCACCTCCTGCTGAAGATCAATCACCCCGCAAGCGGAACCTGAGATCTCACAAGAAGACAGAGTAGGATGCCAAGACCCCCGCCAGCAAACAATACCCCCTGTTGTCATCCCATTGTCCCACATTGTCACCCTGTCCAACCTTAAACAGCCCCTGCTCCATCCTTCCACAGGCATATGGACAATGCACCTGTGAAACTGAGAACTGGACTCTGCCATGGACATTCCTCCACCCCCACCCATCACCGTTTTACTATCATGGACCTATATGTAGCACTAAAAATAAATCACTATTTGCACTTCAAAAATCAGGAGTCTGCTTGTATTCTTAACAAATGTATTACACATAACGGTTCGATAATGTTGTGTTACATTGTTATGACAACATACCAATGTCAATGAGCTTTAGTCCATGGGTAAACAAAGCAGAAGTCACGCAGTCGGTCAAACAGCTCTGAAATGGGAAGGCAAAGTCACAATTCAGTTTAAAGGAACTGGGGGGAAACACAGAAAGTAGAGATGCAGGAGGCCTGAAGTAAATGTAAAATGGCGTGGGTGATTCTTACCTGTGTGCTACTGAAAATACTGTTGTATAACTGTGTCCCTGTTGTCCGTGTCGTCCCCGTCGTCTTCCTCCTCTTCACTCTCCACAGGCTCCACAGCTGCTACAACACCACCATCTGGACCATCCTCCTGCAGGAAAGGCACCTGGCGTCGCAAAGCCAGATTGTGAAGCATACAGCAGGCCACGATGATCTGGCACACCTTCTTTGGTGAGTACATTAGGGATCCACCTGTCATATGCAGGCACCTAAACCTGGCCTTCAGGAGGCCGAAGGTCCTTTCTATGATCCTCCTAGATCGCCCATGGGCCTCATTGTACCGTTCCTCTGCCCTGGTCCGGGGATTCCTCACTGGGGTCAATAGCCAAGGCAGGTTGGGGTAACCAGAGTCACCAATTAGCCACACACGGTGTCTCTGTAGCTGTTCCATCACATAGGGGATGCTGCTATTTCGCATAACATATGCGTCATGCACAGACCCAGGGAACTTGGCATTTACATGGGAGATGTACTGGTCAGCCAAACAGACCACCTGCACATTCATAGAATGGTAATTTTTTCTGTTTCTGTACACCTGCTCATCGTCTTTTGGGGGTACTAAGGCCACATGGGTCCCATCAATGGCACCAATGATGTTGGGGATATGTCCAAGGGCATAGAAATCACCCTTCACAGTGGCCAAATCACCCTCCTCAGGGAAAACAACGTAGCTCCGCATGTATTTCGTCAGGGCAGACAACACTCTGGACAAAATCTTTGAAAACATAGGCTGAGACATCCCTGATGACATGGCCACTGTTGTCTGAAAAGACCCACTTGCCAAAAAATGGAGGACTGACAGAACCTGCACCGGAGGGGGAATTCCTGTGGGTTGGCGGATGGGGGACATCAGTGCTGGCTCCAGCTGGGCACACAGTTCATGTATAGTGGCTCTGTCAAGTCGGTATCGCAGTATTATATGACGTTCCTCCATTGTCGACAGGTCCACCAGCGGTCGGTACACAGGAGGATTCCTCCTTCTCCTCACAAGTCCCAGCGGACGGTGCCTAGGAAGGACAACATGGAGTACAGAGTCAAGCAACCCACAGGTACGTAACTACAGCTTGCACAGTACACGAATCGCTATGCATTGAATGGCTTGTATGAGTGGCAATGCAAGGCCTAGGCCTGTGTGACGCAGTAGAAATTAAGCCATGTGGGCCCTTGAAATGGCGGCTGCCTGACCTGAGAAGTGTGACA
The DNA here is from genome assembly GCF_031143425.1 of Pleurodeles waltl. Taxonomy (NCBI): domain Eukaryota; kingdom Metazoa; phylum Chordata; class Amphibia; order Caudata; family Salamandridae; genus Pleurodeles; species Pleurodeles waltl. The sequence continues at coordinate 878,456,614 of NC_090444.1, forward strand.
GTGGGATGTGAGGTCAATGCGCTGGCGTGGCACATCGTGGCGGTAGGCGGTCGAAGACCGCGGCGCAAAGCCGCATTGGTTAACATTGAACCCTATGGGTTACAGGAGCCAATGACGAGGTGCGCCGGCGGTCGCGGTACGCACTGCCGCGGTACGCACCGCCGCGGGCGTGACCGCCATTTTCTATCTGATTAATCACTCGAGACCTGATCATCCACAGGAGAGGACCTATACTGCAAGTGCTGCTGTGAACTCGGTCTGGAAGAGACAATGGCTGCTGCGACTGGGGAAAGGGCCCCTGCCTTCACTTCAGAAGAGTTGGAGAAACTTGTGGATGGGGTCCTGCCCCAGTATGCGCTACTCTACGGTCCTCCAGACCAACAGGTAAGTACACTGTGTGCACGTTGAATGGGCTATGCCTGGGTTTTGGATGGTGGATGTAAGATGGTGGGGTGGGGAGAGAATGAGGAGTGCAAGGCACGACAGATGAGAGCATGTGCCACATGGCAAGGTTGGGGGGGGGGGCAATCAAATCTAACATGCAGAGAATTAATGATATTTACTTTTCCACCCTGTACATGTCAAATAGGTCAGCGCCCATCAGAAAGTCGACATTTGGCGTGCCATCGCCAAGGACGTCCGGGACCTGGGGGTCCACAACAGACGGGGCACCCACTGCCGAAAGAGGTGGGAGGACATCCGCCGCGGGACCAGGAAGACCGCCGAGTCTCTGCGGGGGATGGCCTCCCAACGTAGGAGGGGTGCCAGCAGACAATTGACCCCCCTGATGTCCCGGATCCTGGCGGTGGCCTACCCCGATTTGGATGGGCGCGTGAGGACATCACAGCAGACACAAGGGGGTGAGTACCAGTACATTCAGCTATCTTTACACGCAGTGGAGGCGTCTGGGTGGGGGAGGAGGGCTGTGGGTGACATTAGGCCAGGGCGCTTTCTGTAGTGTAGTCCCCTCCTTTAGGCATGGGCCTGTGCCCCCACCCCCAACCTCTGTAGGGTGCCAAGTACAGCAATCGATGGTCCAGCATTACCCATGTGCGCATTTGTTGTCCATTGACCTGTTGGCCTAGTCACAAGTACTGAGTAGTGTACCCCGATTGCGCGGCGTAGTGCATGAGGCTACTGTATCTGTCCTCTCCGCCAACGGTGTTGAAAATGCATGCACTCAACCTGTCTTTATGTCTCCCCCCACCCTTTTTCTTTATCTTCTTGTGCATGTGTGCATTAGTATCATCAGGCGGAGGAGAATTGGCATCGGAGCACGAGGGAGCTGCAACTCACAAGGCTCCGGTGGGCCATGGTACAGACACCGAGGTCACCAGTGATACGGAGGGCGAGGGGAGCTTCACAACGGGGACCCGTGGTGACACCAGCGACACCGACACGTCCTCGGATGGGAGCTCCCTAGCGGTGGCGGCAAAATCCGGGCCCCCCGCCTCAACAGGTACAGCCGCCACCCAGCGCACCAGCTCTGCCCTCCCAGCAGCCCCTCAGCCTTCGCTCCGTGCCCGCTCGCCCAAGAAGGCGGGCATCTCCTTCGCCCCAGGCACCTCAGGCCCTGCCCCTGTTACCCTTGTTGCCCTCAGTGAGGAGGTCATTGACGTCCTTCAGACCATCATTGTTGGGCAGTCTACCCTTTTGAATGCCATCCAGGGGGTAGAGAGGGAGGTGCATTGGAGCAATGCATACCTGGAGGGCATTCATTCGGGTCAGGCTGCCCATCAACGATCGTTCACTGCTCTGGCCTCAGCACTGATGGCAGCCATTGTCCCCGTTTCCAGCCTCCCTCTACTAACTGCCTCCACCCTGTCTCTGTCTCCTGTTCCTCAGCCTATCCCATCCACACCATCTGACCAGCCTGCACACACCTCAACACCCAAGGGCAGCTCATCCAGACATAAGCACCACAGATCACACAAGCATTCACCCAAGCAACACCCAGATGCAGACATGCCAACAGTCACTACCACCTCTGTGTCCCCCTCCTCCTCGTCTCCCTCCTCCCTCCCTGTGACGTCTCCACTCACACCTGCATGCACACCACCATCAGCCAGTACTTCCACCACCAGCACACCCTCCAGTACAGTCTGCACACGTGCAGTCACCACCCCCACTGCCATTTACACGTCCCCTGTGTCCTCTCCCACTGTGTCTGTCACCCCCTCTTCCAAGACACACAAACGCAGGCAGCCACCCACCCAACAGCCAACCACCTCACCACAGCCTACGTCACAAGCACCTGCACCCACAGACAGCACACCTGACTCTCCTACAAACACATCCTCTTCCTCCACTCCCATAACCACTAAACCTACCCTTTACCTTGGTCCTAAAAAACTTTACCTCTCCACAGTTAACCTCTTTGCCCCACCTGACCCACCCCCTCCATCTGGGAAGAGTCCCAAGAGCACCTCAGCCACCACCAGCCCTGCTTCAAGTCTCAACATTGTGCATGCGTTTTGGAGTCCACCCTTTCCCAGCACTGACACTTCGGCCAGCAGCAAGGGGACAGCCAGCCCCCCCGGTAAGAGGACCCGTAAAGTCAAGGGCTGCCGCGAGAAGGCTGACACGCTGCCCCCAAGGAGCAAAGTCCTGGGCCGTCACCTGCCACAACATCCAGGGGAGGCAAGGGCCGGAGAGCCTCATCTAAGGAGGGCAAGGGCAGCAGGGCGGGGAAGTCAGCCAGCAGGGGCGCGGACCAGGAGGGCCCCACAAGCCCCATCCCGGGTGTGACGGAGGACACCCACCGGCCCAGGACTCCGTCACAGGAGGGACCAGCAACTGCACGGTCGGAGGGCGACTAAGCAGGGAGTCCTGGCCAGGTCAGGCTCCCTTGAAAGACACGACAAGCACCGCTGAACAGGGCCCCGCCGTGCAGAAGGGCACCGCTGAAGAGGGCCCCGCCGTGAAGATAGGCACTGCTGAAGAGGGCCCCGCCGTGCAGAAGGACACCGCTGAAGAGGGCCCCGCCGTGAAGATAGGCACCGCTGAAGAGGGCCCCGCCGTGCAGAAGGGCACCGCTGAAGAGGGCCCCGCCGTGAAGATAGGCACCGCTGAAGAGGGCCCCGCCGTGCAGAAGGGCACCGCTGAAGAGGGCCCCGCCGTGAAGATAGGCACCGCTGAACAGGGCCCCGCCGTGAGGAGCACCGCTGAACAGGGCCCCGCCAAGACAGGCACCGCTGAACATGGCCCCGCCATCTCAAGCACCGCTCCGCTGGGCTCCGCCGTCTCAAGCAACGCTCCGCTGGGCCCCGCCGTCTCAAGCACCGCTCCGCTGGGCCCTTCCTGTCAAGCACCGCTCCGCTGGGCCCTTCCTGTCAAGCACCGCTCCGCTGGGCCCTTCCTGTCAAGCACCGCTCCGCTGGGCCCTGCCGTCTCAAGCACTGCTCCGCTGGGCCCTTCCTGTCAAGCACCGCTCCGCTGGGCCCTTCCTGTCAAGCACCGCTCCGCTGGGCCCTTCCTGTCAAGCACCGCTCCGCTGGGCCCTGCCGTCTCAAGCACCGCTCCGCTGGGCCCTTCCTGTCAAGCACCGCTCCGCTGGGCCCTTCCTGTCAAGCACCGCTCCGCTGGGCCCTTCCTGTCAAGCACCGCTCCGCTGGGCCCTGCCGTCTCAAGCACCGCTCCGCTGGGCCCTTCCTGTCAAGCACCGCTCCGCTGGGCCCTTCCTGTCAAGCACCGCTCCGCTGGGCCCTGCCGTCTCAAGCACCGCTCCGCTGGGCCCTTCCTGTCAAGCACCGCTCCGCTGGGCCCTTCCTGTCAAGCACCGCTCCGCTGGGCCCTGCCATCTCAAGCACCGCTCCGCTGGGCCCCGCCATCTCAAGCACCGCTCCGCTGGGCCCTGCCGTCTCAAGCACCGCTGGCCCATTGACAGTGCCGGTTCCGTGTCGAGCTAGTGTTCACGCTGCACTCTGGGCACGATGCCTCCTCCAATACCTGTGGAGTCTGTAATCCACCTGATGGCCTATGTGTCTGCACTCCCCAGGATGGCACAGTGGGCAGCCCACCCACTGTAGAGACTTGAGAGACTGTGGCTTTGTACTCCCCAGGATGGCACAGTGGGCAGCCCATCCACTGTAGAGACTTGAGAGACTGTGGCTTTGTACTCCCCAGGATGGCACAGTGGACAGCCCACCCACTGTAGAGACTTGAGAGACTGTGGCTTTGCACTCCCCAGGATGGCACAGTGGGCAGCCCACCCACTGTAGAGACTTGAGAGACTGTGGCTTTGCACTCCCCAGGATGGAACAGTGGGCATGGTGGACCCTTCGTGGATCTGGCATCGTGGACTCATGTGGCTGAGGTGCCCCCCTTTCCCTTCCCCCTGAGGTGCCTGTAGTTTTGTCATCTGATGCCCCAGCAGTGTTCTCTCCAACGGACTCAGGTCTCCTGTGTGGGCTTTGCCCGTGTGTTGATACACTTTGGCCCACGGACAGTGGAAATTTAAGTGACTGTGCAGCACTTGTTGCATATATTTATCGGTTTCGCAATGTTCTTACTTGATTTTGTTACATTTCTTTTTGCTATTTTACCATGACGTCAACGTACCTATTTTATAGATAAATTTTGTTTCTCACTTTAATTGTGTCTTTGCATCATTCCGGTGGGTTTGGGTGGTGTCACTGTGACTTGGTGCTCTGCATTGGTGTGTAGATAGTTTGGGGGGGGGGTCGCATATGTGTGTGCCCGTAACCTTTCCTCCTCTCCCCTCCCCTGTGTCGTAGGTGCAGTACTCACCGTTGTCTTCTGCGCCGGAGTTCGTACTCGTGGTAGATGAACAGGTAGACAATAGCTGGTAGGATGTTTAATTCGGGTTCCATGCTGTTCTCTGTCCTCGTGGAGTGCATAGAGGTGAGCGTTTTCCCGTTCGTAGTCTGTTTCCGCCGTGTTTTTATCGGCGGGTCTCCCGCCCCGGAAAAGGTGGCAGATTGGTGAGTTGTGATAGGGTGGGCGGTACATTGTCTGCCGCCTGCCTGTTGGTGGTGACCGCCGCGCTGTTTGTCTGTCCCGCCGTGGCGGTCGGAGTGTTAAGTTGGCGGGCTGTGATGGCGGTTCCCGCCAGGGTCAGAATTCCATTTTTTGGACCGCCAGCCTGTTGGCGGGTTGGCCGCCGCTTTAACACCAACCGCCAGGGTTGGAATTACCCCCTATGCGTTTTGGGCACCACTTTGAACTCTGCACCTGACCGGCCCTGAGCTGCTGGTGTGGTGACTTTGGGGTTGCTCTGAACCCCCAACGGTGGGCTACCTTGGACCCCAATCTGAACCCCGTAGGTGGTTTACTTACCTACAAAAACTAACATTACTTTACCTCCCCCAGGAACTGTGAAAATTGCACTGTGTCCACTTTTAAAACAGCTAAATGTGTTTTATGTAAAAAGTATATAAGTACTTACCTGCAATACCTTTCAAATGAGATATTACATGTAGAATTTGAACCTGTGGTTCTTAAAATAAACTAAGAAAATATATTTTTCTATAACAAAAACCTATTGGCCTGGAATTGTTTCTGAGTGTGTGTTCCTCATTTATTGCCTGTGTGTATGTACAACAAATGCTTAACACTACTCCTTTAATAAGCCTACTGCTGGACCACACTACCACAAAATAGAGCATTAGTATTATCTCTTTTTGCCACTATCTTACCTCTAAGGGGAACCCTTGGACTCTGTTCATACTATTCCTTACTTTGAAATAGTGCATACAGAGCCAAATTCCTACATTGGTGGATCAGCGGTGGGGTACAAGACTTTGCATTTGCTGGACTACTCAGCCAATACCTGATCACACAACAAATTCCAAAAATTGTCATTAGAAATTGATTTTTGCAATTTGAACTATTTTTCTAAATTCTTAAAAGTCCTGCTAGGGCCTTGTGTTAGTCCCTGTTAGCATTTCTTTTAGTGTTTAAAAGTTTGTGAAAGTTTGAATTAGATTCTAGAACTAGTTTTAGATTCTTAAAAAAAGTATTCCAACTTTTAGAAGCATAATGTCTAGTACAGATGTGGATGTGATGGAACTCAACATCACCCCTTACCTCCATCTTAAGATGAGGGAGCTAAGGTCACTCTGTAAAATAAAGAAAATAGCAATGGGCCCCAGACCTTCCAAACTACAGCTCCAGGAGCTTTTGGCAGAGTTTGAAAAGGCCAACCCCTCTGAGGATGGCAACACAGAGGATGAAGATAGTGACTTGGAGGAAAATTCCCACCTTCAAGTCCTAACTAGGGAGAACAGGGCCTCTCAATCCCTGTCTCCAAATATAATAGTCAGAGATGCTGTTTCCCTCACAGGAGGGACCAACCTCTCTGAAATCACTGAGGATAATCCCAGTGAAGAGGACATCCAGTTAGCCAGGATGGCCAAAAGATTGGCTTTGGAAAGACAGATCCTAGCCATAGAAATGGAAAGACAAGAGATGGGCCTAGGACCCATCAAAGGTGGCAGCAACATAACTAGAATCAGAGATTCTCCTGACATGTTAAAAATCCCTAAAGGGATTGTGACTAAATATGAAGATGGTGATGACATCACCAAATGGTTCACAGCTTTTGAGAGGGCTTGTGTAACCAGAAAAGTAAGCAAATATCACTGGGGTGCTCTCCTTTGGGAAATGTTCACTGGAAAGTGTAGGGATAGACTCCTCACACTCTCTGGAAAAGATGCAGAATCTTATGACCTCATGAAGGGTACCCTGATTGAGGGCTTTGGATTCTCCACGGAGGAGTACAGGACTAGGTTCAGAGGGGCTCAAAAATCCTCGAGCCAGACCTGGGTTGATTTTGTAGACTACTCAGTGAAAACACTGGATGGTTGGGTAACTGGAAATGAAGTGCATGACTATGTTGGGCTTTATAATTTGTTTATGAAAGAACACATTTTAAGTAACTGCTTCAATGAAAAGTTGCATCAGTATCTGATAGACCTAGGTCCAATTTCTCCCCAAGAATTGGGAAAGAAGGCAGACCACTGGGTCAAGACTAGGGTAACCAAAACTTCCACTGGGGGTGACCAAAAGAAAGGGGTTACAAAGCCTCCCCAGGAGAAAGTGGGTGACACTAGAAATAAAGAAAAAGAGTCCTCTGTAGGCCCCCAAAAACCAGACCAGGTGGGTGGGTCCCAAGACACAACCCAAAACAAAGGTGGGTACCAGGGTAAGAACTGGGATGCCACTAAGGCATGGTGCCATAATTGTAGACAGACAGGGCACCACACCAAGGACACTTCTTGTCCCAAAAACAAACCCCCTAGCAAAATCCCAGGGGTGACCAGTGTAGCCATTGGGGATGACTCCTCAGATGAGGAGGTCTTCATAGCCTTCAACTGGAAAAAGGGCCCAACAGGTGAGTTGGAGATTTCAGAGGGAAGTAGACACTTCCACCACCTACTGGTGAATGGAATCCCAGCCACTGCACTGAGAGACACTTGTGCCAGTCACACCATTGTGCATGACAGGCTGGTGTTCTCAAACCAGTACATCCCAGGTGAGACTGCCAGAGTAAGAGTTAGCCCAGACAGGGTCACTAATAGGCCTGTGGCTTTTGTGCCCATAGAAGTGGGTGGTACTTTTAGCTGGAGAAGGGTGGTAGTCAGTACAGACCTCCCCCTTGATTGTCTCCTTGGAAATGACTACCCAGAGGTTAGTCAGAGCCCAAGAGAGGAACTGGTCCAGTGCCAGTCCTCTCCCAAGGATTCTGGAGGTGCTACTCCTGCAGTAACTGCAAGTAGGCCCCAGAAGAAAAAGAAAAGAAAACAGAGTAGGAAAGGTGGACAACCTTTAGCCAAGGTTCCAGCAAGCCAAGGAGATTCTGCTCCAGTAGGGGAGAACTCCAAAAATGGCACTGGTAAAGTCCAACCTGACCCACAAGAAGTCCTGGCTAGTCAGGCAACTGTTAAACCTGAGTGGGTGGCTCCTCAGTTAACAGAAGAAAGAGTGGAAGAAGGGTGTTTACTACAAGATGTAGTAACCCCCCACTCTTACACAGCAGACGGGCACCCTGAACCCAAAGAAGCCTGTAACTTAGCTCCTTCCCTTGCAGGTGAAGAGCTAAAGGTGTGGTTCTGGGCACTGACAGCTGTCAGTGGCCTCTGCTGGGTGTTAGCCTTTATGGCTGCACTATCCTTGGCATGGTGGTCTGACCCCATGCCAAATAGCAAGTTAGGCCCCCTGACCCTGTTGGTCATGGTGGGGTTACTCCAGCTCTGGGTAACCTCTTTGGGTAAGCTAGGGGTGACCCTGGCTAAGATAAGATTATCAGAGGTGGATACCTCTAACCCCAAAATCGAGAGAATGGGTGGAGACATTAAAAGCACAGACAAGAGGCAGTTCAGATTAGGTCCTATCACTGTGGAAGTGGGTCAGTTACCCAGAGGTAATGACCTGAACAGGAGGATGTAAGGCAGAGTAGGCCCTGCAACAAACCAGCCTATTTCCTCTACTCTTCCTCGCCTGACAGACTAGGAAGACTCTCCAAGCTTTGGCTGAGTCTCCTGGCCTGTGGGCTGGGGGGGGCTTGTGTAAAGAAATGGCTCCCTGTTGCAGTTACCCCCCACTTTTTGCCTGATACTGATGCTGACTTGACTGAGAAGTGTGCTGGGACCCTCCTAACCAGGCCCCAGCACCAGTGTTCTTTCACCTCAAATGTATAATTGTTTCCACAATTGGCACAACCCTGGCACCTAGGTAAGTCCCTTGTAACTGGTACCCCTGGTACCAAGGGCCCTGATGCCAGGGAAGGTCTCTAAGGGCTGCAGCATGTCTTATGCCACCCTAGGGACCCCTCACTCAGCACAGACACACTGCTTACCAGCTTGTGTATGCTCGTGGGGAGAAAATGACTAAGTCGACATGGCACTCCCCTCAGGGTGCCATGCCAACCTCACACTGCCTATGGCATAGGTAAGTCACCCCTCTAACAGGCCTTACAGCCCTAAGGCAGGGTGCACTATACCACAGGTGAGGGCATAGGTGCATGAGCACTATGCCCCTACAGTGGCTAAGCAAAACCTTAGACATTGTAAGTGCAGAGTAGCCATAAGAGTATATGGGCTGGGAGTCTGTCAAAAACGAACTCCACAGCTCCATAATGGCTACACTGAATACTGGGAAGTTTGGTATCAAACTTCTCAGAATAATAAACCCACACTGATGCCAGTGTTGGATTTATTAAAAAAATGCACACAGAGGGCATCTTAGAGATGCCCCCTGCATTTTACCCAATTATTCAGTGCAGGACTGACTGGTCTGTGCCAGCCTGCTGCTGAGAGACGAGTTTCTGACCCCATGCGGTGAGAGCCTTTGTGCTCTCTGAGGACAGAAACAAAGCCTGCTCTGGGTGGAGGTGCTTCACACCTCCCCCTGCAGGAACTGTAACACCTAGCAGTGAGCTTCAAAGGCTCAAGCTTTGTGTTACAATGCCCCAGGGCACTCCAGCTAGTGGAGATGCCCGCCCCCTGGACCCAGCCCCCACTTTGGCGGCAAGTCCAGGAGAGATAATGAGAAAAACAAGGAGGAGTCACTGGCCAGTCAGGACAGCCCCTGAGGTGCCCTGAGCTGAGGTGACTCTGACTTTTAGAAATCCTCCATCTTGTAGAAGGAGGATTCCCCCAATAGGGATAGGAATGTGACCCCCTCCCCTTGGGAGGAGGCACAAAGAGGGTGTACCCACCCTCAGGGCTAGTAGCCATTGGCTACTAACCCCCCAGACCTAAACACGCCCTTAAATTTAGTATTTAAGGGCTCCCCTGAACCTAAGAATTTAGATTCCTGCAACTTAAAGAAGAAGAGGACTGCTGAGCTGAAAAACCCTGCAGAGAAGAAGAAGACACCAACTGCTTTGGCCCCAGCCCTACCGGCCTGTCTCCCTCCTTCAGAAGAAAACTGCTCCAGCGACACTTTCCCCGGGACCAGCGACCTCTGAATCCTCAGAGGACTGCCCTGCTTCCAAAAGACCAAGAAACTCCCGAGAACAGCGGCCCTGTTCAACTAAGACTGCAACTTTGTATCCAGAGGAGCAGATTTAAAGACCCCTGCAATCTCCGCAAGAAGCGTGAGACTTGCAACACTGCACCCGGCGACCCCGACTCGACTGGTGAAGAAACAACACCTGAGGGAGGACCCTCCGGCGACTCCGAGACCGTGAGTAACCAAAGTTGTCCCCCCTGAGCCCCCACAGCGACGCCTGCAGAGGGAATCCCGAGGCTCCCCCTGACCGCAACTGCCTGACTCTGAAATCCTGACACCTGGAAAAGACCCTGCACCCGCAGTCCCCAGGACCTGAAGGATCGGAACTCCAGTGCAGGAGAGACCCCCAGGAGGCCCTCTCCCTTGCCCAGGTGGTGGCTACCCCGAGGAGCCCCCCCCCTCGCCTGCCTGCACAGCTGAAGAGACCCCTTGGTCTCCCATTGAAACCTACAGAAAACCTACGCTTGTTTGCACACTGCACCCGGCCGCCCCCGCGCTGCTGAGGGTGTACTTTTTGTGTGGACTTGTGTCCCCCCCGGTGCCCTACAAAACTCCCCTGGTCTGCCCTCCGAAGACACGGGTACTTACCTGCTGGCAGACCGGAACCGGGGCACCCCCTTCTCTCCATTGAAGCCTATGCGTTTTGGGCACCACTTTGAACTCTGCACCTGACCGGCCCTGAGCTGGTGGTGTGGTGACTTTGGGGTTGCTCTGAACCCCCAACGGTGGGCTACCTTGGACCCCAATCTGAACCCTGTAGGTGGTTTACTTACCTACAAAAACTAACATTACTTTACCTCCCCCAGGAACTGTGAAAATTGCACTGTGTCCACTTTTAAAACAGCTAAATGTGTTTTATGTAAAAAGTATATATGCTATTGTAATTATTCAAAGTTCCTAAAGTACTTACCTGCAATACCTTTCAAATGAGATATTACATGTAGAATTGAACCTGTGGTTCTTAAAATAAACTAAGAAAATATATTTTTCTATAACAAAAACCTATTGGCCTGGAATTGTTTCTGAGTGCGTGTTCCTCATTTATTGCCTGTGTGTACGTACAACAAATGCTTAACACTACTCCTTTGATAAGCCTACTGCTCGACCACACTACCACAAAATAGAGCATTAGTATTATCTCTTTTTGCCACTATCTTACCTCTAAGGGGAACCCTTGGACTCTGTGCATACTATTCCTTACTTTGAAATTGTGCATACAGAGCCAACTTCCTACAGCATCACAACAAGCGAGGTCCTACTTCCTCCAAGAAAATCTCCAACTGTAGGATTAATCAAAAGGATTATCCATCACGGGCAACTAAATTGAAAGAAAAGCACAGAGTCAGTTGGTTATATATATACATTTATATTACAGCTTTAGAAAGACAGGCGACAGACCATTACCACCATAACACATTACAGAATACCACATATTATAACAAAAACTAGCAATAGTGAATTATCCTGAGCAGCGGTGAGCATGGAATTTAATTAAAACAAAAGTTATGAAATCCTCAGGTCAGGAAAAGTATACTCTTAGGGCCTGATTCACAAAGGTAAACTTAGACCAAAAGTCTAAGTTTAGACCAAAAGTCTGAACTTAGACCAAACGTTTAACTTTACTATGAGTAAAGTTAAACTTTTGGTGTAAGTTTAGAGTTTTGGTGTAAGTTTAGACCAAAAGTCTTAACTTAACTTCAGGGGTGTTAGGGGTTGATGAATGGATGAGAAAGGTGATATGGAGAAAGACAAACTCAAAGCAAGAACAATATTCATCAGTGCAATGAGCAGCACATCATCATCAATCTGTTGTGGAAGAAAACGAAAGAATGAGTATGACACAGTTCAGTTAAACGCATTGCAAACAGTACTTCTGCCCCAGAGACCCAAGTTATTAGATATCTAAATATTTTGTCATCAAGGTTTGGAAAAATCTAAACATGGAGGAGTGAAGTGAACCCACCCAGTTCTAAAAAATGTGATTGCTAAAAGAAAAATTATACTGTGTTGCCAAATTGGCCAGTCTGAACTGGTTCGGTAGGTAAGCAGGAGTGTTGGGCTCAACTTTTGCCTTTCGTTCATGCAGCAGGAGAGAAGACACCTGTAGATTGTAAAACAAAACTGTATTGTTGCTCAAATGTGAATTTACATTAAAACCAAAACACAATAGGCACCTGACAAAACATTACATTAACATTGTAACTGGGAGAGTAGTTACAGAGCCGGGGTCTGAGGACAGTCTCTCCATCTGCATCAGTTTGCAGTGAGGTTTTATACATTTCTCTGAGTACCATAAAGTAAAGTAGTTGAAAGCATTCCTTTCTTGGTTGTGAATGTGAACAGTTGTCGTGAAGACTTAAATATTGGTCTTGATAACAAATGCAGGTGGGTCTTGACCTTATATAGACCTAATGTGGGCCAGCAAGTACGTATCTAGATGTCTGGCCTGAGGGGGGCATGATTGCTGCATGTGCTGTGTTTTGATCGGCTAAGTGTTCCTAACTACATGTGACATCTAACTTTATGGTGTTTTTTGGAATGTGAGTTTTCAGGTGGCCAATCCCCTGGGACCATTGTGGTGTTGCAATGCCCATCTTTCGGATTCAATCTAAGTTTCCAGTTTGAGCATTTGCCTGGCAGCTATGTGTCACCCCACCTATGAGTGTTAGTCAGTAACCTCAGGCCTAGGTCTCAAAGCCTGCCTGACCAGTTGTTAGGTTGACAGAGAGTTCACAACAGGCGAATCTAATAATAGTAATGCAACTTCATTCTCATATGTGAAGGTATCATTGTGTGCATCAACATTGACTATTCCAATATTAAGATTCCCCCCTCTAGTTGAATTTTCAACAACACCATCAAATCCATATGTCATGACAGTCACATTGCTGGGGGCTTGTTGTCCCACTTCCTAGCTACTTACATTCTGCCCAATTTGAGGACTGCATTGTTACAGCAGGAAACCCCCAGTTGTAGGAAGCCACACAACAACAGTAATACAATGAAAACGGACAATAACGACATGCATAGACCGGTCAACCACCGGAGGAGTCAGGAGGAACAGTTTGTGAACCACTCCTGCTCAGGGGCATCTCCCTCTTTATGCATGTCTCTTTTTGTAGGCGGTGCAATGCTTGGATGGCAAGAATCAGAGTACCATTGTCCATGTCATTGCTAGGTATGAACGTGTAGCGAGGTGCACCGATATTAGAATATACTCCACCCTTCATGGCGGTCATCAAGTCCAACACATACCGATGAGGCAGATGGCACTCAGCTCTTGATTGATTGTATTAAGCATGAGCTCGGTGCTGTTCATCATTTTGAGCATTTCCCACCGGTTTATTTGCAACCAACAGGTATTTGCTTTTGTCTGCAAGGTGAAGAAAGGTATGTACCATTCTGATGATACTTGGGCATCAGTGAGCAGTCTGAACTCCTCTCAAATGTCCTTGTACTGAGCCCAGCCAAAATAATCAGCAGTTCTTTTCTCTCGAGCCCAATGCAACAGAGTCTTCTTCCTTAGCAGGAGTTGGAACAGTTCTTCCAGATCTTCTCCAGGAATGACCAGGGTTGGGGGTATGTACGGTGATGAGGGAGCAGAGGCTCTGCAATCCAGGGATGAGCTGAGTGTATGAAAACTCACCACACTGCCAGTAAGTGTCCATCAGAATAGAGGTGCCCCATTGCATGTCTGGAATGTGCAGGATTGTGCCACAGTTTTCATTTGTACCCAGTGGAATGATTCCTTTGCCATTCAAACATGGGGAATACAACGTAAGTTTCCGTACAATTGGAGGATGCCCCTTCCCTTCTATTCACCTATACCTATCTATCTCAGTGTCCCAGATTTCCTAACATGGGGTACCTATACTATTATTTAAACCTCCCAGATGAGACCCATTTTCCTTCATATCATTGAGGTGGATGACCCTGCATTGAAACTCCGTGTCTGGGATCCAGCTGTTTTGATGAAGACACCCACAGATATGCTAAGGGCCACCCTGGGACCATAGATGGACACAGGAATGGATGTGTTTGTTCACTGGTTAGGTGGCTGTGCTACCTCCAAGAATCTCTTCTCTGAAAAATCTCAGGGGCAAACAGTATCCTCACCTATAGTGTCCTTTCTGAACATTCTATCCAGCCCAGTTTGGATATTGCTAGGCTTGGTGAGAAGATGCAGAACAGTAGGATTAGTCTAGCAGTGGGTCCGATTTACTACTACCCTGTGGGGCTCTACTTTATTAGGCTGCATTTTGGTCCTAATCCTACATAGGTATAAATAGAGAAGGCATTAGGTTTTTCAGGGACTACCTCTTAATACAAGTATAGCCTATTTGTGTCTACATTCATGTGGTATCCGTCAACAGACGTAATATGACCTGGCTAATGTCTTGGAGCCCACAATGGTCATGTGCTGATACTACGTGTTTTTTAAAAGGGTGCTGTGTAGTATGTGGAATGCTAGTGTTGGGTGGTGTGTAATTATAGATGACGCGGGAGAGATTCCTGTGCAAGCATTGTGACATTTTCTGAATAGACTCCATTAAACGAATCTGCTCTTTGAAAAGACATGGATGCAGTAGCACCCCTAGTAAGCAGAGCATGTATAAATGCACAAAACACATAACTTGTAAAACATTGCAGGCCTTTAGATGATTCCGGCAGAGATGTCCGTGGTCTTCTGATAATGGGGGTTTATTAGTTGTAAACAGTTTGGAAAAAAGTCTTTGGAACAGTGAGGAGTTTGAGATCCCATTGTGGGATCCCAATGTGGAACATTCTTGGAGCAGTTGTAGCTCTTTGTTTTGTTGGGTGTATTAATGCAGAAAGTTATTGGAACAGTATGGGGCTCTCGATCCTGTTGGGGATCATGTTTGCAGCCGCGGAGAAGGTGATGGTCCGCTGTAGACATATTGTGCTTATTGACTCAACTGCAGACTGGCTGGACAAGTGCTAGGTGGCATATTTACAAGCCCCTTGCACCTCCTTGAGCCACACTAGAGTCATATTTTTACACTAATGTGGTGTTAAGGAGGCCATTTCCCCAGCCATATTTACAAAGTGGCGCAATGCATGCATTGCGCCATTTGTAAACCTGGCGACACATTATGCCTGCACCAGGCATAATGTATGCAACTGGGGGGGCGTTCCCCCGTTAGGAGGCCTTTTTAGCCATTTTTAGAGTAAATTTTAACTCCTATCTGAGGCAGGTGTTATAGTGAAACTGTCATTGTTTTCAGTGGGCCTCCCTTGACTTTGCAGGATTAGGGCCATCATTTTTAGCTCTAATCCTGCAAAGCGCCACAATAGCATCAACATTTTTGACGCTATTGTCCTAATGAGTGCCATGGTGCACTGTATTGCAAATACGGCGCACACATGGTGTTGTTAGGGGGGTACAGGATGACACAAGAAAAGTAGCGCATATGGACTCATGCACTACTTTCTTGTAAATATGCCCCTAGATTTGCTTGTTATAAAAAAAAAAAATTACATCCTTGCATGTTGCCAATTATTTCTTAGGAATTCCTGAGTTTTCCATTATTTTAGCAAGGCATCGGAAGATGGCACCACTCGGGATACCTAGTTTTGGAAAAATGGGTAATTGTTTATGATTGTATTCAATATTTTATAGGTTGATGGGTTTCCCCCTCTATGTGCCTGAAGTATGTTTTATGGGGTGCTCTTGTGAGCATGTGGGTCATTTTTGTTTATTAACTGGTGCTCTGTTACCATCGCAAGCCCCGTGGTACCCTAGTGTATGCATAGGGGTTCCATCGGTGTGGGCAGTGTCTTCGACCTACATGTGCATGGGGGATGTAGAAAGAGGAGGTGTGTTGCATTGAACATTGGTCAGCAATAACAACATGCCCTGAGGTCACATGTATACCCCTGGAGTACCGGAAACGTGACCCACCATAGTAGTACCAGGTGTCTTGACTATGCCCTTTTTCTAGAGGGTTCTTTTTTGGCTAGCTTTTGGCTTCTTTTGATTGGTGTTTGGGTGCTTCCCTACATTTTTCATGATGTGTTATTCTTAATTGTCATGAACCAGATGAGGTCAGAGAGTTGTTCAGAGGCCCCCATGTTTTGATGTGTTAAGAATTGGGATTGTCACTCCCTTCAGTCAATGTGTGTGAGGGCTTTTTTGTAAGCTGATCGTTAGGCCTGATGCAGGGGTGAGCATATCTCTAGGTTCTATTCTGCTCTGAGCTATGATGGATCTGTCAGATTCCATTTTCCCCAGCACCCCCCTGTCCCTCAGACCATGTCTTATTTGGACCCATGGTTCCTGTAGGAGGCTGGCCTGGCTTGTAGTGGGTACCAGAGGTACTTACACCTTGTGCCAGGTCCAGTTATCCCTTATTAGTGTAGAAGAGGTATTTCTAGCAGCTTAGGCTGATAGAAGGTAGCTATGGCAAAGCAGCTTAGGCTGAACTAAGAGACATGTAAAGCTCCTACTATACCACTGGTGTCATATGCACAATATCATAAGAAAACACAATACACAGATATACTAAAAATAAAGGTACTTTATTTTTATGACAGTATGCCAAAAGTATCTCAGTGAGTACCCTCAGTATGAGGATGAGAAATATACACAAGATATATGTACACAAACCAAAATTATGCAGGTAATAGCAAAAGGAAGTAATGCAAGCAATGTAAAGTTACAGTAGATTGCAATAGGAGCACATAGGTATAGGGGCAACACAAACCATATACTCCAAAAGTGGAATGCGAACCATGAATGGACCCCAAACCTATGTGAGCTTGTAGAAGGTCACTGGGACTGTAAGAAAACAGTGAGGGTTAGAAAAATAGCCCACCCCAAGACCCTGAAAGGTAGGTGTAAAGTGTACCTACTACCTCCAGAGAGCACAGAATTCGTGATAGGGGGATTCTGCAAGGAAAACAAACTCCAGCAATGCAACAACAGTGGATTTCTGGACCTGAGTACCTATAAGACAAGGGGACCAAGTCCAAGAGTCGCGACAGTGTCGAGAGTGGGCAGGAGCCCAGGAAATGCCAGCTGAGGGTGCAAGGAAGCTGACACTGGATGGAAGAAGCTTGGAGTTCTGCAAGAAAGAAGAGGACTAGGAACTTCTCCTTTGGAGGATGGATGTCCCACGTCGTGAAGAAGCTTGCAGAGGTGCTCCCACACAGAAAGACCGCAAACAAGCCTTGCTAGCTGCAAGGGTTGCGGTTAGGGTTTTTAGATGCTGCTGTGGCCCAGGAGGGACCAGGATGTTGCCACTTGGATGAGGAGACAGAGGGGGCACCCAGCAAGTCAGAGAGCCCTCACAGAAGCAGGCAGCACCCGCAGAAGTACCTGAAGAGGCACTTAGAAGAAAAGTGAACCAGAGTCCACCCAAAGTCACAAAAGTGAGTCCCACAACGCCGGAGGGCAACTCAGAAGGTTGTGCACTGCAGGTTAGAGTGTTGGGGACCCAGGCTTGGCTGTGCATGAAGGAAATCCTGGAAGAGTGCACAGGAGCCGGAGCAGCTGCAAATCACGAGGTACCCAGCAATGCAGTCTAGCGTGGGAAGGCAAGGACTTACCTCCACCAAACTTGGACTGAAGAGTCACTGGACTGTGGGAGTCACTTGGACAGAGTTGCTGAGTTCCAGGGACCACGCTCGTTGTGCTGAGAGGGGACCCAGAGGACCGGTGATGCAGTCTTTTGTTGCCTGCGGTTGCAGGGGGAAGATTCTGTCGACCCACGGGAGATTTCTTCAGAGCTCCTGGTGCAGAAAGGAGGCAGGCTACCCCCAGAGCATGCACCACCTGGAAACAGTTGAGAAAGCCGGCAGGATGAAGCGATACAAGGTTGCTAGTAGTCGTCTTGCTACTTTGTTGCGGTTTTGCAGGCGTCCTGAGCAGTCAGCGGTCGATCCTTTGGCAGAAGGTGAAGAGGGAGATGCATAGGAACTCTGGTGAGCTCTTTCATTCATTATCTGGTGAGATTCCCAAAGCAGAGACCCTAAATAGCCAGAAAAGGAGGTTTGGCTACCTAGGAAGGAGGATTGGCTACCAAGAGAGGTAAGAGCCTATCAGAAGGAGCCTCCGACGTCACCTGCTGGCACTGGCCACTCAGAGCAGTCCAGTGTGCCACAAACACCTCTGTTTCCAAGATGGCAGAGGTCTGGGACACACTGGAGGAGCTCTCGGCACCTCCCCTGGGAGGTGGAGGTCAGGGGAGTGGTCACTCCCCTTTCCTTTGTCCAGTTTCGCACCAGAGCAGGGCTGGGGGATCCCTGAACCGGTGTAGACTGGCTTATGCAGAGATGGGCACCATCTGTGCCCATCAAAGCATTTCCAGAGGCTGGGGGAGGCTACTCCTCCCCAGCCTTCACACCTATTTCCAAAGGGAGAGGGTGTTACACCCTCTCTCAGAGGAAGTCCTTTGTTCTGCCTTCCTGTGCCAGGGCTGCCTGGACCCCAGGAGGGCAGAAACCTGTCTGAGGGGTTGGCAGCAGCTGCAGTGGAGTCCCCGGAAAGGCAGTTTGGCAGTACCCGGGTTCTGTGCTAGAGACCCGGGGGATCATGGAATTGTCCCCCCAATGCCAGAATGGCATTGGGGTGACAATTCCATGATCTTAGACATGTTACATGGCCATGTTCGGAGTTACCATTGTGACGCTGTACATAGGTAGTGACCTATGAACAGTGCACACGTGTAATGGTGTCCCCGCACTCACAAAGACCGGGGAATTTGCCCTGAACGATGTGGGGGCACCTTGGCTAGTGCCAGGGTGCCCTCACACTAAGTAACTTTGCACCCAACCTTCACCAGGTGAAGGTTAGACATATAGATGACTTATAAGTTACTTAAGTGCAGTGGTAAATGGCTGTGAAATAACGTGGACGTTATTTCACTCAGGCTGCAGGGCAGGCCTGTGTAAGAATTGTCAGAGCTCCCTATGGGTGGCAAAAGAAATACTGCAGCCCATAGGGATCTCCTGGAACCCCAATACCCTGGGTACCTCAGTACCATATACTAGGGAACTATATGGGTGTACCAGTATGCCAATGTGAATTGGTAAAATTTAGTCACTAGCCTGTTAGTGACAAATTTGGAAAGCAGAGAGAGCATAACCACTGAGGTTCTGGTTAGCAGAGCCTCAGTGAGACAGTTAGGCATCACACAGAGGACACATACAGGGCACATACTGATGAGCACTGGGGCCCTGCCTGGCAGTGTCCCAGTGACACATAGACTAAAAAAACATATATACAGTGAAAATATGGGGGTAACATGCCAGGCAAGATGGTACTTGCCTACACAACCCCCCCCCCCAAACGAAGGACAATAAGACTAGCCATGACCTGATGAGTCTTCATTGTCTAAGTGGAAATATCTGGAGAGTCCATCTGCATTGGAGTGGGTACTCCCAGGTCTATGTTCCACTGTATAGTCCATTCCCTGTAGGGATATGGACCACCTCAACAATTTAGGATTTTCACTTTTCATTTGTTTTAGCCAAAGTAGAGGTTTGTGGTCTGTCTGAACAATGAAGTGAGTGCCAAACAGGTATGGCCTCAACTTCAGTGCCCAGACCACAGCAAAGGCCTCCCTCTCTATGGCAGACTAATGCTTTTCTCTAGGGGTCAACCTTCTGCTGATAAAAGCAACTGGTTGATCCTGGCCCTCAGAATTCAGTTGTGATAAGACTGCCCTTACCCCTTATTCAGATGCATCAGTTTGAACAATGAATTTCTTGGAGTAACATGGGCTTTTTAGGACAGGTGCAGTGCACATGGCCTGTTTGAGCTCCTCACAAGCTTACTGACAGCTAGCTGTCCACAATACCTTTTTAGGCATCTTTTTACTGGTGAGATCATTAAGTGGGGCTGCTATGGAGCCATAGTTTTTAATGAATCTTCTGTAATACCCAGTGAGGCCTAGGAAGGCTCTCACCTGGGTCTGTGTTGTAGGGGGAACCCAATCCATGATTGTCTGGATTTCCCCCTGAAGTGGTGCAATCTGTTCTCCACCTACCAGGTGTCCCAGATAAACCACCTTTCCCTGCCCTATCTGACACTTTGAAGCCTTGATAGTGAGGCCTGCCTTTTGCAGGGCCTCCAAAACTTTCCAAAGGTGGTCCAGGTGATCATCCTAGGTGGAGCTAAAGACAGCAATATCATCTAGATATGCTGCACTAAAAGCTTGCAACCCTTGCAGGACTGTGTTCAAAAATCTCTTAAAAGTGGCAGGTGCATTTTCAAACCAAAGGGCATCACTGTAAATTGACAGTGCCCTCATATAGTTGAAAATGCAGTTTTAGGTTTAGCATCCTCAGCCAATTTGATCTGCCAATACCCTGCAGTCAAATCAAAGGTGCTTAGATACTTGGCAGATGCCAGTGTATCTATGAGCTCATCTGCCCTGGATATAGGGTGAGCATCAGTTTTTGTTACCTGATTGAGACCTCTGTAATCAACACAAAACCTCATCTCTCTTTTTCCATCTTTTGAGTGAGGCTTTGGTACAAGCACCACAGGACTCGCCCATGGGCTTTCAGAAGGTTCAACCACTCCTAGATCAAGCATTTTCTGAACCTCTTGTTTTATGCAGTCCCTGACATGGTCAGGCTACCTATAGATTTTACTTTTGACAGGCATGCTGTCTCCAGTATCAATTGTGTGTTCACACCAAGATGTGGTGCCAGGCACAGTTGAAAAGAGTTCAGAAAACTGTCCAAGGAGATTTATGCAGTTGTCTTTCTGTTCTGCAGTCAGACAATCTGCTAAAACTACTCCCTCCACTAAAGCATCATCTTCAGTGGAGGAGAAGAGATCAGGGAGAGGGTCACTCTCTTCTTCCTGTCCTTCATCTGTTGCCATGAGCAGGGTGAGATCAGCCCTGTCATAGTAGGGTTTTAGGCGGTTGACATGAATCACCCTAAGGGGACTCCTGGCAGTGCCCAGGTCAACCAAGTAGGTGACCTCGCCCTTTTTTTCAACAATTAGATGGGATCCACTCCATTTGTCCTGGAGTGCTCTTGGGGCCACAGGCTCCAATACCGACACCTTCTGTCCTGGTTGGTACTGGATCAGAACAGCCTTCTGGTCATGCCATTGCTTCTGGAGCTCTTGGCTGGCCTGAAGGTTTTTACTGGCCTTTTTCATGTACTCAGCCATTCTGGATCTTAGGCCAAGTACATAGTCCACTATGTCCTGTTTGGGAGCTTTTAAAGGTTGTTCCCAACCCTCCTTCACAAGTGTTAGTGGACCTCTTACAGGGTGTCCAAATAGGAGTTCAAAGGGGCTGAAGCCCACTCCTTTCTGGGGTACCTCCCTGTAAGCAAAAAGGAGGCAAGGTAACAGGACATCCCATCTCCTCCTGAGTTTTTCAGGGAGTCCCATTATCATGCCTTTGAGAGTTTTATTAAACCTCTCTACCAGTCCATTGGTCTGTGGATCATAAGGTGTGGTGAATTTGTAGGTTACTCCCCATTCCTTCCACATAGCTTTCAAGTATGCAGACATAAAGTTGCTACCCCTGTCTGATATAACCTCTTTTGGGAAACCCACCCTGGAAAAGATTCCCAGGAGGGCTTTTGCCACTGCAGGTGCTGTAGTGGTCCTTAGAGGAATTGCTTCAGGATATCTGGTGGCATGGTCCACAACCACCAAGATAAACCTATTGCCTGAAGCAGTAGGAGGGTCAAGGGGGCCAACTATGTCAACCCCTACCCTTTCAAAGGGAACCCCAACCACGGGTTGTGGAATAAGGGGAGCCTTTGGTGAGCCACCAGTCTTGCCACTGGCTTGGCAGGTCACACAAGACTTACAAAAATCTTTTGTGTCCTCTGACATCCTAGGCCAGTGAAACAGGGGGACAAGCATTTCCCGTGTTTTGATCTGGCCTAAATGCCCAGCCAAAGGAATGTCATGTGCCAGAGTTAGGAGGAACTCTCTGTACTGCAGGAGAATGACCAATCTCCTGGCTGCTCCAGGTTTTCGGTCCCTTGCCTCTGTGTACAAGAGGTTGTCCTCCCAGTAAACTCTATGTGAGTCACTGACATCCCCATTTTGCTGCTTGACAGCTTGCTGTCTGAAACCCTCTAATGTGGGACAGGATTGCTGTGCAACACTCAGCTCTTCCCTGGCAGGCCCCCCTCCACCCAAAAGCTCAGCAGTGTCTGCTGCCAGCTCCTCTGGTGAAGGTTCTGCACAGGGAGGAAATTCTTCTTCCTCAGAAGGAGAATCATCTGTAGAGGGAGGGATAGTGGGTAGGGATTTACCCTTGCTACCCCTAGCTTTAGGGAGCACTTGGTCCATTGTTCCAGGATCCAAGTTACCCTGTCCTTTTTGCTTTTTGGCCTGAGCCCTTGTCAAAGCAAAAATATGTCCAGGAATGCCCAGCATTGATGCATGAGCCTCCAACTCCACTTCTGCCCAAGATGATGCCTCTAAATCATTTAGGCAGTCTACAGGTAAATCTGAAGCAATCACAACTTTCTTTGGACCAGTAACCCCCCCAGTTGAGATTCACAACAGCCATGTGGTGGCTAGGAGTGTTGTTATGAGCGTCTGTCACTTGGTACTGCTGACCAAGTAGGTGTTGTTCAGGGTGTACCAGTTTCTCTATTACCAGGGTAACACTGGCACCTGTGTCCCTGTAGGCCTGAACCTCAACACCATTTATTAGGGGAAGTTGCTTGTACTTATCCATATTAAGGGGACAAGCAACCAAGGTGGCCAAATCAATGGCACCTTCAGAGACTAACACAGCCTCTGTGGTCTCCCTAACAAGACCAACCCCAGCCAAATCACCAAAAGTGAGCCCAGCTACTCCTTTGGATTGGCTATTAGTAGGTTTGCTCCCACCACCACTGCTATTATTAGGGGCACTAGAGTTTGCAGTAGGGGTTGTGGTAGTGGGAGGTTTGGTGTTTTTCTTTGGACATCTGGCATCAGTTGTCCAATGGCCTTTGACTTTACACAAATAACACCAAGGCTTTTTAACTTGATTTGAAGAGGATTTGGACCCACCACCCCCACCAGAGGAGTTTTGTGGGCCTGATGAAGACTCAGTTTGACTTTTGTCCCCACCCTTGTCAGAAGACTTAGCATCCTTCTTCTTGCCATCCTTGTCACCCCCTGTATGAACTTTTCTGTTCACTCTTGTTCTGACCCATTTGTCTGCCTTCTTTCCCAATTCTTGGGGAGAGGTCAGATCTGAGTCCACTAGATATTGGTGTAACAAGTCAGACACACAGTTATTCAGAATATGCTCTCTCAGAATAAGATTATACAGGCTTTCATAGTCAGAAACTTTACTGCCATGTAACCACCCCTCCAAGGCCTTCACTGAACAGTCAACAAAGTCTATCCAGTCTTGTGAGGACTCTTTTCTGGTGTCTCTGAACTTAATCCTGTATTGTTCAGTGGTTACGCCAAATCCACCCAAGAGTGCATCCTTCAAAACTGCAAAATTGTTAGCATCACTTTCTCTAACAGTAAGGAGCCTATCCCTACCCTTTCCATTGAAAGATAGCCACAATAGAGCAGCCCACTGCCTTCGAGGGACCCAATGTACCATACAGGCCCTCTCAAGTGCAGCAAACCACTTGCTGATGTCATCCCCCTCCTTGTAAGGGGGAACTATCTTGTGCAGATTCCTGGAATCATGCTCTCTAACAGGATTACTATCAGGAATACTGCTGCTGCCACCATGGGGTCCTAACCCCAATCTCTGTCTCTCCTTCTCAAGGTCTAGGGATTCCCTGTCTAGAGCCAGCTGTTGCTGTTTAAGCTTCAGTCTGGTCTCTTCCACTCCCAACTTTTTGAGTTCCCTTTCTAACATGTTGTCTTCAGGGTGGGTGGGTTGGGAATGCTTGGATACTGAGGATAAATTGGAAACAATAGAGGGAGATCTGTTCCTAACATCTTGGACTCTAACAACCTGGCCTCCAGGAATAAAAACATCTCTACTATGATGCGAGCTCCTATTACTACCAGCATTGCTAGGTGGTCTGCTAAGGGGCAGATTTGGAACAGAACCCTCCCCACCTCCCTCAAGGAGTTCCCCTGAGTCAGAATGGGAGCCATCTATTAACTTCTCATTTGAAGTGCCTGCTAGGGACTTATCATTCTCAATGAGCATGTTCTATAGAAACTCTCTTGTAGGGTTCTTTCCTATCACTAAACCTCTATCTAGGCAGAGACTCCTTAGGCTCTTGAAATTTAAATTGTCATAGGTAGTATTGACCATTTTAAGAGCAGCCGCTACATCAGACATGATAGAAGAAGGTTTAGAGACAGTGAGAAGAAAGAAAACGTTTCAGGAATTTTTAAAGAACAGAGAAAAAAACTTTTTCAAACTTTTAGAAACTTTTTAGAAGTTTTAGAGTACTTTTCATCACTTAGTAGAAAGTGTCAGAGAAGAAAAGCAAAACTTTTTGGTTAGGTGTACATACACTGAACTTGTTTTGTATATTATTCGCTTATGAAAAGTACACAATGACAAAGTGGTAAGTAGTTACAAGTACTTATCCCACCGCTGCACAACCAATGTAGGAGGCTGGCCTGGCTTGTAGTGGGTACCAGAGGTACTTACACCTTGTGCCAGGTCCAGTTTTCCCTTATTAGTGTAGAAGAGGTGTTTCTAGCAGCTTAGGCTGATAGAAGGTAGCTATGGCAAAGCAGCTTAGGCTGAACTAGGAGACATGTAAAGCTCCTACTATACCACTGGTGTCATATGCACAATATCATAAGAATACACCATACACAAATATACTAAAAATAAAGGTACTTTATTTTTATGACAATATGCCAAAAGTATCTCAGTGAGTACCCTCAGTATGAGGATGAGAAATATACACAGGATATATGTACACAAACCAAAATTATGCAGGTAATAGCAAAAGGAAGTAATGCAAGCAATGTAAAGTTACAGTAGATTGCAATAGGAGCACATAAGTATAGGGGCAACACAAACCATATACTCCAAAGGTGGAATGCCAAACACGAATGGACCCCAAACCTATGTGAGCTTGTAGAGGGTCGTTGGGACTGTAAGAAAACAGTGAGGGTTAGAAAAATAGCCCACCCCAAGACCCTGAAAGGTAGGTGTAAAGTGCACCTACTACCCCCAGAGAGCACAGAAGTCGTGATAGGGGGATTCTGCAAGGAAAACAAACACCAGCAATGTAACAACAGTGGATTTCCAAACCTGAGTACCTGTAAGACAAGGGGACCAAGTCCAAGAGTCGCGACAGTGTCGAGAGTGGGCAGGAGCCCAGGAAATGCCAGCTGAGGGTGCAAGGAAGCTGCCACTGGTTGGAAAAAGCTTGGAGTTCTTCAAGAAAGAAGAGGACTAGGAACTTTCCCTTTGGAGGATAGATGTCCCACATCGTGAAGAAGCTTGCAGAGGTGTTCCCATGCAGAAAGACCACAAACAAGCTGTGAGAAGGTAGCCTCTTTCTAGCCTTGTTACCCCCACTTTTGGCCTGTTTGTGAGTGTATGTCAGGGTGTTTGTCACTGTTTTCACTGTCTCACTGGGATCCTGATAGCCAGGCCTCAGTGCTCATAGTGAAAACACTATGTTTTCAGTATGTTTGTTATGTGTCACTGGGATCCTGCTAGTCAGGACCCCAGTGCTCATAAGGTTGTGGCCTATATGTATGTGTCACTGGGACCCTGTCACACAGGGCCCCAGTGCTCATAGGTGTGCATGTATATGTTCCCTGTGTGGTGCCTAACTGTCTCACTGAGGCTCTGCTAACCAGAACCTCAGTGGTTATGCTCTCTCATTACTTTCAAATTGTCACTAACAGGCTAGTGACCAATTTTACCAATTTACATTGGCTTACTGGAACACCCTTATAATTCCCTAGTATATGGTACTGAGGTACCCAGGGTATTGGGGTTCCAGGAGATCCCTATGGGCTGCAGCATTTCTTTTGCCACCCATAGGGAGCTCTGACAATTCTTACACAGGCCTGCCACTGCAGCCTGAGTGAAATAACGTCCACGTTATTTCACAGCCATTTTACACTGCACTTAAGTAACTTATAAGTCACCTATATGTCTAACCTTTACCTGGTAAAGGTTAGGTGCAAAGTTACTTAGTGTGAGGGCACCCTGGCACTAGCCAAGGTGCCCCCACATTGTTTAGAGCCAATTCACTGAACTTTGTGAGTGCGGGGACACCATTACACGCGTGCACTACATATAGGTCACTACCTATATGTAGCTTCACCATGGTAACTCCGAATATGGCCATGTAACATGTCTATGATCATGGAATTGCCCCCTCTATGCCATCCTGGCATTGTTGGTACAATTCCATGATCCCAGTGGTCTGTAGCACAGACCCTGGTACTGCCAGACTGCCCTTCCTGGGGTTTCACTGCAGCTGCTGCTGCTGCCAACCCCTCAGACAGGCAGCTGCCCTCCTGGGGTCCAGCCAGGCCTGGCCCAGGATGGCAGAACAAAGAACTTCCTCTGAGAGAGGGTGTGACACCCTCTCCCTTTGGAAAATGGTGTGAAGGCAGGGGAGGAGTAGCCTCCCCCAGCCTCTGGAAATGCTTTGTTGGGCACAGATGTGCCCAATTCTGCATAAGCCAGTCTACACCGGTTCAGGGACCCCTTAGCCCCTGCTCTGGCGCGAAACTGGACAAAGGAAAGGGGAGTGACCACTCCCCTGACCTGCACCTCCCCTGGGAGGTGTCCAGAGCTCCTCCAGTGTGCTCCAGACCTCTGCCATCTTGGAAACAGAGGTGCTGCTGGCACACTGGACTGCTCTGAGTGGCCAGTGCCACCAGGTGACGTCAGAGACTCCTGCTGATAGGCTCCTTCAGGTGTTAGTAGCCTTTCCTCTCTCCTAGGTAGCCAAACCCTCTTTTCTGGCTATTTAGGGTCTCTGTCTCTGGGGAAACTTTAGATAACGAATGCATGAGCTCAGCCGAGTTCCTCTGCATCTCTCTCTTCACCTTCTGATAAGGAATCGACCGCTGACCGCGCTGGAAGCCTGCAAACCTGCAACATAGTAGCAAAGACGACTACTGCAACTCTGTAACGCTGATCCTGCCGCCTTCTCGACTGTTTTCCTGCTTGTGCATGCTGTGGGGGTAGCCTGCCTCCTCTCTGCACCAGAAGCTCCGAAGAAATCTCCCGTGGGTCGACGGAATCTTCCCCCTGCAACCGCAGGCACCAAAAAGCTGCATCACCGGTCCCTTGGGTCTCCTCTCAGCACGATGAGCGAGGTCCCTCGAATCCAGCGACTCTGTCCAAGTGACCCCCACAGTCCAGTGACTCTTCAGCCCAAGTTTGGTGGAGGTAAGTCCTTGCCTCACCTCGCTGGGCTGCATTGCTGGGAACCGCGACTTTGCAGCTACTCCGGCCCCTGTGCACTTCCGGCGGAAATCCTTTGTGCACATCCAAGCCTGGGTCCACGGCACTCTAACCTGCATTGCACGACTTTCTAAGTTGGTCTCCGGCGACGTGGGACTCCTTTGTGCAACTTCGGCGAGCACCGTTTCACGCATCATTGTAGTGCCTGTTTCTGGCACTTCTCCGGGTGCTACCTGCTTCAGTGAGGGCTCTTTATCTTGCTCGACGTTTCCTCTCTCTTCAGGTCCAATTTGCGACCTCCTGGTCCCTCCTGGGCCCCAGCAGCGTCCAAAAACGTCAAACGCACGATTTGCGTGTAGCAAGGCTTGTTGGCGTCCTTCCGGCGGGAAAACACTTCTGCACGACTCTCCAAGGCGAGAGAGATCCGTCCACCAAAGGGGAAGTCTCTAGCCCTTTTCGTTCCTGCAGAAACCTCAGCTTCTTCTGTCCAGTCGAAGCTTCTTTGCACCCGCAGCTGGCATTTCCTGGGCATCTGCCCATCTCCAACCTGCTTGTGACTTTTGGACTTGGTCCCCTTGTTCCACAGGTACCCTAGATTGGAAATCCACAGTTGTTGCATTGCTGGTTTGTGTCTTTCCTGCATTATTCCTCTAACACGACTCTTTTGTCCTTAGGGGAACTTTAGTGCACTTTGCACTCACTTTTCAGGGTCTTGGGGAGGGTTATTTTTCTAACTCTCACTATTTTCTAATAGTCCCAGCGACCCTCTACAAGGTCACATAGGTTTGGGGTCCATTCGTGGTTCGCATTCCACTTTTGGAGTATATGGTTTGTGTTGCCCCTATCCCTATGTTTCCCCATTGCATCCTATTGTAACTATACATTGTTTGCACTGTTTTCTAAGACTATACTGCATATTTTTGCTATTGTGTATATATATCTTGTGTATATTTCCTATCCTCTCACTGAGGGTACACTCTAAGATACTTTGGCATATTGTCATAAAAATAAAGTACCTTTATTTTTAGTATAACTGTGTATTGTGTTTTCTTATGATATTGTGCATATGACAATAAGTGGTACTGTAGTAGCTTCACACGTCTCCTAGTTCAGCCTAAGCTGCTCTGCTCTGCTAAGCTACCATTATCTATCAGCCTAAGCTGCTAGACACCCTATACACTAATAAGGGATAACTGGGCCTGGTGCAAGGTGCAAGTACCCCTTGGTACGCACTACAAGCCAGTCCAGCCTCCTACATTGGTTGTGCAGTGGTGGGATAAGTGCTTGAGACTACTTACCACTCTTGTCATTGTACTTTTCATAAGAGAAAAATATACAAAACAAGGTCAGTGTATATACACATAGCCAAAAAGTTTTGCATTTCCTCTTTTCACTCTTTTCTAAGTGCTGAAAAGTACTCCTAAACTTTCAAAAAGTTCTTAAAAGTTTAAAAAGTTTTTTTTCTGTCTTTCCAAAAAGTTCTGAAAACTTTTGTCTCTTTCTCTATCACTTTAACTCTCTCAAAAAAATGTCTGCCACAGGCCAAAGTGTTGATCTGTCCAAACTTGCATATGACAACCTTAGCTGGAAAAGAGCAAGGAGTCTCTGTATAGAGAGAGGTTTGAGTGTAGGGAAGAATCCTGCCTTGGAACTGTTAATTAACATGCTTAGAGAACAGGATAAGGCCAGAGGTGGCCCATCTGTTGAAAAAGTACCTAATAGTTCCCAATCTGATTCAGGGACTCCCCCAGGAAAAGATTCAGGAAAGAAACTTCCTAGCCTGCCCATTACTAGACAATCTAGCATAGATGGTAATGATGATGAGCCACACCAAATAAATAGTGTTGTCTCACATCATAGCAAAAGCATTTATTCTCACCATACTGGTAGTAATGTTTCTGTAAACCAAGCTGTTAAGTTGGCTTCTGTAAGGGACAGGTCTCCTTCTGTTCATTCCCATCATAGCTCTGTTTCTAGAAATGTCCCTCCCACCAACCCTGATGACAGAATGTTAGAGAGGGAACTCAATAAGTTGAGGGTGGAACAAACCAGACTGAAGCTTAAAAAGCAACAGCTGGATTTGGATAGACAGTCTTTTGAATTAGAGAAGGAAAGACAGAAGTTGGGTTTAGATACCCATGGTGGCAGCAGCAGTATTCCCCATAGTCATCCTGCAAAAGAGCATGATTCCAGGAATCTGCACAAGATAGTTCCCCCTTATAAGGAGGGGGATGACATTAACAAGTGGTTTGCTGCACTTGAGAGGGCCTGTGTTGTACAGGATGTCCCTCAAAGGCAGTGGGCTGCTATCCTATGGCTATCATTTAGTGGAAAGGGTAGGGATAGGCTCCTTACTGTGAAAGAAAATGATGCCAATAATTTTACAGTTCTTAAGAATGCACTCC
This sequence comes from Pleurodeles waltl, assembly GCF_031143425.1. Taxonomy (NCBI): domain Eukaryota; kingdom Metazoa; phylum Chordata; class Amphibia; order Caudata; family Salamandridae; genus Pleurodeles; species Pleurodeles waltl. The sequence continues at coordinate 878,486,309 of NC_090444.1, forward strand.
TGGATGGTTATGGCTTAACCACTGAACAGTACAGGATAAAGTTCAGAGAGACTAAAAAGGAGTCTTCACAAGACTGGGTTGATTTCATTGACCATTCAGTGAAGGCCTTGGAGGGGTGGTTACATGGCAGTAAAGTTACTGATTATGAAAGCCTGTATAACACAATCCTGAGAGAGCATATACTTAATAATTGTGTGTCTGATTTGTTGCACCAGTACCTGGTAGACTCTGATCTGACCTCTCCCCAAGAATTGGGAAAGAAGGCAGACAAATGGGTCAGAACAAGGGTGAACAGAAAAGTTCATACAGGGGGTGACAAAGATGGCAATAAGAAGAAAGATGGTGAAAAATCTCAAGATAAGCATGGGGATAAGGGTAAAACCAAAGATCCCACTTCAAAACTTAAACACTCTTCAGAGGGTGGGGATAAAACAAATTCTTCCTCTTCTTCCCAACCTGCACACATTAAAAAGCCTTGGTGCTTTGTGTGTAAAAACAGAGGCCATAGGCCAGGGGATAAGTCCTGTCCAGGTAAACCCCCTGAGCCTACCACCACTAATACATCAAGCTCTAGTGCCCCTAGCAGTAGTGGTACTAGTGGTGGGACTGCTGGCAACAGTCAAGTGAAGGGTGTAGTTGGGTTCACTTTTGGGTCCATAGTAGAAACTGGGGTAGTCACTCCTAAGACAGTTTCTGTCACACCTAGTGGCACTGGCCTTGCCACACTGGCTGCTTGTCCCCTTACAATGGATAAGTACAGGCAGACAGTTTCAATAAATGGTGTTGAGGCCTTGGCCTACAGGGACACAGGTGCCAGTTTCACTTTGGTGACTGAAAACCTAGTGCCTCCTGAACAACACATCATTGGACAACAGTATAAGATTATTGATGTCCATAACTCCACTAAGTTTCTTCCCTTAGCTATAATTCAGTTTAGTTGGGGTGGAGTTACTGGCCCTAAGCAGGTGGTGGTATCACCTAGCTTACCTGTAGACTGTCTCTTAGGTAATGACCTAGAGGCCTCAGGTTGGGCTGATGTAGAGTTTTATGCCCATGCAGCCATGCTGGGCATCCCTGAGGAATTGTTCCCTCTCATTTCAAGTGAAATGAAAAAGCAAAGGAGAGAAGGCCTGAAAACTCAGGATCCCTCTCCATCAACAGGTAAAAAGGGTATCACAGTATCCCCTAACCACCCTACCATTCAGGATACTATTCCTGTGGTGGGAGAAACCTCTCCTGGGGTGGCACCTGTTCCAAGGGAATCATCAGCTGGCAAAGCTGGACTCCCTGAGGTGGAAGTACCTCTCTGTGGGATAACTAACATTGGTGAGAAAAACAGCACCATTTTAGTTAACATGGAGCATCCCTCCAACCCTCCCAGAGAAACTTTAGTGCAGAAACCCTGCACTACCTCACAACACTTAGGACAGCATCCCTGCCCTAGTGTGGAGCTCATAGGACAGCATCCCTGCCCTGCTCCAACTCAAGAGAAACAGCATCCCTGTTCTCTCTTCCAGCCAGATGGACAAAGTTTTTGCCCAGCTATGGCTTTTCTGAGACAGCATCCCTGTCTGGCATTTCCATCACTACAAATAGGTTCAGTGGACAATTCCCACTGCTCTAAACTAAAACTTACTGATAGAAACTCTGAAAATACATCTTCACATTGTTGCTTAGCTAAAAAACTTCAAACAGGGTGGTTTACATCCCCACAGGGAAGTAACCATATAGTGGATGATAAAGGGAGTAACCAGTCTATTGCAGAGCTACTCTCTACTTATCACCACTTAGACAATAAAGTCTCAACTGGCCAAAGTTAGCCTTATTGTCCTTCGTTTGGGGGGGGGTTGTGTGAGAAGGTAGCCTCTTTCTAGCCTTGTTACCCCCACGTTTGGCCTGTATGTGAGTGTATGTCAGGGTGTTTGTCACTGTTTTCACTGTCTCACTGGGATCCTGATAGCCAGGCCGCAGTGCTCATAGTGAAAACACTATGTTTTCAGTATGTTTGTTATGTGTCACTGGGATCCTGCTAGTCAGGACCCCAGTGCTCATAAGGTTGTGGCCTATATGTATGTGTCACTGGGACCCTGTCACACAGGGCCCCAGTGCTCATAGGTGTGCATGTATATGTTCCCTGTGTGGTGCCTAACTGTCTCACTGAGGCTCTGCTAACCAGAACCTCAGTGGTTATGCTCTCTCATTACTTTCAAATTGTCACTAACAGGCTAGTGACCAATTTTACCAATTTACATTGGCTTACTGGAACACCCTTATAATTCCCTAGTATATGGTACTGAGGTACCCAGGGTATTGGGGTTCCAGGAGATCCCTATGGGCTGCAGCATTTCTTTTGCCACCCATAGGGAGCTCTGACAATTCTTACACAGGCCTGCCACTGCAGCCTGAGTGAAATAACGTCCACGTTATTTCACAGCCATTTTACACTGCACTTAAGTAACTTATAAGTCACCTATATGTCTAACCTTTACCTGGTAAAGGTTAGGTGCAAAGTTACTTAGTGTGAGGGCACCCTGGCACTAGCCAAGGTGCCCCCACATTGTTCAGAGCCAATTCAATGAACTTTGTGAGTGCGGGGACACCATTACACGCGTGCACTACATATAGGTCACTACCTATATGTAGCTTCACCATGGTAACTCCGAATATGGCCATGTAACATGTCTATGATCATGGAATTGCCCCCTCTATGCCATCCTGGCATTGTTGGTACAATTCCATGATCCCAGTGGTCTGTAGCACAGACCCTGGTACTGCCAGACTGCCCTTCCTGGGGTTTCACTGCAGCTGCTGCTGCTGCCAACCCCTCAGACAGGCAGCTGCCCTCCTGGGGTCCAGCCAGGCCTGGCCCAGGATGGCAGAACAAAGAACTTCCTCTGAGAGAGGGTGTGACACCCTCTCCCTTTGGAAAATGGTGTGAAGGCAGGGGAGGAGTAGCCTCCCCCAGCCTCTGGAAATGCTTTGTTGGGCACAGATGTGCCCAATTCTGCATAAGCCAGTCTACACCGGTTCAGGGACCCCTTAGCCCCTGCTCTGGCGCGAAACTGGACAAAGGAAAGGGGAGTGACCACTCCCCTGACCTGCACCTCCCCTGGGAGGTGTCCAGAGCTCCTCCAGTGTGCTCCAGACCTCTGCCATCTTGGAAACAGAGGTGCTGCTGGCACACTGGACTGCTCTGAGTGGCCAGTGCCACCAGGTGACGTCAGAGACTCCTGCTGATAGGCTCCTTCAGGTGTTAGTAGCCTTTCCTCTCTCCTAGGTAGCCAAACCCTCTTTTCTGGCTATTTAGGGTCTCTGTCTCTGGGGAAACTTTAGATAACGAATGCATGAGCTCAGCCGAGTTCCTCTGCATCTCTCTCTTCACCTTCTGATAAGGAATCGACCGCTGACCGCGCTGGAAGCCTGCAAACCTGCAACATAGTAGCAAAGACGACTACTGCAACTCTGTAACGCTGATCCTGCCGCCTTCTCGACTGTTTTCCTGCTTGTGCATGCTGTGGGGGTAGCCTGCCTCCTCTCTGCACCAGAAGCTCCGAAGAAATCTCTTCGGACGAAATCTTCCCCCTGCAACCGCAGGCACCAAAAAGCTGCATCACCGGTCCCTTGGGTCTCCTCTCAGCACAACGAGCGAGGTCCCTCGAATCCAGCGACTCTGTCCAAGTGACCCCCACAGTCCAGTGACTCTTCAGCCCAAGTTTGGTGGAGGTAAGTCCTTGCCTCACCTCGCTGGGCTGCATTGCTGGGAACCGCGACTTTGCAGCTACTCCGGCCCCTGTGCACTTCCGGCGGAAATCCTTTGTGCACAGCCAAGCCTGGGTCCACGGCACTCTAACCTGCATTGCACGACTTTCTAAGTTGGTCTCCGGCGACGTGGGACTCCTTTGTGCAACTTCGGCGAGCACCGTTTCACGCATCCTCGTAATGCCTGTTTCTGGCACTTTTCCGGGTGCTACCTGCTTCAGTGAGAGATCTTTGTCTTGCTCGACGTCCCCTCTCTCTTCAGATCCAATTTGCGACCTCCTGGTCCCTCCTGGGCCCCAGCAGCGTCCAAAAACGCCAAACGCATGATTTGCGTGTAGCAAGGCTTGTTGGCGTCCTTCCGGCGGGAAAACACTTCTGCACGACTTTCCAAGGCGAGTGGGATCCGTCCACCAAAGGGGAAGTCTCTAGCCCTTTTTGTTCTTGCAGAAACCTCAGCTTCTTCTGTCCAGTCGAAGCTTCTTTGCACCCGCAGCTGGCATTTCCTGGGCATCTGCCCATCTCCGACCTGCTTGTGACTTTTGGACTTGGTCCCCTTGTTCCACAGGTACCCTAGATTGGAAATCCACAGTTGTTGCATTGCTGGTTTGTGTCTTTCCTGCATTATTCCTCTAACACGACTCTTTTGTCCTTAGGGGAACTTTAGTGCACTTTGCACTCACTTTTCAGGGTCTTGGGGAGGGTTATTTTTCTAACTCTCACTATTTTCTAATAGTCCCAGCGACCCTCTACAAGGTCACATAGGTTTGGGGTCCATTCGTGGTTCGCATTCCACTTTTGGAGTATATGGTTTGTGTTGCCCCTATCCCTATGTTTCCCCATTGCATCCTATTGTAACTATACATTGTTTGCACTGTTTTCTAAGACTATACTGCATATTTTTGCTATTGTGTATATATATCTTGTGTATATTTCCTATCCTCTCACTGAGGGTACACTCTAAGATACTTTGGCATATTGTCATAAAAATAAAGTACCTTTATTTTTAGTATAACTGTGTATTGTGTTTTCGTATGATATTGTGCATATGACACTAAGTGGTACTGTAGTAGCTTCACACGTCTCCTAGTTCAGCCTAAGCTGCTCTGCTAAGCTACCATTATCTATCAGCCTAAGCTGCTAGACACCCTACACACTAATAAGGGATAACTGGGCCTGGTGCAAGGTGCAAGTACCCCTTGGTACGCACTACAAGCCAGTCCAGCCTCCTACACAAGCCTTGCTAGTGGCAAGGGTTGCGGTTAAAGTTTTTGGATGCTGCTGTGGCCCAGGAGGGACCAGGATGTCGCCACTTGGTTGAGGAGACAGAGGGGGCACCCAGCAACGTAGGGCGCCCTCAGAGAAGCAGGCAGCACCTGCAGAAGTACCTGAAGAGGCACTTAGAAGAAAAGTGAACCGGAGTCCACCCGAAGTCACAAAAGGGAGTCCCACGACGCCGGAGGACAACTCAGAAGGTTGTGCACTGCAGGTTCGAGTTTTGGGGACCCAGGCTTGGCTGTGCATGAAGGAAATCCTGGAAGAGTGCACAGGAGCCGGAGCAGCTGCAAATCACGCGGTACCCAGCAATGCAGTCTAGCGTGGGGAGGCAAGGACTTACCTCCACCAAACGTGGACTGAAGAGTCACTGGACTGTGGGAGTCACTTGGACAGAGTTGCTGAGTTCCAGGGACCACGCTCGTCGTGCTGAGAGGGGACCCAGAGGACCGGTGATGCAGTCTTTTGTTGCCTGCGGTTGCAGGGGGAAGATTCCGTCGACCCACGGGAGATTTCTTCCGAGCTCCTGGTGCAGAAAGGAGGCAGGCTACCCCCAGAGCATGCACCTCCTGGAAACAGTTGAGAAAGCCGGCAGGATGAAGCGATACAAGGTTGCTAGTAGTCGTCTTGCTACTTTGTTGCGGTTTTGCAGGCGTCCTGAGCGGTCAGCGGTTGATCCTTTGGCAGAAGGTGAAGAGGGAGATGCAGAGGAACTCTGGTGACCTCTTGCATTCGTTATCTGGTGAGATTCCCAAAGCAGAGACCCTAAATTGCCAGAAAAGGAGGTTTGGCTACCTAGGAAGGAGGATTGGCTACCAAGAGAGTTAAGAGCATATCAGAAGGAGCCTCTGACGTCACCTGCTGGCACTGGCCACTCAGAGCAGTCCAGTGTGCCACAAACACCTCTGTTTCCAAGATGGAAGAGGTCTGGGACACACTGGAGGAGCTCTGGGCACCTCCCCTGGGAGGTGCAGGTCAGGGGAGTGGTCACTCCCCTTTCCTTTGTCCAGTTTCACGCCAGAGCATGGCTGGGGGATCCCTGAACCGGTGTAGACTTGCTTATGCAGAGATGGGCACCATCTGTGCCCATCAAAGCATTTCCAGAGGCTGGGGGAGGCTACTCCTCCCCAGTCTTCACACCTATTTCCAAAGGGATAGGGTGTTACACCCTCTCTCAGAGGAAGTCCTTTGTTCTGCCTTCCTGGGCCAGGGCTGCCTTGGCCCCAGGAGGGCAGAAACCTGTCTGAGGGGTTGGCACCAGCAGCAGCTGCAGTGGAGACCCCGGAAAGGCAGTTTGGCAGTACCCGGGTTCTGTGCTAGAGACCCGGGGGATCATGGAATTGTCCCCCCAATGCCAGAATGGCATTGGGGTGACAATTCCATGATCTTAGACATGTTACATGGCCATGTTCGGAGTTACCATTGTGACGCTGTACATAGGTAGTGACCTATGTAAGGTGCACGCGTGTAATGGTGTCCCCGCACTCACAAAGTCCGGGGAATTTGCCCTGAACGATGTGGGGTCACCTTGGCTAGTGTCAGGGTGCCCTCACACTAAGTAACTTTGCACCCAACCTTCACCAGGTGAAGGTTAGACATATAGGTGACTTATAAGTTACTTAAGTGCAGTGGTAAATGGCTGTGAAATAACGTGGACGTTATTTCACTCAGGCTGCACTGGCAGGCCTGTGTAAGAACTGTCAGAACTCCCTATGGATGGCAAAAGAAATGCTGCAGCCCATAGGGATCTCCTGGAACCCCAATACCCTGGGTACCTCAGTTCCATATACTAGGGAATTATATGGGTGTACCAGTATGCCAATGTGAATTGGTGAAATTTAGTCACTAGCCTGTTAGTGACAAATTTGGAAAGCAGAGAGAGCATAACCACTGAGGTTCTGGTTAGCAGAGCCTCAGTGAGACAGTTAGGCATCACACAGGGAACACATACAGGGCACATACTTATGAGCACTGGGGCCCTGCCTGGCAGGGTCCCAGTGACACATAGACTAAAACAACATATATACAGTGAAAATATGGGGGGGAACATGCCAGGCAAGATGGTACTTTCCTACAGTTCCCTGCTGCTGCTTGGAAAGCCTTGAGAGAAAGGAGGAGGAAAAAAAATGTGAAAGCATGGCGAGCCTTGATCAAAGCCACAAACTTGTTGAAATTTGCCCAAAGTGTGGTGATTGTCCTTGATGGCTGGATGTTCTGGTAAACCCTTCCCATATTAGCCTGGCACCATGCGGTGCTTTGCAATCTGTTGGGCTTCATGCGTGTGCTGCATAGATGATGGGTTCTTCACTGCCCCAAGTGTACGAGGAACCAGACTCTGGTTTTCTGAGAGCTCTACCGTTGTTTAGACTTCACGTCCTATGGAGTTTTTCGGTCCCGTCTCGGTGCCCGAGAATGAGGATGTTTTGACTGTGTCATTTAAACCCATCCCGTTGGAGTTATGGATGCAGGAATCTAAGGGGGTGATTCTTACCTTGGCGGGCGGCGGAGGCCGCCTGCCAAAGTACCCCCGCCAGAACACTGCACCGCGGTCGTCAGACCGCTGCGGTGATTCTGGGTTTTCCACTGGGCTGGCGGGCGACCGCCAAAAGGCCGCCCGCCAGCCCAGTGGAAAACAACCTTCCCACGAGGACGCCGGCTCTGAATGGAGCCGGCGGAGTGGGAAGGTGCGACGGGTGCAGTTGCACCCATCGCGAATTTCACTGTCTGCAATGCAGACAGTGAAATTCAAAGTGGGGCCCTCTTACGGGGGCCCCTGCAGTGCCCATGCCATTGCATGGCATGGGCACTGCAGGGGCCCCCAGGGGCCCCACGACACCCCATACCGCCATCCTGTTCCTGGCGGCAGAGCCGCCAGGAACAGGATGGCGGTATGGGGTGTCAGAATCCCCATGGAGGACTCTTTTGGGCAGCGGACCACTTCTGACCGCGGCCAAACCGCCGCGGTCAGAATGCCCTGCGGGCGGGGCACCGCCAGCCTGTTGGCGGTGCTCCCGCCAACCCTGGCCCCGGCGGTCCATGACCGCCGGGTTCAGAATGACCCCCTAAGTGCCTGCTTTTGAAGCAATGGTCGGGGAGCCACCCTGACCCTCTTTGTTAGATTGCCCTCCCACTGTGGTGTGGCAAACCAACCCCATCTTAGGGATCAACAGCAGAGTGGGGCCTAGGCTCCCGAAGGCAAACCAAATGACACACTCTAATGAGGATCGGGGTAGGCGGGGCTTGTGGAATCCCACTAAGTCGTTTTTTTCGTGTTCAGGAGCAGAATTTGCATTATTGTGTTGCAAATATCACTCAAGCCTCACCACGCAGTTCGCATGGGCATGGCCATTTTGTTTTTTCTGTCTCTGTGTATGGGGCTGGGCCTAACTTTTTAATCCACTCTTAATTTTTACCATCCCACCCTTTTCTAAATTATCCATCCCTCATTTTCCTTTATTTCATCAGTATGTGCCTTTGTGTATGTGTATTGTACATTTCTGTCATTTTTAGTGTGTTTTTATGACTTTTGAATACTTTATTTTTTTTTGCTTTTCCTTTCCCATTTTATATTTTTCTTTCTTCCTTCCATTTCCCCTTTCCTTTTCCCACCCAGCTCCATGGCAGAGGGCAGCAGAGAGCGTGAGGGCGCTGAAGAAGCTGCTAGTCGATTACTTTGTGGGCATCCATGCCGCCAAAGGGTGCAGTCCTGCCCTATTTTCACCTAGGCAGATGTGACAGCACGTTTTGTTTGTGCAGTACCACCTCCCCTTCATGCTGGCAGCTAGGAGGCAGGCCTAGGAGTGGTTATTCCCTTTGGGAGCACCAACTGCTATGACAGAGGGTGTGCCGGTTAGTTTGTCAGCACACTGGGGTCCAGAGCACCCAGCAGCAGTTGATGCACCAAGGGGCAGACATAATCGACCATGAACAGGACCTGCTCATCTGCTGGGCATTGAGGTGTCCGGGCTCGGTGAGTAATAGTTATTTATTTGTTGTGTGTTCCACCATGCTATTATTTTTCTAAAAGAAGTGCCAACTCTCAGAGGTAAGTTAAGGTTATGTTTATTTATTACGTGATCCAGTTTGAGCTAGCAAGGTGAGTCAGCGCTTTCTAATTGTACTCATGGGCGCACGTTTAGGCTGATTATTTAAGAAGCCATATAGATAGAGGCTTCCCCTGTCATGAGGAATAAAATAATGGTAGCAGTAATAAGTAATATCAGTGAGCTAGCATTCCCTTCTCTGTGTCTTTCTTTATATAGCTTATGCAGTCCCTCCCAATAGCAATCTCCTGGTGATGTGTAGTATGACATCATAAATAGTGTGTATGCATTTATGCATTTTAAAAAATGGAGGTTGAGTCGCCCATCAAAGGTGGTTAAGAAGCAAAGATAATTTGTTGCACTATGAGGGCATTGTTAGTGGTAATTAGTTGTAAATGTAGGACCATATTTATTTAAAAGGCCCTTTGCACCACCGGACGTCACGTTTAGTGACGGTCCAGTGGCGCACAATATAGGGCCATATTTACAAGGCCACATAAAGCCAACCTGTGTGGTTTTTCATGGTCTTGTAAATCCTGACTAGGTCAACGCAATGCAAGTTGCTGCGTTGACTCACCCTGCGACAGGGAACCATGCCATGGGTGTGATGGTGGGTGTTCCCACATAACACCCATGGCATTCAACATATTCCCAGATTCACAAGGTTTTGTAAACCTGGAAATGATTCAAAAGCCTACACCTTCCTAGGGAAGTTGTAAGGGAGATGCAATGAGGAGAAATACTTTTATTTCTCCTCATCTTTTTTTTTTTCTATGTGTATTGCAATCTTCAGCACATATAGAAAAAGTAAAAATCATCTTGTAGGGAGGTGTGCCTTCAAGCACAAAAATAATCATCCTCTCAACACAGGCAACCTTGCAGCATGGTGCAGAGGTGCCTGCATTGGCTCATGGCAGCCCACTGTGCCCCAATGCAGGGAAAAAGGATAGGAATGCTGCACATCTGTTGTAGATACTGCACATTCCTGTCCTTTTCTTTTGATGCACGTCAGCACTGCAAGAAGGCTTGTGGAGATGCCTTGTGTCAAAAGATTGTGAATATGGCCCGTTGTTTAGGAAATTTGGAGTAGGGCTTAGGTGTAGGAATTAAGAAAGTAAAAGTAATAGGTCAACTCAATTTGAGTCCATCATACTAGGCAATCTGATTTAGAAAAGTACATTGTTGTGTTTGCTTCTGCTTGTCAAAATATTTTTTGGGACATTAACTGTACCACTAATCTTTTTTTATCTTCTTTATTTCTTACCTCAGCACCCAAGGGGAAGAAGAGGGCAACAACGGCAGCCGGTCCAGGAGGAGATGAGGGTGCCATTGCCACCACCAGTGCAGATGCTGGCAGATCTTCTGGCCCCAGTAAGTTTTCCTGTTACATTAATAATATTCCCCTCATTTTCACCTTTAATTATTTTGAATACTTTTTCTTTTAGTTTTACTATGCCTGTCTACCTTTGTTGTAATTAATTTTGCTCTATTTTAGCTTTGTTAAATTCTTATTATCCTTGCATTTATCTCTTTTTCATATTTTTGTACCTGACTTCCTTCTGTCCTTACTAGCTTTCTTCTGCTTTGTTACTACACTTAGCTTTCCCTTCTCCCTATATATACCTTGAGGGCTGGTACTTAATACTAACAGGACAGATTTTTAGGACAGGTAATCTACCGAGAAGATTGCATGCCCAAGTCAGCTTTTCTATGCATGTTTGTAAAGGTTGTCTTTACCTTACTCATGCCCATTGTATTTGCCAACCAAGACCTCACCATAGGTTCTCCTGGATTGACCAAAGTATTCCACCTCTTTATTGTGCTTCAGTGAATTAGCTCTGCCCCTCCATTACGAAATGTTTGCAGTTGATGTGTCTACCTGGCTTTTCAAACAACCAACATTTCTAAAGTGAATATAGAAGAGGATAGCACTGTAAATGATCGATTGTGGTTGTATTTTGTTGGAACTAAAATGTGTAAAACATTTTCCAGGCTCACCGACCACCAGTACAAGGGCCAGGCGCAGCACCTGTGCACCAGACGTGGCATTGGTCAGAGGGGGAGAACCGGCAGCAGCAGGGATGGGCACTGGTAAGTCATATTGCTTTTGCTCATTGACAATTACTAATATACTCACTGCAAGGGCGTTGCTTGTAAAGCCCCTGGTTTAGCAGCTGCAGTGGGGGTTGAGTTCTTAATGGCCTCTTCTCTCTGCAAATCAGCAGACAAAAGCTCATAATGAACGGACGCTACAAATGATGGCTTTATGGAAAAGTGAACGAAGGATGGATGGCTCAAAGAAAGAGTGGTTCAAATGGTATATGAGTGAAAGGATGTGTGGATTAAAGGAAAATATGTATAGGTGAATGATAGGAGAAGGATGGGTGGGTGAATGGATGAATGAAAGGGGTGAAAGTATGCCTCAGTGTGTGAAGGGTGGATGGGTAAAAGTAAATGCTTCGGTGAGGAATGGGTGGATGTAACAAACGATACATGGTTAAATGGATAGATAGGTGAAAGCAGGGTGTTTGAAAGGGTGGTTAGGTGAATGTATGGATGGACGGGTGGATAAATATGGATGGCTGGATTGGAAGAGAGAGCGCAAAGCTTAAATGGTGGTTATCAAAGGTTGAATAGAATAGATGAATGAAAAGATGAATGTATAATTGCTTGGATCAAGAAATAAGAGTGCTGTTGTGGAGAGGGATGTGTCTGCCGTTCACCTACTTCGCTTGGTTTGCATGGTTATCAAAGCTTTGGTTCAAAGTGGGGGTATTATAATTTTCTGTCTTCTCGCTTAACTAACTGAAATTGAAGCAAGGCAGATATGTATCCTTCTACCCATCATCATACCTCCCTCCCCATTGGTCACAAATGTTACTATGACGTAACTGCAGCATGATTCAAAACGGCAGTACAAAAGTGTTTTCTGTGCAAGGTGCATCTGCTTCAGTTAATGCAGAATTTACAAAGTCGTCAATACATTGCAAACTCAAACGTTGTGTTTCCCTTCCCTCTCACTGCCCACTCTGTCACCTCCTAGTACATCAGTCCTTTATTCTTTCCAAAGTTCTGTCCCAGCCATCTTCCCAAGAAATTCAACAACCTATTTTGGCATGTGCCACATTTCTGTATAATTGACTAATATTTTATGGCTTCCATAACAGATTCATGCTAGTTCAAATTTTACCCTTTTGACATTTATGTACCACAGTGAGGCATGTGCGGGTAAGAAATGGCCCTGTGACTCATCATAATCAGCCACATCAAATTCCAATCTCCCTAGGGAAACTGCTTCTCTGCCACTCTACTTTAAAAAAAATAAAAAATAAAAAGATTTGCACAGAGCATAGTTAATTTGTCATTTTCCTTTTTCTTTACTGCTATAGGTACTCCTGGTGGACATCATCCATCTCGCTAGGAGATAGCAGCCTAACTGTGGCAGCAGAGGCTGGAAGGCATCCGCAATGAATATTGGGGGCTGGTGGAACCTCAGGGGGAGGAGGATGAGGCAAAGGCAGCAGTCAATGTGGCTGCTGGCCCTAGCTCCTCCATTCTACCACTGCTGCACCCCCACATGCTCGGACCACATCCAACACCACTTCCTGCAACACCTTACATGCCTGTACGGCTGACTGGCACACATAGAGCCAATCCTCGACAATCTCTGGACCACTTGTCTAGATGAGAAAGTGTTCTTATGACTCTTTTAAAAAAAACATTTGGGTGGGAGGGACACTTGATGTGGGTGGAGAGGGAGGAGGGGAGTAGGGACGTTTTTTTTTTCAAGAACTTTACATATTGGACTTTTTGGGGACAGGCCTATTTGTTTGGGGAGAGGCTGGGCCTTTTGTGGGTGGAAAGGGTAGGTTTTTGTATTTGTTTTAAAATAAAGTAGATCATTTATTTTACTTGCTTTATGCCTCACACTGTTTTAGTTTGCACTGCTGACTTCTGTGTAGCCTACTTTTTAAATCTGCTAAAAAAAAGTTATGTAATTTTGTGATATCCTTGCTCAATTGCCCTCTGCAACTATATTGAACACTAGGGGATGATTGTCATTGCCGTTTTTGTCTACAAAAACCTAGATACACAGAGACATGTATGACAACGTCTTCTTTAGTAGAAGTTAATTACTAATTGAACAAGTTAACTTCAATCCATAGTTCTTCTTTCACCTGAATAGATGAAGTGAGTGAGTTTTCTTACTGCAGGGTTTTTCCCAAGATGGCATCTTAAGGGGATTTTAGGTAGTAGCAGTAGCAGGTGCCACTCCCATCTATGAGAACTCCAACTGCAGGATTAATCAAAGGGTTATCAATCACTGTCAACTAGATTGAAAGTTATCATATTACATCATAACATTAGGAAGACTGAGACCAGATTACCACAATGACAGTATTTGACACACACCAATATGATAATAAAAACTAGCAATACCAACTTTTTCTGAGCAATGGTGGGGAGCTAGAATTTAAAAACTAAGCTTAGAAAATTAAATCATGGAGACAGGAGAAGTGGGCTCTGAGTTAAGAGTGATTAGAGAAGGTTACGCGTTTACACAACACACTACACAACAGGCCCTAATGATGATGTTGATGGGGCCGGTGTGGAATATTGCTCAGGTAATAGAAGGTCATGAGGTGAGTTGGTGTCACTTTCACCACATCCGTCCCAGCAAGTGTGTGATCCATTTATGGTGTAAAATTAAGTCACACCTCAATAAATCACTCAACCCAGGGAAGACGGTTAGGGGGCACGGTGAATGAATGGGAAAGTAGATTTTGGGAAAGGTGTGACAAAAACAAACATTACACAAAAGAAACCATGACAATATCAATTGTTGCCTCGAGCAGCACACCATCAACAATCTGTTGTGGAAAGAAACAATGAAGGGATAACTATGACACAGTTCAGTTAACTGCATTGCAAACTGTCCTTCTACCCCAGAGAGATCCAAGAGAGTACATCTCTAAATGTTATGTCTTCCAGGTTTGAAAAATAAAAATTATGGGGGATTGAATTTAACCCACCTAATTCTAAAACTATGGTTGTTAAAAGGAAAATTATATTGTATTGGGTGGTGCATCTCCGATCTTCTTGGAATGTCCATTACTTCTGGGTGCCTGGCTGAACCTGACTAGAAGGTAGACTTGAGTATTGAGCTTTCACTAAGTTTTGTTCATGGAGGACTAGGAGAAAGCCTACATATTGAACAACATTAACTGTGTTACAGAGTAAAGGAGAAGGACAAAAGGATTGGAAGCAAGGTAAGCTTCATGAGGAGTTAGAAAGGTACCAAGAAGACTCAGAGCCAGAGCAAGAACATAAAGAGAAGTTTAACTTTTGAGCCAGCAATGCAACAAACACAAACTCAGCAGCATTTCCCAAATCAAGGCACCTGTCTACAGTTCACAGAGCTGAGTGATAACTAGTCCTCAGAGTCTTCTCCATCATCATGGTTTGTCTATAACCTTCTCCTTCTAGATGTTGAGGTAGTCCCACCCTGAGTCCTTCCATCCTCTACCTCCTGATTCTGAGGAACTCCGTCTCAGTCCCAAACCGAGCAAGATAGACCTATGTAGTCAAGTGCACTGTTGTTGAAGAACAAATAGGGAAATAGAACTGGAGTATGTTGTGTAGATTTGTGTTTGGTAACTAAAGTGACTGATCTGGTCTGAGGAACCAGAAAAAAGGAGTGAACCACGCAGGTAAATTTCACTAAGTTTGAAATACCAATCACTTACATGAGAATAAATGTCACCCATCAGCCCCCAAACATTACAAATCATCAGAATCAAATTCACAAATATGTTGAACTCCCTCCCTCACTGCCAGTGACCACATTCATCATCAACCATCACTCGCAATCACTTCACCTCCCTTTGATGCAATAATTAGGAGTTACCTGTGGATGAACAAAATAGTATCTCCTCCACTGGTAGCAAGTAGCAACACATTGGAATTTGGCATTGTCACTATTGATCTTCTGGGGCAGCCCTGGGGCAGCCCTGCTAGGTGATGTAAAAAAGGTATAGGCAATAGCATGTGAGGGAGACAGCATTGTTTCTAATGTCGAGAAAAAAATGTGGCGTCATCTTTACTGCACACAGGTCCAATTCCAATCTGGCCATATATTAATAATACTTGATTCAAAAATGTTGGGGCAGCTTACATCTGACATAAATATAATGTTCCACTAGCAGTTTTGTTTTGTAAAGAAAGAAAGAAGTTCAACACTAAATAATTAAAAAGTTTTATGGCGGTACTGGCTTACTCAGCCTGGGAAGTAGAGTTAGTCCTCAAACTCAGGTGGTTCACCCAGAAGTTGGTCAGCAAAGACACTTGACTCTGACCAATCATCCTCTTCCTCCTCCTCTGGTGTTTCAGGAACAGTGTAATCAGGTGGTATAAACTGCTGATTCATTTGATCATGGTTAATCTCTCCAAGTTGTGAGGCAAGAGACTGGTCCTCCTCACTGTAACAAGTGCACCCACTGCACTGAACATATGTTCAGCAGATACACTGGCTATAGGACAAGCCAGATACTTTCTTGTAAGCCTGCTGAGCTCTGGCCATTGACACATCTTCTCATACCAAAACACCAATGGGTTTTGATCCACATTCACCTCTTTGGATCATTCAGATACTCCTAAAACATCCTCTGAAGAGTCATTGGTGCTGCCACTCATTCAACTTCTTTTCCCTTCACCTCTGCATTGAATTTAAGACCTGCCACTGGAATCCAAGCCCATGCAGAGGTTGGGTCTGATTCTTCTGATGCTGTTGTTGCCGGTGTTCTTGTTGCTTGTGTTGACTGCTGTTAAACAAGACTGCCCTCTCTGGAATTGGAAGGCAGCCCCCCAGAACTGCAGAGTGGGACTCTAAGTTCCAGCCATTCTTCTTCCAGTTCTCTGGCTTGCTCAACAACTCACCTCTTGTATTTTAAAACGTCCCCTACAGAAAAAGAAATGAAAGGGGAAAAAGTTTTTTGTAGCGTGCATCAAGTAAGGTGGTACAGATGTACACTTTGGATGAGATAATGCCATTTTGGAGCCTCGCATTACAAGTCAAGCAATAGCTGAGGCTCTTAACAAAGACATGCGCTTCTGGGTTTTCGTTCACACCTCTGAGTGCGAGCCTTTCGAACACCTTCTTTAGCTGGTCCTGTAGCAGATGCAACAACAGGATAGCTTGGCTCATTGTAATGTCTCCCTTGCTAAGTTCCAGCGTGAAAACCTGAAAAGGGGAGAAGTATCTGTATCAGGCATTTAGCTAGGCCTCATTTGTCCGCAGACATGGTCATAGCTTTCCCAAGTGCATCCCCTCCTCTTAGAATGACATAGTCATTGATCCGTCTGTACTGCTCAAACAGACGATGCAACATATAATAGGTTAGTGTTTCAACGTGTTTCCACCTCCTGTATCAGGGCTTTACCACCTTGAATAATCTGAAACTGTTTCTGGGATTCAAAAGAATGGCTGGAATGAGTGCAGATTCGTCTGCTGGTAGTCAGTATGTTGCTGACTATGTCTTCTTTTTTTAGAAAGTCTTGCACAACCAGGTTGATGCAGTGCACCAAAAATACAGGACCCTGAAATAACCACTGTCTGCTATGGACTTGACTGTATTACTGCCTTTGTCTGTCAACACATCCAATTCAGAGACCTCTTGGTCACAACCAATTAGACACCTTGCTGTTAAATTTGTCCAAGATGTTTGCAGATGTGTGTGATTTCTGCGTGGCGAACATTGCTACTGTTGCATATCGCAGAATGATCTTAAAACATTCTTCAGAACTAAGAAATGTAGATAGCTGTTGCCTTAGCCCCGCAAAAGAGATTCAGATTGCAGTGATGCACATGCAATCAGTTACCTGACCACTGGTCCACATGTCTGTCATCAGGTAAATAATGTGAACAACACTTAGCCTGAACGTTTTCTAACCAATTGCGGCACATCATGATGCAGTACTGGAATAGCAACTCTTACAAAATAGGTCTGACTTGGAACCTTACATTTTGGACAGATGGCCTTCAAATATTCTAAATATCCCACTCCTTCAATGACAGAAGGAAGGATATCTAGCACTAATATTTTATTGGACAAATCTGTTGTTGGGTGGTTGTGGTCATACGGCCTCCTCCTGCCTAATCATGCCCAGAATAGTAGCATGGATTTTCTTCTTTTCTGGGGCCACTGACACAGGCAACTCCAAATTAGGTTGTGTGGATTCATTGTACATCTTGGAGCAGTCACAGTATGCTTTGGTGTCTTCATATGATTCTGAGTTTTGTGCCATTTTGAGGTGGGTGATTCTGGCCCACTGCTGGAGAAAGAGCTACTTTGTTTGTGAAGATTTCACCCTCTTCTTCCTCTTGACCTCCCACAATTTAACTTGTAGCTGAGGTTTCTAAGCTTTCCTCACCACAACTGTATTCAGCAATATTTTTAAGGTGCTTCTCCCACCAGATTGTGTGTTGTTTTTTCATATGGGTTGTGTGTCCTCCAGTACCATAATGTGAACCAGGCTTACCTTGACAAACATGTGCATGGCAAATGGAGCACATTGCAATGTTCTCCTTCTGTTTGCTAAGCGTAAAGAAGTCCCAAACTGGGGAAGAGTACTTTCTTAGTGGGCCATTGTCAATGCCTGAAGAAGAACCGGAGGTAGGTGTGTCACCGATTGCCACTTTGCAGTGCATACTTCTACAGAGGTATGGGTTGGTTCAGGTCTCAGCTGGGGCTATACAAATATGGGAGCTGGCAGTGCTACCTGTACCACAGAGAAATGTCGGACTGCTCTATGCCAGCTTCCACAATGACTGGTTCGTCATCATCGTCCTACTGATCATCCCTCCCATAATTCTAAGGCTTTCAGGGACTTTTCTTTTCCCTTGTCTTTCCATCTCCTAGACAGTAATACAGTGAAAACACTGCAAAAGGACACCACACCAGATTTAGAAAAGTAGACAATATTTATCTGTGTAAAATAAGACCAAAATGAGAAGAATCCAACATACAGTGCTAAATATATAAATTTTGTAAGATTTAACTCAAAAGTACAGTTCCTTGAAGTTGATAGCTCCACCTGGAGCTATCACAGCATAGTGATCAACAAAACCAACAGTTGAAGCTGCCCGTAGCGTCACAGGCCAGCTATGGTGTCGGGAAGACCCTCAAACAGTAGCTTTGGATTTGAAGGGCGTCGTGATCCTCGTGGTGAGCTCCGGAGAGCAGCTTGGCTGGCGTTGCGGGGTCAGTTCTGGAGTCGGAGTCGTTGGGCTCTTGAAGTCACAAGAGTTGGGGATCAAACTCTGGGCTGATGAAGTTAGGTCCACTGGCGTGGATGGCGTCAGGACTGCAGTGTGAAGCTGGACGATGGGACGTGTGGTGCCTACAGGTCACGGTGCAGAAAGCGGCTTGGTAACGGCATCCAGCAGCATAGGTTAGACCAGGACTGCTGTGTGAAGCGGACGGGGCGGTGCGACATGCAATGTCACCAGGTCACGGTGCAGGCAGCAACGTCATCGTTGCTGAAGCGCTGTCCCCGGTATGCCCAAGTTGTTAGTGCGACACGGGACGGGCTCCGTGTGGTGTCCATGAGTTGCGGTGCAGACGGGGACGTTTGTTGACGACACTGGAGTCGATGGTGCTGGGGCTGCAGTGCGGGATGGGACTGGGGCTGCAGTGCAGGATGGGACCGTGCTTCATGCTTCTCACGAGCGGTGACCACAGGCCACGATGCAGGCAGCGGCACCGGTGTCAGCAGGAGCAGCGGCGACAGGGATGCCCAGGCTATGGTATGAGCAGGCGATGTAGTATTGCAGGGCCCACATGTCGCAGTGCGAGCAGAGGCTAAGTGAAATCATCTGAAGACGGGGTCGGTGAGGCCAGGGTCGCAGTGTGAAGCAGGGCAGTGTGGCTCCGTGCAGCATCGGCAGGTCCAGTGCAGGCCAGTGGCGTCGTTGACAGCATCGCAGTGGTTTTTCTCCTTGAACAACACAAACAAAACACATAGTTCCCAGTGCTCTAGAAAGATGAATCTAAAGTCTTTGATATCCCAGAGACTTCCAACAGGAGGCAAGCTCTACTCCAAACCCTTGGAGAACTTTCTCAAGCAGGATACACAGCAAAGTTCACCCTTTGTTCTCTTTTAAGGCAGAAGTAGCAAGCTCAGGACAATCCAGCAAAGCAGCAAAGGGACGGTACTCCTCCTCTAGTTCTTCGGCTCTTCTCCTTAGCAGAAGTTCCATCTTGATTCCAGAAAGATTCTACAAGTCTGGGGTTTTGGGTCCACTACTTATGCCCCTTTCTGCCTTTGAAGTAGGCATACATCAAAGGAAAGTCTCTCCTGTTGACAAGATCCTGCCTTGCCTAGGCCTGGCTCCAGACACACTCCAGGGGGTTGGAGACTACATTGTGTAAGGGCAGATACAGCCCTTTCAGGTGTAAGTGACCACTCCTCCTCTCCCTCTGGCCCATATGGCCCATCAGGATATGCAAGCTACACCCCAGCTCCCCTTATGTCACTGTCTAGAGGGAATTTACAACAGCCCAACTGTCAGTCTGACCCAGATGTTGACAAGATCCTGCCTTGCCTAGGCCTGGCCCCAGACACAATCCAGGGGGCTGGAGACTACATTGTGTGAGGGCAGGTACAGCCCTTTCAGATGTAAGTGACCACTCCTCCTCTCCCTCTAGCCCAGATGGCCCATCAGGATATGCAGGCTATACCCCAGCTCCATTTGTGTCACTGTCTAGAGGGAATTTACAACAGCCCAACTGTCAGTCTGACCCAGATGTGGAATACACAAACAGGTGGAGGCACAGAATGGGTTAAGCAAGAAAATGCCCACTTTCTAAAAAAGGGAATTTTCAAACTAATCATCTAAAAAACAATTTCACTAAACAATATATTTTTAAATTGTGACTTCAGAGACCCCAAACTCCAAATTTCTATCTGTTCTCAAAGGGAAACTGCACTTTAAGGTTATTTAAAACCAGCCCCCTATTAACCTATGGGAGAGAAAGGCCTTGCAACAGCAAAAAACGAGTTTGGAGGTATTTCACTGTTAGGACATGTAGAACACACCAGTACATGTCCTACCTTTTAAATACACTGCCTCTCGCCCATGGGGCTACCTAGGGCCTACCTTAGGGGTGCCTTACATGTAGTAAAAGCGAAGGGTTAGGCCTGGCAAGTGGGTACACTTGCCAGGTCGAATTGGCAGTTTAAAACTGCACACACAGACTGAGACCTGTTTACAGGGCTATTGATGTGGATGGCACAATCAATGCTGCAGGTCCACTAGTAGAATTTGATTTACAGGCCCTGGTCACCTCTAGTGCACTTTACTAGGGATTTACCAGTAAATCAAATATGCCAATCATGGATAACCTAATCACCAATACAATTTACACAGAGAGCATATGCACTTTAGCACTGGTTAGCAGTGGTAAAATGCCCAGAGTTCTAAACCCAACACAAACTGGTAAAAAGAATAGGAGGAAGGAGATGAAAAGTTTTGGGATGATCCTGCAAAAAGGTCAATTTCTAACAATTACAATTTTAAAAAGATAAAGAATTTCTGATGTTTGTATGAGAGTATGAGAAACCTATTGTGAGGCAAGGGGATGCAGACAATTTTTTTTAAAAAATGCATGTCATATATAGCACTGTTCTTCATCATATTCATAATATACATATACTAAAATGATGCTCAACCATATTATTAAACTGATGATATCACATCTATGCAAGCCTATGGCAAAAACACATTGGCTGGATGCACAAAATGGCAGCCAGCCACATGGTCAGACAATAACAGTGAGCAAGGAGGCATAAAGAACAAATAACACATGCAAGCCTATGGCAACAGCCCACTGGATGGATGCACAAAATGACCACCACATGGTCAAGAAACAACAGCAAGCAAGGGGGCTTGAAGAATAAAGAACACATGCAATCGCGTATCGTCAGAGCAACCGGAGGGGCAGGAGCCCAGTGTCCAATTAGAAGGGCAGGAGCCCTTTAAATTTTCCTCGCGCTCCCGCCGTCGCGGGAAGCGCGTATCGTCAGAGCAACCGGAGGGGCAGGAGCCCAGTGTCCAATTAGAAGGGCAGGAGCCCTTTAAATTTTCCTCGCGCTCCCGCCGCGCGGGACGCACGCGGGCGGCGCCCGGGCGAAGCCCGGGCCAAGGGCGGGCCCGTCCTTGCCCGTCATTGCCAGGAAGAGCCAGGGCAGGGCCACCCCCCTGACATTTTGTAATAGGTAAAGGCTGCCTGAAGGAAGCACCATATGGTGCTGTGGGTGGAGTGAGGCACCCAGAAAGATCTCCAACAGTTCGGAACTCCAACGCCCTAAACAGGTTCCACAGATGCAGGACTTGGGCAGTGGCTGACAACTATCTACCTACCCGGACACCTTCTCAAACATAGGTGAACAGCCCTTCATGCCTCTTCATGCCTCTTAGGCATCTCAGCACTCCCTAACATAAACCTCAGCAGAGCTAAACAGGGTGAGGAAAAGAGAGGGAGAGTGCTCACAGGAAATAGATTGTTAAACTTTTGCACAGGATCTGAGTGTCCTACCAAAACAAGATGGGTAGACGGAAGGGAGGGATACCTTTGGAAGAAGCAGGCAACAACAAGACCTTAGACGGCTTCCTCCAAAAAGCGGTAGGGGCACTAGAAAAAGAAATTGAACTGGTCGAGCGCCGTCTAACTGCTCCCCCATCTTTCTTTTCACCAGCTTCCCAGTCCCCCTCTGCAGAACCACCAGCACCAACCACCCTCACAATTCAAACACTCAACGCAGAGCCCTTGGACAGAACCATACATTCTTCGGGATCTACCCAGCCTATGCCAAACAGGCCTACACCCTCCCCAAATCATGGCACAAAGGGCAAAAGGAAATGGGGGGAGACGAATCTAAAGAACAAACGGGCCCGTGTCCTGGACCCCTCTGTCCATGCCGTGCCTACCAGATCTAAGGATCATATACCTGCCCAAACTACCAACTATGGCAATCTGGATATTACTTCTATCACAGACCTTATTAAAGATGAGTTTCTAAAACAACTACATCCTATAACAATCCGTCTATCAGCCATCGAGGAGAAACTCGATGCCCTCATTAAACCCAGCCAGCCAATCCCCCCTTCCCCATCGGGTTTGCACTGCTTGCGACAACACCCTATCCTTGGCCCCCCTGTCAATGATGCCAGTAGTCCCCTTCTCCCACCACCTATGGTTCACAAGCCAAAACCACCTTGCTCTGACTCACTACATCAACCAGCGAAGCTCTCTACACCTAGTCTGGCTAATCTCCCTAAAATGTGGTACCCAAAGAGCGATTCCTTTTACCTAAGGCGGACTGGTGAAATTGCCCCTTCCACAAACACGGGCGCCAAACTCCATAGAACCCACCCAAATATCCCAGTAGATCGGATGCGCAGGGACCTAGGAACTAACATGGGAACTTTACATCTACCACCAGAAGCCTGCCCCTACGTGCTTGTTATTACGAATGTCCCTAAGCTCAAGTCCATCATCCCAGAATCATTCACAGAACTGAAAAATAAGGTTATTCATTGGTTGCATAAACATGCTAGATTCGCATTCCATATGATACCCTCAATATTAATGGTGAGGAGGGTGGGTTGGGTGGGTCCACTCAAAAACCCTGGTACTGGGGACTGTATTGTTATTAACTTTAATGCGCCTTCCCTTGTCGAACAGCTTTCCCTAAATGCATGTCATCCCAACCCCCTAGGGGGGGCCACTTCACTTTGCAGGCTTCAGGCCTTTTACCCCCATAAAGCTGCACCAGGCTTCAAGGGGGTGACAATGACATCCAGAGATTTTCCTAGGGCTCAGATGCCAACTGATTTCCAGCCAAGTTGCAATGCTGCCTCGCCCACACTCTCCGAAAATGATTGACTATTACACATGACTTTTCCTAATTCCCGAGGTTCAAGCAACTGGAACAAAAACTATCCTATAGCTGGGAAAAATGAAACTTATAAAACAGGGCAAATCAACTGTGGGGCCGAATATACTCCCATTAGCAACACTAGTGAGTCTACTCTAACTCCCGCTCTCGCCCAGTCAGACTATCTTAAATGTTCTAAAATCCATATCGGGGGAACAGATAAGGAGCGCAGGGCGATTGAGATTAACTTAGCTACAGACCCACTAGATCACAGCAAACCCGCAGACCCACCTCTACTCCAGGTATTTGAATGGCTTAGGCCACCCCCGACCTAGATGGGGCTGGAAGCACCCTAGACACGACTGAGAAGGGCACAATGCTTCCCCACGGTACCCTAGCCCCAAGAGAGAATCCTGTGGCTGAAGCTCCCCATAACAAACCAGATGGCTTAGATACCATCCTCAGTTGGAACATTGCCGGGTTGGAGAGTAAAATGAACAACCCTGAATGGGGAAAATTTATAGACAAACATAAAATATGTCTCTTCCAAGAAACATGGGCGCTGGAGCCTAAATATAGAATCGGTTACAAAAGCTACTGGGTTCCAGCAAATAAGGCGAATTCAGGGAGACCCTCAGGTGGCCTGCTAATATGGCTCAGCTGTTCTCTCAAATGTCAAATTGAACCAATTGACTTGGGCTGCCCTGATCTAATGGGTCTATCAATACCATCCCTTAGAGAGAAACCACTTTTAATAATTAACATCTATAATAGGAGCCTGGGCAATAAATATGAGTCCAACGCACTGACTATTTTAGACAATTTTCTCACCGATAAATCACCCTCTCATTTCATTCTCATTGCCGGAGATTTTAACACCACTTTTGAACCCTACTCGCTGGCCCAGGAACTATATAAAGATGAAGATGCTCACTGGGGCATCCCCCAGCTGGTGTCAAGCAAAAGACCTAAAATCAACAGACTATCATACCAGCTCATGGACATTACATTGGCACACGGCCTCCGGGCTTGCAATGGCCGTTCCCGCTCGGATCTTAACCTTCACCCCACATTTAGGCGTGGGTTGCAGAAGAGCCAGATTGATTACATCTTGCTTGACATCCGCCTTTGGGGCCACATGGTCGATATGAACATCACAGAACATGAGGAAAGCGACCATGAACCATTGATTTTATCTCTCAGGAACCTACTACCCCTACTTGAAGCCTCCTGCCCCAAGTCCTATGGACAGCAGCTCGCACTGACCAACAACAGGCGAAATGTTAGATGGAAATCCCTGAACACTGACATAACCACTTTGGCAAAAGTGTACAGGCAGCTGGCGGATCATATGGAATATATACTTCAACCCACGAAAGATAGTGGTGGGCTTATAGCAGCCCACACACTGTTTTTTAACTCTCTAAAAACCCTACTTACTAAAGAGTCGGCAACAGAGCCTAAACAGAACTCTAACGCAAGATGGTTCAACACGGCATGCAGAGAAGCACAGCATAAGTTGCTGAGAGCCCTAAGAGGTGGCCAGATGGATTATATAAGGGAAGCTAGAAAAGACTACAAAAAGGAACAAGGTAGAGCCCGTAGGAAATGGGATGAATCAAGATGGGTCCTCCTCCTGGAATCTGCTAAAACAAACGACACCACGAAATTTTGGAAATTGGTAGCTGATGCCAGCAATGAACCACACCGTTCGCCTGGTGCCTCAATACTCCCTGCAGAATGGTCCGACCATTTTTCCCAATTATACCTGGGGACCACCGATGCTGCTTCCCGGGATCTGATCCATATCATGACCACCGAGACCCCCAAAATTGAATTCACTTTGGCAGATACCAAGGCTGCGATTGCCTCAATGAAATGGGGAAAGGCCCCCGGCCTTGATAAAATACCAGGAGACCTTTACAAGACGAATCCAGATGTATGGGCCCCATACTTAAACCTCATTTCCAATGAGATAGCTGCTGGAGCACCTGTTCCGAGCTCCTGGTTGGGAGCAGAGATAGTCCCCATTTTTAAGAAAGGCGACCCCTCTAACCCTGCCAACTATCGCCCAATCTCCTTACTCGACAACTTCCAAAAAATCTTTGCAAAGCAAATTTTGTCCTGTCTAGAAGACTGGATTTTAGAAACAAATGCCATCTCTGATCTACAAGCAGGGTTCAGACCAGCAGTCAGTACTATAGATCAGGTGCTAAGATTTTTAACAATAAAATGGAAAACTGTAGAAATAGGAAGGGGTAACCTTTACGTAGTTTTTATCGATCTCAGAGCCGCGTTCGACCTGGTCCCCAGAAACCAGTTATGGCTGACGCTAGCCAATATGGGTGTCCCACATGGCCTTCTGAAACTTATTACCCGCCTACATGAAAATACCTATGCCCAAATCAGGAACGGCAAGAAGGGTGATCTCACAGAACCAGTGGCTATTGAGAGGGGAGTTAAACAGGGGTGCGTCCTGGCCCCAACTCTCTTTCTATTATACATAAACAACTGTATCAAGTACTTAGTAAACTGCACAAATGATTCTCCCAAGCAGGCTGGAACCAAAGTCCCCTGCCTACTCTACGCAGATGACACTATTCTTTTGTCTAAATCACCCATGGGAATTCAAAACTTGGTAAACCAGTTTGGTGTATACTGCAGAAACTATGGAATAGACATAAACCATAAGAAAACTAAACTTATGATATACAGCGCCCCGAACAAGAAGCTCAGCGCAAACATAAAGATGGATTTAACTCCCCTGGAGAGAGTAATGGAATATGACTACTTGGGCATTAGACTATCTGACAAGGGCAGCTGGGAGCCAGCCATAAGGAAAGGGGCACTAACAATTAGCCAAAGATGTGGAGTAATAGGACGCAAAGCTAGTACTGCCACAAGCCCCCCTCTGATCCTTATCTCTGAAATATATAAAGCACAAATCCGTGCTGCGGCCCTATATGGAGCAGAACTTTGGGGATTACACAGACAGATGGATACTCTCCAAATCAAAGAAAATAACTTCCTTAGACACATATCTAGACTGGGGAGGGGCACGCCAATGCTCCCCCTCAGACTGGACCTGGGCTTAAATAGTATCAAAGACATAGCATATCTAAGACCACTCCTGTATTGGGTCAGACTATGGAAAACAGATGAACTTGAACCCTACAGGGCAGCAGTCAAAGAACTATTACCACCTCATCACGGATGGGAAAAAGTACGGTGGCTTAGGGAGATGAAAGCGGCATGGGCCAAATTGAGTCTATCCCAGTACTGGGAGAACCCCGAGATGATTCCTGGCAGTGCTAAACGCCTGATCAAAGAACATTATTGGGCAAAAATCAACGAGGAATCTCTCGGTCCAAATGGGTCAGGTCGGCTGACAGCAGAATTCCTGCTGGTCAAACACGTTCCCTTCCCTGAAAGCTCCCTGGATCTACCCATACCAGCCCGTGCTCGCTCTCTATTACTCCAGCTCAGGTACGGGACATTGGCGGTCAATAGCCACACGGCTGGTTGGTCGACTAACAGTTCCCCATCGGACAAATGCATAAATTGTCACTTATGCAAGGAAACTGCTGAACACGTCCTATTTTTTTGCCCTCTGTACAAAGGTCCCCGAGGATAGTGGATTATTCCCTTGTGCAGAACACTCCAACCACTATCCCGCAACAGTCTATTCAGAATATGTAAATACGACACTTCCATACTGATAATCAGCGCTGTTTCTAAATATCTGGCAGCAGCATGAAAATTCGTAATAGGACTATTTTAGATTTTAACTCACTGTTTGAAGAGCTGTCTAGAAAATAGTAAATCAGCATCCTGTTATATTAGCCTTGGGCTCTAATTGTAAACCGCGACTTATTGAGCCCAAAAGACCGTATCTCTGAATAAGTGCTACATTGAGTTATTTTAACTAAAGTGTTTTATAAATTTAAAATTATACTTAATTTTATAATTGTCAAGATGCAATTTATTGGATTAATTAACCCAAAAGAACTAATTAACCTAGAGCATCATCTACCACTGTCTGACTTCTTAAATTTTTAATCGGTTTTACTGTCTGGAGTTTCAATGCCTGATTTTATATAGAGATGTGCTACACAACAGTTTTTACGTTATTGTTATTTTACTGTTCAGGGTTATGTACAGGGTAAGATCCAAAGACTATTCCGAGCACCTCCTTCACCCCACCTATTTATGAAATCTTTCTCAGGCAGCTACTGGACCCCTACTTTTTTTACTATTGTTCCTTTTACTGTGTATTGGTTTATGGTTTTTATCTTTCTGTATGTATGTATATATTTTTAAACCTTTTAAATGGCCCAAATTTGGACCGAATAAACTATTGATTGATTGACATGCAATCTTTAGGCAAAATCACACCGGATGGATGCACAGATGGCTGCCTGCCACATGGTCAAACAACAGTGAGCAAGGAGGCATGGAGAACAAAGAACACATGCAAGTCTATGGCAAATGCACACTGGCTGGATGAACAAAATGCCCGCCAGTCATTCAGTCAAACAACAACAGGGAGCAAGGAGGCATGGAGAACAAACAACACATGCAAGCCTATGGCAAAGGCACTCTGGCTGAGTACCCAAAAGGGACTCCAACCACAATGTCAAACAACAATAGTGAGCAAGGAGGCATAGGGAACAAAGAAAACACATGCAAGCCTGTGGCAAAAGCACACTGGCTGGATGCACAAAATGACCACCAGCAACATGGTCAAACAATACCAATGAGCAAGGAGACATGGAGAACATAGAGCACATGTAAACCTATGGCAAAAGCACACTGGCTGGATGCACAAAATGGCCACCAGCCACATGGTCAAACAATAACAGCCAGCAAGGAGTCATGGAGAAGAAAGACACATGCAAGCTTATGGCAAAAGCACACTGGCTGGCTGCACAAAATGCCCACCAGCCATATGGTTAAACAACAACAATGAGCAAGAAAGTGTGGAACACATTCAGGCTTATGGGCACATACTACACAAAATGGACCCTGGCCACATGGCATGGAGATCAAAGACAAATGGTTATTAACGGTAACCTCACTCATACACACACTGGCCGGACAAAGGAAGAAACCGGTACCATTAAATCAGCAATGCAAAACAAAAATTAGATGAGCTATAGACATTTTACACAACACATACCCTCCAAATATTACCGAAACAAACATGAAATATAAACAATAGCCAACATTTTAAATTTAATCCAATGTCATCCTTGCCCTAAATGATGTTTTAAAAAACATATACAACACACACATTTATTTCATGCACTGATGACTATTACTGGGCCTAGTGGCTCGATGGCCTATTACAAGACTAGGCTATGTAGTCAAATAAATGAATATTGCAAATGTAACAAACACGGAGAAAAGGTATTGAACTGTGTAACATTTCCCTTTACAAAAGGTGAAAAATGAAATGCAATAAAATAACTAGGCCCTTACTGAAACTCCAGGCCATCCACCACAATGAAATTTCAAAGTCAAATAAAACTATAGAGAAATACTGGTGGATGCCCTATCAAATAAGCAAAATCCTTATACAATAGGTTTTGAACTTACTGGTGTGATATCACAGAAACAAAGTCTTTAAATATAAAGGCATATATCCAGCATAGAGAGTGGTCCTTTTACCTCAAAATCCAAGTGACAAATGACCAGGAGTTGGACAAAGCACTGCTGGACAGGAACAGGAATTTTGAGTCTCCAGGGAATTCCTTCCTGTTGGTATAAAAAGTAAAATTAAAATAGGCTTCTTGCACTAAAAAACAACTTGAATGGTCCGTTGATAAGAAAATCCACTAAAGAACATGCTTTTGAGTAGATTTAGCTGCTTCTCGAGTATCTACTCGAGGTGCACTCGAAAGTGGCACTATATTTACGTATTTGTGGCCAGAAGCTGATGAGCAGGAGTGAAATCTTGCTCACGCTCGCTAGCGGCCTGGGAATATTGTGGCACTCGTAAGCAGTGGCAAAAACAAATCTTGCAAGTGTGCAAACAGAAAAAAAGAATTCTGCTTTGTGACGGATGGTGGAATTTGGAACTCCGCACTACTCTGTGTAGTGCAGAGTGTCTGGATACCGAAAATGCCACAACAGAGTGGAGATAACCTCCCGGGCCTATGCATAATCTGGTATGTACACCCTGCCAAAATTTTAAAATCATAATAAGGATTTTACTTTTTTAATGTTATTTGGTGGTTGTAATTGTGCACACTTCTCAAGTAAGTGTGGTGCCAGGCTGGTCCCCTCATTTGAAAGCTCATGTCTCAGAAGCAGAACATCAAGAAAAGCAATTTTCGTTTTCTTAAAATTTAGGGGCATATTTATACCTTAATTTTTTAGCTCTGTTCCCTCTTTTTTACTACATCTATTTATGTCCTACTTTATTGTATTTATATATTTGATCAAATGCTCTGTCCTGTTGTTTCTATTGCTAGAATGTTTTGACGACTATTGGTTTTACATTGTTACCATGTTTTTATCACTCTTTTCTTTTATGTATGATTGTTATTATTACCTCAAATGGTCTAGATTTCTAGACCGAATGAACTCAAAATAAATACTCCGTTTGCGCCGAATTTGCGTTGTTTTTTTTACGCAAATTCGGCGCAAAACTAACGCCATATTTATACTTTGGCGTTAGACGCGTCTAGCGCCAAAGTATGAGG
Source organism: Pleurodeles waltl (assembly GCF_031143425.1). Lineage (NCBI taxonomy): Eukaryota > Metazoa > Chordata > Amphibia > Caudata > Salamandridae > Pleurodeles > Pleurodeles waltl. The sequence continues at coordinate 878,516,028 of NC_090444.1, forward strand.
AAAGAGCGTCTTTTTTTGCGTGAACGCCTTCCTTGCGTTAATGAGATGCAAGGTAGGCGTTCCCGTCTAAAAAAATGACTGCGACGCAAATGCGTCGTATTTATACTCCCGGGCAAAAATCACGCCCGGGAGTGGGCGGGGCAATTGCATTTGTGCCGGATTTTAGCACCTGGGTCAGGGCAGGCGTTAAGGGACCTGTGGGCTCAAAATGAGCCCACAGCTGCCCTCCCATGCCCCCAGGGACCCCCCCTGCCACCCTTGCCCACCCCAGGAGGACACCCAAGGATGGAGGGACCCATCCCAGGGACATTCAGGTAAGTATAAATTATTTTATTTTTTATATTTTTTTTTGGCATAGGGGGGCCTGATTTGTGCCCCCCTACATGCCTCAATGCCCAATGACCATGCCCAGGGGACATAAGTCACCTGGGCATGGCCATTGGGCAAGGGGGCATGACTCCTGTCTTTACTAAGACAGGAGTCATGTAAATGGCGTCTGGGCGTCGTTAAAAATGGCGCAAATCGGGTGGAGGTGATTTTTTGGCGTCAACCTGACTTGCACGATTTTAAGACGCCCTAACGCCATTTTCCCCAACGCCGGCGCTGCCTGGTGTACGTGGTTTTTTTCCGCCCACACCAGGCAGCGCCGGTCTGCTAGCGTCGGCTAACGCCATTCAATAAATACGGCGCCCGCATGGCGCTTCAGAATGGCGTTAGCCGGCGCAAAACTTTTTGACGCTAAACTGCGTTAGCGCAGTTTAGCGTCAAAAAGTATAAATACGGGCCTTAATTTGCAGCCATGCTCAGCAAATCCCAAACAATGCAATTTACTCTGGCTCAAGTGTGTTTAAGTCCTCATCTGTCAGATGTATGTCATCAACATAGGACAATGCTTCTGGATCAATTCATGTTACAGAGGCAGATAACAGCCCTAGACTGTTCTCATACCCTTAAGGATGTTGGAAAAATGGGTGCTGAGGGCCGAGCGTGTAAAAAGTGATAAGGTTCCTACTTTCAGGTGCTATATTTTCATAGAAAGACCTGTTGTAAATATGTAACCTTTTTTTATTTTTTGCAGACAATATTGTTCATTAGTGCTATACTCTGTGAGATTTATATTGCAAATGTGTTTGTGAGATGATTTAAATGTTTACAGTCTAAGATTATTCTACAGGAATGATCCTGCTTAACTACTGGGAACAAGGGATTGCTCATCGGAGATATGCAGGGTTCAATTACTCCCTGGTCTTCGAGCTGTGAGAGAATCTCCCTCACAGGAGCTTTTTCCTCATGTTTTATGCGATATTGTGGCTACAATTGTAGGCTGGACATTATGGCTCAAATTTAAGATGGGCTTGCGCCATCTAACACCACATTAGTGTAATTTTTCTGATGCTAATGTGGCGTTAGATTGCCAAAAATGCCGCTCCATGTCTACAAAGTGGCGCAACACATGCATTGAGCCACTTTGCGACCCTTCTGGCATAAGGAGGCCCGCAATACATTTACAAGATTTCATTGCACCATTTTTGGCATCATTTTTAATGCCTACTGAAAGCAGGCGTTAAAAGGACACACCCATTGGCATCAATGGGCCTCCTTGCACTTTGTTCCACTAGCATCACAATTTTTGAGGCTAGTGGAGCTAAGTGTCACAATAGCATGAAAAATGTTGACGTTATTGTTCCTAATACATCATGGTGTGCCATATCTTAAATATGGCGCACACATGGTGGCATAAGGGGGTGCAAGAAAAGTGGCTCTTCACAATGTGTGTAGGAAAGTACCATCTTGCCTGGCATGTTACCGCCATGTTTCACTGTATATATGTTGTTTTAATTGTATGTGTCACTGGGACCCTGCCAGCCAGGGCCCCAGTGCTCATAAGTGTGCCCTGTATGTGTTACCTGTGTTATGACTAACTGTCTCACTGAGGCTCTGCTAATCAGAACCTCAGTGGTTATGCTCTCTCATTTCTTTCCAAATTGTCACTAACAGGCTAGTGACCAATTTTACCAATTTATATTGGCTTACTGGAACACCCTTATAATTTCCTAGTATATGGTACTAAGGTACCCAGGGTATTGGGGTTCCAGGAGATCCCTATGGGCTGCAGCATTTATTTTGCCACCCATAAGGAGCTCTGACAATTCTTACACAGGCCTGCCACTGCCGCCTGAGTGAAATAACATCCACGTTATTTCACAGCCATTTTACACTGCACTTAAGTAACTTATAAGTCACCTATATGTCTAACCTTTACCTGGTAAAGGTTAGGTGCTAAGTTACTTAGTGTGTGGGCACCCTGACACTAGCCAAGGTGCCCCCACATTGTTCAGGGCCAATTCACTGGACTTTGTGCGTGCGGGGACACCATTACACGCGTGCACTACATATAGGTCACTACCTATGTGTAGCTTCACAATGGTAACTCCGAATATGGCCATGTAACATGTCTAAGATCATGGAATTGCCCCACCAATGCCATCCTGGTATTGGGGAGACAATCCCATTATTCCCCGGGTCTCTAGCACAGACCTGAGCACTGCCAAACTGCCTTTTCAGGGGTTTCACTGCAGCTGCTGCTGCTGCCAACCCCTCAGACAGGTTTCTGCCCTCCTGGGGTCCAGCCAGGCTTGGCCCAGGAAGGCAGAACAAAGGACTTCCTCAGAGAGAGGGTGTTACACCCTCTCCCTTTGGAATAAGGTGTTAAGGCAGGGGAGGAGTAGCCTCCCCCAGCCTCTGGAAATGCTCTCATGGGCACAGATGGTGCCCATTTCTGCATAAGCCAGTCTACACCGGTTCAGGGACCCCTCAGCCCTGCTCTGGCGCGAAACTGGACAAAGGAAAGGGGAGTGACCACTCCCCTGACCTGCACCTCCCCTGGGAAGTGCCCAGAGCTCCTCCAGTGTGCTCCAGACCTCTGCCATCTTGGAAACAGAGGTGCTGCTGGCACACTGGACTGCTCTGAGTGGCCAGGGCCAGCAGGTGACGTCAGAGACTCCTTCTGATAGGCTCCTTCAAGTGTTGCTAGCCTGTCTTCTCTCCTAAGAAGCCAAACCCTCTTTTCTGGCTATTTAGGGTCTCTGCTTTGGGGAATTCCTTAGATAACGAATGCAAGAGCTCATCAGAGTTCCTCTGCATCTCTCTCTTCACCTTCTACCAAGGAATCGACTGCTGACCGCGCTGGAAGCCTGCAAAACTGCAACAAAGTAGCAAAGACGACTACTGTGACACTGTAACGCTGATCCTGCCGCCTTCTCGACTGTTTTCCTGGTGGTGCATGCTGGGGGGGTAGTCTACCTCCTCTCTGCACTAGAAGCTCCGAAGAACTCTCCCGTGGGTCGACGGAATCTTCCCCCTGCAACCGCAGGCACCAAAGAACTGCATCACCGGTCCTCTGGGTCTCCTCTCAGCACGACGAGCGAGGTCCCTTGAACTCAGCAACTCTGTCCAAGTGACTCCCACGGTCCAGTGACTCTTCAGTCCAAGTTTGGTGGAGGTAAGTCCTTGCCTCCCCACGCCAGTCTGCATTGCTGGGAACCGTGTATTTTTGCAGCTACTCCGGCTCCTGTGCACTCCACAAAGATTTCCTTTGTGCACATCCAAGCCTGGGTCCACGGCACTCTAACCTGCATTGCACGACCTCCTGAGTTGTCCTCCGGCGGCGCAGGACTCTCTTGTGCAACTTTGGGTGAGCACTGATTGACTCCACTTCATAGTGCCTGTTCCGGCACTTCTGCGGATGCTGCTTGCTTCTGAGTGGGCTCTTTCTCTTGCTGGGCACCCACTCTGTCTCCTCACATAATTGGCGACATCCTGGTCCCTCCAGGGCCACAGCAGCATCCAAAAACCCTAATTGTGACCCTTGCAGCTAGCAAGGCTTGTTTGTGGTCTTTCTGCGGGGAAAACACTTCTGTACGACTCCTCACAACGTGGGACATCCATCCTCCAAAGGGGAAGTATCTAGCCCTTGTTGTTCATGCAGAATCCTCAGCTTCTACCATCCGGTGGCAGCTTCTTTGCACCCACAGCTGGCATTTCCTGGGCATCTGCTCACTCCCGACTTGATCGTGACTTTTGGACTTGGTCCCCTTGTTTCACAGGTACTCTCCTCTGGAAATCCATTGTTGTTGCATTGCTGGTGTTGGTTTTTCCTGCAGAATTCCCCTATCACGACTTCTGTGCTCTTTGGGGAACTTAGGTGCACTTGGCACCCACTTTTCAGGGTCTTGGGGTGGGCTATTTTTCGAACCCTCACTGTTTTCTTATAGTCCCAGCGACCCTCTACAAGGTCACATAGATTTGGGGTCCATTCGTGGTTCGCATTCCACTTCTAGAGTATATGGTTTGTGTTGCCCCTATCCCTATGTGCCCCCATTGCATTCTATTGTGACTATACATTGTTTGCACTGTTTTCTATTGCTATTACTGCATATTTTGGTATTGTGTACATATATCTTGTGTATATTTGCTATCCTCATACTGAGGGTACTCACTGAGATACTTTGGCATGTTGTCATAAAAATAAAGTACCTTTATTTTTAGTATATCTGTGTATTGTGTTTTCTTATGATATTGTACATATGACACTAGTGGCACTGTAGGAGCTTCACTCGTCTCCTAGTTCAGCCTAAGCTGCTCTGCTAAGCTACCTTTTCTATCAGCCTAAGCTGCTAGACACCCCTCTACACTAATAAGGGATACCTGGGCCTGGTGCAAGGAGTAAGTACCCCTTGGTACTCACTACAAGCCAGTCCAGCCTCCTACAATGTGAAGCACAACTTTTCTTAAATCTGGGCCCATGGGTATTAAGTGATAGGGAGAGTCCCTATTGCAACCCACATTTTTGCTGTATAGTGCCCGGTCTTGTGCAAGAGCCCAATCTGCGGCATAGCCTTGCTTTACTTGCTGAGGAATGATGACTGTGAAAGACGGTAAAATCACATCTTCCCATTGTGGGAGGATTTTAAAAACTCCTATGGCCAATCTTTTTCAGCCAAGAAGATGTCATAACTGAGGGTGAATCTTTCCCAGAAAATTACTTTAATTGTTTAATTGTGCACATTTTTTCCCCTCAATTTGTATGTTTAATTTTTAGTCTCGGTCTGAAGGAGTGAATTGCCTTTCTGAGATTTCAACTTCTATGTAGTCATTAGTTGCCTTCACATCCAGAAACTCTTGAACATTCTGGTGAACTATTGTGACCTCTGCGGTGCTGTCTAGCAGAGTCACTGCACATGTGCTGCTCTGCAGAAATGCTTATAATATGTGTGGCATATTTTGCTGAAATTCCCGTAACCACCTTCATTTTGAATTGGAGTTTCTGTTGAGGAATTTTCTCTTCCTTCTTTATGATGATGGCAGACATGCGTTGTGAGTCCTTTTTTGGTTTCCTCTTGTCTGTGTTCTGATTGCCCCGCTCTCTCCGATCATTTGCCTGATGAGTCCTGAAAGGAACGAGAAAGGCGTTTATCAATATACTGATACTGAACAGGTTGTTTCACATCATTAGTTACACAAATTAGAAGGTTTTCCAGAGTTCTACGACTGCCGAGTTATCCCAGTGATTTTATTTTATCTTTAGTGGATTTTTGTTTACCTCAACATTTTTATAGAAGACTCCTGTGCTTGCTTGGTATTATCCTTTTCAGGAGTTCCTTTAAGCTGTGGGTTATTACGTCTGGCCCCCAAATTATTGCATCTTATATACATATCAGTCAATTCAATTGGTTTTGGTGAATTGTGTTCCTGGTTTATTAAACAAGTCTGCACAAGACGACTGTGAACAGCCAATGATGCTGCTTCACCTTTTATGTTTCCTAAAATAATTGACGATACTGTGGCAGAATTGCCAATTAATTTCATCCCCTAAGTCCAGGGCAGAGACAGCCCCATATTTGTTTTGTGTATGTTTTAACACCTCAGATATAACTGCAGGAAATGGTGCACCATTAGTTAAGGTATATATTGCAGCAAACACTGTGCCCCAATTAGCACAATCATCAATAGAGCTTCACATCCCAAGTAGCAAGCACATTCTGAGAATTCCGTATTTATCTTGGAGTCCCATATGTGGAAACACTGATGTCAGCTTTTTGAGCAATCCAAAATGGAATTTGATCCCGTTTTGGTGGGCACCTTACCGATAATAGCATTAGTAGTCATTGGGCTAATCCCGGGTGAAGGCAATTGATGTTGGGCAGCTGGAGTAGCCCTCACTGATGCAGTGTTAAATGTTCAGATTACAAATTGTGTTGAACATTTATATAGTTTAACTATATTAGTACATTATGTTCACATATCTGCTACTGCTGAATTTTGTATATTCATATGTGTGGTATAGGCCAATAGAACTGGCTATTTGGGCCCATCAGTACTGAAGGGACCCAATCTAACATTTTTAACAATGTGTGGTAGGGTGCCTTGGAACCAATTTCCATGTTCCTGATATGTGAAGGGTAATTTTAAATAGTTGTACACTCCACATTGTGCTGCTGTGCTGAGTTGGCAGTGACTGCAGGAAGGTGACCCATGAATAAAGTGTTTCAGTTTTGTACGCATTGCGTGCCTCAATAACAAATGTAACACCTCCACTCCCATTAGAAAGCCCATCTTCAAGTAAATGTGTGACAGGATGTCTATAATTTACTGGAATTACTACTGGATTTGCCATGTTAAAGAATGAAATTCAGAGGAGGAAACACTAAGGGGGTCATTACAACCCTGGCAGACGGTGTTAAAGCGGCGGTAAGACCGCCAACAGGCCGGCGGTAAAAATTTTGAAATTACGACCGTGGCGGAAACTGCCAACAAAGACAGCCACTTTAACACTCAGACCGCCATGGCGGTACAGACAAACAGCGCGGCGGTCACCGCCAACAGACAGTCGGGAGACAATGTACCGCCCACACTATTATGACAGGCCAATCCGCCACCTTTTCCGGGGTGGATTCACCGTGGATAAAAACACGGCGGAAACAGGCATTTCGAATGAAAAACGCTCACCTCTACACACTCCACGAGGAAGGAGGACAGCATGGAGCCGGAACTTCATATTCTCCCAGCGTTAGTCTTCCTGCTCTTCTACGTGGAGCACCAACGCCGGCGACGAATACCACGGTGAGTACTGCACCTACGACATAGGGGGTGGGGGAGGCAAAAAACAGGGACACACACACTCAACACCCCAACCCCCACCCCGACCCTCACCCACTACAACACACACACCAATGCATATCTATACATTGCAGTAACACCCCCAACACCCCCGGAAGAATGCAAAGACAAAAGTAAATGAGTGTAACTATTGTAATTTATCAAAAATCAGTAAGCAAAAATATACATATATATATATACACTATAAACAAATTATATACCACGATTATTAGTCCAGGTTTTGCATCATTCATGGTCCGTGGACCACTGGGCCCAAAATGCATGGCGAGGCCCACACAAGATACCCGAACATGACGGAGAGAACACTGCAGGGGCATCAGATAGAAATACAACAGGCACCTCAGGGGGAAGGGAAGGGGGGGGCACCTCAGCCGGATGAGTGCACGACGCCAGATCCACGAGGGGGCACCATGCCCATTGATGCATCCTGGGGAGTGCAAAGCCACAGTCTCTCAAGTCTCTACAGTGGGTGGTTTGCCCACTGATCAATCCTGGGGAGTGCAAAGCCACAGTCTCTCAAGTCTCTACAGTGGGTGGTTTGCCCACTGTACCATCATGGGGAGTGCAAAGCCACAGTCTCTCAAGTCTCTACAGTGGGTGGTTTGCCCACTGATCAATCCTGGGGAGTGCAAAGCCACATTCTCTCAAGTGGATGCATGTCTCCACAGGTTCTGGAGGGGGACTGGTGCCCAGAGTGCCTCATCCTGTGCAGGACAGATGGAGTGGATGCATGTCTCCACTGGTTCTGGAGGGGGACTGGTGCCCAGAGTGCTTCATCCTGTGCAGGACAGACGGAGTGGATGCATGTCTCCACAGGTTCTGGAGGGGGACTGGTGCCCAGAGTGCTTCATCCTGTGCAGGACAGACAGAGTGGATGCTGTTCTCCGCTGGTTCTGGAGGGGGACTGATGCCCAGAATGCAGCACTCACCCCGTGACGGTCCCAGTTGCGTCACTGCGCCTGCCACTAATGGGCGAGCGGTGCTTGCCATGGCGGTCTTTGCCCTGTTCAGAGGTGCTTGCCATGGCGGTCTTTGCCCTGTTCAGCGGTGCTTGAGTTGGCAGTCTCTGACCTGTTCAGCGGTGCTTGCCCTGTTCAGCAGTGCTTGCCATGGCGGTCTTTGCCCTGTTCAGCGGTGCTTGAGTTGGCAGTCTCTGCCCTGTTCAGCGGTGCTTGAGTTGGCAGTCTCTGACCTGTTCAGCGGTGCTTGAGTTGGCAGTCTCTGACCTGTTCAGCGGTGCTTGCCCTGTTCAGCGGTGCTTGAGTTGGCAGTCTCTGACCTGTTCAGCGGTGCTTGCCCTGTTCAGCAGTGCTTGCCATGGCGGTCTTTGCCCTGTTCAGCAGTGCTTGCCATGGCGGTCTTTGCCCTGTTCAGCGGTGCTTTAGTTGGCAGTCTCTGACCTGTTCAGCGGTGCTTGCCCTGTTCAGCAGTGCTTGCCATGGCGGTCTTTGCCCTGTTCAGCGGTGCTTGCCATGGCGGTCTTTGCCCTGTTCAGCGGTGCTTGAGTTGGCAGTCTCTGCCCTGTACAGCGGTGCTTGAGTTGGCAGTCTCTGACCTGTTCAGCGGTGCTTGCCCTGTTCAGCGGTGCTTGAGTTGGCAGTCTCTGACCTGTTCAGCGGTGCGTGAGTTGGCAGTCTCTGACCTGTTCAGCGGTGCTTGCCCTGTTCAGCAGTGCTTGCCATGGCGGTCTTTGCCCTGTTCAGCGGTGCTTGCCATGGCGGTCTTTGCCCTGTTCAGCGGTGCTTGAGTTGGCAGTCTCTGCCCTGTACAGCGGTGCTTGAGTTCGCAGTCTCTGACCTGTTCAGCGGTGCTTGCCCTGTTCAGCGGTGCTTGAGTTGGCAGTCTCTGACCTGTTCAGCGGTGCTTGAGTTGGCAGTCTCTGACCTGTTCAGCGGTTCTTGCCCTGTTCAGCGGTGCTTGCCCTATTCAGCGGTCCTTGCCCTGGCAGTCCGTCATTGCCCAGCTGGGCTGGCGGTCCTTCATGGGTCAGCTGGGCTGTGGCTTGCGGGGCCCTCCTGGGCAGCTGGGCTGTGGCTTGTGGGGCCCTCCTGGTCAGCTGGGCTGTGGCTTGCGGGGCCCTCATGGGCAGCTGGGCTGTGGCTTGCGGGGCCCTCCTGGGCAGCTGGGCTGTGGCTTGAGGGGCCCTCCTGGGCAGCTGGGCTGTGGCTTGCGGGGCCCTCCTGGGCAGCTGGGCTGTGGCTTGCGGGGCCCTCCTGGGCAGCGACGATGGGGCTGGCGGTGGTCTCCTGGCCAGCGACGATGCGGCTGGCGGTGGCCTCCTGGCCAGCGGGGATAGTGGCGGTCTTCTCCGCCGTGCTGCTCCTCCCAGACTTTGCAGGTTTCTTCTGCCCCTTCCCCACCTTGGGAGGAGTCACAGCTGAGTCCACACTCCCCCCGGGACCTCTGTGAGCGGCTTGGCTGGCTGGAGTCTTCCCCCTCTCCCGCCGGGCACTGTCCAACTTCTGGTGCTTCACAGGGGGGGGACTGGCTGTGCTGTGGCTCCGTGACAGACTGGCTGGCCTGGTGGCCGGTGTACTCCACATACCTGTAACAACAGGCACCACTGGTCCCGGAGATTTTTTGGCTGAGGTGCTAGTACGGGACCTATGAGTTGGGGGTGGGGGTGGTGGGAAATAGGTTAAGGGGGGACAGGAAAAGTTGTTTGGACACACTGGGACGGGTAGCTGGAGGGGGTTTGGGAGTGGAGGAAGAGGTGGTGGTTGTAGGAGGTGTAACTTTCGTGGATTTGGATGCAGGTGCATGCGCTGGAGGCTGTTGTGAGGTGGATGGCTGTTGGGTGGGTGTGTGCCTGCGTTTGTGTATCTTCGGAGGGGGCGTCACAGACAAACTGGGAGAGGACACAGGGGACGTGCAAATGGTAGTGGGGTGGGTGTGGTGTGGGTGTGGTGGTGGGTGTGCTGGTGCGGGACGTAGTGGCTGTAGTGGTAGTGCATGCAGGTGTGAGTGTAGACGAGACTGGGAGGGAGGAGGGAGACGAGGAGGAGGGGGACACAGTGGAGGCAGTGGATGTTGGTGTGTCTGTATGTGTGTGATGCTTGTGTGAGTGCCTGTGGGATGTGTGGTGCTTATGTTTGCCTGAGCTTCCCTTGTGTGGTGAGGTGTGTGCAGGCTGGTCTGATGGTGTGCTTGGGATACGCTGAGGTACAGGGGATTGGGTCTGGGTGGAGGAAGTTGGAGGGGGAAGGCTAGACACAGGGACAATGGCTGCCATCAGTGCTGAGGCCAGAGTTTGAAGGGTTCAAAGAAGGGCAGCCTGACCAGAATGAATGCCCTCCAGGAATGCATTTGTCTGTTGCAACTCCCTTTCTACACCCTGGATGGCATTCAAAATGGTAGAATGCCCAACAGTGAGTGACCTGAGGAGGTCAATGGCCTCCTCACTAAGGGCAGCAGAGGTGACAGGGGCAGGGGCTGAGGTGCCTGGGGCGAAGGTGATGCCCACCCTCCTGGGTGAGCGGGCACGGGGCGAAGGCTGAGGGGCTGCTGGGAGGGCGGTGCTGGTAGGGGGGGTGGCGGCTGTACCTGTTGAAGTGGGGGGCACAGATGTTGCCTGCCACCACAAGGAGCTCCCATCGGAGGACGAGTCCGTGTCGCTGGTTGCAGATACTGTGACCGCTGTGGTGCTCCCCTCGCCCTCCGTCCCACTGGTGTATTCAGAGTCCGTAGTGTGGGCCTCCATGCCCATGTGGGATGCAGCTCCCTCGTGCTCCGGTGCCACTGTACCTCCGCCTGATGATGCTAATGCACACAAGAACAGGGAGACCACAAAAAAAGGGGGGGGAACAGAAGAAAGACAGGTTGAGTGCATGGCTTACCGCTACAGTTGGCGGACAATACAGACACAGCAGCCCCCTGCACTACGTCGCGCTGTTGGGCTCTACAGTGCAATTCCTGGGAAATGGCCTACAAGGCTATGGACGACATCTGCACACATAGATGACCCTGGGGCAGGAATAGCTGTACTTGGCACTCTACAGAGGTGGGGTGGGGGGCCACAGGGCCATGCCTTACAAATGGGCCTAGCCTACGGAACTCGCCCTGGCCTAGGGGAACCCACAGCCCTCCTCCCCCACCTAGACACCTTCACTGCGCGCAAAGTTAGCGGAATGATGGTGTACTCACCTCCTTGTGTCTGCTGTGATGCCCTCAAGCGCCCATCCAACTCAGGGTAGGCCACCGCCAGGATCCAGAACATCAGGGGGGTCATGGTTCGACGGGCACCCCTCCCACGTTGGGAGGCCATCCCCAGCTGAGCCTCCGCCGTCTTCTTGCTCCAGCGGCGAATGTCCTCCCATCTCTTCCGGCAGTGGGTGCTCCATCTGTGGTGGACCCCCAGGGTCCGGACGTCCTTGGCGATGGCACGCCAAATATCCTTCTTCTGGTGGGCGCTGACCTACATGAAATGTACAGGGGAAGAAGAGAAGTCATTACCAACTGCACCGCCAAAGTGAGTGGCCCACATCCCTACCCTAGCCATGTGGCACATGCATTCCCCCGTCTTTCATGCACGCAGAACTCTGCCCCCTTCCTTCTTACAACCAGCCCTCCCCACACAGGCATAGCCCATACAACATGCTCCCTGTGTACTTACCTGTTGGTCTGGAGGACCGTAGAGTAGCGTGTACTGGGGGAGGACCCCGTCGACGAGCTTCTCCAACTCGTCTGCAGTGAAGGCAGGGGCCCTTTCTCCAGACGCACGAGCCATTGTCTCTTCCAGACCGAGGTCACAGCAGCACTTGCCATGTAGGTCCTCTTCTGTCGAAGATCAGGTATCGAGTGATTAAACAGTTAGAAAATGGCGGTCATGTCCGCGGCGGTCACGTCCGCGGCGGTGCGTACCATCACCGCCGGCGTACATCGTCATTGGCTCCTGGGACCCATAGGGTCCAATGTTAACCAATGCAGCATTGCGCAGCGGTCTTCGACCGCCTACCGCGACGGTGTACAATGCCAGCGCAGTTACCTCAAATCCCATTGTCCCGCTTTAGAGGTCAGTCAGCTGCCATTTCAGGAACCCACATGGCCTAATTACCAACTGCGTCACACATACCTTGGCCTACTCTCAACACACAAACAGGCCAGATTTTGTGTATGATTGGTGTTCTCTATAGACTGTGGGTACATACCTCTGAGTTGTTTGACTCTGTGCTCGCTGTTGTCCTTCATAGGCACCGTCCGCTGGGACATGTGAGGAGATGGCGGAATCCTCCGGTGTACCGAGCGCTGGTGGACCTGTTGACAATGGAGGAAAGAAATGTGATCATCACCTACAGGTTTGACCGTGCCACAATCCAGGAACTGTGTACCCAGTTGAAGCCAGACCTGATGTCAGCAATCTGCCATCCCACTGGAATCCCCCCTCAAGTGCAGGTGCTATCAGTGCTCCATTTCCTTGCAAGTGGGTCTTTTCAAACAACTGTGGCCATGGCATCACGGATGTCCCAGACGATGTTTTCCAACGTGTTGTCCAGAGTGTTGTCTGCCCTGCTGAAACACATGCGGAGCTACATCGTTTTCCCTCAGGTGGAAGACTTGCCTACAGTGAAAGGTGACTTCTATGCCCTTGGACATATCCCCAACATCATAGGTGCCATTGATGGGACCCATGTGGCTTTGGTCCCCCCCCACAGGAGTGAACAGGTGTACAGGAACCGGAAGAGTTATCATTCCATGAATGTACAGATGGTATGTTTGGCAGACCAGTACATCTCCCATGTGAATGCCATGTTCCCTGTCTCAGTGCATGATGCCTACATCATGCGGAATAGCAGCATCCCTTATGTGATGGGTCAACTACAGAGGCACCGGGTGTGGCTATTAAGGGACTCTGGTTACCCCAGCCTGTCATGGCTACTGACCCCAGTGAGGAATCCCAGGACCAGGGCAGAGGAACACTACAATGAGGCCCATGGGCGGACTAGGAGGGTGATCGAACGCACCTTCGGCCTCCGGAGGGCCAGGTTTAGGTGCCTCCATATGACAGGTGGATCCCTATTCTACTCACCAAAGAAGGTGTGTCAGATCATCGTGGTCTGCTGTATGCTTCATAATTTGGCTTTGCGACGACAGGTGCCTTTTCTGCAGGAGGATGGTCCAGATGGCGGTGTTGTGGCAGCTGTGGAGCCTTTGGACAGTGATGAGGAGGAAGCAGAGGAAGAAGAAATTGACAACATGGACTCAGTCATCCAGCAATATTTCCAGTGAAACACAGGTGAGAATACATTCCTGCCTCCTACGAGTACTTTTGCACTTCTACCTCTATCCTGTCTGTCGATTTCACCCAGTGTATGGTCACTGAGTTGTCACTTTCCCTTATGGTTTCAGAGGTGTGGGTTCCAACGTGTGTCATCTGCTTAGATTCCTCATGGACTAGAGCTGTGTGACATAGGTATGTTGACATTACTATTTCCTGGAAATTTTGTCACTGTAATCGCAAATACACTATTTCAAAATCACAGACAGACTCCAGATCTTTTGGTGCTTTAGGTGTGTTTATTTACATACAAAATATTGGAGGGGGAAGTTAAATGGTGAGGGGTGATGGCGGAGGAGTGTCAATGGCAGAGTCCAGTCTATTTGTCTCATAGGTGCATTGCCCATATGGGCACAGGAAGTGGAGCTCGGGCAGTTCCAATATGGACAGGGTGACAAAGTGGGACAGTGGGTTGACAATCAGGGTGGTCTAATTTCTTGGCGGGGGTCTTGGCATCGTGCTCTGTCTTGTTCCTGGATCTCTTCCTGGACCGCTTGCGGGGTGGTTCTCCATCTGCAGGGGGTGGGGTGCTGGTGTGGTGGTCCTGTGGCGGTGCCTCCTGTCCACTAGCGCCGGCGGAGGTGGTGGGCAGTTCATCGTCCATGCTAGTGTCAGGGGCCCCTTGGAGTGCCACAGTGTCCCTCCTGGTGTTGAGTATTTCCTTCAGCACCCCTACGATGGTGCCCAGGGCGGAGCTGAGTTCCTCCCTGAACCCCAAATACTGTTCCTCCTGCATGCGCTGGGTCTCCTGAAACTTGGCCAGGACCGTTGCCATCGTCTCCTGGGAGTGGTGGTATGCTCCCATGATGGAGGAGAGGGCCTCGTGGAGAGTGGGTTCCCTTGGCCTGTCCGCCCCCTGTCGCACAGCAGCCCTCCCAGTTCCCCTGTGTTCCTGTGCCTCCGTCCCCTGGACCGTGTGCCCTATGCCACTGCCCCCAGGTCCCTGTTGTTGTTGGGGTGGTGGGTTATCCTGGGTTCCCTGTAGTGGTGGACACACAGCTGATTGACGTGTCCTGGGGATGGAGGTATGGGCCCGCTGGGTGGGTGCTGTGCTGGTGTTACCAGAGGGTGGAAGGTCTGTGGTGGCCTGTGCCTGTGTGAGGGGAACCGACTGTCCTGAGGCCCACGATGGTCCGGGCTGGTCATCTGGATCCAGCTGGACAGAGCTGCTGTCATCACTGTGGGCCTCTTCTGTGGGTGGGGTGGAGATGTCTGGACCCTCCTGTCTGGTGACGTTGGGTAGTGGTCCTGCAGGGGTGTAAAAGCTTAATTATTGCATCTGTATGTGTCATGGTGGGCAATGGGTGGGTGACCGGGTACCCCAGTGCTTGCTTTCCTATGTGGGGACTTGTGTGATGATGGTTTAGGGGGGTGTATGGGTATGTGCAGTGGGCATGCTTTAGTGATGGGTGTCCATGCGTTAGGGTTGCATGCAGGGCTTGGTGTTGGGATGGGTGGTTTGTGATAGTGGGGTATATGTGAGGTGGTGGAGTGATGAGGGTGAGGGTACGGATAGGAGTTTGTGATGGCATGCAGGAAGGGTGGGGGATATAGTAGTAAAGATTTGACTTACCAGAGTCCATTCCTCCACCGACTCCTGCGAGGCCCTCAGGATGCAGAATCGCCAAGACCTGCTCCTCCCATGTTGTTCGTTGTGGGGGAGGAGGTGGGGGTCCGCCGCCAGTCCACTGAACCGCCAGGTGGTGTCTTGAGACCACGGAACGCACCTTCCCCCGTAGGTCATTCCACCTCTTCCTGATGTCGTCCCGATTTCTTGGGTGTTGTCCCACTGCGTTGACCCTGTTGACTATTCTTTGCCATAGCTCCATCTTCCTTGCAATTGAGGTGTGCTGCACCTGTGATCCAAAAACTGTGGCTCTACCCAGACGATTTCCTCCACCATGACCCTGAGCTCCTCCTCCGAGAACCTGGGTTGTCTTTGCCGTGCCATGGGGTGGTGTAGGTGATGTGTGGGGTGGTGTGTGTGGTGATAAGTGTGGAGATATGTAGTGGTGTGTGGTGTTTTGTGCGTGGAAGTTGTGTGGGTGATGGTGTAGAGTGCCTGTGGATGCTAGTTTGTGGATGGTGGTGTCTCTCTCTGGCCTTCTCTCTGTAATATTGGTCGTAGGGGTTTTTGGGTGATGTGGGTGTGTGTTTTATATTGTAATGGGTGTGTGACGGTGGAGGTTTTGTTTTCGCCAGTTTATCACTGACCTTTGGTGTGGCGGACTTGTGTGGGTGTCTGAATTTTGTTGGATTTCGAGATGTGGGTCATAATAGCTGTGGCGGAATTCCGCGGCCGCAGCGGTATGTTGGCGGTCTTCTGCACGGCGGTAAGCGCCTTTTACCGCCAATGTTGTAATGACCACCTAAGTGTGGGCATCCCCTTTAAACATTCCAGCTTGAACAACCTACAGACAAATATAGGTGCTACCTATACTGCTGAGGAGTTTATTTCCCTAACACCATAGATGTCTCCGTATAAAGGGAAATAGAGCATCCTTGGCATAGAAGAGAATAATACTCAGGAGACCCTGGTAGTATAATGCTATGATGTTTTTACTCTGGTGATAGGGCTCCATGTTTAGAACAGAAGAATAGAAAGTGTGGGAGACTAAGGGCATCATTACAAGTTTGGTGGTTTGACTTCCAGACCACCATGTTGGTGGGCTTCCAGACCGTCCTAGTATGAGTTGCACAGGCAGGACCGCCGACCGCCAACCAAAAAAGGCAGACCATCAGCAGCGCAGAGGCCTGGAAATAGGTGATCTGACTTTCAGCACTGATAGCATCATGACTAATCACTGGCCTTATTACAAGCACACAGTCGCCATGGGGGGGCCCTCATGGTGGTCAGTCAATGACAGTTCGAACCACACTGGTCCGCGGTCACCAAAGTAATACACAACTCAACACTGG
Organism: Pleurodeles waltl; assembly: GCF_031143425.1. Classification (NCBI taxonomy): domain Eukaryota; kingdom Metazoa; phylum Chordata; class Amphibia; order Caudata; family Salamandridae; genus Pleurodeles; species Pleurodeles waltl. The sequence goes on from NC_090444.1 coordinate 878,532,400, forward strand.
ATGATTTTGAAAACAACACAGCTGACACACATTGCCACGCTGGACACACCTGCAAAGGACACTATAAAACACACCCCTTCACAGACCACAATCCTTTGCATTTCCAATGCAAAGCATAGAATCTAGAGCGACTATTGTTTACATAGAACAGATATTAGGCCCCCTTTTTTCACCATTTTTTCCCACCATGTCATATTCCATTAAATCATATGAGTAGAGCCACAATTGTTTGGAGCATACTCCTCTCAGTCAGAAAATGGAAATGTGGAACATGGTAGTCAACAGAGTGAATGATGTAGGTACCACCCTGAGCACAAAGGAGAACATTAGGAAGTGGTGGAATTACCTCAGGGGCAAGATGCATTCTGTTGCCTCCAGGCACCAGCTGCAGGCCAAGAAGACTGGCGTGACCTTTCCAGTGCCTCATTACATCTCTTTCCCTGAGAGGAGGAGTCCTTGGCCATACTGCACCCCGAGGGCTTGAGAGGAATATCTGTGGGTGTGGGTCTGGTAAGTCACAACACTAAAAATGTCCCTAAAATGCAATGTCAAGCATGTCCACAGCTCACCTTTTGCCACTCTTACTATCAATCCACTCACCAGCTCAGTGTTTGCCTGTCCAAAGACCTCTATTTGGCAACACATAATTGAAGTGTACTGACTTGGAGAGATGATGTTTGTATAGTTTGTGTAGTACAGAGACAGACATGACTACAACTCCCAATGGGCACTGTTCTATAGCTCCAAACACCAGACCAGTGGATACTTTTCCACATAACCCTGTTTGGCAAATCACAAATGAAATGTATTCACCTGGGAGGATACCATTTGTTAAGTGTGGGAAATAGAGAGAGTGCCCATACTGCAACTCCCAGGAGGCACTATTCCTGTAACTACAAATACTAGCACAGTGGTCACATGCAGCAATACATCTGTTAGTGAAATTACAAATGAAGTGTACTCACCTGGGTAGAGAACATTGGTCAAGTGTGTGTAGTAGGGAGAGTGGCTTGACTGAAGCTCAAAGGAGGCACTGTTTCAGCAACTTCAAAAACGAGAACAGTGTTAACTTGTCCAAAAAACACTGTCTGAAAACTTCCATTTAAGTCTACTCAGCTAGGAGGATACCCTTTATTAGATGTGGGGCGTCGGGCAGTGACATGACTACTAAGGCCAGGAAGCCCTGTGTCTGTAAACCCAACCACCAGCCCAGTGTTCTCTTGTCCAAATACGCTCAATTCAAGGGGGCTCACCTGGGAGGATAGCATTTGTATAGTGTGTGTAGTACAAGGAGTTATATGACTACAAATTCCAACAGCCCTTGTGTCTGTAACCCCAAACGCTAGCATAGGGTTCACTAGCCCAAATACACCTGTTTGTTATCTCTCCAAATCTCTTCACTCACCTGGGAGTATACCATTTGTCAAGTGTTGGGAACTAGAGGGTGTGACCAGACTGCAACTCCCAGTAGCCATTGTATCTGTAACTTTAAATACCAACACAGTGTACTCTTGTACAAGGACCCCTGTGTCTTAACTCTCAATTGAAGTGTACTCACCTGGGAGGATATCATTTCTATAGCATGTGCAGTATAGAGAATTACATGACTGCAACTCCCAGGAGGCTCTCTTACTGTCACTCCAACTACCAGACTAGTGTCCTCTCCTTCAAAGACTCATGTTTGGTAACTCACACATGAAGTATACTCACCTGGGGGATACTATTTGTATAGTGTGTATAGAATAGGGACTGACATGGCTCCTAATCCCAGAAGGCCCTATTTATGTAACTCCAAACACCACTTCTTTTGTCCAAAGGCCCCTATGTCTTAACTCTCAATTGAAGTGTACTCTCCTAGGAGGACAATATCTGTACAATGTGTGTAGGACAAGGAGTTGCATGAGTGCAACTCCCAGCAGGCACTGTTTCACTAACTCAAAACAGCAGTCTAGAAGTTTAGTTCTCCAAACACCCTTCTTTGGAAGCTCAATAATGAAGTATACTCACCTGGGGGGTGGGGGTGACATTTATCAAGTGTATGACGTAGAGGGAGTAACATGACTGCTAAGGCCAGGAGGCTCTGTCTCTCTAACTCCAAACACAAGCCCAGTGTTCTCATCCCCAAATACCCCTGTGTCTCAACTCTCAAATAAAGTTTACTCATCTGGGAGGATAACATTTGTATGATGGTGGGAAGTAGAGGGAGTTACCGGAATGCAAAGCCCAATAGGCCCTGTGTCTCTAATTCCAACCACAAAAACAATGTTCACTTGCTCAAATCCATCTATTTATGAACTCTCACTAGAACTGTACTCATCTGGGAGGATACCATTTGTCAGGTGTGTGTAGTATGGAGAGTGACCTGAGCTGCAACTCCCAGGATGCACAGTTTCAGTAACTCCAAACACATAACAGGGGCCACCTGTACAAATACCCTTGCCTGCTAACTCTCAATTGAAGTTTGCGCACCTGGGAGAGACCAAGATACAGATCATGCTCAACTCTGAGATGTGCCTGGCTATCTAGCTCCATCTTGACCTGCTTACCCAAGATGAAACTATTGAGGACAGGAAGGGCAGCTTACCCAGCATGCAAAACAATGACCTCAAAAGCCCCAAAATGTATCACCAGAATGGTATTGGCAACAGACACATTCACATTGCACTGACCACATGATGACTCCAGTCACATATCACACCAACCCCTGGGTCTGCCTGCATCACAATCTACTAGGCCTCAAAATGGCCAAACGCATATCTTGCTTAGTCACTGTTTTGCCTGCACTTGTGGCAAGATGTCATTCTCAGGCCATCCTCACAGCGCTAATGATGTGCACATTGCAGCAGCTGATTGACTTAAAAGGAATTGGCATGCTTCACAAATATCATGTCAATACTACTAATAACATGGGCACTTGCCACAATAATATTTACTTAAAATTAACTTTGGACAAGGTATGTGGTTATTGTAACAATAAAATGTTGGAGGTAGATGTCACAACACAACCAGTAACATTATATTTTTCACATCAACAGGTCGAGCTGCCACCGGACACACAGAGACCACAAAAGAGACTGCCACTACCCCCTGGATTAAGCCTTCAGTGAAGAAGATACTCTTGAATGTCTAGACACGAAGGACTGTTCTGGCCGATCTGGACAACCTGGTCAGATACCACCAGTGAGCCTCCCTGTGGCCACATCAACAACTCCCAGTACGGTTGCCTCAACATCACAGGCAACCATTCGCCACCCCCCATCCTGTGTACTGAACACAGTGTCTACCATCTTGTTCCCCCCAGTCCTGGATCCTGAGTTGCAGCGCAATACTTCAGACAATGAAGGTCTAGGGACCAGTGGGACAGAGCACACTGTGGCAAGGGCACAGGCCTGTGGAGGTAGGGTGCATGGAAAGGATGCTGTGGGCCAACAGGGTGAGGCCACCGGGGAAGATCCTGGCCAGGACACCATTAGCCACATCTTGGTGGTCTATCAGGAGTCTGAGGGTGTGATAGGCCAGGTCCTGATCGAACTCCAGGAAATCAAGCAGCTACAGAGGAACATGCATAGGGACATGTGAGAACAGATGTAGGCCCAGAGTACTAACATGGCCTCTGTAACAGGTGTGCTGAGGGCCATTCACACAGTCCTGAAGAGGGCTTTCCCAAATTAATCTTCCCATTCCTTTGGCTTATCAACACCAGGCACATCTACATCGGTGCCAGCCACTGGAAGGGATGCCCTTCCAGTGAAAGAACCCACCCCAGACACCCCTGCCTCTGCAGCAGCAGATTTCCACCCAGGCAAGTGGGGATATCCACCAAAGAATCCAGGCAGTGCGGATGGCCAGCAAGTAACCTCTTCCTAAAGAACCTCCTTTGTGTGCCACACACTCACTCTGTTGACTGATCCTGAACCACCTACCAGTTCCAATGGGAGGTGTACCCTGTCCTTTAATTCCCAGTGGTGTGGCACCTATTCCAATGATTTCATTCACCATGACTGACACCGTTGTTTTATTTTTTCTCCTGTTATGCCCAAATTTTATTTACAGCATCAGCACTGTAATGAATTCACCCATTGCCACCTTATTGTCTGCTTGCTTAATTTCAACATTTTGATATGTAGAGATGTAAGACCATGTGAACCATATGAAAAAGACCTAATTAACTTGCGCAAGGAGGGATATGTTACAAGTACACAGTGTACTGCTCAGGATTACAACCATTACACACAAACACATACATACAATTGTCTGGTCACACCAAACATTTTATTCCAGTATACAGCACATAGGATGTCCAAATGTCTGGACTTTTTTGACACAAGAATGTGTGGTCAGCGTCTGCTGCCATCCCCAGTTCCTCTGGCTGCTGCTGCTGCATCTGCTTTTTGCTGGGATAAACTGAGAGTCTCCTGAGTTCAAGGCACTCCTACACCCACAGGCTTTCACTCCTGCTTTTTCTGCCTTTATTCTCTTTTTTCTCTTGTTTTCCATCTATTCCTTTTATTTTCACTTTTCCCCTCTTTCCTCTGCCCCTTTCCCCTGCGAAGCATATCTCCTAAAGCTGACGGCTCCTCCCTCCCTCCTCCCCTTCTAAATGGTGGTCGCAGTGCGGTGAGAGGGCAACTGCACTGACCTCCTGGTCAGCGTCTGCTGCCCTCCCCAGCTCCTCTGGTTGCTGCTGCCTCTGTCTTTTGCTGGGACAAACTGATAGTCTCCTGACTCTCAGTTCGAGGCTCTCCTCCACCCGCAGGCTCATCCTGTGCCTCATCCCTGATGGTCCAGTGGTCATCACAAGTAAGTATTTGTCTCTGTGGCTCTTTCACTCAAGCTTTTGCAGCCATTTTTTTCTCTTTTTCACTTGTTTTTCCTTCTATTCCTTTTATTTTCATTTCTCCCCTCTTTCCTCTGCCCCCATTTTCCCCCCTGGAAGCACCTTTCCCACCCTTCCGCCTCCCAGCTGAACACTCCCTCCCTTCCCCTTCTTAATGGCGGCCACAGCGCGGCTGTGCTGCTGGTGAACCGAAGGGCGCCAAAGACAAGCCCGTCTGTGTTCCCCTGTACCTGGACTGCAACCAGCACCAAGAACCTTGGATCTCTGTTAAACCACACCCTGCACTGACTCCGTTACGACTCCGAGACCCTCCTCCGTCTCAACACCAGACATTTCAGCAACTGGTACACCATCTCCCCCAAGGACACCCACGGACCTTTCACCTGCAGGAACTGCAATTTTAGCACCAGCTTCAAAAAGCTGAAGGTACTCTCTGCCCACAAAGATACCAGCAATCTCCACAACCCCATCAACTGCCTGCTCCTGATCATCTGCTCCCTCCACAAACACGCCACCAAACTCTGGGATTTGATCGACACCACCCCGACCGGACATCACCTTCCTTACCGAGATGTGGACCAACCCCACCTCGGGCCCAGACATCACCATCGCCATTCCCAGCGGTTACAGCATCCTGAGGAGGGACGGGCCCGCCCAAGCGGAGGACTCGCCATCGTACACAAGTCCTCACTACGTGTCAAGGCTGTCCCAGAAGAACAATGCATCACCATGGTCCACTCCAACCACAACTCCTCCATCCGCGGCACCCTGGTGTACAGGCCACCTGGCCCATGCCGAGCTTTCATAGATGACGTCTTAGACATTTCTACCCCCCAGGCCCTGGTGTCAGTCCACTACCTCCTCCTCGGCAACCTGAAATTCCACCTCGAGGCCCACGCCAACCCAAACACCACCGCTCTACTCAACAACCTCAACACCCTTGGCCTCAGGCAGCTGGTCTCCACGCATCACAGGACACACAGTGGACCCCCTCTTCACTTCAAGCAACCGGATAACCATTGAGGCCATCTCCACACTAGACTGGACCAACAACCGCTCTATACACTTCACAATCACCGCACCCGCTGCACCCGCACCTCCTGAAACCCCCCACAGGAAATGGAACAAGCTCACCAACATGCAACTCACCTCATCACTCACCAAATCCCTCCCTCCGACGACACCAACACAGCAGAGTGCAGTCTCAACGCATGGATCACCAAATGCGCTAACACTCTAGCCCCTCTCCGGCTGACATCGGCCAAATGCATACTTAAGAAAGCCAGCTGGTTCACCACCGAACTCCAAGAATCAAAGCGTACCTTCAGACGTTTAGAGAAAAACATGGAGGAACAGTCAAACTAGCAAAGACCTTGCCTCATTCAGAGCCGCAACCACCGCCCACCGATGGAAAATGAAGAAAGCAAGGAAGGAAGCACTCCAGGAGTGCATCAACTCCTCCGCACACAAATCTAAGGAACTCTTCTCAGTCATCAACAAGTTCACAGATCCCCCCTCCGAAGCCACCAGCATCCCCCTGTCACAGGACCTCTGTGACAAACTCACTACCTTTTTCCACCACAAGATCCAGAACATCTATGACTGCTTCCTCGTGGAAAATCCTGGCACCGGAACCTGCGAATGACCCACACCCCCAGCACCCACCCAGACCATCCACAGCTGGTCCACGTTCACCACAGAGGAAGCAGTCAACATCATGAATAGCACCCACTCCGGAGCCCCCTCGGACCCTTGCACACACCACATATACATCAGAGCCAGCACATCCATCGCCCCAGAGCTCCGGAACACAATCAACTGCTCATCAACACAGGCACCTTCCCCGAGGACTGGAAACACGCCGAAATACGCCCTCCCCTGAAGAAACCTTTGGCCAGCCCATCAGAACTAACGAATTTCCGTCCCATCTCGCTGCTATCCTACCCCCCAAAGTACTGGAGAAAGCAATCAACACACAACTACGGAATTTCATTGAGGCCAACAACGCCCTGGATAGCTCCCAGTCTGGCTTCCACAGCAACCACAGCATGGAGAAAGCCCTCCTGGCAGCAACCAATGACATCCGATTACTCCTAAACCGCGGCCACAACGCAGCGCTCATACTCCTCGACCTCTCAGCATGATTCAACACGGTCTCCCACAGCACTCTGCGTGCCAGACTCCACGACATAGGAATCCGCGGAAGAGCCCTGGAATGGATCCACTCCTTCCTCTCAGGGGGGATGCATAGGGTCAGACTCCCACCCTACACTTCCAGGCTCACAGGAGCCAACTGCGGAGTCCCCCAAGGATCCTCACTGAGTCCCACACTGTTCAACGTATACATGACTCCTCTCACTGCCATGGTCAGAAGCCACGGTATGAACATCGTGTCAGATAGCAATGACACACAACTCATCATTTACCTCACCGAAGACCCAGACACGGCCAAAAGGAACTTCCACTCAGTAAATGGAAGCTGTCACCACCTGGGTGAGAGAAAGCTACCTCAAGCTCAACTCCGACAAGTCTGAGCTCATCATCTTTGGAAACGCTACCTCAGCTTGAGATGACTCCTGTTGGCCCACATCCCTCAGCACCCCACTGCATTGACTAAGCACGCCCACAACTTAGGAATCATCCTTGACTCCCCCCTATCCATGACCCACCAGGTAAACTCTGTCACCTCCTGCTGGCACACGCTCTGAAAAGTTCGGAAGATCTTCAGATGGATCCAGCAGAATATCGCAGGATAGTCACCCATGCCTAAGTCACTAGCAAGCTTGACTACGGCAACGCCCTCTACGCCGACACCTCAACTAGAAACATCAAATAACTACAACTCATCCAGAATGCCGCCGCCAGACTCATTCTGGACCTCTCCCGCTGAGAACACATATCCCAACACCTAAGGACCCTCCACTGGCTACCACTTGAGAAGTGAGTCACCTTCAATCTTCTCACCCACACGCACAAGGCCAAACACAATGCAGGGCCAGCCTACCTGAACCACAGCGTCTCCTTCCACACCCCCGCCAGATCCCTCCGCTCGGCCCAGATGACCCTGGCCACCATCCCTTGCATCCGCAAAACCACCGCTGGAGGATGATCCTTCACTTACACTACAGCAAAGAGCTGGAACAACCTCCCCCTGCACCTCAGACAAAGCCAGTTGCTCACCATCTTCAGGAAGAATCTCAAGATGTGGTTCATCAGATGAGGCCCCTACTCCCCAGCGCTTTGAGACCCTCACGGGTGAGTAGCTGCACTTTACAAATATTGATTGATTCATTGATATTGTATAACTGACAGTCCCATAGTGCCGACAGTGTGTTGATTCCTGTGAGGCATGAAATGTGAGTCAGTAGCTTGGCCAAATAACAGAAACTGTACAATAAAAACACATTTGCTGGATGCCATCTCTGTAGGATAGACACGTATGTCAAAAGTGTTCTGTGATACAGGTACACACCACAGAACCCTACCCCCTGAAGTGACATGAGTCTGCATTTGTTATTCCACATGTCCGCAAACGGACAAGAAAGACACTTTCTGTACCCACAATGTCAGCCCTTTGATTGTTACTCATGTGCAATGTTGAAGCTTGTACTCTGGCAGTTGCCTGTAGGGACTATGTGCAATGAGTCATTCTCTCATAGTGTGAATGTGTTGGTCCATTCATGCCTGAGAGGTTTACCTTTCAGAAACCACATAAGTGTGCAGTGTTTCATTGTGGCTCACATCACAATACAGATTGATGGAGCATGGGCTACCTGAAGTCAGTAAGCTTGCTTAGTCATTGTAGGTCATGAGCAGGGTAGTGGGTTAGTCTGCAGATGGAAATACATATATCTTTATTCAGGTCCCAGTACTTATTGGCTTGTGTGTTTCACACTTAGGGAGTTTTATCAAATAGTAAGCCCTAGCTTGGTGTTACTGACATGTATTTGACTCAACCGTTTGTGATAAGACTTGTGATCGTAATCTCTTCATTTGTCTTTTGCATCCATGCAGATCAACGCCCATCAGAAAAAGGAACTATGGAGAGCCATCACCAAGAAGGTGGGGACCCTGGGGATCCACAGCCGGTGGAGAGACCCACTGTCGGAAGAAGTAGGACGACCTGAGACTCTGAACCTGAAAGATTGCTGAGGTCCACCTGGGGATGTCCTCCCAATGTGGGCAGGGTGCCTGCATTCTGGCGGTGGCCTACCCATACCCTGAAGTGCATTTGAGGACAGCACAGCAGCCACAAGGGAGTGAGTACAGGGCATATCCCTGTTACATTGCCAGTTGAATGTGTTATGTTCTGACAGCTCCCCCGACAATGAGGGATGAGCCAGGTGTAACAAAGTAGATGAGTGATTGTTTGTGTAGACATGTCATGTGTTGTATACTGATGTGCCATGCCTATTGGCACAGGGACCTCGGACACAACTGTGTACAATCCACAAACAACTTGATCTCCAGGGGCAATATATGGCTGTGTACATTGATCAATCAAGTACTGTTTGTTGTTGTCGGTGTGTAAATTCTATGCAACAGACCACTATTCCTCAGTGTTACAGGCCAAAGGTAAGGAAGTGATGGATCACTGTCCTCAGCTATGTGTCTGGGCAAATGAGTATATGACTTGTGCCACCCAGAGGCTAGTTCTCTTTAGTGTATGGTGGGTGCTGGTACCTCACTACAGTCTGTAATGTAAATGTGGCCATCATAATGTGACCGAGCATACATTGTTCTTTGGGCATAGCCACAAATCAATACTTTCCCTTGGTAAGTGGGCAATGTCCATTGACATGATTTATGTGCCATCACTGTTGCCAACATTCCTTGTGCCCACATGTCAGAATGTGTCCCTTTCTCTTTAGCAAAACATTTGTAAGCTGCAGTTTCATGCATGGTCTACCTGTGTTGATGGGATGATGTCTGTGTTCTCTCACATATATGTGAATGGCAACCTGTGTGTAGCATAAGCCATTTACAATGGGGGTACATTCCATGTTGTGCCACATACATGAGTGTGTCACCATTGTTTATTGGCTATACGGATCCTTCTTGCCGTGGAGAGTCGTGCAGAAGTGTTTTCCCGCTGAAAAGAACGCCAGCAAGCCTTGCTAGCTGCAAATCATGTGGTTAGCATTTTTGGCGCTGCTGTGGCCCAGGAGGGACCAGGAGGTCGCAAATTGGACCAGGAGGTAGAGGGGACGTCGAGCAAGACAAGGAGCCCTCTTAGCAGCAGGTAGCACCCGGAAAAGTGCCAGAAACAGGCACTACGAGGATGCGTGAAACAGTGCTCACCCGAAGTCGCACAAAGAAGTCCCACGTCGCCGGAGACCAACTTAGAAAGTCGTGCAATACAGGTTAGAGTGCCGTGGACCCAGGCTTGGCTGTGCACAAAGGATTTCCGCCGGAAGTGCACAGGGGCCGGAGTAGCTGCAAAAGTCGCGGTTCCCAGCAATGCAGTCTAGCGAGGTGAGGCAAGGACTTACCTCCACCAAACTTGGACTGAAGAGTCACTGGACTGTGGGGGTCACTTGGACAGAGTTGCTGGATTCGAGGGACCTCGCTCGTCGTGCTGAGAGGAGACCCAAGGGACCGGTAATGCAGCTTTTTGGTGCCTGCGGTTGCAGGGGGAAGATTCCGTCAAACCACGGGAGATTTCTTCGGAGCTTCTAGTGCAGAGAGGAGGCAGACTACCCCCACAGCATGCACCACCAGGAAAACAGTCGAGAAGGCGGCAGGATCAGCATTACAGAGTTGCAGTAGTCGTCTTTGCTACTATGTTGCAGGTTTGAAGGCTTCCAGCGCGGTCAGCAGTCGATTCCTTGGCAGAAGGTGAAGAGAGAGATGCAGAGGAACTCAGATGAGCTCTTGCATTCGTTATCTAAAGTTTCCCCAGAGACAGAGACCCTAAATAGCCAGAAAAGAGGGTTTGGCTACCTAGGAGAGAGGATAGGCTAGCAACACCTGAAGGAGCCTATCAGAAGGAGTCTCTGACGTCACCTGGTGGCACTGGCCACTCAGAGCAGTCCAGTGTGCCAGCAGCACCTCTGTTTCCAAGATGGCAGAGGTCTGGAGCACACTGGAGGAGCTCTGGACACCTCCCAGGGGAGGTGCAGGTCAGGGGAGTGGTCACTCCCCTTTCCTTTGTCCAGTTTCGCGCCAGAGCAGGGCTAAGGGGTCCCCTGAACCGGTGTAGACTGGCTTATTCAGAATTGGGCACATCTGTGCCCAAGAAAGCATTTCCAGAGGCTGGGGAGGCTACTCCTCCCCTGCCTTCACACCATTTTCCAAAGGGAGAGGGTGTAACACCCTCTCTCAGAGGAAGTTCTTTGTTCTGCCATCCTGGGCCAGGCCTGGCTGGACCCCAGGAGGGCAGATGCCTGTCTGAGGGGTTGGCAGCAGCAGCAGCTGCAGTGAAACCCCAGGAAAGGCAGTTTGGCAGTACCAGGGTCTGTGCTACAGACCACTGGGATCATGGGATTGTGCCAACTATGCCAGGATGGCATAGAGGGGGCAATTCCATGATCATAGACATGTTACATGGCCATATTCGGAGTTACCATTGTGAAGCTACATATAGGTAGTGACCTATATGTAGTGCACGCGTGTAATGGTGTCCCCGCACTCACAAAGTCCAGGGAATTGGCCCTGAACAATGTGGGGGCACCTTGGCTAGTGCCAGGGTGCCCTCACACTAAGTAACTTTGCACCTAACCTTTACCAGGTAAAGGTTAGACATATAGGTGACTTATAAGTTACTTAAGTGCAGTGTAAAATGGCTGTGAAATAACGTGGACGTTATTTCACTCAGGCTGCAGTGGCAGGCCTGTGTAAGAATTGTCAGAGCTCCCTATGGGTGGCAAAAGAAATGCTGCAGCCCATAGGGATCTCCTGGAACCCCAATACCCTGGGTACCTCAGTACCATATACTAGGGAATTATAAGGGTGTTCCAGTAAGCCAATGTAAATTGGTAAAATTGGTCACTAGCCTGTTAGTGACAATTTGAAAGAAATGAGAGAGCATAACCACTGAGGTTCTGGTTAGCAGAGCCTCAGTGAGACAGTTAGGCACCACACAGGGAACACATACATATAGGCCACAAACTTATGAGCACTGGGGTCCTGACTAGCAGGGTCCCAGTGACACATAACAAACATACTGAAAACATAGGGTTTTCACTATGAGCACTGGGCCCTGGCTAGCAGGATCCCAGTGAGACAGTGAAAGCACCCTGACATACACTCACAAACAGGCCAAAAGTGGGGGTAACAAGGCTAGAAAGAGGCTACTTTCTCACAATCTCTTCCTGACATATTGCACATGATGTCTACAGTGTCAATTTCCATGTCAAATGTGTGGCCTTTCTTAACATCATTAGTACTACCTCCATGACTCCTTTAGGACAAATATCGTTGGTGAAGTGTACAATGTGAAACTCCTTCCAGTGTAATATGAGTATTTCTATATACCTTCTCCAGGCTATTGTACTTTTGTCAACAACATGGCAGGATTTTGGAGCATCATTTCTTATAGTTGGGTGATGATGTATGTGACAAATAGATGTGTGCATGACCTTGAGTGGTATCTTTGGGAATGCAGTTGGCATTGGCCTACTATGCTAACTGACGTATGCTCCACGGGGAAAAGTGTTGAGGGTTATGTGGTCTCCTACTAGTTTAATGGTAACTGTGGTTGCACAACTTCAGCCATGCAATTGCAGTTGTCTGAGATCCTGATTTTAGTGTGGAGAACTCTTAACAGTTCAGATGGCTGCATGTATATGATGTGACACGTGTATGGACCATCATATGCAGGTGGAGGTGGAGTTTGTTGCTGGGGCCTACTTGACATCATGGTAATGTTTGTTAATCAGAGCTGTTGTTCAAATGTGATCATGGACATGAAATGACCCATTTTCTCTTTTTATTTGCAGCATCAGACCAGGAAAGCGAAGGAGACAGGGCACAGCCAAGTGGGAAAGCATCTGGCCATGGGACCTCGGGCCAAGACACTACCGGCACAGAAGGACCCAGTAGCCCGGAGGGGGAGGGGAGTGCCAGGGGGACACTGGAACAACATCATTTTCATCATCGGATTATTCCGCTGTTTAATGGTAGTGGTGTTTGAGTTCCCTGCCACATACATACATATGTGTGTTGAATGTGACGACAGTCCATGGCATGTGTGCAATGTGTGTGTGTGAGAGTTGAATTTGTTGATGTGATGTTGTATGTTGTTGGTGTTGTGTGAAACAATGTTGTGTATACTTCACTGTCCATGTGCATGAGATGAGTAGACGTGTGTTTTTGTGTCATGTAGCGGTGCAGTGTGTGAGTGACCTGCCCAAAGGGGGGGTTTGGTGACTGTGAATATGTCCTTCTTTGTGCATGATTCTGATCTGGGACACAATGACAAGTGTACTTGGTGCCTGTAGCATGAACCCCATATGATGTGACTGACTGCGCAATGATCTGTTGTTGAGCATAAGGACACAGGTAGGTGTTTGTACTTACAGTTGGTTGTATCAATGCAGCTTGGATTTTGTGCTCCTTCAATGATCATCATCAGCAGCAGTACATATGTGTTGGGCTCCATGGTGGCAACAGATGTGTAAGGCTCCCTGCAGGTGAGTGTCTCCCTTTATAGTACCCATTTCTCGCCTGCTAAGATGTGGTGGTTGGACCGCCACGGTCACATTGACGGTGTGCAACCTCATAATGTGTCCAGGGGAATGAGAGGCTCTGCCGGCCTGATGTGCAGCCTTGTGACTAGGGTGGTCTGCAATGCCTGGCGGTGCCAACAAGACTGCAGGAGTCATTGCCCCATAGGCCTGCATGACTCATGATATTGCAGTAGGACAGTCAACCCAATGGCAGTCGGACAGTCAACCTGATGGCAGCCAGACCGACAATGCCGCCATGGAGGTCCACAAACCGCCAAACTCGTAATGAGGCCCTAAATCTATTCACACAATAAGTAACTGTCGACCTAGATCCTGGCTAGGTCACTGTGCCTCACCTGAATCCTCAAAACCCACTGGGGTGCAACATGATTATGACAACCTGAACATGACACTCTTACGCTTCAGGAAACTGTGGAAACAGATCTTACCTGTTAGAAATGGGGTCTTTGGTTGACAGTCAGGTTACCCCCTGTTCAAGCAAGGACCCTCACTCTAGTCAGGGTAAAAGAGAATCACCCTCAGCTAACCCCTGCTTACCCCCTTGGTAGCTTGGCAGAGCAGTAGGCTTCACTTCAGAGTGCTAGTATTTGTACCAGAGTGCTAGGTGTAAAGTATTTGTACCAACACACACAGTAACTTAATGAAAACACTACAAAATGATACAACACCAGTTTAGAAAAAGAGGAAATATTTCTCTAAACAAAACAAGACCAAAATGACAAAAATCCAACATACACAAGTCAAGTTATGAATTTTTAAAGATTAAACTCAAAAAATAGCGCTTAGAAACAAAAATGCTTCGATTAGATGTTAACACGGCTTCGTGACGGAGTCGTTCCCAACAAGCCGACACCAGCGGCGCCGGACACGGAGTCGTGTAGACCCCCAAGTACAGTACCTTTGGTAAAGAGTGAAAACAAGCCGATGCGCGAAGTCGGGGATCGCGGCGTCTGTGCAAAACATTGAATCCGTGCACTTCGAGTGCGTCGGTCACGACGTGGTGCGGCGACTTCCACGGAGTCGCGGACTTCAGTGGGGCTGCAGCGGCGTCGGGCCTGCGAAGAGCGTCGCATTCCAGCGAAGGTTACGGCGTCGGGTGCAGGCGGCTTCACCGGATTCAGCAGCGGCGTCGGTCCGGAGTCGTCCGAAGTCGATTTCCACCAGCTTTCCTTTCAAGGGCCCAGGGACTGGATAGGGCACCACTTGTCAGAGCAGGAGTCTCTCCAGAGACTCCAGGTGCTGGCAGAGAGAAGTCTTTGCTGTCTCTGAGACTTCAAACAACAGGAGGCAAGCTCTAACTCAAGCCCTTGGAGATTTCTTCACAAGATGGAAGGCACAAAAAGTCCAGTCTTTGCCCTCTTACTCTGGCAGAAGCAGCACTGCAGGAAAGCTCCACAAAGCATAGTAACAGGCAGGGCAGCACTTCTTCCTCAGCTATCAGCTCGTCTCCAGGCAGAGGTTCCTCTTGGTTCCAGAAGTGTTTCTGAAGTCTGTAGATTTGGGTGACCTTCTTATACCCATTTTAGTCTTTGAAGTCACCTTTCTTCAAAGGGGACTCACACCTACTTGTGAAATCCTGCCTTGCCCAGGCAAGGCCTCAGACACACACCAGGGGGTTGGAGTCTGCATTGTCAGAGGCAGGCACAGTCCTTTCAGATGAGAGTGACCACTCCACCCCTCCCTCCTAGCAGAGATGGCTAATCAGGAAATGCAGGTTACACCCCAGCTCCCTTTGTGTCACTGTCTAGTGTGAGGTGAAAAACAACCCAACTGTCAAACTGACCCAGACAGGTAATCCACAAACAAGGCAGAGTCACAGAATGGTTTAAGCAAGAAAATGCTCACTTTCTAAAAGTGGCATTTTCAAACGCACAATCTCAAAATCAACTTTACTAAAAGATGTATTTTTAAATTGTGAGTTCAAGGACCCCAAACTCCACATGTCCATCTACTCTCTAGTGGAATCTACGCTTTAATCATATTTAAAGGTAGCCCCCATATTATCCTATGAGAGAGACAGGCCTTGTAACAGTGAAAAACGAAGTTGGCAGTATTTCACTGTCAGGACATATAAACCACATTACTATATGTCCTACCTTATCCATACACTGAACCCTGCCCTTGGGGCTACCTAGGGCCTACCTTAGGGGTGCCTTACATGTAAGAAAAGGGAAGATTTAGGCCTGGCAAGTGGGTACACTTGCCAAGTCGAATTTGCAGTGTAAAAATACACACACAGACACTGCAGTGGCAGGTCTGAGACATGATTACAGGGTTACTTGTGTGGGTGGCACAACCAGTGCTGCAGGCCCACTAGTAACATTTGATTTACAGGCCCTGGGCACCTCTAGTGCACTTTACTAGGGACTTAACAGTAAAACAAATATGCCAATCATGGAGAACCAATTACACATTTTAAACAGGATCACTTGCACTTTAGCACTGGTTAGCAGTGGTAAAGTGCCCAGAGTAACAAAAACAGTAAAATCAGAGTCCAGCACACATCAACAACCTGGGGAACAGATGCAAAAACTTAAGGGAGACCACGCCAAGGATGAAAAGTATAACATTACCCCTTTTATATTATTCCTCATGTATGCCAAGGTGAAGCACAAAAGATGCAAGTTAAGCTTTCATTACATTTATTGAAACAATCGCAATCTGGTATATAAAGAGTGAGCTGCGGTAATAAAGCAGATTGAACAAAGCAGAGTAATCAGAATTACTAGCATGATAAAAAAGATAAACAATCTAACCATGGTGTATGTAGTTTTAGTTTTCCAGAGGCTCCTACCTACCCCTATATCTACACTGAGAGCATAGCAGGCATGCTCTTCTCCCTGGCCACATCTATGGGTTTTGCCCCAACCTGATACCTGGAGATAGTGTCAGGAGTCGGCCTGTGGTGTGGGTGACAATCCTCTCAGATGACGAGTGTGGCGTTAGGACTGGAAGGACAGAAAGTACATTAGCTTGTGTTAAAGAGAAGCAGTTATTTCTTACCAATGAGGGAAGCAGGGCTGTACTATTAACCTCACTTACTACTGTTGACATCCACCGACTATCAAACACCATAGACCAGTGGTTCCCAACCTGTGGTCCGGGGACCCCTGGGGGTCCGCGAAGCCTTCTCAGGGGGTCCGCGAGAGCCTAGAAAATTAAAACATATTAACAAATATTGCGAAATTAGGTCCCCAGCTTCCAGTAATGACATAGGCTGGGGTCCCCGGATTCCCATGATGATTCACTGGGGGTCCCTGGGTTCCATTAATGTTAAAGTGGGGGTCCACAGAAATCAAAAGGTTGGGAACCACTGCCATAGACCATCAATGACCTATGGCTGTAACCAGGGAAATATCAGTAAACTTCAGTGATTTTCCATCGGTGGTTCTTATTTACCAAATACATTTCACACCACGGTCTATTGAGGGTGAATTCCACTGCCTCAACACCTTCATAACATGCCAAATATTGTAGTTTTCAACTCCTTCGCCCACTCATTTACCTGTGGGTGAACTGTTGCACATCCAAGGAATCCTGCAATTATAACGCGAGCACTCACCAGCCACTCCACAAACAACTTATTAGATAGACCTATGTAAACTAAAGACATCTGCAGTAAGTGTATTTACTCACGGTTGTTTAACGGGGATTGGAACGCGTGACCTGCGGGATACACATAGATGTCTGCAATCAGTATAGTAATCCCTGAAATCCAATAGGTATTTGCACTCGTGAGCAGCAGATTACATATTAAACTTCAACAAAACTCCCAAAATAGGTGCATAATCCTTAGATGTGCTCTCGCACTAACATTTCAACCTGCCACATACAGAGCATGCTCACTTTCCTTGTATATTTTTTTAGTTTTTCATACTTATGTCTTTCTCTTCTTCTTTGGTCCTCTTAGAAGCTCTGATTAATTTTCGAATCGCCTATGCTTTTATGTTTTCTTTTTGGCCGATTTTTATTTTATTTCCTTCCCTCGAGCTCTGTCATTTTCTGTTCCACTTAAGTAGCTTTGTTCCACTTGTTTGGAATTCCATATCTCCCTTCTTTTCCCAACTTTTGTGTGAGCCTCTTTTTGTTTCTGTTTATGTAGTTCGCCCTTTCTCTCCTGGCTATCCCCCTTTTGTGCTTTAGTTGTTCTGTTGCAGCTTATTATAAAACATGGCCGTGCCATTTTCGATGTTCTGGCATTGCTATCCCTTTTAATGCCTTGCCTAACCATTTCTTTTTCTGTACTCTTTTTACCATCTCTTTTTTTAATTGCTCTTTTGTACATGTAGTTTCTTTCTCCCACCCAACCTGTTCCGTGCAGCTTGTAAAGAATACTGCACTGTGCATAGATTTATTAAAGGGACATGGTGGGAACAAAACTAAGCAGAGAAGCCAAGCAGACCTGGCACTGTTTCATGAGCCCAGTCTTTGCTAGTGCACAGGCGCAGAAAGGAGGCCTGCGCTGTGTAAAAGGGATTTCTACAATGTACACACTTACTCTGAAACTCCAAGTTAAAACATAGGCTGCTAAAACACAGTTGACATAGGGCAGTAGACACAGTTCAAATTCTGTGATATAAGTATGATCTACATGTTAACAGTCTGAATCAAGCAAGGCCTACGCATTCCTCCTTCCTTCAAGTTTAACACACTGAGTTCCGTTAAACCTGATAATAGTAACATCTGTTATTTTACAGTGCATAAAACAGTAGAAGAGCGGCAAAACATGTTATAAAATGGCAAATAAGCCACAAAGTTAGCTCTGATAAATTTGTTTGACAGAAACAGACAATGTTTCACCCTATTTGAGTTGTGCCTTGTCAGTGTGATGTAGCCAGCACGTATTAAAATAAATGTTTTTTGAGCAGCTAATACCAACACAAACTCAAGAATATGATCAATGAAAGAGAAAAGGGCATCCGCCTAAACGATTTTTTAAAAATTGAAACCAATGGCGAAAGAACATATGTTAAACACGTGTACAGCCTGCATGTCAGTTTCTATTAAGCCAGAAAAGGATACAAACCATGTATAATGAGAAATGCCAGTGTTTCATAATAATAATTATAGTCAAAATGTTACAAATTCAGGCTTCCTGCCTCTTAAGCGGTTCCAATTTTAAAAACTGAAACGTTCATAAAAGTGAATAAAGATGAAACACATCAGGGTGCTTTGCAGCCCTTTTATTTTATAAATATACTTCATTTGTTTTATTTTTGCATACGAGGAACGTTTTAAGCTTTGTGTTTGCAATACAGTGATTTGCTTTACAGATTTTAACCGTTTAAATTGAATGCGCAACATTAAGATATCTTTTGAAGGTTTACATTCTCGGCGCTCAAATCCCGTTTCTCTTTTGTTTTCCCCAAGCGCGCAAGCTACTCGGATCGGGAGCGTTTTGGTCAGTGGCGTAACAAAGGTCCCTGCAGCCCCCACAGTGCGGGGAGCCCCCGACCTCCAGGGCATCCCCCTCAGCACAGCATCTGGCCTGAGTGAGTCCAGAAAGGGGGGCTCCCTCCAGGGGCGTAGGAGACACTAAATTTCTGGGGGGGACAAGGACAATCTTGAGGTGGGCCCCCTGCACAAAGTTTGCACCCAGAAGGGTTGCCGCGGTGGGGGGATATGGGAGAGGCGGTCGCTTCCAGTGGAGTCCTGCCTGTGCGGCCTGCAATTCCCTGTCTGCTGGGCCCTTGGCTGCCTTTTAGGCAGCGACAGGCTCTGTGCTGCTGTCCGCCTGTGTGAAGTCCTAAGAGGCCTGTACTGCCTGCTGGGCGCAGTGCTTCCTGTTGATTCCTGTGCTGCATGCCATGCACTGTGCTGCCTGTTGTGAGCTTTCTAGTCAGGCTGTGTCAGTCTCTACCCCCCCCCCGCCTGCCTATGAAGGCCGGTAAGGCCTATGATTGCTGCTAGGTCCGTGTCTGCTGTCAAGTGGCAGTCTCTGTGCTGCCGCGTTCCTGTGAACTGCTGTGCTGTCTGACAGGGCCGGCCTTAGTGCTGGTGGCGCCCTGTGCAACATTGTTTGTTGGTGCCCCCCAGTGACCACCTCCGCCACGGATTCCCTCACTACCATCCATCACCACTCTCTCTCAGATGCATGTCATTAGTTTTATAGCACCACTCATACCGGGAAATATTTCTTACAAGGCAATCAACGCAATGCAATGCAATGCATTGACCACGCTGACATTACCACAAATATGGGTCTAGCACGCATGCCTTTACCACACATCTTTACTACACATATGCATGGTTACAGCATAGAGAGCGGTCTAGCTGTCCGGGTGGAACAGGAAGAAGCAGACGAGAGAGAGGTAAGTAGGGCTCTGGACGGGTTTAGAGTAGGAGGTTGGGGTCATTTTTAGGGCAGGGTAGGGTCGGGGTAGTTTTTAGGACAGGGTGGGGTAGGATTTAGGGTACAGGGTGGGGGTCATGTAGTATTTAGGACAGAGGGGGTAGGTTTTAGGGTTCATGATGGGGGCAGGGGCATCAAGGTAGTTTTTAGAACAGTTCAGGGTAGGTTTTAGGGTTCAGAGTGGGGGTCGGGGTAGTTTTTAGGACAGGGCAGGGTTACTTTTAGGGCTCAGGGCAGGGGGGTTTAGGGCTCAGGGCAGGGGCAGTTTTAAGTGCTTGGAGGGGTGGAGTATGGTATCAGGTGTAGGGAGAATTTACCACACATGTTCCTTTACCAAACATGCTTTTACAACGAAATTCGTTGTAAAGGCATGCGTAGTAAAGACCCGGTCATAGTTGAGACCGCGAAGTTAAGGCATGCACGATATACGCATGTGTTGTTCCATCATTCATCCCTCATACCAGTCTAGGGTGTCAAAGCACTTTACATCACACAGACATTACGCAGAGATCATCATATATGTGTGAATCATTGTATATGAAATGTTACATAAGACAGGACTACAAGGTGTAGGTGTCACAGGTCATCCATACTGGTAGCAGGTATAGTTTCAGAGTGCTTTATCTGGAGAAGCACAAACTCAGAATTTAAAACATAACACCATGGTTGGGGGCTCTCTTTAATAATAAGAACTGATTTGCACTCAAATCAACTTGTTTTGCAACATTAAGTTAATCAAAAAGTGGGGGGAAATCATAACGCTCGAATCTATACCTTGATGTTTGCATGCAGCTCTTTGATGAGTTCATTGCTCACTGTTCTATATTCAGTTTTCATTTATAAATTGCAGGGGACAAAAAAGGAGCTCTCTGATGTAGGAAGCTGGCCTGGTGTGTGGTGAGTACCTATGGTATTATCACCTTATACCAGGTCCAGGTATCCCCTCATTAGTGAAGTGTAGGCAGTATCTAGAAGCCAGGCTCTCTAGAGGTAGATGTGGATGATCAGCCAAGACTTATCTAGGACACATGCAAAGATCATGCAATACCACTGTAGTCACACAGCACTTACACACATGAAAGAAACACGTGTTATGAAAATAAAGGTTCCTTATTGCAGTAACACAAACACTAAAACACTAGATAGGCAATACTCCAATAGGATGTAAGTAACACACTATTATATGTACAGCAGCAATCACAAAATTGGCATAAAAAGCAATAGAAAACTGTGAAAGGCAATACTGAAGGCCTAGATGGGGACCAGACCATATACTAAGAAAGTGAAATGCGAAAGCCGGGTCCCCACCCAAGGAAGTGGAATTGGTAGAGGGGAGCTGGAGGAACTAGGAAACCCCAAAGGTAAGTACCAGAGTGCCCCCCAGCGACCAGGAGAAAAGAGGTAAGTTACTGTTTTTTCCCTGACCCACCAAAAGAACTTCAGAGAAGGATATTGCAAAACGCAGACAAGACTGCAAGAAACTAGAGGTAGATCCTGGAAGAGTAAGACCTGGAAAAGAAGGGCACCAAGTCCAGTTTACGTAGGATGGTCCGGTCTTGGCAGGATCCACTACCCACCCATCTGTGGATGCAGGAGTTGGTCGACGGGGAGACGAGATGGTCAGCAATGCAGGACTGGAGCAGATGAAGAGTTCCTAGGTGATGCAGTCGACGTCCCATGCCAGATGAAGAATTGCAGTCCGTTTGTGGTGTGGGAAACACACCAACAAGCCTTGGCAAAAGAAAATGTCGCAGTAGGAGAAAAGTGGAGCTGCCGGGGACCAGCAAGGTCCAGGGGGACTCAACCCATGGAGGGGAGTCCCAGGTGACCATCAGCAAGGCAGAGAGTCTGGAGGAGGAGAGGCAGCCCCCACAGAAGACCTACAGGCAAGGAGCCCAGGAGCTGCAGAGAGGCCCACAGCACACCTGAAGAGAGGTCCCACTTCACAGGCGAAGCACGTTGAGGGCTGTGCTTCACAGAGAAGAGTGCCGGGGGCTGAGGCTACATGGAGCCTGAAGATCCCTTGGAGGAGGTAACAACAAGCCTTGGTAGCTGCAAGAGACGCGGTGCATGGGGGTACTATCCTGCATGGGAAGGCAAGGACCTACCTATTCCAAAGTTGGGCAGCTGGTAGAGAGGACCAAGGAGACCACTCCAGACTACCACCCCTGATGCAGGATCCACGCAGCTCAGGAGGAGAGGAGATCCACGCAGCCGGTGTTGTTGCAGTTGGTGCCTGCAGAGGCAGGTAAGTGACTCCTTCACTCCAAGGAATTTTCCTTCTTTCTTCTCATGCAGACTGAAGACTTGCTGCCCTCAGAGGAAGCACAGCTGGGCAAATGTTGCAGTTGGTGGAAGGAGTCGGAGAAACAATGTTGCGTGGCGAAGTCGTTGCTGGAGCTGTAGATTGTAGGTTCCTGTGAAGTCCAGTTGCGGTTCCAGTGGCCAGAAGTCAAAGCAAACGTTGCTGAGGAGTCCTGCTGGAATCTTGCACGTCAAATCTGAGGACCCACCCAAGAGGGAAACCCTAAATAGCCCAGAAAGGGGGATTGGTCACCTAGCCGGGTGACCACCTAGGAGGGGGCTGTGATGTCACCTCCCTGATCTGGCCACTCAGATTCTCACAGAGGCCTCTGCCAACCTTGGATTCAAGATGGAAGAATCAAGTGGCCACCTGGAGGAGCTCTGGGCACCACCCCTGGGGTGGTGATGGACAGGGGAGTGTTTACGCCATTTCCATTGTCCAGTTTCACGCCAGAGTAGGGGCTGAGGTCCCTGAACTGGTATAGACTGGTTTATGCAAGGAGGGCACCAAATGTGCCCTTCAGAGCATACTAGTAGCTTGGCGAGGCTACCCCTCCCAAACCTTGTAACGGAGAGGGTGTTGCTTCCCTCTTCCAAAGGAAATCCTTTGTTCTGCCTTCCTGGGCATAAGCTGCTCAAGCAGCAGAAGGAGGGCAGAAATCTGTCTGAGGGGTGGCAGCAGCGGGGGCTGTCCGGAAAACCCCATAAAGCTGGTAGGAGCAATGCTGGGGATCCTCTAAGGAGCCCCCAAAGTGCATGGAATCATACAATCAATACTGACAATAGTATTGGGGTATGATTGTGACATGTTTGTTACCAAACATGCCCAGGTTTGGAGTTACCATTATGTAGCTGGACATAGGTACTGACCTATGTCCAGTACAAGCGTAAAATGGCGTCCCCGCACTCACGAGGTCCAGGAAAATGGAGCTGGAGTTCGTGGGGGCACCTCTGCTCCTGCAGAGGTGCCCTCACACACAGGTACTTGCACCCTGCCCTCTGGGCTAGGAGGGCCTACCATAGGGGAGACTTACAGTGACCTGGTGCAGTGACCTGAAGTGAAAGGGTGCAAGCACCTTTTCACGCAGGCTGCAATGGCAGGCCTGCAGACAGTTTACATGGGCTCCTATGGGTGGCGTAATACATAATAAATGCTGCAGCCCATCGGGAACCCCTGATCCCCCAATGCCCTGGGTACCTGGGTAACATATACTAGGGACTTATAAGGGGCACCAGTATGCCAAGTGTGGGGTGTGTGTGGTCCAAGCAACCAAATTTAATGGGAGAGAGCACTGGGGTCCTGGTTAGCAGGATCCCAGTGAACACAGTCAAAACATACTGACAACAGGCAAAAAGTGGGGTAACCATGCCAAAAAGATGGTACTTTTCTGCATCTGACAAAAGCAGTAACCTACTGACCTATTCACATTAGGTACACTTTGTGATCTGCATGTAGACGGCCTTTGTAGCAGGCATAGTAACCCTGTATGTTATGATGAGTCAAAACTTCCACCGGACAAAACTTCAATCTTTCTCCAGAATGACCATTAATCACCGGAATTATCTTAAGATTTTTAATGTTGCCTGAAAACTGTTGGTGGCAAGGAACATCCAGCAGGTGCTTTTAAAGTCACAATATACTTGCAAACATAGCACCCCCATCCTACGTCAGCACCCAGTGCAGCAGCAACGGTTGCATCACCCTAACTGCCTTACCTAGCCCTGTCCATCTGGTTCTTCCTGGGACCCATGCTGTGTGCTGGTCTCTCCACTGTCTATCCAGCAGTGTCAGGCTCTGTTCCACCACAGCCTGTGAAGTCCTGTGAAGCCTGTGAGATGCCACAGTGCTGGCTTCGCATCCACAGGCCATTGGCTGGAAATGAGATTTACAGACAGCCCTTGCCCTTCAGAGTGGGCTTTCACAAATACCAGGAAGGCTGAGGGAGAGACAGGGGACCGAACTGTTGGAGGGGGCATGATGTCAACTTAGGGGACAATAATTAGCACTGGGGCAGGCAAGCTAGAGACAGAGGAGAGAAGAGAGTGAGAGAGAGGTGACAGAAAGGGGGGCCCTAACAAACATTGTTGCATCAGCGCGCTAAAGCCTGCCCTGCTCATATCTCACAGTAACTCAACAATACTGTTTTTAGAAAGGGAGATACTCTGCAACACAGCACTGTATTTAAAAAGAAAGGGAGTTACTTAGCAATAGTTTATTTAACTACCCAAACCTCCTTACCTTCTTCAAATCTTGCTGCTGTCTTCAGGGTTCTCTCTTCAAGGGACAGGAAGGGTAGGGCTCAGGAGAGACGGGATGCAGATAGCAATCAACAAAGGGCCTCTCTCGTCTTCCTTTGTTCTCAGAAGTGCAGACTGCAGGGGGCTGTGTGGCAAGGTGAGAAAGAATCCCTTGTGTGCTGCAGCACAACAAAAGGGCAGAGGGCGAGTGTCCTGGAGCCAGGTCACAGGTCGAGTGCAGGGCCAGTATATGTAGCGCTTTCATGCGCTAATGGCCCTGCGAATTACAGGAGAAGGGAAAATTCTTCTGTCCCCTCGTCCCCCCCACCCTTGTCCCCTGTGTCCCCCCCACACCAAAATCTGGGGGGGACATATCCCCCGCGTCCCCCACACTTCCTACACCCATGGCTCCCTCGTTGTTCTTTGCAGGGCCCCCCCCTCCAGTTTCGTTAAACCACTGTGTATGGTCTCTATGCAGACTTTGGTGCTCCTCTATTGAACCTATCTCTAATACATATATGGCCAGATATACAAAAGGAATTAACATTTGCAAACGGCGAACTGGGCTATATGAGACTGCCAAATAGCCTTTTTGTATGTACGAATCCTATTGTGCAATTCAGTAACCTATTACCAAATAGCAAAATAGGGTTTACGAGTCCATGTTAGGAAGGGGTGTGTTAAGGTCGTCCCTTCCTAGCAGCCAGTCGCAGGGCCATGAATGAATACCTTAAGACCGGAATACGGTCACAAAACATTTGCAGTTTACCACCAATTTCACGCTGAAGTGGTGCAATCTGTTCCCCACCTACCAGGTGGCCCAGATAAACCACTTTCCCCTGCCCTATCTGGCACATTGAAGCCTTGATAGTGTGGCCTGCTTTTGTACGGCCTCCAAAAATTTCCACGGCTGGACCAGGTGATCATCCCCAGTGGAGCTAAAGACAGCAATATCGTCTAAATATGCTGCACTAAAAGCTTCCAAACCTTGGAGAACTGTGTTCACCAGCCTCTGAAAAGTGACAGGTGCATTTTTCAAACCAAAGGGCATCACTGTGAAGTCATAATGCCCTCCTATGGTAGAAAATGCAGTTTTTGCTTTAGCATCTTCTGTCATCTTTATCTGCCAATACCCTGCAGTCAAGTCAAAAGTGCTTAGATACTTGGCAGATGTATATATTAGCTCACCTGCCCTGGGTATAGGGTGAGCATCTGTTTTGGTTACTGTATTGAGACCCCTATAGTCCATACAAAACCACATTTCTCTCTTTCCTTTTTTGCTATGCGATTTGAGGACAAGCACCACTGAGCTAGCCCAGGGGCTATCAGAAGGCCCAATAACTCCAATGTCTAACATTTTCTGGACTTCAGCTTTTATGCAATCTCTGACATAGTCAGATTGCCTGTAAATTTAACTTTTGGTAGGTAAACTGTCTCCAGTGTCAATTGTATGTTCACACCAAGTAGTTGTACCAGGTGTGAGTGAGAAGAGTTTAGAAAACTGATCAAGGAGAGTTTTACAGTCTTCCTTCTGTTCAACAGTAAGGCAGTCTGCCAGAACCACTCCCTCCCCTAAACCATCAGTTTCAGTGGTGGAGAAGGGATCAGGGAGAGGGTCACTCTCTTCTTCCTGTCCCTCATCTGTAGCCCTGAACAGGGTTAAGTCAGCTGTGTCATAGTAAGACTTTAGGCGATTGACATGAAGCACTCTAAAGGGGCTTCTGGCAGTGCCCAGGACCACCAAGTAGGTGACCTCACCTTTCTTCACTACAATTAGATGGGGTCCACTCCATTTGTCCTGAAGTGCTCTTGGGACCACATGCTCCAATAACCACAGCTTCTGTCCTGGGTGGTACTCTGTCAGGACAGCCTTCTCGTCAAACCATTGCTTTTGGAGCTCTTGGCTGGCCTGAAGGTTTGTGCTGGACTTTTTCATGTACTCAGCCATTCTACTTCTCAGGCCAAGTACATAGTCCACTATGTCCTGTTTAGGAGCTTTTGAAGGTTGTTCCCAACCCTCCTTAACAAGAGCAAGGGACCCCTAATAGGGTGACCAAATAGGAGTTCAAAAGGGCTGTAGCCCACTCCTTTTTGGGGTACCTCCCTGTAGGCAAAAAGGAGGCATGGTAATAGGACATCCAATCTCCTGAGGTTTTCAGACAGTCCCAGAATCATACCTTTGAGAGTTTTATCAAACCTCTCAATCAGCCCATTGGTCTGTGGATGATAAGGGGTGGTGAACTTGTAGGTAACACCCCACTCCTTCCACATTGCTTTTAGGCATGCAGACATTAAGTTACTACCTCTGTCTGACACCACTTCCCTAGGGAAGCCTATCCTGGAAAAGATTCCCAGGAGGGCCTTTGCCACTGCAGGAGCTGTGGTGGTCCTTAAGGGGATAGCTTCTGGGTACCTTGTGGTAAGGTCCACCACCCGAAGGATAAATCTATTGCCAGAAGCTGTTGGAGGGTCAAGGGGCCAACAATATCAACTCCTACCCTTTCAAAGGGTGCCCCAACCACTGGTAGTGGCATTAAGGGGGCCTTTGGGGTACCACCATTCTTACCACTGGCTTGGCAGATGACACATGAGCGACAAAACTCCTTTGTGTCTTCTGACACATGGGGCCAGTAAAAATGTGGACCAAGTCTGTCCCATGTTTTACTCTGGCACAAATGCCCAGCTAAAGGGATGTCATGAGCCAGAGTTAGGAGGAATCCCCTGCACTGAAGGGGGATGACCAGTCTCCTGGTGCACCAGGTTTAGGGTGCCTTGCTTCAGTATGAAGGAGATTATTCTCCCAATATACACTGTGTGTGTCAGTGACATCACCATTTTGCTGCTTGACAGCTTGCTGTCTGAGGCCTTCCAATGTGGGACAGGTTTGCTATGCCATACTCAGCTCTTCCCTGGCAGGCACCTCTGTAGGAGGCTGGACTGGCTTGTAGTGAGTACCAAGGGGTACTTGCACCTTGCACCAGGCCCAGTTATCCCTTATTAGTGTATAGGGTGTCTAGCAGCATAGGCTGATAGATAATGGTAGCTTAGCAGAGCAGCTTAGGCTGAACTAGGAGACGAGTGAAGCTCCTACAGTACCACTAATGTCATATGCACAATATCATAAGAAAACACAATACACAGATATACTAAAAATAAAGGTACTTTATTTTTATGACAATATGCCAAAGTATCTCAGAGTGTACCCTCAGTACGAGGATAGCAAATATACACAAGATATATGTACACAATACCAAAATATGCAGTAATAGTCTTAGAAAACAGTGCAAACAATGCATAGTTACAATAGGATGCAATGGGGACACGTATGGATAGGGGCAACACAAACCATATACTCCAAAAGTGGAATGCGAACCACGAATGGACCCCAAACCTATGTGACCTTGTAGAGGGTCGCTGGGACTATTAGAAAATAGTAAGGGTTAGAAAAATAGCCCACCCCAAGACCCTGAAAAGTGATTGCAAAGTGCACTAAAGTTCCCCAAAGGACATAGAAGTCGTGATAGGGGAATTCTGCAGGAAAGACACAAGCCAGCAATGCAACAACGATGGATTTCCAGTCGAGGGTACCTGTGAAACAAGGGGACCAAGTCCAAAAGTCACAAGCAAGTCGGAGATGGGCAGATGCCCAGGAAATGCCAGCTGTGGGTGCAAAGAAGCTGCTACTGGACAGTAGAAGCTGAGGTTTCTGCAAGAACGACAAGGGCTAGAGACTTCCCCTTTGGAGGACGGATCCCTCACGCCATGGAGAGTTGTGCAAAAGTGTTTTCCCGCCAAAAGACTGCCAACAAGCCTTGCTAGCTGCAAATCATGCAGTATGGTTTTTGGATGCTGCTGTGGCCCAGGAGGGACCAGGATGTCGCCAATTGCGTCTGGGGACAGAGGAGGCATAGAGCAAGACAAGGAGCCCTCTCAGCAGCAGGCAGCACCCGCAGAAGTGCCAGAAACAGGCACTACGAGGATGCGTGAAACAGTGCTCACCCGAAGTTGCACAAAGGAGTCCCACGTCGCCGGAGGACAACTTAGGAAGTCGTGCAATGCAGGTTAGAGTGCCGTGGACCCAGGCTGGACTGTGCACAAAGGATTTCAGCCGGAAGTGCACGGAGGCCGGAGTAGCTGCAAAAGCCGTGGTTCCCAGCAATGCAGTCTGGCGTGGGGAGGCAAGGACTTACCTCCACCAAACTTGGACTGAAGAGTCACTAGACTGTGGGAGTCACTTGGACAGAGTTGCTGGATTCAAGGGACCTCGCTCGTCGTGCTGAGAGGAGACACAGGGGACCGGTGATGCAGTTCTTTGGTGCCTGTGGTTGCAGGGGGACGATTCCGTCGACCCACGGGAGATTTCTTCGGAGCTTCTAGTGCAGAGAGGAGGCAGACTACCCCCACAGCATGCACCACCAGGAAAACAGTCGAGAAGGCGGCAGGATCAGCGTTACAGAGTTGCAGTAGTCGTCTTTGCTACTTTGTTGCAGTTTTGAAGGCTTCCAGCGCGGTCAGCAGTCGATTCCTTGGCAGAAGGTGAAGAGAGAGATGCAGAGGAACTCGGATGAGCTCTTGCATTCGTTATCTAAGGAATCCCCAGAGACAGAGACCCTAAATAGCCAGAAAAGAGGGTTTGGCTACCTAGGAGAGAGGATAGGCTAGCAACACCTGAAGGAGCCTATCAGAAGGAGTCTCTGACGTCACCTGGTGGCACTGGCCACTCAGAGCAGTCCAGTGTGCCAGCAGCACCTCTGTTTCCAAGATGGCAGAGGTCTGGAGCACACTGGAGGAGCTCTGGACACCTCCCAGGGGAGGTGCAGGTCAGGGGAGTGGTCACTCCCCTTTCCTTTGTCCAGTTTCGCGCCAGAGCAGGGATAAGTGGTCCCTGAACCGGTGTAGACTGGCTTATGCAGAAATGGGCACCATGTGTGCCCATGAAAGCATTTCCAGAGGCTGGGGGAGGCTACTCCTCCCCTGCCTTCACACCATTTTCCAAAGGGAGAGGGTGTAACACCCTCTCTCAGAGGAAGTCCTTTGTTCTGCCATCCTGGGCCAAGCCTGGCTGGACCCCAGGAGGGCAGAAACCTGTCTGAGGGGTTGGCAGCAGCAGCAGCTGCAGTGAAACCCCAGGTAAGGCAGTTTGGCAGTACCAGGGTCTGTGCTACAGACCACTGGGATCATGGGATTGTGCCAAATATGCCAGGATGGCATAGAGGGGGCAATTCCATGATCATAGACATGTTACATGGCCATATTCGGAGTTACCATTGTGAAGCTACATATAGGTAGTGACCTATATGTAGTGCACACGTATAATGGTGTCCCCGCACTCACAAAGTCCGGGGAATTGGCCCTGAACAATGTGGGGGCACCTTGGCTAGTGCCAGGGTGCCCTCACACTAAGTAACTTTGCACCTAACCTTTACCAGGTAAAGGTTAGACATATAGGTGACTTATAAGTTACTTAAGTGCAGTGTAAAATGGCTGTGAAAAAACGTGGACGTTATTTCACTCAGGCTGCAGTGGCAGGCCTGTGTAAGAATTGTCAGAGCTCCCTATGGGTGGCAAAAGAAATGCTGCAGCCCATAGGGATCTCCTGGAACCCCAATACCCTGGGTACCTTAGTACCATATACTAGGGAATTATAAGGGTGTTCCAGTAAGCCAATGTAAATTGGTAAAATCGGTCACTAGCCTGTTAGTGACAATTTGAAAGAAATGAGAGAGCATAACCACTGAGGTTCTTGTTAGCAGAGCCTCAGTGAGACAGTTAGTAACACAGGTAACACATTCAGGCACACTTATGAGCACTGGGGCCCTGGCTGGCAGGGTCCCAGTGACACATACAACTAAAACAACATATATACAGTGAAAAATGGGGGTACCATGCCAGGCAAGATGGTACTTTCCTGCAACCTCTGCCCCCAAAAACTCAGCTGTATCAACTTCTAGCTCCTCTGGTGTAGGTTCTGCTCAGGGAAATAATTCATCTTCCACAAAATGGGAATCATCTGTGGAGGGAGGGATAGTGGACACGGGTTTGCCCTTCCTACCCCTAGTCTTTGGGAGCACTTGGTCCATTGTTCCAGGATCAAAGTTTCCCTGTCCTCTTTGCTTCTTGGCCTGAGCCCTGGTAAG
This sequence comes from Pleurodeles waltl, assembly GCF_031143425.1. Classification (NCBI taxonomy): domain Eukaryota; kingdom Metazoa; phylum Chordata; class Amphibia; order Caudata; family Salamandridae; genus Pleurodeles; species Pleurodeles waltl. Next base: position 878,562,958 of record NC_090444.1, read on the forward strand.
AGCAAAGATATGCCCTGGAATGCCCAGCATTGCTGCATGGGCCTCCAACTCCACTTCAGCCCAAGCTGAAGTCTCCAAATCATTGCCTGGCAGACATTCTACATGTGAATCAGTGGCTACCACAACTTTCTTTGGACCAGTAACCCCCTCCCCAGTTGAGATTCACAACAGCCATGGGGTGGCTTACAGTGTTGCTATGGGCGTCTGTCACATGGTACGGATGACCAAGTAGGTGCTGCTCAGGGCCAACCAGTTTGTCCATCACTGTGGTGACACTGGCATCTGTGTCCCTGTAGGCCTCAACCTGAACACCATTAATCAGGGGTATCTGCTTGTACTTATCCATGTTAAGGGGACAAGCAACTAAAGTGGCTAGGTCAATGCCACCATCAGAGACTAAAACAGCCTTGGTGATCTCCCTAACTAGACCAACCCCAACTACATTACCAATGGTGAGCCCAGCTACACCCTGTGATTGGCTATTAGTAGTGCTCTTCCCACCACCACTGCTATTACTAGGGGCACTAGTGGTTGCAGTTGGGGTTGTAGTGGTGGGAGGTTTGGTGTTTTTCTTTGGACAATGGCTGTCAGTTGCCCAATGGCCTTTGGCTTTACACATATAACACCAAGGTTTCTTATCTTTGTGAGAAGAGCATTTGGACCCACCACCCCCAGAAGAGTTTTGTAGGCCTGATGAAGAATCTGATGTTTTTTTATCTGTGTCCAAACCCTTGTCATGTGACTTACCATCCTTCTTCTTGCCATCCTTGTCACCCCATGTATGAGCTTTTCTGCTCACACTTGTTCTGACCTATTTGTCTGCCTTTTTTTTCCCAATTCTTGGGGAGAGGTCAGAGCTGAGTCCACAAGATACTGATGCAACTACTCAGACACACAATTATTCAAGATGTGCTCTCTCAGAATCAAGCTAAATAGGCTTTCATAGTCAGTCACCTTACTGCCATTTAACCAACTTTCTAGGGCATTCACAGAACAGCATACAATGTCTGTCCAGTCCTGTGATGACTCCTTTCTGGTCTCTCTGAACTTCAGCCTGTAGTGTTCAGTGGTTAAGCCCAGACCATCTAAGAGTGCACCTTTAAGAATTTGGTAATTATCTGCATCATTCACTCTGACAATAAGAAGTCTGTCTCTACCTTTGCCAGATAAATATAATCAAAGGATAGCAGCCCACTGTACATGAGGGACCCTCTGAACTTTACAGGCCCTCTCAAGTACAGCAAACCACTTATAGATGTCATCACCATCCCTGTAAGGAGGGACAACTTTGTGCAGATTTCTAGAATCAAATGAAGGTTCCCTAAAATTTGTTTTTCTAAAACTGCTGCTGCAACCATGGGGAACTAACCCCAAACCCTGCCTCTCTTTCTCCACAGCCAGCGATTTCCTGTCTAAGGCCAACTGTTGCTGCATTAGCCTCAGTCTGGCCTCCTCTAACCTCAGCTTTCTGAGTTCCCTATCTCGGGACTAATCATGAGGGTTAGAATTCTGTGAAGCCTCTGAAACAGAGGTAACATGAGAGTGTACAGAGGCAGACCTATCTCTAACAAGGGCCACTTTAGTGACCTGGCCTCTAGGGGTGAAGGGAGCCCTACTTGTGTGTGAACCCTTTCCACTACCAGATGTACTATGGGGCTTATTGACTGATAGGTCTATGGAAGTACCATCCCCAGGATTGACATTTAGCTCCTCTGAGCCTTCCTGGTTGGAGTCATCCTCTACCTCTTCCCCTGTCTGATCTGGACCAGTGCTGAGTCCCTGGTCATTTTGGAGGAGAAGATTTAAGAGGAACTCCTTATTGGGGTTTTTTCCAATCCCTAAACTTCCTTTTACACAGAGACCCCTCAAACTTTTAAAGTTTAGATTCTCATTGGTAGTCTTGACAACTCTAGGGGTAGCTTCTACAGAAGGCATGTTGAAAGAAAAAAAGTTTAGGAAAGTGAGTAAAACGTTAGTAGAATAACAGAGTTAACCTTTTAGAGAAACAAAGAAAACTTTTCAAGACTTTGTAAAAACGTTTGCAAAGTTTAAAGAACTTTTTAGAAAGTTCGAAAATTGTTTCTAGGTATATATTATATATGCTCTAAGTATTGGAGCAAGCTTTTCTTGTGAAAAGCACAGGTAACAAAGTGGTAAATCAATTGCAAGTACTTATACCACCGCTGCACCCCCAATGCAGGAGGCTGGTCTGGTTTGTAGTAGGTACCGTGGGCACTTACACCTTATACCAGGTCCAGTTATCCCTTAGTAGTGAAGTAGTAGTGTTCTAGCAGCTTAGGCTGATAGAGGTAGCTATAGCAGAACAGTTTAGGCTGAACTAGGAGACATGCAAAGCTCATGCAATACCACTTTTAGTTACACAGTACTTATACACAAGTAAAGACAACACTCAGTGTCACCAATAATCTCAAGGTGAATACAAATAGCCCAAAGATTAAAGCAGGGGTGTGTCCTGGCTCCCATACTCTTCAACTTATTCATGGCTGATCTGACTCTGGCCCTTGACAACTGCATTTCCCATGCCCAAGGCTGGGGGGGTTTGTCATTGCCGAGGTTCCTTTATGCAGACAACATAGTTTTATTGTGCCACACTCCAGCTGGCCTTCAACACCTCCTCCACACAGTTCAGAAATATTCTGACAAAATTATCTAAGCGTCAACTTTGACAAAACACACACCATGTCCATAAATTTTTATCTGAAAAAGTTGCTGACTTGGTTCTGGGCGAATACAGATATTGTGTCAACAACAGAATATAAATATCTAGGGGTAATAGTGTACAAGAAAGGCAATTTTACATGCCAAAGGGAAGGACTAAAAAAGAAAGGGTTGTCATTGGCAGTATTGCTAAAGAACCTAAAAGCAAAGTGTAGGAGGCTGGCCTGGTTTGTAGTTGGTACCTTGGGTACTTACACCTTATACCAGGTCCAGTTATCACTTATTAGTGAAGTAGTAGTGTTCTAGCAGCTTATTTGGAGACGTGGAGACAGTGTTGGCCCCTTTAGCTTTGTGTAGGAAAGTACCATCTTCCTTATCATGTTACCCCCATTTTTACCTGTATGTCAGTATGTTTTTGCCTGTCTCACTGGGATCCTCCTGGTCAGGCCCCAATGCTCATAGTTTATGGCATAATGTGTGTCTGTCTATATAGTGCTTGACTGTGTCACCGAGGCTCTGCTAATCAGAACCTCAGTGCTTATGCTCTCTCTGCTTTTACATTTGTCACTGTAGGCTAGTGACTTCATTTACCAATTTCAATTGGCACACTGGACCCCCCCTTTTAAGTCCCTAGTACATGGTACCTAGGTACCCAGGGCATTGGGGTTCCAGGAGATCCATATGAGCTGCAGCATTTTTTTGGCCACCCATAAAGAGCTCAGACAAACCCTTACACAGGACTGCAATTGCAGTCTGCGTGAAATAGTGCACACACTATTTCACAGCCATTTTCAGTGCACTTAAGTAACTTATAAGTCACCAATATGTCTAACCTTCATTTGCTGAAGATTAGGTGCAAAGTTACTAAGTGTGAGGACACCCTTGCACTAGCAAAGGTACCCCCAAATAGTTCAGGGCCTTTTCCCTGGACTTTGTGAGTGCGGGGACAACATTACACACGTGGACTACATGTAGGTCAATACCTATATATAGCTTCACAATGGTAACTCTGAATATGGCCATTTAACATGTCCAAGATCATGGAATTGTCCCCCCATTCCAAATCAGGTATTGGGGAGCCAATTCCATGCATCCTGGGGGTTCCACCATGGACCCCCAGTACTGCCAAACCAGCTCCCTGAGGCTTGCACTGCAGCTACAGCTGCTGCCACCTCACAGACAGGGCTCTGCCCTCCTGGGGTCGGGCAGCCCAGTCACAGGAAGGCAGAACAAAGCATTTTCACTGAAAGAAGGGTGTTACACCCTCTCCCTTTGGAAATAGATGTTACAGGCTGGGGAAGGGAGCCTCCTCCAGCCTCTGGAAATGCTTTGAAGGGCACAGATGGTGCCCTCCTTGCATAAGCCAGGCTACACCAGTTCAGGGACTCCTTGTCCCCTGCTCTGGTGCGAAACTGGACAAAGGAAAGGGGAGTGGCCACTCCCCTGTCCATCACCACCCTAGGGGTGGTGCCCAGAGCTCCTCCAGTGTGTCCCAGTTTTCAGCCATCTTGCTTTGCAAAGTGTGGGGGCACTCTGGAGGGTTCTGAGTGGCCAGTGCCAGCAGGTGACATCAGAGACCCCTCCTGATAGGTCCACACCTGATAAGGTAGCCAATCCCCCTCTCAGGGCTATTTAGGGTCTCTCATTTTGATGCAAAATGCACTTTTGTAATAACCAAGACTTGTTGGTGACTTCCAACACGAAATTACATCTGCAACGGTCTTCACATTGTGGGACATCCTTTGCATCATGCAGAAACCCGCGGGCATCTTTCTAGGGTGCATTCCTGCAGTCTTCGACTAACCAGGCATTCTTCTTTTTCACCCTCTTCTGGGTTGGCAAGGGCTCCTGTCCTTCCTGGGACTTCTTTCGACTTCTGGACTTGGTCCCCTTCCTTTGCAGGTCTTCAGGTCCATGAATCCAGCAGTTGTTGTTCGCAGACTTGGTTGGTTGCTGCAAAATCCCAATCATGGGGTGTATTGTGTCCTAAGGAAACTTGCAGTATTTTACTCCTGCTTTTCTGGCTCTGGGGTAGGGTAGTTTACTTACCTTTACTGTATTCCTACTCTCCCAGCGATTCTGCACACACTGCACTTGTCTAGTTGGGAATCCGTGATTCGCGTTCCACTTTCTTAGTATATGGTTTGTGTTGCCCCTAGAGCCATTTTCTCCCATTGCATTCTATAGCATTTCCTATTGTTTGCATTGTTCTATGGCTATTTACTTGTCTAATTTTCGTGTCTATTGTATATATTGTGTATAATACTTACCTTCAGAAGGAGTATTGTCTCTAAGATATTTTTGGTACTGTGTTACCCAAATAAATAACTTTATTTTTGGTAACACTGAGTATTGTCTTTACTTGTGTGTAAGTACTGTGAAACTATAAGTGGTATTGCATGAGCTTTGCATGTCTCCTAGTTCAGCCTAAGCTGCTCTGCTATAGCTACCTCTATCAGCCTAAGCTGCTAGAACACTACTACTTCACTAATAAGAGATATCTGAACCTGGTTTAAGGTGTAAGTACCCAAGGTACCCACTACAAACCAGGCCAACCTCCTACACCTTGCTTTTAGGTTCTTTAGCAATGCTGCCAATGACAACCCTTTCTATTTTATTCCTTCCCTTGGCGTGAAAAATTGCCTTTCTTGTACACTATTACCCCTAGATATTTATATTCTGTTGTTGACACAATATCTGTATTGGCCCAGTACCAAGTCAGCAACGTTTTCAGACTGAAATTTATGGACATGGTGTGTGTCTTGTCAAAGTTTACGCTTAGATAATTTTGTCAGAGTATTTCTGAACTGTGTGGAGGAGGTGTTTCAGGCCAGCTGGAGTGTGGCACACTAAAAAAATGTTGTCTGCATAAAGGAACCTCGACAACGACAAACCCCCCCAGGCTTGAGCATGGGAATCGCAGTTGTCAAGTGCCAGAGTCAGATCAGCCATGAATAAGTTGAAGAGTGTGGGAGCCAGGACACACCCCTGCTTTAATCTTTGGGCTATTGGTATTCACCTTGAGAGGTGCGTTCCTTCACCCAGCTTCACCTGCCCCCATGTAGCTGCATGAAGGGCGATTAGCATGTCCAGGAGAGTTCATGAGATCCCCCAGCTTGCTAACTTGCTCCAGAGCCTGGCCTAGTTCACGTGGTCGAAGGCTGCCCTGGAGTCGATAAAGCAAAGGTGGAGTAGTTGCTTTAAAGCTTTCATCCTGCCTTCAAGTAGTGCAATGACCATTGTGTTAGTAGTCATCCCAGAGGTTTTTGAAAAGTCAGTTTGTATGAGTAGGATTATTGTATTTTCCATTGCCCAGATCAGGAGTCTTCAAGTAGGGTCCTTGAAAAGTATTTTGCCGCATTGTCAATTAGGGCAATTAGACAATAGTTTTTTGGCAGGGACTTGTCCCCACTTTTGGGGAATGAGGATATTAACAATCTTCTCCAGGAATCTGGGATTGTGGCAGTGAGCCTAATTTATAAGAAAAGTGTCTCTAAGGCCTCTGCCCAGAAGACTCCATTGGGTTTAAAAGTTGACGGAGGGATACCGTTGGGAACCGGTGCCCCTTCTTTCCTGCCTTTCCCTATTTGCCTTCTGATGAAATTCAAATGGGTGGATCTGGGGGAGAGGCCTGACCTATTTGTTAACGAAGATAAATGTGATGTAGAATTCCCTTCTTTTGGATAAAAGTTATAAAAAATGTGTGTTGCTGTCTTACCAGTGTCCCGATCTGTAGTGGGAACAATACCGTCTTGATTGAAGTGCTCCTCTGAGAAGTTCTCGACTGCTATGTCTGTGGTTGTTAGAAATTGGGTCTTTTGTTGGCAGTCAGGTTACCCCCTGTCCAAGCAAGGACCTTCACTCTAGTCAGGGTAAAGGAGAATCACCCTCAGTTAACCCACGCTCATCCCCTAGGTAGCTTGGCACAAGCAGGCAGGCTTAACTTCAGAGCCTAGGTGTAAAGTATTTGTACCGACACACACAGTAACTCAGTGAAAACGCTACAAAATGACACAACACAGGTTTAGAAAAATAGGAAATAATTATCTAAACAAAACAAGACCAAAACAACAAAAATCCAACATACACAAATCAAGTTATTAACTTTAAAAGCAAAAGAGTATTAAATCCTTGAGAAAACAGTAAAAACACTGTGAGCATTGAAAAGTACCTGGGTAGCGTCAAAATAACACGCACGGGCGAGTGTGGTCAGAAAAGGCTAGCGATGCTTCGATTTCTCACCTGCAAGTTAGACATGCGTCTTTCTCCTCCTCCGGTCGGGTCGGCGTGCATCATTTTTCCTCTCCGCAGGAGAGCGATGCGTCAATCTGGGCAAGCAATCGGGTCCGGGCAGGCTTTGCATCATTTTTCTGTGCCCAGCGAGGTTTGTGTAGAAAATCCTGCTGCACGGTATTAGCAAAACCATGCTATGTGGGGTTGCGACGTTATCAGCCTCCGTTAGTGGGTGTTGCACGTCGTTTCTCCAGCTGTGTGCGTCAATCATCCAGTGGCGATGCAGGTGGAGCGTCGAATTCTGCTGCAAAGCCGGCGGCGCATCGTTTCTCAGCCGCATCTTGGAAGGTGCATCAAACTTTTCCCTGCATTGTGGTCTGTGCATGGATTTTCAGTCTTGGTCTGCCAGCTTCACCTTCCAAGGCCCCAGGAACTGGATAGTGCACCACTTGGCAGGGCAGGAGTTTCAGAAGAGAGTCCAGGTGCTGGCAGGAGAAGTCTTTGATGGCCCTGAGACTTCAACAACAGGAGGCAAGCTCAGGACATGCCCTTGGAGATTTCTTCACAAGCAGGAATGTACAACAAAGTCCAGTCTTTGTCCCCTTGCCCAGTCAGAAGCAGCAACTGCAGGATAGCTCTACGAAGCACAGTCACAGGCAGGGAAGCACTTCTCCTCAGCTCTTCAGCTCTTCTCCAGGCAGAGGTTCCTCTTGATGTCCAGAAGTGATCTCATTTCTCAGGGCTTTGGGTGCTCTTCTTATACTCATTTTGGCCTTTGAAGTAGGCCTACTTTAAAGGAAAGTCTCTCTTATTTGTGAGATTCTGCCTTGCCCAGGCCAGGCCCCAGACACACACCAGGGGGTTGGAGACTGCCTTGTGTGAGGGCAGGCACAGCCCTTTCAGGTGTAAGTGACCACTCCTCCCCTCCCTCCTAGCACAGATGGCTCATCAGGATATGCAGGATACACCCCAGCTCCCTTTGTGTCACTGACGAGAGAGAGGTGCAAACAGCCCAACTGTCAAACTAACCCAGACAGGGAATCAACAAACAGGCAGAGTCACAGAATGGTTTAAGCAAGAAAATGGCCACTTTCTAAAAGTGGCATTTTCAAACACACAATCTCAAAACCAACTTTACTAAAAGATGTATTTTTAAATTGTGAGTTCAGAGACCCCCAAACTCCACATGTCCATCTGCTCCCAAAGGTAGCCCCCATGTTACCCTATGAGAGAAATAGGCCTTGCAACAGTGAAAACCGAATTTGGCAGTAAAACACATTAGCATATATGTTACCTTAAACATACACTGCACCCTGGCCATGAGGCTACCTAGGGCCTACCTTAGGGGTTTCTTACATGTACGAAAAGGGAAGGTTTAGGCCTAGCAAGTGGGTACTGCAGGCCCACTAGTAGCATTTGATTTACATGCCCTGGACACCTCTAGTGGACTGTACTAGGGACTTACCAGTAAATCAAATATGCCAATCATGGATAAACCAATCGACAATACAATTTACACAGAGAGCAGATGCACTTTAGCACTGATTAGCAGTGGTAAAGTGCTCAGAGTTCAAAAGCCAACAAAAACAGGTCAGAAAAAAATAGGAGGCAGGAGGCAAAAAGATTGGAGATTGCCCTGTAAAAAGTCCAACAGTAGTTATACCCTAGCATGATGGGCACACCAGTTTGTTTATCATTTACCAGAAATAAGCCCTATGTTATGCTTCATGTCAGTGAGCAATTTTACCCAGACCGCTTCTCGTGCTCTGTTGGCATCCCACATCAGGTTCTTCTGTGTCATTTTGTGCTAGTGTAAAACAGTTAGCACAAGAGTATCCTCAGGTTGTAATCGTAGGGATCTTAGGGTGCTGTTTATGATTCTTTTAAGTGACCCTAACTTGGTCCAATGTTTAGTGATGCATCCTACTTCAAGTGTGTGACATGGTTTGGTTTTAGGAGATGTACCAAAGGTTTCCATCAAGCTATGAGTAAAGGACTTCCACCTTCTTAGTTTGCTATCAGCCAAGATTCCTTGGGCTTGTAGGAGTGCCACTGCGGACTGAGATAATGGTTCTATTTTCACTTAGGTGAACTTGATCTTTTTTATAATTTACTGTTTGGGTGATATCCGGAGCCAAAGGCATCCAGGGAAATGTGGACATTGTTGGAGGCTCCTCCTCTATGTAGTGTTCAAAGCTAGGCACACCATACAGGGGGTCCAGACAACCACACATTGGTTTACAGAGGTAAAAACTAGACCACCTAACGCTCTAATTTTTATGGTAGCTTGGCCGAGCAGTTAGGCTAATCTTGGAGACATGCAAAGCATTTGTTGTATTCACAATATCAATAAATGAGACCACACACTCAAAAGAATAACTCCAGACCAATTTACGAACATATTTCAGATTTTTATAAAAATATTAAGGCCAAGATCATCAATATGAATTTGTTTTACTAAAAATAGTCTTTTTGTGTGTAATTACGCACCATAGAAATCAATGGAGAAAATAATTTGAAAATACATATCAAATCAGGCAGTGCGTTTACCAATGACTCCTTTCGCAGATATATCGAGGTCCTCTGTGGGCACTATGGAGAGCTGGAGAAGTTTTGGCAGCTCCCGTATTCGGTGGGAGCAGCTGCAGAAAGTCGTTGGAGCTGGTGACAGGTCACCTCAGGGGACCACTTGGAAATGCATTGCACAGGTGGACTTAAAGGTAAGTCTGGTGGGTCCCCTTGGAGTGTCAAGGTTGCAAGGGGTAGGGACCCTTAGGGCACAGTTGGATCTTTGGTGCAGGGCACAGGGTGGCCAGTGGCAGAGTGAATCAGTGAGCCAGGAGCTGTCCACAAAGGTGTCCTTGGAAGCAGTAGGTAGGTCTTTTGAGGGTGGCTTGCAGGTCAGAAGGTGCACTCTGGTGGAAGGTCCTGGTAGTTTCTGAAGTCCCTTAACTGCGGCTTCCTTCTGGTTCTTTTACAGTCCAGAATGGACTGTCCTTCTTGGTGTCCGATGTGAGGTGACCAGCACCTCAACTTGGCACACTTGCAGGGTTTGTCCTCACAGTCTGTTGGGTAGAGTTTGTTCTGACTGTGGTGTCCAGTTCCTTGGTCAGCAGCCAGTCAGTGAAGTGGCCTTCACAGGGTCTTTGGTTCCTTTTTGCAGTGAAGGGATGTCTCCACTCTGAAGGTAGATCTTTGGTGATTTTCAAATAGTGGAGGTCCTCTGGGGGTTTGTAGAGTCTGTCCAATGTCCAAGCAACTCCTTAGCTGCGATTGTTGAGTCCTGGGAGCAGCAGGTAGGGTTTGGCGCCTTCTATTGGTGCAGCATAACTTCACTTTTCAAGCCTTGGGTCTTCTTTGTTGCTGATCTTATATTGTCCTTGGAATCTGATTTCTTGGTCTAAGGATGCCCACTAACTACTGCATGTAGTGGGCAATTAGGGAAGTGCCTGGTAGTGACCAATGGGTCATCTACCTTAGGGTGGCTACACCCACTAAGTGACCACTTCCCTAACCTGATTGGTGATTTTCCTTCCATGCAAGATGGAGGAAAATGAAATGGAGAGACAACACTGTAGGGGTGGTACAAGCTGGGGATGACATCTCCTCCTCTCCTTTGTGTGTTTTCCCACCGTAGTCCCGCCATAAGTAGGGGTTTGCAAAGAGGGCAGCCACCTGCTGCTAGCATCGGGCTTGAGGGTCGAGTTTCAAGGGCAGAAAGCCCACTGAAGCTCGCTAGCAGGGCAGTGCACATTCCGGAGGGAGGGGGTGTTTCCCAGGAAGGGCTTTGTTCTGGGACCCATAGAGCAGGATCTCTCACCCAAGGGTTCCATAATCTTGTCTGGTGGTGGCAGGCTGGTTGTGACTGGCCAGAAACCATGCCAGGGTAGTTAGCTTTTGTAGGGGGCACTTTATTGTGGCCCCTGAGTAAATTTTTTAATAAATCCAATACTAGTACTAGTTTGGATTTATCATTCTAAGTTGTTTGATACCAAGCAAACAAGGGTTCAGAGTACCCATCATGTAGCTCTGAAACTCGCACTGTCCAGTGTTCAACACATGTATTAAATTGGCTGCTCTTTTCACTTACTATGTCCCAGGTTTGGCAGGGACACACTAGGGGCATATTGTTCATGCATCTATGCTCACACATATAGGCCCTCATTACAACCCTGGCGGTCCAAGACCGCCAGGGCTGTTTTGACGGAAGCACCGCCAACAGGCTGGCGGTGCTTCCTGGTGTATTACGACCGCGGCGGTAGCCATTGTGGCAGAAAACCGCCGGCCCCGGCGGTTGTAATCCGCAGCGCTGCCCAGGGGATTACGAGTCCCCGACCGCCAGCCTTTTTCTGGCGGTCTAAACCACCAGGAAAAGGCTGGTGGTACGGGGAGTCGTGGGGCCCCTGGGGGCCCCATGCGGCTTTTCACTGTCTGCTGTGCAGACAGCGAAAAGCGTGACGGGTGCAACTGCACCCATCGCACTGCCGCAACACCGCCGGCTCCCATGTTGCGGCCCACATCCCCGCTGGGTCGGCGGGCGGAAACTTGGTTTCCGCCCGCCTGCCCAGCGGGGATATCCAAATGGGCACCGTGGGAGTGCGGCCGCATTGGCGGCCGCCCTGCGGTCACAGCTTGGCGGGTGGCGGTAGCCGCCCGCCAATGTTGTAATGAGGCCCATAATATAGTGCACTCTGCCTTAAGCCTGGAAGGATTGCCAGAGGAGTGACTTGCCAATGGTGCATGCATTGTGTAGTGGACAGGGGACACAGGCTGTGTGCCATGTCAAGTTTGTCTTTTAGGATTGTATCAGAACACTCAGCCTGCAATGGCAGTGCTGGGTGCTTATGGATGGATGGCCCTAGAGGGTGGCACAATCTGTGCTGGTGCCCTAAAGGGCCTACCCTTAGTACCCCAGGCCCTTGGTACCTAAGTACCATTTATTAGGGACTTATAGTGACAGATAAAGGTGTCAAGCCCTGCATGACACAACAAAGCATGGACACCCCTCACTAAAGCATGCCCACTGCACATACCCATAACACCTCCCCAACCATCATCACACAAGCCCCCACACAGGAATGCTAGCACCGGGGTACACTCTCACCCACCCATTGCATACCATGACACACACACATGCAATAATCATGCTTTTTCACCCCTGCAGGACCACTACCCAACGTCACCAGACAGGAGGGTCCAGACATCTCTAACCCACCCACAGAAGAGGCCCACAGTGATGACAGCAGCTCTGGCCAACTGGATCCAGATGACCAGCCCGGACCATCGTGGGCCTCGGGACAGTCGGTTCCCCTCGCACAGGCACGGCCCACCACAGACCTTCCACCCCCTGGTAACACCAGCACAGCACCCACCCAGTGGGCCCATACCTCCGTCCCCGATAACCCACCACCCCAACAACAACAGGGACCTGGGGGCAGTGGTAGTGGGCACACGGTCCAGGGGACGGAGGCCCAGGAACACAGGGGAACTGGGAGGGCTGCTGTGCGACAGGGGGCGGACAGGCCAAGGGATCCCACTCTCCACAAGGCCCTCTACTCCATCATGGGAGCATACCACCACTCCCAGGAGACGATGGCTACGGTCCTGGCCAAGTTTCAGGAGACCCAGCGCATGCAGGAGGAACAGTATTTGGGGTTCAGGGAGGAACTCAGAACCATCAGCTCCGCCCTGGGCACCATCGTAGGGGTGCTGAAGGAGATACTGAACACCAGGAGGGATACCGTGGCACTCCAAGGCGCCCCTGACACTAGCATGGACGATGAACTGCCCACCACCTCTGCCGGCGCTAGTGGACAGGAGGCACCGCCACAGGACCACCACACCAGCACCCCACCCCCTGCAGATGGAGAACCACCATGCAAGCGGTCCCTGAGATCCAGGAACAGGACAGAGCACGATGGCAAGACCCCCGCCAAAAAATTAGACCACCCTGATTAGCATCCCACTGTCCCACTTTGTCACCCTGTCCATATTGGAACTGCCCCAGCTCCACTTCCTATGCCCATATGGGCAGTGCACCTGTGAGACTAATAGACTGGACTCTGCCATGGACATTCCTCCACCATCACCCCTCACCATTTTACCACCACCCTCCAATATTTAGCACTTCAATAAACACCCTTGAAGCACAAAACAATTTGGAGTCAGTCTGTGAGTTTGAAAATGTGTATTAGCAATGACGGTGACAAAATCCGTTCTCAAATGTAATGTCAACATACCTATGTCACACATCACAAGTCCATGAAGAATGTAAGCAGATGACACACGTTGGTAACCACACCTGTGAAACCGTAATGGAAATGTACAACTCAGTTACCATATACTGCTTGAAATTGACAGACAGGATTGAGGTAGAAGTGTGAAAGTACTTGTAGTAGGCAAGAATGTGTTCTCACCTGTGTGTCACTGGAAATATTGCTGGATGACTGAGTCCCTGTTGTCAATGTCTTCTTCCTCTGCTTCCTCCTCATCACTGTCCACAGGCTCCACAGCTGCCACAACACCGTCATCTGGACCATCCTCCTGCAGAAAAGGCCCCTGGCGTCGCAAAGCCAGATTGTGAAGCATACAGCAGGCGATGATGATCTGGCACACCTTCCTTGGTGAGTAGAATAGGGAACCACCTGTCATATGGAGACACCTGAATCTGGCCTTCAGGAGGCCGAAGGTGTGTTCGATCACCCTCCTAGTCCACCCATGGGCCTCATTGTAGCGTTCCTCTGCCCTTGTCCTGGGATTCCTCACTGGGGTCAGTAGCTATGACAGGTTGGGGTAACCAGAGTCCCCTAATAGCCACACACGGTGCCTCTGAAGTTGACCCATCACATAAGGGATGCTGCTATTCCGCAGGATGTAGGCGTCATGCACTGAGCCAGGGAACATAGCATTTACCTGGGAGATGTACTGGTCTGCCAAACATACCATCTGTACATTCATCGAATGATAGCTCTTCTAGTTCCTGTTCACTCCTGTGGGGGGGGACCAAAGCCACATGGGTCCCATCAATGGCACCTATGATGTTGGGGATATGTCCAAGGGCATAGAAGTCACCTTTAACAGTAGCCAAATCCTCCACCTGAGGGAAAACGATGTAGCTCCTCATGTGATTCAGCAGGGCAGACAACACTCTGGCCAACACGTTGGAAAACATAGGTTGGGACATCCCTGATGCAATGGCCACTGTTGTTTGAAAAGACCCACTTGCAAGGAAATGGAGCACTGATAGCACCTGCACTTGATGGGTGATCCCTGTGGGATGCGGATAGCTGACATCAGGTCAGGCTCCAACTGGGTACACAGTTCCTGGATTATGGCACGGTCAAACCTGTAGGTGATGATTACATGTCGCTCCTCCATTGTCAACAGGCCCACCAGCGGTCGGTACACCGGAGGATTCCGCCATCTCCTCACATGTCCCAGCTGACGATGCCTAGGAAGGACAACAGCGACCACAGAATCAAGCAACTCAGAGGTATGTAACCACAGTCTACACAGAACACGAAACATAATCCAAAAAGTTGTCTGTATGTGTGTTGAGTCCAGGCCTAGGTATGTGTGACGCAGTTGAAAATGAAGCCATGTGGGCCTCTGAAATGGCGGCTGCCTGACCTCTAAACTGGGACAATGGGATGTGAGGTAACTGCGCTGGCGTTGTACACCGTCGCGGTAGGCGGTCGAAGACCGCTGCGCAATGCTGCATTGGTTAACATTGGACCCTATGGGTCCCAGGAGCCAATGACGAAGTGCGCCGGCGGTGATGATACGCACCGCAGCGGACGTCACCGCCGCGGACGTGACCGCCATTTTCTATCTGTTGAATCACTCGATACCTGATCTTCGACAGGAGAGGACTTACACTGCAAGTGCTGCTGTGACCTCGGTCTGGAAGTGACAATGGCTCGTGCGTCTGGGGAAAGGGCCCCTGCCTTCACATCGGAGGAGTTGGAGAAGCTTGTGGACGGGGTCCTCCCCCAGTACACGCTACTCTACGGTCCTCCAGACCAACAGGTGAGTACATAGGGAGCAAGTTGTATGGGCTATGCCTGGGTGGAGAGGGCTGGTTGTAAGAAGGAAGGGGGCAGAGTTCTGCGAGCATGAAGGACTGTGAATGCATGTGCCACATGGCAAGGGTAGGGATGTGGGCCACTCACTTTGACGGTGCAGTTGGTAATGACTTCTCTTCTTCCCCTGTACATGTCATGTAGGTCAGCGCCCACCAGAAGAAGGATATTTGGCGTGCCATCGCCAAGGACATCCGGACCCTGGGGGTCCACCAGAGACGGGAGCACCCACTGCCGTAAAAGATGGGAGGACATTCGCCGCTGGAGCAAGAAGACGGCGGAGGCTCAGCTGGGGACGGCCTACCAACGTGGGAGGGGTGCCCGTCGCACCATGACCCCCCTGATGTTCAGGATCCTGGCGGTGGCCTACCCTGAGTTGAATGGGCGCTTGAGGGCATCACAGCAGACACAAGGGGGTGAGTACACTCTCATTCAGCGGACTTTGCGCGCAGTGAAGGTGTCTGGGTGTGGGAGGAGGGCTGTGGGTTTCCCTAGGCCAGGGCGAGTTCCGTAGGCTTGGCCCCTCCGTAATGCAGGCCATGTGGCACCCCACCCCACCTCTGTAGAGTGCGAAGTACAGGTATACATGCCCCTGTGTCATCTATATGTGCTGATGTCCACCATAGCCATGTAGGCCATATCCCAGGAACTGCATCAGTAGAGCCCAACAGCGCAGCGTAGTGCAGGGGGCTGCTGTGTCTGTATTGTCTGCCAACGGTAGCGGTAAGCCATGCACTCAACCTATCTTTCTTCTGTCGTCCCCCCCCCTTTTTGTGCTCTCCCTGTTCTTGTGTGCATCAGCATCATCAGGCGGAAGTACAGTGGCACCGGAGCACGAGGGAGCTGCATCCCACACGGCCATGGAGGGCCCCACCACGGACTCTGAACACACCAGTGGGACGGAGGGCGAGGGGAGCTCCACAGCGGTCACAGGATCAGCAACCAGCGACACAGACTCGTCCTCCGATGGGAGCTCCATTGTGGTGGTGGCAAAATCTGTGCCCCCCACTCCTACAGGTGCAGCCGCCACCCCCCCTACCAGCACCGTCCTCCCAGCAGCCCCTCAGCCTTCGCCCCGTGCCCGCTCACCCAGGAGGGTGGGCATCACCTTCGCCCCAGGCACCTCAGCCCCTGCCCCTGTCACCTCTGCTGCCCTCACTGAGGAGGCCATTGACCTCCTCAGGTCACTCACTGATGGGCAGTCTACCATTGTGAATGCCATCCAGGGTGTAGAAAGGGAATAGCAACACACACATGCATTCCTGGAGGGCATTCATTCTGGTCAGGCTGCCCATCATTGAACCCTGCAATCTCTGGCCTCAGCACTGATGGCAGCCATTGTCCCTGTCTCTAGCCTCCCCCCTCCAACTTCCTCCACCCAGACCCAATCCCCTGTACCCTAGCCTATCCCAAGCACACCATCAGACCAGCCTGCACACACCTCAACACACAAGGGAAGCTCAGGCAAACATAAGCACCACACATCCCATAGGCACTCACGCAAGCATCACACACATACAGACACAGCAACATCCACTGCCTCCACTGTGTCCCCCTCCTCGTCGTCTCCCTCCTCCCTCCCAGTGTCGTCTACACTCTCACCTGCATGCACTACCACTACAGCCACTAGGTCCCGCATCAGCACACCCACCACCACACCCCGCTCACGTGCACTCACCACCCCCACTACCATTTACACATCCCCTGTGTCCTCTTCCAGTGTGTCTGTGACACACCCTCCCAAAGTACGCAAACGCGGCCACACAACCACCCAACAGCCATCCACCTCACGACAGCCTCCAGCGCATGCACCTGCACCCAAATCAACAAAACTTACACCTCCTACAACCACCTCCTCTTCCTCCACTCCCAGACCCCCTCCAGCTACCCGTCCCAGTGTTCGTCAGAAACTTTTCCTGAGCAACCTTTGCCTCTTTCCCACCACCTCCCCCCTCCAATTCATAGGTCCCGCACTAGCACCTCAGCCAAAATATCACCGGTACCAGTGGTGCCTGTTAGAGGTATGTGGAGGGCACCAGGGCAGCCAGTGTGACACAGAGCCACAGCACAGCCAGTCCCCCCCCTGTGAAGCACCAGAAGTTGGACAGTGCCCGACGGGAGAGGGGGAAGACTCCAGCTGGCAAAGCCGCTCACAAGGGTCCCGGGGGGAGTGTCCACTCAGCTGTGACTCGACCCAAGGTGGGGAAGGGGCAGAAGAAATCGCCAAAGTCTGGGAAGAGCAGCACGGCGGAGAAGACCGCCATCATCCCCGCTGCCCAGGAGGCCACCGCCAGCCCCATCATCACTGGCCTGGAGGCCACCGCCAGAGTCAGTGCCCAGGAGGGCAGCTCCATCGTTACTGGCCAGGAGGCCACCGCCAGAGTCAGTGCCCAGGAGGGCAGCCCCATCATCACTGGCCAGGAGGCCACTGCCAGAGTCAGTGCCCAGGAGGGCAGCCCCATCGTCACTGACCAGGAGGCCACAGCCAGAGTCAGTGCCCAGGAGGGCAGCCCCATCGTTACTGGCCAGTGGCCAGGAGGCCACCGCCAGAGTCAGTGCCCAGGAGGGCAGCCCCATCGTTACTGGCCAGGAGGCCACCACCGGAGTCAGTGCCCAGGAGGGCCCCGGCAGCCACAGCCCCGCTGGGCAATAAAGGACCGACATGGCAAACACCGCTGAACAGGTCATAGACAGCAAAGTCAAGCACCGCTGAACAGGGCCCAGACCGCCATGGCAAGCACCGCTGAACAGGTCATAGACAGCAAAGTCAAGCACCGCTGAACAGGGCAAGCACAGCTGAACAGGGCAAAGACCGCCATGGCAAGCACCGCTGAACAGGGCAAGCACAGCTGAACAGATCAAGCACCGCTGAACAGGGCAAAGACCGCCATGGCAAGCACCGCTGAACAGGTCATAGACAGCAAAGTCAAGCACCGCTGAACAGGGCAAGCACCGCTGAACAGTGCAAAGACCGCCATGGCAAGCACCGCTGAACAGGGCAAGCACCGCTGAACAGGGCAAAGACCGCCATGGCAAGCACCGCTGAACAGGTCATAGACAGCAAAGTCAAGCACCGCTGAACAGGCCAAAGACCGCCATGGCAAGCACTGCTGAACAGGTCAGAAACTGCTAAGTCAAGCACTGCTGAACAGGGCAAAGACCGCCATGGCAAGCACCGCTGAACAGGGAAAGCACCGCCAACTCAAGCACCGCTAGCCCATGTGCGGCAGGGGCAGTGACAGAACTGGGACCGTCACGGGGAGAGTGATGCACTCTGGGCACCAGTCCCCCTCCAGAACCAGTGGGGACATGCATCCACTCCGTCTGTCCTTAACAGGATGAAGCACTCTGGGCACCAGTCCCCCTCCAGAACCAGTGGAGACATGCATCCACTCCGTCTGTCCTTAACAGGATGAAGCACTCTGGGCACCAGTCCCCCTCCAGAACCAGTGGAGACTGTTCTCGACTTGAGAGACTGTGGCTTTGCACTCCCCAGGATTGAACAGTGGGCAACCCACCCACTGTAGAGACTTGAGAGACTGCGGATTTGCACTCCACAGGATGGAACAGTGGGCAACCCACCCACTGTAGAGACTTGAGAGACTGTGGCTTTGCACTCCCCAGGATGGAACAGTGGGCAACCCACCCACTGTAGAGACTTGAGAGACTGTGGCTTTGCACTCCCCAGGATGGAACAGTGGGCAACCCACCCACTGTAGAGACTTGAGAGACTGTGGCTTTGCACTCCCCAGGATGTAACAGTGGGCAACCCACCCACTGTAGAGACTTGAGAGACTGTGGGGGTCATTTTGACCTTGGCGGACGGCGGAGGCCGTCTGCCAAGGTACCGCCGCTGAATGACCGCACCGCGGTCAAAAGACCGCGGCGGCCATTCAGACATTTCCTCTGGGCCGGCGGGCGCTCTCCAAAAGAGCGCCCGCCGGCCCAGAGGAAATGCCCCTGCAACGAGGACGCCGGCTCAGAATTGAGCCGGCGTAGTTGCAGGGGTGCAGTTGCACCCGTTGCGTATTTCAGTGTCTGCTTAGCAGACACTGAAATACTTTGCGGGGCCCTCTTACGGGGGCCCCGCGGCACCCCCTACCGCCATCCTGTTCCTGGCGGGAGACCCACCAGGAACAGGATGACGGTAGGGGGTGTCAGAATCCCCATGGCTGCGGAGCGCGCTCCACAGCCATGGAGGATTCTGAAGGGCAGTGGTAAACCGGCGGGAGACCGCCGGTTTACCCTTTCTGACCGCGGCTGAACCGCCGCGGTCAGAATGCCCTCGGGAGCACCGCCAGCCTGTTGGCGGTGCTCCCGCGGTCGGTGGCCCTGGCGGCCACCGGCCGCCAGGGTCAGAATGACCCCCTGTGGCTTTGCACTCCCCAGGATTGAACAGTGGGCAACCCACCCACTGTAGAGACTTGAGAGACTGTGGCTTTGCACTCCCCAGGATGGAACAGTGGGCAACCCACCCACTGTAGAGACTTGAGAGACTGTGGCTTTGCACTCCCCAGGATACATCAATGGACATGGAGCCCCCTCGTGGATCTGGCGTGCTGCACTCATCCGGCTGAGGTGCCCCCCCTTCCATTCCCCCTGAGGTGCCTGTTGTATTTCTATCTGATGCCCCAGCAGTGTTCTCTCCGTTTTGATCAGGTATCGTGTGTGGGCCTCGCCCATGCATTTTGGGCCCAGTGGTCCACGGACATTGAATGGTGCATTACCTGCACTACTAATCGTGATATATATTTTGTGGAATGTGAATTAATATCTGTATATATTTGGTTACTGTATTTATATATATTACAATGGTTGAATTCATTTCCTTTTGTCTTTGCATTCTTCCGGGGGGTTTTGGGGGTTGTTACTGTAATGTTTGGATATGCATTGGTGTGTGTGTTGTAGTGGGTGAGGGTCGGGGTGGGGGTGTTGCGTGTGTGTGTCCCTGACTTTTGCCTCCCCCTCCCCTATGTCGTTGGTGCAGTACTCACCGTTGTCTTCGGCGCCGGCGTTGATGATGGTCATACAGGAGCAGGTAGACTATCGCAGGGAGTGTTTGGAGCTCTGGTTCCATGGTGTCCTCCTTCCTCGTGGAGTGTGTAGAGGTGAGCGTTTTCCCATTGAAATAGCTGTTTCCGCCGTGTTTTTATCCACGGTGAATCCGCCCCGGAAAAGGTGGCGGATTGGTAGGTTGTGATACTGTGGGCGGTACTTTGTCTCCCGCCTGTCTGTTGGCGGTGACCGCCGCACTGTTTGTCTGTACCGCCGTGGCGGTCGGATTGTTAAAGTGGCTGTCTTTGTTGGCGGTTTCCGCCACGGTCATAATTCCCATTTTCTTTCTACCGGCCTGTTTGCGGTCTTACCGCCGCTTTAACACCGTCCGCCAGGGTTGTAATGACCCCCATAGTCTTTTGTTGTTTGCCTTGTACTTGTGGTGGTATGCCCCAAATCAAAGTTTGGGCAGTCACTGCATCATCTGAAGAGGAACCAAGCAGGTATAAGTTCAAGTCCCCTGTGAGGACAATCTTCGAGGATTCTCTGTCACATAGATATTCTGTGAGCTGAGTCACCAACTGGAGGATGGTGTTAACTTTATGTTTTGGATGGATATAGGGCTTGATGGCTGTTATCTCTGTCATACTGTTTTGAGGTGACTCAGTGAATCTGACTGCATTAATATGTGGAGAGATGGAATGTAGAGAACACGCTGAAGCTGTGTAGGCTGTTGATACATAGGTTACTAGACCACCATGTAAGTGACTGTATTTTCCCAATTTAACTGGGGGTGTAAAGAAACATAAATAACCCTGCAGATGGTAGGGTTCTCCTAGCCATGTTTCCTGCATCAAAATAATACCGAAGGTCTCGATACAGCTAAGGAAGTCATGGTCTGTGGCTTTGCTGGCAAGGCCATTGACATTCTAGGAGCAGAAGCGAAGGCGCTTGTTTTGTGATTTGGGATAAACCCTGTTTTCCTTGTCTTGTCATTCGCCACCGGGTGGCTTGTTGATGGTTATTGAGATTTGCCTAGGGTTATAAACCAAAGTATTTGTTGTAGTTACATTCCAGTGATCCCGCTGTACTATCCTCGTTAGCCTTTCTCTCCTTGTGAGTGCTCTAAAGCACCTCTCAGGATGAAACTGGTGGTTGTATTATTCAGGGCTCTCCACCCTATGTGCTGCTGTGATGATCACAAAGGTGCACGGTAACCTGACTCACAGAAGGGGGTAATGTGTATCTCCCAGCTCCCATAGGTGTAGCACTCTGCTAGGATTTTCTGTGTGATTATCTGTGTACACCATGTTGTCTTGGATGCTTCACCCATCAGCAGTGACTCAGTTTGCATGAACTCTACGGACTCAAGATCCATTGAGAGCAGGTCTGCCAGCGATGAATAGTGTGATAGCAGCAGTAGAATCTATTTAGTACATACCTGTTTCCTCTGGATTTATTCTTAGGGCAGGAAGATTAGGATTTTTGTGTTTGTCTGCGAGCATATGTCCTCCTGAGGTTGATGGAGAACAGTTCCCGAGTGACTGTTGTCACTACTATAATCCTGGGGTAAAGAGTGATCATGATCTCCACATCTCTGCCCAATGAGATTGAGGTTTAAGGAGACCTGCGTCTGTTGAAACAAAATGGCCAGTGACTGTGCAACCTGTACAGAGGATTGCACTTTGGCCGGTGCGTTATTGTGGCTGCTATATGGTTGTCATTTAATAAACAAGAGACCATTTCCCCCAGAGGTTGTGTAGCTTCCAGGGTCCTGACCCCTGTAGGTAGGCCCTACATCACAGGGCAGGTTGGCAGCTGTGCTATGCCCTGGGTTGATGGGCCAGATGGTAAAAGGTATGGCCAACTTTCCACGTGCCTGTCAACATTGAGCCAATCAGCCCCCTGGCCCAAGACTCTAGTTGCCATTGTCTTGAATTTCTGTGTGGTGTTATATCCCCTGTCCCTAGTCCCTGATTGTCAGAGCTTTGACTTTTTGCATGGTGTCATCCACCTGGAGCCTGGCAAAGTGACTGAATAGGGAGAAGACCTTTCATGGATATTGACTGGTGCCCCCAAGTGCCCCCAAGTTAGAGGAATTGTAGGTTTTGCTCCTTGGGCCACTTGAGTTTCTGTTACCCACAGGGCAGAAGACGTGATGAGTCCCTGTTTGGGCCCAGCTGTTGGCTTGGGAACCAAGGGATTCATCTCGGGTGCCTTGCTGCTGAGGGTTGCCAACATATGATTCTGCATGGCAGGGCTCTGTGGATTCAGTTGACAATTCAATTGGCTGAGTGGCATGAGTTGTGATAGCTTTTTGTGTTAGACTGGCCAATAACTTGACAAGATGATAAGCATCAACATGGTTTGATGCAAGTTTTTTGTTTGGAGTCTTCATTGTTTTACATTTATGTTTATTTTTGTTTTTGTTCTTTGGGCGCCCGAAGGGGTGGAATCTCCTGAAGGGCTATAGACAAAGATGGTTGCAAGTTGTGAAGAGCCTATAGATGTGAAGCATCCAACCTTGGATTGATACCCTGTGTCCACTGACTGATTGTTGAAATGTAGCCCAAGGTAACTAATTGGTGAAGCTCATGCTGGTCCCTGGGTGAGTAGAGGGGGTGTTCCTCTTTGTCACTGAGGCCAGGATATCATGGCCTCCGTTTGAAGGTCCTTACAGAGAGTGATAAGCATCTCAGGCAGTGAAGATAACTTGTCCACAATTGGTCCACACACGCAGCTTAGGAATGCATCATGTGGGTCAGATTGGGCCCGCTTGATAAGTGAGTTCAGGTTTCCTAGCTTTTCATCTATGCCCACAACAAAGACATCCAGGGTGTTATGTAAAGTCAACTGAACATCCATCTTGTCTGATTGATGTTGAAGGCCAGTAACCAAAAGTTGCATGGTGCTGAGGGGTGATTCCCAGGTGCTGTTCGTGCTGGACTAATAGGTGTTGCCTTGGTTAACTTTTGTTTTTCCAGTTGCACTGGAGACTAATGCATCAGGTCTGGTGTTAGTTGCAGTATTGAGTTCCAGGGGTTTATCATGAGGGTATGATGCTAACATTTCCTTCCTTTCTAGGCTGTTTAGAAGAAAGAATAAGCCATATTCTTCTACAAATGGCTTCTGAGTACCTTCCTGGTCATTGTGATTGGCAGAAGACAGCCTATCACAGTTTGGTAATGGAGGAGGAGCAGAGGGGGGCTGGAGTTGAGAGGTGTAAGAACCTTGGGCCTCTGGGCCTAGAGATTGAGTGAGTCTAGGACTCAGGGAGAGCAAGCTGTCCTCCTGATTTATTTTTAGGGACTTCTTTATTTGACTGCCCTGAGGGCTTTTGATTAAGCCATGGCTATTATCTTCATGACTCTTACGTGCTTCTTCTACTTCCACAGGACTGGGTGTTAGGGCAGCAGGGCTCCTTGTTGATGGATTTGAGTGATTAGCACCCCTACTAGGCAGGTCCACTCCCAGGTCCTGCTCATGAGTTGCAATGACATCTGCACATACCAGGAACCTGGTCTGCCTTGACAGTGCTGGTGGCTGACCAGGGACAGCCACTGATTTGATGCCCAGTCCCCCATTCCAGTTATCCTTTGAGAGCAGGGAGGTGCCTTCATTTACTGTGCTGCCCTCGTCTAGGGGTTGGAGATGGGACTGAAGACCATGATTACCTCTGTTGTTTGAAAAAAGAACTGAACCTGCATCTTTTAAAAAACAGACTTTCTTGTAAATTGTTCATTAAGATGAGCTCGTGTGGCACTTCTTGACCTTTACATTGACCCCTCCAGGGCTAATTCTCATTGTATCCTCCTTGTCCTCCTCCTTGCCAGAGTCAATTTCAATGAAGGGAAGTCCTGATTGTGTTTGTTTATGAGATTGGGTTGTTTGCTGTTTCCCCTTGCACTTATTTCTCTCATGTTTTACTGGGGGTAGTTCCAATGTTCAGGCAGAACTCATTAAAGGATGTGGTTTTAGTACTTGCTGTGCTAGACCCCTGCCGCCGAAAGGCTTGCAATACTCCGGTTTCTTCACAGTAGCACAATATGGGCAGGTTTGGATGTATGGGTTTCTAGCTTAGTAAACTAGATGGTAACCTGGTTGTTTTAGTTAACCCTAGCTATGTGGCCTTATTTGGCTTGGAGGAGCCTGGCTGGCCATAGTTCGATGTGAATTGGATGGTGCCTCCACATCCCACCTTCCTCTAGAGTGGTGAGAACGAGGATGCTCGTCGTGGATGATGCTCAGTTGAGCTTGCATGCAGGTGGCTTGTGGCTGGAATCCGCTGGATGGAGCTGCCACACCCTACCCTGGTAGTTGAAATTGTCATAGGGATGAGGCATAAGCATGCATGTCTTTAAGAGGAAGCAGCCAAAGGTGGAAAGAGTCAGCAGGCAGTCTATGTTGGGGCTCCCGAGAGCTGCATAAGTACACAGTGGGGTGGAGGTAAGTTGCAAAGCAGTTTCAGAAAAGTTGGAGTAGCAGTACTGCAAGTTGCACCAGATCTGGCTCGGCCGCTTCTGCAACCTCCTCTCCCCACTGGCAGAGGTCCCACTAGTGGATGACCGACTCCAACTGCACTTGAGCCCACAGCCGCCAGCATCCTCTCCTTCCGTACAAGCCACCACTAACGCAGTCAGCTATGAGATGCTTGGTGTGAGACGCTTGATTGAGTTACAATGTTCAGTGTTGCATTTTTCTGGGAGGCTGTTAGACAAGAATGGGTGGGAGCAACACCAGGGTGTCCAGAGCCTTTAGTAGCCTTTAATGGCAGGAGCGTGAGCAGGAGCAGGAGGAGAGGGCTTAGGTAGAGTAACCTTCATGTAAGTTTCACCTGTACTGCTGGCAACAGATTGCGCACAGTGTTCTGAGCACACATTGAGTGCAGGGCGGGTCACAGAGCCTGAGGCAACTTGCTGATATGTCTTCTCAGGCTCCAACCCCTATCCCAGCGGTGGGCGGCAGCAGGGGCAGCAGGGGCAGCAGTGACAGTTGGCTAGCCCGACTGGCCTGCTCCATTTCCCGTTCTGATTCAGACTCTGGATTCGGGGCCATGGCACACTTCGCTGCATTTTTGGTCCGGAGCACACTATGTTTTTGCCTCAAGCATCTCATCCGGCGTCTCCTCCTCTCCCTCCTAGCTTCCAGCTTCCACTTTGGTATCCTTGCAAATCCCCAATGTGTGAGTCAGTGGTTGATAGAAATATACTATTAGTAAATTTAGCAGCAAAGTATTCAGATCATAAATACAAAGAACTCAGTAACGTTCAATAGTAAAACTAGCATAGATTTGCCTTCTAAGAGTGGGAAAATGGGGGTTCCATTAAACAGAGAAAAAGCAGGAACTTTTAAAGGACTTTAGACAAAGGATTTCACACATTAATACACAAGTACATGCTTCTCAGGAAATGCTCAATGAGAGCCAGGCAACATAAAACACTTTCTATAAAAACAGTCAAGGATTCTTTCATGATCCTTTTCCATTGAATTCAGAGGTTCTCAGAGTCTATTCAGGTAAGTTGTAACATTGTATTCAAAGTGGCCTGGGACAGCTAAGTTGTCCTTGGTTTGATACATATTAATCAAAAGACGGGAAACTTCCAGTCTTTCCATATAAAGCTCACAATTCTTTATCAGGGCGAAGGAAAAAACAACAGCAAAAATGATCATGGGGTGTAGTGCAGCATCATTTCAAAATAGAAGGCACTACAATTGTGGGTTATGTTAGCTCAAGCTCAATGTCAAACAGATCAATCATTTAATTAAGGTAAGGCAGCATTACCACTGACCTGGTCAGTGCATTGCTCTGCCTCCCGTGGCTCCACCCTCTAAGTAGAGCCCTTTCCCTGGCTCCTCTGAACTCCTGACCCCTGTCAGGAGTTCAAGGCCCTCCTCCACCCGCAGGCCTCTGGCTGTGCCTCATCCCTGGTGTCTAGTGGGAGAGCTCTGCTTTCCTACTAGGCTACCTTCTGCCTCTCTCCTCCTTTTGCTTTGCTTTGCTCTCTGCTCTACTACTGTCCCTTAGTGCTACTTTTCCTCATTTCTCACTCACTCCTCTCTCTCTCTCTCACTTTTGCTCTCCCCCTCTCTCTTCCCCCTGCTGCCCCTGCTGCCCCCTTTTTCATGCCGTGTTTCATCCCCCTCCTGCCTCCCAGCTATCCTCTCCTCCCCTCAACTCCCTACTCAATGGTGACAGTCTGCGCCCGTCCGCGCCTGGACCCCTGGCTCCTGTCCCCCCCACCGTTGCCACGCACGTCTTCACTACGACGCTGCCACCCTCCATGCCCTCAACACCGGCCGCTCTCCCGCCTGCCTTCAAGCCTCCCCTCAGATCACCCGTGGACCCTTCTCCTGCTGGTACTGCACCTTCACCAGCCTCCATGCCAACGACCCACCCACCAAGGCAGGATGCAACCATCTCAGATGTATCCTCCTCAACACCTGCTCCGTCCACAAGCACACAGTCGAGCTATGGAATCTACTTGACTCAGCCTCCTAGACGTCGCCTTCTTGACCGAGACCAGGATGACCCCCTCCTCAGTGCCTGATATCGCCATAGCCATCCCGAACAGCTACAAGATCACCCGCAGGGACCGCTCCAACAAACCAGGAGGAGGCATCGTCATCATCCACAAGAGCACCCTCAGGATCACGACCAACACCGAAGACACCCTCAGCACCACCGAACTCCTGTACTTCCAAATCCACACTGACCCAAACACCACCCTCTGAGGGACCCTCGTCTGCAGGCCCCCTGGCCCAGGACAGCAGTTCAGCGACTCCATTACCGACATCATCAGCATGCATGCTCCCGCATCCACTGACTACATACTCCTTGGGGACTTAAACTTCCACCTCGAAAATGACAACAACACCACTACCCTGCTCCACAACCTCTCTAACCTTGGCCTCAAACAGCTCGTCACAACACCGACCCACTCCGCAGGACATACACTCGACCCTATTTTCTCACCCAGCAATCACGTCTCTTTCCGCCACACCACCGAACTCCACTGGGCAGACCACCGCTGCATCCACTTATCCTTCAAGAAACCCACAACACACCACCACCCACAACGGATCCCCCACCACAGTTGGAACAAGGCCACCGAAGACCAACTTATCATGACCCTCTCCCAGAACCCACCCATCAACACCACCGACACTGATGCAGCTGCCCGCAACTTCAGGAAATGGGTCAACACCTGTGCAAATACTCTCACCCCAATCAAGAATCCCTCCAATAGATGCACTGACAGAAAGGCCTTCTGGTTTACCGCTGACCTCAACCAATCTAAGCAAAGCTGGCGAAGAATCGAAAGAAAGTGGCTCCAAGATCAGACTCTGGACAACCACACAGCCTTCAAAAATGCATTCCGCAGACACCACCAACTCATCTGAGCCGCCAAAAGTACCACCTTCAAAGCCCGAATAAACAGCAACGCACACAGCCACAAGGAGCTCTTCAACGTCTTGAAGGAACTCTCCAACCCCAGCTCCAATGCCAATGACATCCCGCCATCCCAAGACCTCTGTGACTCCCTAGCCTCTAGCCTCCTACTTCCACTGCAAGATTGCAGACATCCAAGACAGCTTCAGCACCCAGACCCCCCCGGCAACCACCAACACCACAGATTCATCTCCGGCCAACCTCCTGCTCTCCTGGACCCCAATTAAGGACAACGACACCATCGCAATCATGAACACCATCCACTCCGGCTCTCCATCTGACCCCAGCCCTCACCACATCCTCAACAAAGCAAGCTCTGTCATCGCACCCCAAACTACAGAAGACCATCAATAGCTCCTTCGAGTCCGCCACCTTCCCAGAGAGCCAGAAACACACCGAGATCAACGCCCTCCTCAAAAAAAAACAAGGCGGACCCAAAGGACCTCAAGAACATCCGGCCTATCTCCCTGCTCCCCTTCCCGGCAAAAGTAATTGAGGAGGCCGTCAACAGACAACTAACGCTATTCCTAGAGGAGAACCGCATCCTGGACCCTTCCCAATCCTTACTCCGCAGCAACCACAGCACCGAAACCGCCCTCATCGCTGCCACCGATAATGGACAGCGGCAAAACCGCAGCCCTCATCCTCCTGGATCTCTCGGCCACGTTCGACACCATCTGCCACCACACCCTACGGTCACGCCTCAGCATTGCTGGAATCCACGACAGAGCACTGGACTGGGTCACCTCCTTTCTCACCAGCTGAACCCAGTGAGTCCACTTCCCCCCACTCTGCTCAGAGGCCACCAAAATCATCTGTGGCATACCCCAGGGTTCATCCCTCAGCCCGACCCTCTCCAACGTTTACATGGCGCTGCTTGCTAACAACACCCAGCTGATCCTCTCCCTCACCAAAGACTCCGCCAAGACCTACCTCCATGGAGGAATGAAGGCCATCGCCAATGAAGGCAGCTGCCTCAAACTCAATTCCGACAAGATGGAAGTCCTCATTTTTGGCTCCACCCCCTCCACATGGGATGACTCCTGGTGGCCTGCCACTCTCAGAACTGCTCCAACTCCCACCGACCACGCACGCAACCTAGGATTCATCTTGGACCCCTCACTATCCATGACCCAGCAAGTCAATGCCATCTCCTCCTCCTGCTTCAACACCCTCTGCATGTCCCGAGAGATCTACAAATGGATACCCACTGAAACCAGAAGAACAGTCACCCAAGCCCTCATAAGCAGCAAACTGGACTCCAGAAGAGGCTGCAACGCATCCAGAATGCCTCCGCACACAAGGTGCCTTTGCATTGAGCAACATCACAGGATTAGGGAGTAAAAAAGAGGGCACAGCCAGAGGAGGTCCAAAAAGAGAGCAGTTACATACAAATGCCAGATGTTCAAGCTTCCCCACATGCAGGATAAGCACAGTAAGAGAAACTGCTTGGCATGTTTCACACTCACACAGAACACATATAACATAGGCAGTAGCTGTGCAAACTTCTCCTGCACATGGAACAGATATATACACAAGTTTACCCCCTCAGAAAGGATTGGTACAACACGGCTAGCAGCAGTGCATGTTTCGTTCTCTCACAGTACTTGTAGTAAGTGTTCCTGGCAGCATGCACATTTTCCTTGATCATAGGATAGAGGCATGGCAGGAGCAGGTCACCTTCCTCATACAAAAGAGGTAGAGGCATATCTGCAGTAATACAAAAATTCATAACAACACAAAGCAGTTATAGTAGGGAAAGGAGAAATGGAAGCTTTTCTCATCCACACAAAAGGCCCTCAATGCTGAGGTATGTAATGCACCATTGCAGGCACACAACACAAATAGGTAACACATGAGGTTTCAAATGCACTTACATAGCCATAAATGAACACACCCAAAATACTACAGTAAATAGATTTATTTCACAATTACAGCAGGTTAGATACTAACATCCATTCAACCACACAGTAAAACTACAAGTCCAAAGTGGTACAGAGAACATATATATAATCACATACATACACATACAGACACAAATGTACATACAAGCAACACATAGACAAGATTATAGAGATCGAAATGCAGCAGGCACACATGCACATATCAGCAACATTGAAGAGCTCTAAGCTTCACAACGGGTATGGACAGTGCAATATAAATATACATACCGTAAAACACAACACGTAACGGCATAATGGTAAAGAACAACAATATTACAGGCACAAAAATACTGAAGGGATGCACACTGGGACAGAGATATGAATATAAACTTCAAGAGAAGAGGGAAGGGTAGAGGGGGTGTGATTGGGGCTTTTTATTTTCAAACTCACAGTGGCTAGGGAGAGGAGAACAGCGGAGACTATGAGATGGCAGTGAAGTTATTTTAAAATTCTTAGTGGAATGAGGGAGAGTAGATTCAAATGTTAATGATGGCTGTGAGAAACAGGATTGATGGTTGACTGGGGTGTAAGCCCTGGTCAAGCATCAACCACAATCCTTGTCAGGGTGAGACACAAGGAGAGTGGCAGTCCTTTCTGCAACATAGCAGTATTTCTTCCTGATAGAGTATCCACAGTCCGAAAGTGTACTGAAGCGTTAGTGTCTGAGGTCCAATATTTATATGCAGTTGTGCCTTTGAAGTGGGGAGAAGCTTCCAGAGGCATGCCTTTGAAGTGGAAAGATGCCCTGCTTTGCTTGCCGTGGCTCCAGACTAACTACAGGAATTTATTCAGCCCTTTGTGTCACAGCAAGACACAGCCTAGTCATGTGTAAGTGGGACTGGCTCAGCTCCTCCCTCCCATCCTGCCAGTGCTGGCCCATCCAGTCACACCTAAGCTCCCCATTGTATGTGGCTGTCTAGGAAATATACATAAAGCCCAACTGTCACCACAAGCAGTCATGTGAACCCAAGACAGGCTACAGACACCAAATGGCTGAGACAAGAAAATGCCAACTTTCTCAAAATTGCATTTTCAGAATTGTAATTTAATATCCAACTTCACTATGTCAGGATTTTAAATTGCGAATCCAGAGACGCCAAATATGGATGGCTTATCTGTTATCATTTGAAAATTACACTTATAAAATGTAATAAGCTAGTTCAAATGTTATCCCACTACCAGGACATGTTAAACTTAAACATGTAAATGTCCTTCTTTTAAAATACATTGTACACTGGCCCCATGGCTATCCAGGGTATAGTCTAGGGGTCACATATATGTATTAAAAAGGAAGGTTTGGGCCTGGTAAATATGTTATATTACTAGGTCGAAATGGCAGTTCAAAAACTACACTTTAGTACTAGTTAGCAGTGGTAAAGTGCACAGAGTCCCAAGGCCAGCAAAAATTAAGTCAGCAACAACAGGCAAACTGAAGGCAAAACGTTAGGGGAAAACCACGCCATGAATGCCAGGACTAACAATGGTAATTTTTTTTAAATCAGAATGGTTTAATGAATACAAGAATTCATGTGAATGAATAGATAAGCAAATGAATTCTTGAAAACGAACCCATTAATGGATTAGTGAAAGGATTCATCAATTAATCCTTAATCAGCTGCCATAGCATATCAGCATCAGCCCTTTTAGCTCAGATAGAAGTTTCTTAATCCCTTGCATGCCATGGACGTAATGGTTACGTCCATGGCTGCGCCTGTGTGACGCCATGGACGTAACCATTACATCCATTTACCGGCCCTCCGGGGAAGCGCTAGTGCTCCCCCTGAGGGCTGCCCCCCACCTCCCCAGGTCAGGGCTGGAAGGGGAATCGCTTCCCCTTCCACCCCTGACCCCCCCCAGTGACATCTGATGACGTCAGCAAGCTAAAGCATGCTGACCTCATCAGAGGTCACCTCCAAGCATTTCTCTTCCGCTCGGGAGGAGGGGGCCAGCAGAGACATATAAGGAAAGGAAAGTCTTTTAATTTCCTTTCATGCATCTGCAAGCATTTGATCGGGCAGCAGAAATGCCCACTAGACACCAGGGATTTTTTTTTAAATGTACATAAGGGGAGCGGCCTCTTGGGCAAGGGCCGCTTCCCAGGGGGGCAAATAATTTTTCGGTCATTTCTGCTCCCGGAGTGGGGGTGGGGGGGCAAAAAAAAAACCTAGACACCTGGGATTTTTGTTTCTTTTATGTTTAGGGAGCGACCCCTTCAGCAAGGGTCGCTCCCTGGGGTGCCAAATTGTTTCTAAGCCATTTCTGCCCCCCCGGGGGCAGATCGGCATAACATAATTAGGCTGATCTGCCCCTGGGGGGGGGCAGAAACCACTAGACATGAGGGAATTTTTTTATCTTATACTTACGTATAAGGGGAGCGGCCCCTTGGGTAAGGGCCGCTCCCCAGGGGGTGAAATAATTTTTAGGCATTTCTGCCACACCTAGGGGCAGATCGGCCTAATATATTTAGGCCGATTTGCCTCCGGGGGGGGGCAGAAACCTCTAGACACCAGGGATACATACATATATTTTTATTTACTTTATGTTTTTAAGTATGGGGAGTGAACCCCTAGGCAAGGGTTGCTCTCCTGGGGCAAATTGCATTTAGGCCATTTCTGCCCCCTTTGGGGGCAGATCAGCCTATTTTTGTTAGGCCAATATGCCCCCAAGGGGTGCAGAAATCACTAGACACCAGGGATTGGTGTGTGTTTATGTGTGTGTTTTGTTTGGGGGGCTGCCCCTTGGGCAAGGGTCGTTCCCCATGGGGGCATATTACTGTTGGCCAGATCGGCCTACTTTTGGAAGGCCCATCTGCCCCCAAGGGTGGTAGAAAGCCCACCAGAGAACAGGGAAGATTTGTTTTCAAAATAAGAGGGTGGGGGTATGGCCATACCCCCACCCCAAATAAATGGGGCAATTACCCCTGATCCACTCCACACCCCGGGGGGCAGAAAATCTACTAGATAGCATGGAATTAAAAAACAAAAAAAATGTGGGGTGGTGGCTCCCAACCAGTATGGGCCTGGTTATGCCCCCACCCCAACTGAAGGGGGTAACAATCTTTGAGCACTCCCCCTGCACACAAAAACATTTTATCCCACGACAAGCAAGAAGACATTTGATCATTTTGGGTTTTGGTTTTACATTTGGTCCATGAGAGCTTGGTAACTCTCAAAATCGTCCCACTTGGAATGGTGAGGGCTGCACCTTTTTGAATTTGTGACGCTGCCATGTAGAAAAATCCACGCATCTGAAAACTAAACATCTGGTTGATTCCAGTGTGGTGTGCTTCACATGCACCCCACACCATTTTCTTACCCACAATGCCCTGCAAACCTCCAACTTTGCTGAAAATCACACATTTTTCCCAAATTTTTGTGATGGAACCGTTCGGAATCTGCAGGAATCCACAAAATTCCTACCACCCAACATTGTCCCATCTATATCGATAAAAATTCTGCTGCACTTGTCAGTCTAAAAATGTTTTTTTTCAAACTACCCTTTTGGACCCGCTTTGGTTCCCCCTCAATGTCGACATGTTTTTGGCTCTTCCCTGTCACAGGCACTTGGCCCACCTACACAAGTGAGGTATCATTTTTACTGGAAGACTGAGGGGAACGTTGGGTGGTAGGAAATTTGTCCTGGTGCGGTGATCCCACACCGAAATGTGGGAAAAAAAATATTTTTTTACTACATTTGAGGTTTGCTGCGGATTCTGGGTAAGAAATCATTGGGGGATCGACGCAAGTCACACCTTCCTGGACTCCCTCGGGTGTCTAGTTTTCAGAAATGTCTGTGTTTGGTAGGTTTCCCTAGATGGCTGCTGAGCCCAGGACCAAAAACACAGGTTGCCCCCCCCCCCAAAAACAGGTAGTTTTGTATTTGATAATTTTGATGTGTCCAGATAGTGTTTTGGGGCATTTCCTGCTGCGGGCACTAGGCCTACCCACACAAGTGAGGTATCATTTTTATCAGGAGACTTGGGGAAACGCTGGGTGGAAGGAAATTTGTGGCTCCTCTCCGATTCCAGAACTTTCTGTCACCAAAATGTGAGGAGGCAGTGTTTTTTAGCCACATTTTGATGTTTGCAAAGGATTCTGGGTAATAAAACCTGGTGAGAGCCCCACAAGTCACCCCATCTTGAATTCCCCTAGATGTCTAGTTTAAAAAAAATGAACAGGTTTGGTAGGTTTCCCTAGGTGCCGGCTGAATTAGAGGCCAAAATCCACAGGTAAGCACTTTGCAAAAAACACCTCTGTTTTCTTTGGGAAAATGTGATGTGTCCACGTTGTGTTTTGGGGCATTTCCTGTTGCGGGCGCTAGGCCTACCCACACAAGTGAGGTATAATTTTTATCGGGAGACTTGAGGAAATGCTGGGTGGAAGGAAATTTGTGGCTCTTCTCAGATTTCAGAACTTTCTGTCACCGAAATGAGAGGAAAAAGTGTTTTTTTGGCCAAATTATGAGGTTTGCAAAGCATTCTGGGTAACAGAACCTGGTCAGAGCCCCACAAGTCACCCCATCGTGGATTCCCCTAGGTGTCTAGTTTTAAAAAATGCGCAGGTTTGGTAGGTTTCCCTAGGTGCCGGCTGAGCTAGAGGCCAAAATCCACAGGTAGGCACTTTGCAAAAAACAGCACTATTTTCTGTGGCAAAATGTGATGTGTCTAATTTGTGTTTTGGGGCATTTCCTGTTGCGGGCGCTTGGCCTATCCACACAAGTGAGGTATCATTGTTATCAGGAGACTTGGGGGAATGCTGCGTGGAAGGAAATTTGTGGCTCTGCTCAGATTCCAGAACTTTCTGTCACCAAAATGAGAGGAAAAAGTATTTTGTTGGCCAAATATTTAGGTTTGCAAAGGATTCGGAGTAACAGAACCTGGTCAGAGCCAAGTCATCCCATCTTGGATTTCCCTAGGTGTCTAGATTTTAAAAAATGCACAGGTTTGCTAGATTTCCCTAGGTGCCGGCTGAGCTAGAGGCCAAAATCCAGAGCTAGGCACTTTGCAAAAAACACATCAGATTTCAATGTAAAAATGTGATGTGTCCATGTTGAGTTTCCTGTCGCGAGCATCAGGCCTACCCACGCAAGTGAGGTACCATTTTTATCGGGAGACTTGGGGGAATAGAGAATAGCAAAACAAGTGTTCATGCCCCTTGTCTTTCTCTTCATTTTTTCCTTTCAAATGTAAGACAGGGTGTAAAAAAGATGTGTAATTGAAAAATGCCCTGTAATTCACATGCTAGTATGGGCACCCCGGAATTCCAAGATGTGCAAATAACCACTGCTTCTCAACACCTTATCTTGTGCCCATTTTGGAAATACAAAGGTTTTCTTGATACCTATTTTTCAATCTTTATATTTCAGCAAATGAATTGCTGTATACCCGGCATAGAATGAAAATCCATTGCAAGGTGCAGCTCATTTATTGGCACTGGGTACCTAGGGTTCTTGATAAACCTACAAGCCTTATCTATCCCCGCAACCAGAAGAGTCAAGCAGATGTAACGGTATATTGCTTTAAAAAATCTGACATCGCAGGAAAAAGTTACAGAGTAAAATATTGAGAAAAATTGTTGTTTTTTCACCTAAATTTCAATATGTTTTTATTTCAGCTGCTATTTTCTGTAGGAAATCCTTGTATGATCTACACAAATGACCCCTTGCTGAATTCAGAATTTTGTCTACTTTTCAGAAATGTTTAGCTGTCTGGGATCTAGCGCTGGTTTCACACCCATTTCTGTCATTAAGTTGAAGGAGGCTGAAAGCACAAAAAATAGTAAAAATGGGGTATGTCCCAGTAAAATGCCAAAATTTTGTTGAAAATGGGGTTTTCTGATTCAAGTCTGCCTGTTCCTGAAAGCTGGGAAGATGGTGATTTTAGCACCATAAACCCTTTGTTGATGCCATGTTCAGGGAAAAAACCACGAGCCTTCTTCTGCAGCCCTTTTTTTCCCATTATTTTAAAAAAATGAAATTTTTGCTGTATTTTGGCTAATAACTTGGTCTCCTTCAGGGGAACCCACAAAGTCCGGGTACCTCTAGAATCCCAAGGATGTTGAAAAAAAGGACACAAATCTGGTGTGGGTAGCTTATGTGGACAAAAAGTTATGAGGGCCTAAGCGTGAACTGTCCCAAATAGCCAAAAATAGTCTTGGCACCGGAGGGGGTAAAGGCCTGGTAGTGAAGGGGTTAAGACTTGGGGGGGTCATTACAACATTGGCGGTAAAAGCCGCATACTGCCGTGCAGAAGACCGCTAACACACCGCCGCAGCCGCGGAATTCCGCCACGGTCATTATGACCCAAAGGCCGGAATCTGCCAAAATCTAGACACCCACACAAGTCCGCCACACCAAAGGTCAGTGATAAATTGGCGATAAGAAATCCTCCACCGTCACGCTAACAGGAATACGCCCACACTATTACGACCTATGAATCCACGCGGCAGTCTTTCAACCACGATATTCCATTGGCGGTACACACCGCTGCGCTCAAAATACACACATATGTTCAAAACACTTCCACATTGGACAATTCGAAATACACACACCTGATGCACATACACACACCACTCCCACACACCCAATACAATATAAAACACACACCCACATCACCCACAAACCCTTACGATAACAATTGCGACAGAAGGCCAGTGAGAGACACCACCAGAAAGAACAATAGCATCCACAGGCACTCAACACCATCATCCACATAGCATCCACGCACCTCACACAACACACCTCTAAAATCACCCCACACCTCACAACACACACCACCCCACACATCACCCACACCACCCCATGGCACGGCAAAGAAACCCCATGTTCTCTGAGGAGGAGCTCAGGGTCATGGTGGAGGAAATCATCCGGGTAGAGCCACAGCTATTCGGATCACAGTTGCAGAACACCTCCATAGCTAGGAAGATGGAGATATGGCGAAGAATAGTGGACAGGGTCAACGCAGTGAGACAGCACCCAAGAAATACGGATGGCATCAGGAAGAGGTGGAACGACCTACGGGAGAAGGTGTGTTCCGTGGTCTCAAGACACCACATTGCAGTACAGAGGACTGGCGGCAGACCCCCAGCTCCTCCCCCACAACTAACAACATGGGAGGAGCAGGTCTTGCTTATTCTGCATCCTGAGGGCCTCACAGGAGTAGCTGGAGGAATGGACTCTGGTAAGTCAATTTTTTACTATTACATCCCCCTCCCTACCTGCATGCCAAGACATACCCCCACCCTTGCCCTCACCCCATCACTCCCACTCCTCACACATGTCCCAATATCACAAACCACCCATCCCAACACCATGCCCTGCATGCAACACCAAAGCATGGACACCCATCACCAATGCATGGCCACTGCACATACCCATACACCCCCCTAAACCATCATCACACAAGGTCCTACACAGGAATGCAAGCACTGGGGTACAGGGTCACCCACACATTGCACACCATGGCACATACAGATGCAATAATCATGCCTTTACACCCTTGCAGGACCCCTACCCTACATCACTGGACAGGAGGGTCCAGACATGTCCACTCCACTCACAGAAGAGGCCCACAGTGATGACAACAGCTCTGTCCAACTGGATCTAGATGACCAGCCCGTCCCATCTGGGACCTCTGGACAGTCCGTTCCCCTCACACTGGCACAGGCAACTACAGCGCTTGCCCCCTCTGGAAACACCAGCACCCACCCAGCGGGCCCATACCACTGTCCCCAGGACACGTCAAGCAGCAGTGTGTCCACCACTACAGAGAACCCAGGATAACCCACCACCCCAACAACACCAGGGACCTGGGGGCAGTGGTAGTGGGCACGCGGTTCAGGGGACAGAGGCCCAGGAACACAGGGGAACTGGGAGGGCTGCTGTGCGACAGGGAGAGGACAGGCCCAGGGAACCCACTCTCCATGAGGCCCTCTCCAACATCATGGGAGCCTACCACCATTCCCAGGAGACAATGGCAATGGTACTGGCCAAGTTTCAGGAGACCCAGCTTCTGCAGGAGGAACAGTATTTGGGCTTCAGGGAGGAACTCAGATCCATCAATTCCACCCTGGGTCCCATTGTAGGGGTGCTGAAGGAACTTGTCAACACCAGGAAGGACACTGTGGCAAAACAAGTGGCCCCTGACACTAGCCTGGACGATGAACTGCCCACCACCTCCACCGGCGCTAGTGGACAGAAGGCACCACCACAGGACCACGACACCAGCACCCCACCCCCTGCAGATGGAGAGCCAACCTGCAAGCGGATCCTGAGATCCAGGACTAAGACAGAGAACAATGCCAAGACCCCCGCCAAGAAATGAGACCACCCTGATTGTCATCCTTCTGTCCCACCTTGTCATCCTGTCCATCCTTAAACTGCCCCAGCTCCACTTCTTATGCCCCTTTGGACAATGCAACTGTGAGACTAATAGACTGGACTCTGCCATGGACATTCCTCCACCATCACCCCTCACCATTTTACAACCCCCTCCAATATTGGGCACTTAAATAAACACCCTTAAAGCACAAAACAATCAGGAGTCTGTCTGTGATTTCGAAATAGTGTATTAGCAATTACAGTGGCAAAATGCTCTTTCAAATGTAATGTCAACATACCTATGTCACACAGCTCTAGTCCATGAGGAAACAAAGCAGACCCACATCTGTGAAATCATAAGGGAAAGTGACAACTCTGTGACCATACACTGGGCGAAAATGACAGACAGTAGAGAGGTAGTACATTTAAATCAGATGTAGCAGGCAGTGTTGTCTTCTTACCTGTGTCTCACTGGAAGTATTGCAGGATCATTGTGTTCCTGTTGTCAATGTCCTCTTCGGCTTCCTCGTCTTCACTGTCCACAGGGTCCACAGCTGCCACAACACCTCCATCTGGACCATCCTCCTGCAGAAAAGGCACCTGCCGTAGCAAAGCCAAGTTGTGAAGCATACAGCAGGCCACGATGATCTGGTACACCTTCTTTGGTGAGTAGAATAGGGAACCACCAGTCATATGCAGGCACAGGAACCTGGCCTTCAGGAGGCCGAAGGTCTGCTCTATAATCCTTCTAGCTTGCCCTTGGCCCTTATTGTAGCGTTCCTCTGCCCTTGTCCTGGGATTCCTCACTGGGGTCAGTAGCCATGACAGGTTGGGGTAACCAGAGTCACCTGCAAATGGCGAGGGACAACTGTTAGACACACACTGACTCATAGGGACATCCACAGACCCAGACAACTATTCCCACTGATTTGGGTCCAGGTGCTCACCTAATAGCCACACCCGGTGCCTCTGGAGTTGCCCCATCACATAAGGGATGCTGCTATTCCGCAGGATGTAAGCGTCATGCACTGAGCCAGGGAATTTGGCATTAACATGGGAGATGTA
Source organism: Pleurodeles waltl (assembly GCF_031143425.1). Lineage (NCBI taxonomy): Eukaryota > Metazoa > Chordata > Amphibia > Caudata > Salamandridae > Pleurodeles > Pleurodeles waltl. Next base: position 878,601,720 of record NC_090444.1, read on the forward strand.
CTGGTCTGCCAAACACACCATCAGCACATTCATCGAATGGTAACTCTTCCGGTTTCTGTACACCTGTTCACTCCTGCAGGGGGTACCAAGGCCACATGTGTCCCATCAATGGCACCTATGATGTTGGGGATATGTCCCAGGGCATAGAAGTCACCTTTCACTGTAGGCAAATCCTCCATCTGAGGTAAAACGATGTAGCTCTGCATGTGTTTCAGCAGGGCAGACAACACTCTGGACAACACGTTGAAAAACATAGGCTGGGACATCCCTGATGCTATGGCCACTGTTGTTTGAAATGACCCACTTGCTAGGAAATGGAGTACTGACAGCACCTGCACTTGAAGGGGGATTCCTGTGTGATGGCAGATAGCTGACATCAGGTCTGGCTCCAACTGGACACACAGTTCCTGGATTGTGGAACAATCAAGCCTGTAGGTGATGATCACATGCCTTTCCTCCATTGTCGATAGGTCCACCAGCAGTCTGTACACCGGAGGATGCCGCCATCTCCTCACATGCCCCAGCGGACGGTGCCTACGGAGGAGAACAGTGAGCATAGAGTCAACCAACTCTAAGGTACGTAAACACAGCTTACTCTGAAAATATTCATAAATCGAAATTTGCCTGTATGAGTGGTTAGGCAAGGCCTAGGTATGTGTGATGCAGTCAAAAATAATGCCATGTGGGCCCCTGAAATGGCGGCTGCCTGACCTGTAAAGTGGGACAGGGGGATATGAGGTAACTGCGCTGGCGTTCTACACCATCGCGGTAGGCGGTCGAAGACCACAGCACAATTCTGCATTGGTTAACATTGGGCCCTATGGGTCCCAGGAGCCAATGACGATGTACGCCGGCGGAGACGGTACGCACCGCTGCGGACGTGACCACCATTTTCTATCTGTTCAATCACTCGATACCTGATCTTTGACAGGAGAGGACCTACACTGCAAGTGCTGCTGTGACCTCAGTCTGGAAGAGACAATGGCTTGTGTGTCTGGGGAAAGGGCCCCTGCCTTCAGCACGGAGGAGTTGGAGAAACTCGTGGATGGGGTCCTCCCCCAGTACACGCTATTCTACAGTCCTCCAGACAAACAGGTAAGTACAATGTGAGCATGCTGTATGGGCAATGCCTGTGTGGAGTGGGGTGGATAAAAGATAGGGTGGGGGTGAGAATGAGGCGTGCATGAAACGACGGTGAGTGCATGTGCGTCATGGCAAGGGTAGGGATGCAGGCCAATGACTGTGACGGTGCAGTTGGTAATTACTTCTCTTTTCCCCGGTACAATTCCTGTAGGTCAGCGCCCACCAGAAGAAGGACATCTGGCGTGCCATTGCCAAGGAAGTCCGGACCCTGGGGGTCTACCACAGACGGAGCACCCACTACCAGAAAAGATGGGAGGACATTTGCCGCTGGAGTAAGAAGACGGCAGAGACTCAGCTGGGGATGGCATCCCAACGTGGGAGGGGTGCCCGTCGCACCATGACCCTCCTGATGTTCAGGATCCTGTCGGTGGCGTATACAGACTTGGATGGGCGCTTGAGGGCATCAGAGCAGCCACAAGGCGGTGAGTACACTCTCATTCTGATGATTCAGCGCGCATTTTAGGTGTCTGGGTGGGGGAGGTCCACTGTGGGTGCCCCAGGCCTGGGTGAGTTTGCTACTTAAGTTCCCTACTTCAGGCAGGCCCTGTGGCACCCCACCCCACCTGTGTACAGTGCCAAATACACCTAGTCAGGCTCCTGTGACATCCATGTGCGCAGAAATCGGCCATAGCCTTGTTAGCTATGTCGCAGGGATTGAATAGTGGATCCCAAGTGCTCGGCGTAGTGCAGGGGGCTTCTGTGTCTGTTGTGTCCGCCAACGTTAGTGGAATTGCATGCACTGAACATGTCTTTCTTCTGTCTCCCCCCCCCCTTTTTGTGGTCTCCCTGTACTTGTGTGCATTAGCATCATCAGGCGGAGGAGCAGTGGCACCGGAGCAGGAGGGAGCTGCATCCCACATGGCCCTGGAGGGCGACACTACAGAGTCGGAATTTACCAGTGGGAGGGCGAGGGGAGCTGAACGGCGGGGACAGGAGCTGACAACAGCGAGACTGACTCCTCCTTTGATAGGAGCTCCCTTGCGGTGGCGGCCCCATCTGTGCCCTCCGCATCAACAGTTACAGCCGCCACCCCCCCTACCAGCACCGCCCTCCCAGCAGCCCCTCAGACTTTGCCCCGTGCCCGCTCACCCAGGAGGGTGGGCATTACCTTCGCCCCAGGCACCACAGGCCTGGCCCTGTCACCCTTGCTGCCCTCAGTGAGGAGGCCATTGACCTCCTCAGGTCCCTCACTGTTGGGCAGTCTACCATTTTGAATGCCAACCAGGGTGTAGAGAGGCAGTTGCAACAAACCAATGCATTCCTGGAGGGCATTCACTCTGGTCAGGCAGCCCTTCAGCGAGCTTTTCAGACTCTGTCTTCAGCACTGATGGCAGCCATTGTCCCTGTCTCTAGCCTCCTCCCTCCAACTTCCTCCACCCAGACCCACACCCCTGTACCTCAGCCTATCCCAAGCACACCATCAGACCAGCATGCACACACGTCAACATACAAGGGAAGCTCAGGCAAACATAAGCACCACACATCCCACAGGCACTCATGCAAGCATCACACACATGCAGACACACCAACATCCACTGCCTCCACTGTGTCCCCCTACTCCTCGTCTCCCTCCTCCCTCCCTGTCTCGTCTCCACTCACACCTGCATGCACTACGTCCTCAGCCACTACGTCCATCACCAGCACACCCACCACCACACCCCGCTCACGTGCAGTCACCACCCCCACTACCATTCACACATCCCCTGTGTCCTCTCCCAATGTGTCTGTGAGCCCACCTCCCAAGGTACACAAACGCAGCCACACACCCACCCAACAGCCATCCACCTCACGACAGCCTCTAGCCCATGCACCTTCACCCAAAATCACCAAACGTACACCGCCTACAACCACTATCTCTTCCCCCACTCCCAATCCCCCTCCAGCTACCCGTCCCAGTGTTCCTAAGAAACTTTTCCTGGCCAGCCTTGACCTCTTTCCCTCACCTCCCCCACCCCGTCAGCCTCCTAGGGCCGAACTCTCCAGGTCCCAACCTAGCACCTCAGCCACAACATCGGCGGGACCAGTGGTGCCAGTAGTCACCGGATTATGGAGTGCACCAGGCAGCAGGGTAGGCAGTGTCGCAAGAAGCCTGAGCACGGACAGTCCCCCACCTGTCAAGCATAAAACGTTGGACAGTGCCCGGCGGGAGAGGGGAAAGAAACCAGCCACCAAACCCGGCAGAACAAGACTGCAAGCAGCTGAACCGCTGCCCAGGACACTACCGCCACAAGCAGCGCTGCCAAGGACACCGCCACAAGCACCGCTGCCCAGGACACCGCTGCCACAAGCAGTGCTGCCAATGACACCGCCACAAGCACCGCTGCCCAGGACACCGCCGCCAGAAGCCCCACAGGCCAGTCAGCGCAAATGATTCTGATGCTACTGAGTCCGCCACAGGCAGGATGAAGCACTCTGGGCACAAGGCCCCCCCCAGAACCAGTGGAGAGATACATCCACTACCTCAGTCCTTGGCAGGATGAAGCACTCTGGGCACAAGGCCCCCTCCAGAACCAGTGGAGAGATACATCCTCTGTCCTTGGCAGGATGAAGCACTCTGGGCACAAGGCCCCCTCCAGAACCAGTGGAGAGATACATCCACTACCTCAGTCCTTGGCAGGATGAAACACTCTGGGCACAAGGCCCCCTCCAGAACCAGTGGTGACTGTTATCCACTTGAGAGACTGTGGCTTTGCACTCCCCAGGATTGAACAGTGGGCAAACCACCTACTGTAGAGACTTGTGAGACTGTGGCTTTGCACTCCCCATGATTGAACAGTGGGCAAACCACCCACTGTAGAGACTTGTAAGACTGTGGCTTTGCACTCCCCAGGATTGAACAGTGGGCAACCCACCCACTGTAGAGACTTGAGAGACTGTGGCTTTGCATTCCCCAGGATTGAACAGTGGGCAAACCACCCACTGAAGAGACTTGTGAGACTGTGGCTGTGCACTCCCCAGGATACATCAATGGGCATGGAGCCCCCTCGTGGATCTGGCGTCGTGCACTCAACCGGCTGAGGTGCCTACCCTTCCCTTCCCCCTGAGGTGCCTGTTTTATTTCTATCTGATGTCCCTGCAGTGTTCTCTCTGTTTTGATCGGGTATTGAGTGTGGGCCTCGCCCATGCCTTTTCGGCCCTGTGATCCACGGACTACGATGGTGGAATCCCTTGGACTTGTGTTCTTGGTGTATATAATTGTATATTGTATAACTGTATATATTTGTATATATTTTTGATTCATGTCTTTGAATATATCACAATTATTCGACTCATTTCCTTTTGTCCTTGCATTCTTCCAGGGGGGTTTGGGAGGTGTAACTGTGATGTATCAACATGTACTTGTGTGTGTGTTGTAGTGGGTGAGGGTAGGGGTTTTGCGTGTTGCGTGTGTGTGTCACTGTTTTTTTCCTCCCCCCTCCCCTGTGTCATAGGTGCACTACTCACCGTTGTCTTCGTCGCCGGCGTTCGTGCTCCTGGTAGAGGAGCAGGAAGTTAAAGGCTGGCAGAATTTGGAGCTGCGGTTCCATGGCATCCTGGTTCCTCATGGGGTGTGTAGAGGTGAGCGTTTCCCTTCGAAGTCCTGTTTCCGCCGTGTTTTTATTCGTGGTGAATCCGCCCCGGAAAAGGTGTCGGATTGGTGGGTTGTAATTCTTTGGGCGGTACATTGTCGTCCGCCTGTCTGTTGGTGGTTACCGCTGCGGTGTTGGTACCACCGTGGCGGTCGGAGTGTTAAAGTGGCTGTCTATGTTGGCGGTTTCTGCCACGGTCGTAATTCCTTTTTTTTTACCGCCGGCCTGTTGGCGGTTTTACCGCCGCTTTAACACCTAATGCCAGGGTTGTAATGACCACCTTGGTGTTTTAACAGTTTTTACTTGTACTATTCCGGAAGTAGCATGATGTGTTTCAGGAAAATAATCTCAACCTTGACACTGTGGTATATAACCCTTATAGTTTGTCTTGAATGTACATTCTCTAGGGTTGCATTGTGACTTGAATATTTGAACCATAAAGTTGTTAGTCAGTAAGTTAATGCATCTATTATTGTGCTTTGTGTGTAACCTATATGCAGGGTCACTGGAATTATGCAGCAAGGGAGCACCAAATTAAGCAACATAATTGGAAAAATGATGTATCAAGAAAAGGCAATCTATGTGGCATAATGGGCACCATTTGTGGTAGTATTCCTTCATTATTTTGTAATTTTTCAATGTGCAATACTTTCTGGGCAAATATTTAACCTCATTAGTACCAATTTAACAAATAAATACAGAAATATGCAACTGAAAGATGAGAAGGTAAGCTTTGTATCAGGCCTCCCACTGCACAAAAACATATTGCTGCATTTTTTTAAACGTTTGATACTTTTGTACTAGAGATATTTTTTCTGGGCTAATATTTTCAGATTATGCAGGAGACTATAGATTATGTGTGAAATGTGGCAAATCCATAAATATGTGAAAACAACTGTGGCTGCGGACTCACATAGTTCCTGTGGCCCTGCCTGTATGTCATAAGTTTCAGTCCTAGTGCGATAGCTTCCGCTTAGCAGTGCATTAAGAGGATGAGCTTCTTATCAAAACAGTCATGGGGTTACAAAGATAAAAATTAAAAAAACAATAAATTAGAACTTTGGGCTCCTGAACTACATCAATGTGGCACCCAAAGCACCTAAATTTGTGGCTATTCTAAGTTCTACCCTTACTCCAGGTCCTGCACTCAACCCTGTTGCTATGTTAATAGCAGATATGAAATTCACTGAAAAAAACACAAAGGTTAAAGCAATGTTATAGTTAGCAATTGTAATTATATCTTACTTTATATTAAAAAATGGTAGCAATTCACGGAAAAAGCAAAGGTAAAAGTAATGCTATAGTTAGGTGAAACTTTCAGTGACAACATATCATTTTAAACTCAAAACAACTCTGAAATTCACCAGTTAAATTTATCTCTAGTAAATATAATTGGTGCCCTAAAGTAACTCAAACTTGCACCGGCCAAGCACTGCTAATTATACCACATGTTACATCACTCTTTGCATGATTTATTACATCATTGATAACATTGATAACATAACATCGGAAATGGCAATTGCAACCCTTCCTGGAACACAAGTTCGCCTCTCTCCCATGGTACAGCAATGCACATGGCTGAATTCACAGCAGCCCTCTTCTGGCAAATGAGAGTCACTGGCTTCAATTTGAATATGGTCAACAACCTGATCGGTACAGCAGCCATCTCCCCACAACTCACAATGGAGGTCCACTCAACAGGGCTTCCCACTCAACCATGCTCCCTCCATAGCATTCCTCTTCTTCGCAGTGTACGCTGGTCTCGGAAAGCAGGGATGAGCTGGGGCTCCAGCGCAGGTGAACTTGCATGTCCTAGGTATTGTCCCCTCACCCAGTAGGTAAACTAGCAAGCCTTGGCCACAGTCCTGGTCACAGACAGTAGTCATGCAGAGCTTCCCCTCTTCACACAACCCACCTCAATGCTTGGCAGTTGAAAATTTTGAAGGTTTCAAGCTCTGATTTATATTGTCTATTTCCAGCCACCATATGTAATTTAGGCCCATATTTATACTTTTTGACGCAAAACTGCGCTAACGCAGTTTTGCGTAAAAAAAATTAGCGCCGGCTAACGCCATTCTGAAGCGCCATGCGGGCGCCGTATTTATTGAATGACGTTAGCCGGCGTTAGCCGCCGGCACCGTCTGGTGTGCGTTAAAAAAAACGACGTACACCAGGCAGCGCCGGCGTAGGGGAAAATGGAGCTTGGGCGTCAAGAAATGGGGCAAGTCAGGTTGAGGCAATTTTTGCGCCTCAACCCGATTTGCGCCATTTTTTTTTCACTCCCAACCCCCATAGAAATGACTCCTGTCTTAGCAAAGACAGGAGTCATGCCCCCTTGCCCAATGGCCATGCCCAGGGGACTTCTGTCCCCTGGGCATGGTCATTGGGCATAGTGGCATGTAGGGGGGCACAAATCAGGCCCCCCTATGCCACAAAAAAAATAAAAAAAATACTTACCTGAACTTACCTTAATATCCCTGGGATGGGTCCCTCCAGCCTTGGGTGTCCTCCTGGGGTGGGCAAGGGTGACAGGGGGGGTCCCTGGGGGCATGGGAGGGCACCTCTGGGCTCCTTCAGAGCCCACAGGTCCCTTAACGCCTGCCTTTTGCAGGCGCTAAAAAACGGCGCAAAAGCGGGCGTACGTCATTTTTTTTGACCCGCCCACTCCCGGCCGTGATTTTTGCCCGGGAGTATAAATCCGACGCACATGCCTCGGAGTCGATTTTTTAGACGTGAACACCTACCTTGCATCTCATTAACGCAAAGTAGGTGTCCACACTAAAAAATGACGCTAACTCCATGGACTTTGGCGCTAGACGCGTCTAACGCCAAAGTATAAATATGGAGTTAGTTTTGCGTCGAAATTGCGTCAAAAAAAACAACGCAATTCCGGCGCAAACGGAGTATAAATATGCCCCTTAGAGTCTGAGGGCCTGATTTAGATCTTGGCTGAGGGAAATACTCCATCACAAACGTGACAGATATCCAGTCTGCCATACTAAGATCCCGTTATATCCTATGAAGATCATAATATGGTGAATGGCATATCCATCATGTTTGTGACAGAGTATTCTATTCACTGAGATCTAAATCAGGCCCAGAGTCTTTAAAGTTTATGTTGGGGCTCTGCTTCTTTTGAAGTGTTGAGTTCTCTGCCCTCTTCTTCCTCTTGAAAGCAGTCTGTTACAGCAGGAGTGCCTCCAAAGCTAAGTGCCCCACAACGCAGACCAAGGGAGTGAACAGCGTTCACACCTGGATATTAGCCTTTGTTACGTGTATCAAATGGTTAGTTCCGAGCCCCAGCTTTACTCTTTCTGATTCTCTTATCAGCCCAATCTCCTTCCTGAGATAAGTGCAGACCCCTTCCTTGTGACCTCTCGCTGAATCAAAGAACACTCTTTGGCGTGTACAGAGGAATCTTGGCTTTTCCTTCTCCAGTGTGGGTTCACCCAGCTTACACAAATGCAGCAATAGACAAATCTGTCTGGGGGACTTTTCTACCTCCCCTTCATGTTTCACCATGCAGGCCGGGCTTTCCAAAAGTAGAACCCAGGGCCCTCCATGGTATGTACCATCCCCAGGCCCACATACACTCAATGCATGAAAACAACCTAAACACACTGTACAACACCATATTCTTCACATACTGTACCACTCATAGGCACACATACATCCACCATATACATTTAACATGCACACACAGCACAGCACTTTATTCTTCATGTACTGTACCAGTCATAAGCACACATACACCCAGCACTTACATTTACCAGGCACACACTGCACAGCACTACACCCTCCATGTACCGTATCACCCCTAGGCACACATACACCCAACGAATAGGAGTCAGAATAATGCATGCTGGAACCATGCATATCTAAACAACGCGGTCGGAATCCGCCCCTAAAAACTAAAAATACCCCAACACCCCGCCCTTAAAACCACAGCGACCTCCCACCCGCCCCTAAAGCTACCGCGATCCAACAACCCCCTAAAACCTAAACAACCCGACACCTCCAACCTCGCGCCTAAAAACTAAAAGTACCCGGACCTCCCACCCCATCCCATAAACTACTACAACCCCCACCCCCTAAAACCTAACCTACCCTGACCCCCCACCCCACCCCCTAAATCTAAAAATACCCCAACCCCCACCCCTGCCCCTAAAACTACAGCAACCCCTGCCACCAAAACGACACCGATCCCCCACCCCACCAAAACCTAAACTACCCCGCCCCTAAAAACTCAAACTACCTTGACCTTCCCACCCCTAAAACTACCGCGAGCCCCCACCCCCCTAAAACCTGAACTACCCTAACCCTAAAACTAACACGACACCCACCCCCATAAAACCTAAACTACCCTGACCCACCCCTAAAACTACCCTGACCCCACCTCTAAAAACTAAAACTACCTGACCCCCACCCCCTCCCCTAAAATTACCCTGACCCCCTGCCCCTAAAACTACCCCGACCCCCCACTCCACCCCTAAAAACTAAAAGTACCCTGACCCCCACCCCTACAACTACTGCGTCCCGCAACCCCCTAAAACCTAAACTACACCTACCCCCTCACCCCTGCCCCTAAAAACACCTCGATCCCCACCCCCACCCCTAAACCTAAACTACCCGACCCCCACCCCCAAAAACTAAAAATACCCCGACCCTCTACCCCGCCCCTAAAACTACAGCGACCCCACCACTAAAGCTAAAAATGCCCGACCCCCCCACCCCTGCCTCTAAAACAGCCCCAGCCCCACTTACCTGATTGCGTCCTCTGACAAAGCTGATTCCCTTCCTCTGTGGCTTAACCATGCATGGTGCGTTGTTCAGCACATGCGTAGTTAAGGCACCGAACAAGAAAGTCGTAGTTAAAGAAAGCGTTGTTCCGCTTTCGTTGTTCACGACTTCATTGTTCGGGAGTCATGGTTGGGGATGTTTCCCAAACCCAACACATGAACTCACCATGCATGCACTGCTCAGTACTACAGTATCCCTATATTGTAGCCTTCCCAGGAACACATACATCCAACGTTCACTAATCCTGTGCTGTGCAGCACTTTACAACAAACTGATGAAGGTCAAGGGTGAGTTAAGCACACAGCAGCGACACAGGTTAAACAGGACCTGTTCACTCTCACTGATTATTACATGATATGGGGCCCCCACTGCACTTGTCCTGCTTAAGTCATGGTGAAGGTAGTAGCTTCTCACCACTACGAGGGTAGTGCTGTGGCCAACGCTCTTGGTTCAACATAACCGTAATCTTTGAGAAAGGCCTATGTCATGGCACAGATGCATGATGCGTGTTTGCCTGTGACAACAAAAATCTGCATGATGGATCCAGACATCAGTCCAGTTGGGCGCTCAGGGCAGGTGTCCACATCCATTGCTATGCGGAGGCCTTTTCCATCCCAACACTAGCTATTACTACAAAGTCACAATGACTGACAGTAGCAAAATATTGGGAAGGAAGAACATCTTAGCATTTGTTTAAAAATCTCTGAAATTCATTTTATGACCCACAGTTAAAGTATAAGTATGATTAGACATTAACATTATAGAAAAAACTTATGTTTTCTTTGTTTTTTTTGTGTAATGCTTGTTACAGTTAATTTATTTTTTATATTCATATACTGCATCCAGACGTTGTCCACAGTGACTGTGTGTAAAAAAGACAGGGATGAGTAGATCTTTTGAGTCTTTAGTTGAAAAAACAGGATTTCATTGCCATTGAGATCTATAAATCAAATGCTTCTATTTAATTAAAAACTCTAAATATAGGGATGTGCTGAACTGGTTGGGGCATGGCTTAGGGGTCTAGGTCATTGATATTGGTTACACATGTTAATTTTATATTAAATAGAAATGATTTCTGCCTTTCCTTTATTCAATTTTTAAAATGTCGCTTGTGTACATGCTTGGTTTAATGTTAATACAATAGGTACATAAAAAGGACATTCCTTAAGTAAAGATGGGAGACGACAGACCAATTGTATATCACTATCATAATTATTAATGTTAACATTGTATTTTTTGCAAAAAGGATGCTATCTGGGATTGGACAGTGAGTGAGAAATAATGCCCCCTTACAGCACACCCCATAGAAGGGGTTTAGCTGTAGATCAGTAGGAATCCAGCTGGATAGATTGTGAGAGAGGAAGGTATGCAACCACAGGCTGAATCCCCTACAGGAAAGGAGGCAAGCTGTTTCAATAGTGTAATATGATCAGTAGTTTTGAAGTTGACTGAAAGGTCCAATTAGATTAGAGCACCCCTGGCACTTGTATCAACCATGATTCTTAAGTAATCTAAAAATGAGGTGGTCAGTAGCTGTATGCCTCCTTGTGGTTTAAAACTTGTAACAATTAATATTTTCCACAAACATTAGTTTTGTGGTAACTATTTTCACTTAGCTTTGAAATGTAATGTAGGATGGATATCGGTCTGACATTTTAGAGTTATGAGGCTTCAGAGTAGGTTTTGTTAGTAACGTACAGAAATAATTGATGCAGAGAATTTACAGTAAAATGCATGCTTACCATGGACAAATAAATAGTTTAACAATCTAGTCAAGCACTTTAAAATACACAAGCCCGTTTGTTAAATTATGAACGGAAATTTGACCTGATGACTCACCTATTCAGTTCTAAAATGTAGGTTGCTGGACTACCTTTCAAGCCATACTAATGGTTTATGGTGCATTGCAGCAGCTATGAGATGTATGTCTGGAAAATTGAAGTGCAAGTTGGTTCCCTAAACTTAGTTAAGATCTCTGAAGTCTCAGACCCAGAGCAAGTCAATTATCCCATAATTCAGAATGTGGTGTATTGGTGGTCATTACTTTTCAGCCCTTGTCACTATTTAAAGAAACTAATTTCCCATTGATCACAAATCCCTCACTTGTAGTTACGCCAACCTAAGTTATGAGCTAGTCATCTTTCATTATCATTTCAACAGTTATGGCCAACACAAGAAGCTTTCTTCTGTGATTTGTGATTTAGAAATGTCTCACTATATAACTCCATCCAGCTCCACCCCATACCATTCTGTACCATGCACTACCATACATGCCACATTATACTAAACTGTACCATCCCATCCCATAAAAAACATGCTATGCTGGAAGGAAGACATAAAGTACAGTAAAATAAAGACATCGGCATTGAAAATTAAATCAGCATTTAACTTTAGGTATTTTTCCAAATGTTCTGGAGCGAAAGCGACAACCATCAAATCTAAGAGTCTCCATAAACATGGGAAAAAGGTGTTCCTTTAAACGAGCACCTCACTTCATGAAAAATACCCATCTCTCTCAAAAGTAATTGATTTGCCTTTCACCTTCCTTATCATTCATCTCTTACATTCTTTTCAACTCCTTTAGAAACAACAAAAGATTTTGCTATGTTGCAGCCGATGAGGTCCTCTCATCTCAGTGCCCTATTCTTGATGGTAATACACCAACTAGAAGTTCACATAAGACAAAAAAGATGGTGGGAACAAGATTTGGAAAGAAAACATTTTTAATTAAGGTAAGAACCCTTTTCAGCAAGCTACGGGGCAAGCAGGAGCTAATGGGCCTAGCCTTGTGGATTGTGAGCTTTCACTCCTGATGCCTGATGTCACTGACTTACTATGGGTCCTGAGTAACTGGGCCAAGTACTAGTGCTGTTGAGAAGTCTAACAGCCTGATTTAGATTTCAGCGGATGGGTTAGTCTGTCACACTGGTGATGGATAGCCCGTCCGCCAAAATCTAAATTCCATTAATTCTTACGGGATTTAGATTTCGGCAGACAGGCTATCCGTCACCATTGTTACTGAGCAACCCATCCACCAAAATCTAAATCAGGCACTGAGGCTCTTCAGGAGGAGGTAGGTGTAAGATATGTGAAAACTCATAACTCACTCAAAATACCCCCCACTGACCCCAATAAGGTAATTGTCAAGGCCCACACTGATGTTTAGTGTACAAAAGCAGTATTTATTATGCATGCTAAACACAGCATAATAAATAATTCACGCTTTCATGTCTCAAGGCTGGTGCTCTAATGCTTCACAGCACAGTGCTCCCCCATGTGGTTGCTCTATCTTCCACCTTTTCCTCTACACTATATTCTGGGTACCTGGAGGAATCTAAGAGGTGATCCAAGGTGTTGCCCACATTAGTGATACGGATCAAAGTCTGGCTTCAGCTTTGAAAGTTTTTTTAGCTAAGTGGGCATTAAACTGCAGAGCTCAAACAAATCTCTCATGGGACTATGGTCCTGCTTCTAACTTACCCCAAACATGTTCTTCAGAAGAATCCAGGAGCTAGGGTGATTCTCTCCCCTGTGCTCCACACTGGGCAGCCCACAATGCATCCTTCCCGCAGTCTTTGGGTTCAACTCGCTGGAGTCTTTATACTACAAAGCCAGATAAATATGTGATTTAGTGTCTGACCTTTCAAATTTGTGTTGGGGGCTGTAAGCTCCTAAGCAGGAGTGTCTCCAGTCCTTAGTGACTCACAAAACAGGCCAAGAGAGTAACCGGGAATAACACCTGCCTGTCAGTCTCCACTGAAATATGCCCCATACAAGTTCAAAGGACTAAGCTTTCCTCTCTGTCAGATTCTTTGGTATGGCCAATCTTATCAGTCCCACCAATTACTAGACAATGAGTTCAGGCCCAAATGACCTATAACTCTTCCAGGAATCAAGCAACCCTTTGATGCGTACAGAAGATGCTCTGCACCTTTTCCTTCAGTGTGTGTGTCTCACCCTAGCCCTCAGGAATGTCAGCAATATACATCTCCAGTTTGGGGGTAACTGTCCTCACCTATCTAGTCTCTCCAGGCCCTAGACTTCCAAAATGAAACCCACAGGACTTCATGTTATGTACCATCTATAGGCACACACATGCAACCCAGCATGCACATGCAAGTATCTTTCTCTGTCTGAGCACATCCACACAGTTATCAGAAGCTGTACAGTGCTGTACAAAATCCATGCAGGCCAAGGATTAGTTAAGTACAGAGCCATGGAACTTTCCATGAGTGGGCAAGTAGACCCCAATCCAGTAACAAAAGTAACAAGCATGTGCAATGCAATGGGTCTCGTGTTTGCTGGAGTTAGAGCTATTAGCTTTGTAATTCCTAACTGGACTTTTCTTGCCACATAAACTGAAATTAAAAAGTAACAGTTGACATAAGCAAGCCAATTGAAAGCATCACTGACACCATGAGTGTGATTTCGAAGGAGAGACACAAAAGAAAAAAGAAGTTTGCTCACAGTCAAACGTATCTGCAAACGTGCAATTATCCATGTAACAGGGTAGATGGCCAAGGAGGTAACAAAACTGCCCCAAGGAAGGACAAACATAAAGCATTTACCAATGATAACAAAGGATTTTTGAAAGGCAAGCCCACTAACTAGTGACAGTGATGGGCATGTGGTGGGTGTGGTTAAAAGCCTGCAGACAGAATACAAAACGTCAGAGCGTTTGTGCGCTCGACCTAATAAGGGC